>NC_091469.1:161438725-162061225 GCF_036971445.1 Narcine bancroftii
GCAATGCTTCTTTCTTTCACATCAGATGTTGGCAAATCCACCATTTCTAGTCTATGTTTTTATTTGATTGTTCAAAATCAGCGTGTTTTGTCTTTAGCACTTGGCACTTTGTCTTAGTGCAGTTTGTTATCAATGACCCAATCACAGAAAAGCATCCTGAAGACATCATCTAAAGAGTTCTAATAGGAGTATGAGAGTCATAAATAAAGTCACATCATTTATAACAGTGGTGCACACAATGTCTCTTGCAAATGTCTACAGGTGTACGGTGGAGAGCATTCTGACTGGTCACATCACTGTCTGGTACAGAGGTGCCAGTGCACAGGACAGGGAAAGAGGACATAAAGTTGTGAACTCAACCTGTGCCATCATGGGCACCAGTCTTCACTCCATTAAGGACCTACAAGAGCAGCCTCTATCCAGAAGGACCCTCATCATCGAGGCCATACCCTCTTCTCACTGCTACCATCAGGAAGGAGGTACAGAAGCCTGAAGGCGATCACCCAACGTTAAAAAAAATCAGCTTCTTTCCCTCCACCATGAGATTTCTCAATGGACAATGCCTCTATCCACAAGGACCCTCACCACCTAGGCCATACCCTCTTCTCACTGCTACCATCAAGAAGGAGGTACTGAACAGTAAAAAAAAATCAGCTTCTTTCCCTCCACCATGAGATTTCTCAATGGACAATGCCTCTATCCACAAGGACCCTCACCACCTAGGCCATACCCTCTTCTCACTGCTACCATCAAGAAGGAGGTACCGAACAGTAAAAAAAAATCAGCTTCTTTCCCTCCACCATGAGATTTCTCAATGGACAATGCCTCTATCCACAAGGACCCTCACCACCTAGGCCATACCCTCTTCTCACTGCTACCATCAAGAAGGAGGTACCGAACGGTAAAAAAAAATCAGTTTCTTTCCCTCCACCATGAGATTTCTCAATGGACAATGCCTCTATCCACAAGGACCCTCACCACCTAGGCCATACCCTCTTCTCACTGCTACCATCAAGAAGGAGGTACCGAACGGTAAAAAAAAAATCAGCTTCTTTCCCTCCACCATGAGATTTCTCAATGGACAATGCCTCTATCCACAAGGACCCTCACCACCTAGGCCATACCCTCTTCTCACTGCTACCATCAAGAAGGAGGTACCGAACGGTAAAAAAAAATCAGCTTCTTTCCCTCCACCATGAGATTTCTCAATGGACAATGCCTCTATCCACAAGGATCCTCACCACCTAGGCCATACCCTCTTCTCACTGCTACCATCAAGAAGGAGGTACCGGAGCCTGAAGGTGATCACCCAATGATACAAAAACAGCTTCTTTCCCTCCGCCATGAGATTTCTCAATGGACAATGCCTCTATCCACAAGGATCCTCACCACCTAGGCCATACCCTCTTCTCACTGCTACCATCAAGAAGGAGGTACCGGAGCCTGAAGGTGATCACCCAATGATACAAAAACAGCTTCTTTCCCTCCGCCATGAGATTTCTCAATGGACAATGCCTCTATCCACAAGGACCCTCACCACCTAGGCCATACCCTCTTCACACTGCTACCATCAAGAAGGAGGTACCGGAGCCTGAAGGTGATCACCCAATGATACAAAAACAGCTTCTTTCCCTCCGCCATGAGATTTCTCAATGGACAATGAACCACACACTCTACTTTTCTTTTGCACCAAGCTCTTTATTTATTTCTTTATTTTACATGTGAGTTACAGCAAATTTTTGCACCTGCCACCAAACAAACTTCATGACTGACAATAACTTCTGAAGCTGATTCTGATACAGAACGGTCCTGATGATGCAACTTCCTCTTTAGGTGAACCTCAGGAGAACAAAAAAGTTCTTTCTTTGTCTTTACCATGTGAGAAACAATTTGAAAGCAAGACTCAGTTTAAAGAAGCTATAAATGAGTTGCTTAATTGATAGTATCCCAAAGTATTTCGTCTCTTCAGACAACACATTGAATGAACTCACTTTTGCCGTCCCTGCGGGAAAAGGAATCTCAGAGTTGTATGTGATATCATGTATGTACTCTGACAATAAATCTCAATCTGATATAATAGTCAATAGAAATTGGAATTATATTTTCCAACTATTTTCCAGGAGTCTTTTAAATGCACCCTTCCTTCACCTGGGGAGGTGAGAGGAAAAGAAAAAATACCCACTTACTGTAGACAGGGATTAAACCAAAACCAAATTAAAATGTTAGTTAAGATGATATCTGGTGCACACACTATAATTTCCATGAATTTTAAAACTGGCCGCAACCTTCACCATCACAAGAACATTTGTGCGCATTCTTCTCCCCACACAAATGTGGGACAACAATTTAAATGGCTTGAGTCCAGGTGTAGAACATGTGCAGAACAGAGCGACGGCTTCTTGTGGTTCTAATCGGCATGCAAGAAGTAGTGCATAAGATTGTCCAGGATGGTTCCGCTCTCAGGGTTTCACTTTCATCATTGGGTTAAGAAGATGGGAGGTTCGAACTGCGAATCTCCTTCACTGCATACTTTTGAATTAGCCGAAAGACCTCACACAATGACTGTCTGACTTCAATTCCCTCATCAAGAGAAGGAAAAAGATACAGTGCCAAATATCCCCATGAAGATGGGAAGATAAGTATTGATTTGGCCCATCAAACATATCTTAGACCAAAGGCTATTTCCTGTGATGTTGGCAGAAGCCCAGAAATAGGTTGTTTGCCTGTTCTCTGTTAAAAGTCATACAAACTCAAAGGAAAATTGGAGGAAATTCACGACAAATTACAAAAGGTTCTTTAATAGCTGCAAGGTCTTTGATAGGTCAGGACAAATAAGATAACTTCTACTTTACAGTTGCCAAGCAAATAAAAACATGTTAAATCCCGGCCTAACTTCTGAATAATTAAACGCCTATTTACACATTTCATGCTTACATATATACACTGAGTTTTTCAATCAAAGCAAAAATCCCTAACCTAAAATTGGAAAAACATTACAGATAAGGTCATATATCAAAGCTATCCTTAAGTATTATATCTGGAAAAAAATCCACACATCTATCTTAAAAAATGGACTGTATAAGATCATATTATTGCAACATTCAGCTCCTAAATTCAGAATACCACCTTGGCTTCCCTTCTGAGGCTCGTACTCTGTCTTTTGAAAACTTTGGCTCACACATCTGCCGATCCCCACACCATGGCAAGTAAAATGACTGAAAAAATGTCAATTATTTATACATAAGCAGAAAAAGCCTCTGTTCTGGATCTCAGGATAGCTTTTTGGAACAGCTTGGATAATCCCAGCAGGGAACCGCGGTGGTTTTGGATTGGGTGACATGTAATTAACCTGAGGTGATTAGGGAACTAAAGGTAATGGAGCCCTGAGGGGAGTAGTGATCATAATATAATAGAGTTCAGTTTCAAATCTGAAAAGGAGAAGCTGATATCAGTTGTGTTAATATTTCAGTGGAACAAAGGGAATTACAGTGGGATGAGAGAGGAACTGACCCAAGTTGACTGGAAAGGTCAGTGAGATTGAAGGAGGGCAGAGCAGAATTGGAGGATATTTCTACAAGAAATAAAGAATGTGCAGGATAGATATATTCCAAGAATGTGAGAGGGTTGGAGGATTATGGGCAGGGAGCAGGTAGGTGGGACTAGTGGAGTTCACTTAAATCAGTGCGGACTAGAAGGCCGATAGAGCCTGTTTCCGTACTGTCATTGTTATATGGTTATATGGAATGCTCTGATCTAGTTTGGGGAAGAGCAGGACCGGCTTAACATATTGCACCTGAGCAACTCAATACCCACCACTTATTGGACCATAGTGTAGGGTTGTTCCAGAAAATTTGGATTCAATTATTTCAGGATCCTATTCTTTTAATACGCAAAACTGAAAACTTGTGTAGAATTATCAGTCCCACACAAAATCAGAAAAGGTCTCCTGTTTCCTATGGTTCTTTCTTTCATCCTAGCATTGAGCTGCATTCATTTTTTTTCTAACTAGGTCAGAGAATTTGTTGACAAAACAATATTTAATGTCCAACCATGTTCATTAATGTCCATGTTCAGAAGCTGGTAACTGCTGCTTCCCTGAAGCAGTACTTGGTACCAATACCTCCTCCGAGCTTGTGGACAGGCAGTTAATCTCCTTTTAAAAATACTTGTATGTCCCTGCTGGCACTGCAATTGGGTGTACGTTTTAAATTTAAAATTTAGACATACAGCACGGTAACAGGCCCTTTTGGGGCACGAGCCCATACCACCTGGTTACACCCAGTTGATCTACAACCCCTGGTACATTTTGGTTGGAAGGAAACTGGAGCCCCTGGGAAAAGCCCACGCAGGCACTGGGAGAACATGCAAACTCCCTACAGACACTGCGGATTTGAACACAAGCCACGATTGCTGGCACTGTAACAGCGTTGCACTAACCACTCCGCTAACCGTGCTGTGTAGAGTAATTCAAAGAATTAAAGTTCCTTATAATTAGACATACTTCCTTTAACCAGGGTAATCACTGCCCGTAACCAGGTAATGATATACAAAAGAAGCAAGGGTATAGTTATAAATGGACTTCATTAAGAACAGAAGATTAGAGATGCTTCATGATGCCTACAAAAGTAGGATGTGCGTTAATGAGTATGTTTGTCTATTTTACTCACTGCAAATGAAGAAGGGTAGTACTGGTAGATTATGTGTTCCAAAAATTGTTCTTGGGAAAACAAGCAGCAAAATAAAGCCTGTTCAAAGTTATCAATATGATTAGATTAGTTCAAATTTTCAGCTATAAATAATTCTTATTCTCAAGCGCGATCCATAATTCACAATGGTTGAGGAAGAAAATCTCTTCAAATATCGACGATGAAGAAGAAGGTGACTTGGTCTTATCTTGTTTTATCGATCCTTTACTGTGTAGTAGGGAGAGGAACAGGTGTGAAATGGTGACTGCTGAATCATTTTCAGATGTATAGTTTCTTCATAAAGTGAGTGCTTTGTATTGTCAAACCGTGCAAAAGGAAGGAGAAGTGGGTGAACTGGACTGTGGTCGCTCTTTCCAATTCCTTTGAGACTGGCTCACTCATTGTCGTAGATACATTCTAAAATGACAACATCAAAGAACACAGTGGGATGAGAAAATCACCAATGGATGGGACAACAATTTCATATAATCAGCATTTCCATCATTTTATTTCAAACAATCCATCAAAGATTCTAGCAAATATCAACAGGTGTTCCTTGGAGAGCATTTTGACTGATTGCATCAGGTATGGAGGAGCCAATGCACAGAACAGGAAGAGTCATGAGCTCAGCCTTCACTCCATTAAGGACATCTACAAGAGGTGGTGCAATGTTTGCACCTTTAATACTGCTGCAAAACAACGTGTTTTGTGATGTGTGTTCAAGATGATAAATTCTGATTCTGTCTCTGGTTCCTCCCATAATTCCAGGCTCATCTTTTATTCACTGTTACCACTTTTGGCATTCTCACGTCTTTTGATATTTAACATCTCTTACATTCCACCATCTCCCAGTCCTTCATTTTTATTCCCTCCATCCCTTCCTCCTCCCTTTGCATCTTAACTCTTGAATCTCTGGTGGTTCCTATTTCTAAGGGATTGGACAGGCTGGATGCATGATGGTTGTTCCCGACGTCGGGGAAAACCAGAACCAGGGGACACAGTTTAAGGATAAGGGGGAAGTCTTTTAGGACTGAGATGAACAAAAAAAAATTCTCTCAGAGAGTGGCGAGTCTGTGGAATTCTTTACCACTGGAAAGCCAGTTGAAGCCAGTTCCTTATCCATATTTAAGTTGGATTTGGCCCTCATGGCTAAGGGGATCAGGGGCTATGGGGAGAAGGCAGGTACTGGGTACTGAGTAGATGATCAGCCATGAATGAATGGTGGTGTAGGCTTGAAGGGCCAAATGGCCTCCTCCTGCACCTATTTTCTAAGTTTCTACTGCAAGGCCATCAACCTGAAATGTTAACTCTACTTCAATTTGGACTGATACAGCCTCACATCTTTGCTGTTTACATTAGAGTAGTGCTAAATATGGTTTTTGGGTTTTTTTAATTTAAGTAAGCTCTTGTCCAAAAATAATCTCAAGTACATTTTAAAAAATGCATTCCCTTGCTGCATCCCAAGTGTAATAAAAGAAGATTAAGGAAACTTGCAGCTGTTTTTTGTCCTCGAAGAGATATTGACTAATGCAACTGCGAGAATGCATGAGGCTTTCATAGGAAATGCATTTATTGCAGGGTTAGTGATTCTGTTGAAACAATTGATGGAGGAATTCTATTAGATTGCAATAAGCATTCATATGCAAATAACACACTGTATAATTTTAAAATTTTTGTTTTTGTTGTAACTTTTTTAATGTGTTTGTTTTTATAAAACATGCACACACTTTGTAATGAACCAATAGGGTCAGACTATTACATGGCTCCATTCATAGTGTAGAGCTTTAATTGGAATTTAAGAATTGGACCTTAAATGTTACAATATAATTTCCATTCTTCATTGGTGTGTTTTGACGGCTGAGCCTGTATTGCAGCCTCTAGTTTGGCCGGGGGTGGGGTGGAATCAGAATGAGAGGGAGGAAGAACACCTAGATTGGAAGGAATGGAGGGAACAGGCGAAAATATAAATGAAGGAGTGAGGACGGTAAAGGTAATTGGTCACAAAAGGAGTACATGTGGAGGACAGTCTCTCTAGGACATGTATTTTAATGCAAGGAGCATAGTAAATAAGGAGGATGAACTTAAGGCATGGACGGCCACGTGGAAATACAATATTGTGGCCATCAGTGAAACTTGGTTGCAGGAGGGGCACGTTTCACAGTTAATTCACTAACGAAAAGAATATTGAGCCAGATGAAGTGAAGAAATATGGTCGGGAGCTCATGGATAATATAAGAATTAATGAGGAGGTAGTGTTGGTTATATTTAAAAAGATCAAAGTGGATAAATCTCCAGGTCCTGACAAATTATTCCCTCGGACCCTGAGGGAGGTTAGTGAACAAATAGTGGGGGCTTTGACAGAAATATTTAAAATGTCACTGGCCACAGGGGAAGTGCCAGAGGACTGGAGGGTGCCTCATGTTGTTCCATTGTTCAAAAAAGGATCCAAAAGTAGACCTGTAATTATAGGCCAGTCTGACATTGGTGGTGGGTAAATTAATGGAAAGCGTTCTTAGAGATGGTATATGCAACTATTTGGAAAGACAGGGATTGATTCGGAGTAGTCAGCATGGTTTTGAATGTGGTAGAATGTCTAACAAATTTTATAAAGCTTTTCGAGGAGGTTACTAAAACGGTTGATGAGGGGAAGGTGATGAATGTTGTCTATTTGGACTTTAGTAAGGCTTTTGATAAGGTTCCCCATTAGAGGTTAGTAAGGAAGGTGGAAGTATTGGGTATTAATGATAAAGAAGTAAAATGGATTCAGCAATGGTTGGATGGGAGATGCCAGAGAGCAGTGATGGGAAATTGTTTGTCGAATTGGAGGCTGGTGTCGAGTGGGGTGCCTCAAGGATCTGTGACTGGGTCCACTGCTGTTTGTCATATATATTAACGATCTAGATGATAGGGTGGCAAATTGGATTAGTAAATTTACAGATGATACAAAGGTTGGTGGTGTTGTGGACAGTGAGGAAGATTATCAAAGCTTACAGGGTGATATAGGAGAGTTAGAAGAGTGGGCTGAAAGGTGGCAGATGGAGTTTAATACTGATAAATGTGAGATGCTACATTTTGGTCAGGCTAACCAGCAAAGGGCAGACATGTTAAATGGTCGACAACTGAGGAGAGCAGTGGAACAAAGGGATTTAGGAGTCATGGTACATAATTCCCTGAAAGTTGAATCACATGTGGACAGGGTGTTGAAGAAGGCATTTAGTATGTTGGCTTCATAAATCAGAGTAGAGAACACAAAAGTTGAGATGTTATGTTGAAATTGTATGAGGCATTGGTGAGGCCAAATTTGGAATATTGTGTGCAGTTTTGGTTGCCAAATTACAGGAAAGATATAAACAGTATAGAGAGAGGGCAGAGGAGGTTTATGAGAATGTTGCTGGGTTTTCAGGGTTTGAGTTATGGGGAACGGTTGAGCAGGCTGGGACTTTATTCTCTGGAGCGTAGAAGGTTGAGGGGTGATTTGATAGAGGTATTCAAAATTATAAGGGGGACAGATAGAGTCAATGTGGACAGGCTTTTTCCATTGAGAGTGGGGGAGATTCAAACAAGAGGGCGTGGATTGAGAGTACAAGGGGAAAAGTTTAAGGGAAACATAAAGGGAAATTTCTTCAAGCAGAGGGTGGTGGGGGTATGGAATGAACTTCTGGCAGTGATGGTAGAAGCAAGATCAATGTTAATATTCAAGCTTAAGTTGGATAGATCTGTGGACAGGAGAGGTGTGGAGGGTTATAGGCCAAATGCAGGTCAGTGGGACTAGGTAGGAGAAGATGTTCAGCACCCACTAGTAGGGCCAAAACTGGCCTGTTTCTGTGCTGTAAATTATCTCCTGTCCTCAATGGTGGAATGAGGTTGTTTTATTTAGAACAGGTTATGGGAATTAAATTTCCACAAACTCCAATGTTATTTTTATTAGGTAATATTGAGGGGATAAGACTGAAGCTGAAACTATCTACCCATAAAAAAACAATTTTTAAAGATTGCTTTAGCTGTAGCAAGAAAATGTATAGCAGTGACATGGAAATCAGATACCAATTTAGGCATAGAATGCTGGAATACAGAAATGCATAGCTGTGTTCCTTTGGAGAAGATTACTTATAATTTGAGAAATAAATATGATGTATTTTTGAAAATTTGGCCACCGTACTTAAGAATTGAGGGAATTAATATTTAGACCTTTTCCTTGAGCCTCAAACTTTTTTCACGTCCTTGAAATATTATGTTATAAATGGTCAATTCCATTGGTTTGTGGTAACCAGGTTTCTATTCTAGTTTCTTACTTTTCTTATGTTTTCTTACTATTTCATTTCTCTTTTCTCTTTCTCTTATTCTTTTCTCCTTTTGGCATTAGTTTAGTGGGGGGAGGGAATTGAGGTTTATATCATCATGTAAAATAGACTGATTGTTATATTCGATTGTTGTATTTTGTACTTGGAAAACTTTTAAATAAAATTTTCAAAAATAAAAATGCTGGATTGAGGTTGTGCCCTTGTAAAATACGAAAGTCTGCAGACACTAGGGTTGAAGTAAAAACACAACACTGGAGAAACTCAGCAGGTCAAACAGTGTCCTTTATATAACAAAGATAAAAATACATCACCAACGCTTCAGGCTTGAGCCCTTCATCAAGGTGTGGACAAAATGTCAAGAGGTGCCCAAACAAAATGGTAGGGGAGGAGCACAGTCCCAAAGCCAGGAGGTACTAGGTGGAGAAGGGAGGGAGCAGAGGAGGAGCAATGTGGAGGAAAGAAGACAAAGGGAAAAGGAAAGGGAAGGGAGTGAGAATGGGAAATAGGTTAGTAGAAACCGGAGAAGTCAATGCCATTCGATTGGAGAGTGGCCAGACAGAAAATCAAGCTTTGTTCCTCCAATTTCCTGATGGTCTTGGTGGGGTGGTATGTCTGTCTATGTCCTCATATTCTACCCCACCAAGGCCACCCATGATTTGCCGTCTGGGCACTCTCCAGCCGGGTGGCATTAACATTGACCTCCAGTTTCTGCTCGTCTACTCTCCCTTCTTCCTCCCTGCCCTTTTCCTGTCTTCTTTCCTCCAACTCTCCACCCCAGTCCCTCTCTAATCACAGAGCCAACCCTCCTCCCCCTGCTCGCTGGTGTGCCCTCCTTCCCTTATCCATCTATTACCTCCTGCCTGTGGGACCATGCTCCTTCCACTACTCCTCCCCTCCCCTCCCAGGCGTCTGCGGACATTTTTCCATATCTCGATGAAGGGCTCAACCCTGAAACATTAGTTATATATCTTTATTTTTGCTACATAATGTACACTGACCTGCCAAGTTTCTCCAGCATTTTATTTCTACTTGTGCTCAGTTTTTTTAAACTAAATATAGACTTTATTCACAATAAATTATTTACAAAAGTAAATGATTTCATATCCATGCATTTCCATCACTGTACGTTGTTACATTTACACTATTGCCACCACTGTCGTTACTCCCCCCTCTGTTGTTTGAGGGGTATCCCCTCGGTCTCAGCCCCCAATGCCCTGTTAGAGAAGGACAAGCAACCAAGGAGGGAGTAATGATAAGATGCCACAGTAGTGGGAATGGGGTAAATTGAAATGATAATATAATTACCGATTAGTGTAGCGGTTAGTGCAACGCCTTTACAGTGCCAGCGATGGGGACAGGACCGGGGTTTGAATCCCGCGCTGTCTAAGGAGTTTGTACGTTCTTCCCGTGTCTCCAGGGGCTCCGATTTTCTCCCACTGTTCAAAACATACCTGGGGTATAGGCTAATAGGGTGTAAATTGGGCCGCATGGACCTGTGGGCTGAAGTGGCCTGTTACCGTGGTGTATGCCTAAATTTAAAATTTTAATGTACAGTATGGAAACATATGGATAGGTAGAGGCTTTAAACAGTTTTCCTTTTGTAAATAAAGTCTATTTTTGGTTAAAAAAAAAACCACATTGAGCACAACCTCATTCTACTAATGAGAACTGGGGATGCTGGGATACAGGTTCAGCCATCAAAAGTCGGGGGAAACTCCCAAGGGTACCGTGGCTGCTGGTCAGAAATGTGAAGGATTTCTGAGTTCCCTGTCTTAACTTTTACCGGCAAATGTAGGAAAAACGGATTGGAGTGGAGTGATATAACACTCTAAACAGATTGGAGTGGAGTTAGATGATAGATTTTAACAGAAAATTAAAGTGAGGGAGGAAACGAGTTCCTCAGTTTGAATTCCATAGTATTTTTTACATTCACTTGATATTTCAACTGTATGAATCATTTTTCCCTTCTTATCGTAATCCCTTTGTGATTTGTGGTAGTCCCCGTCCAACAGAGAACAGACAAACTACTTTCATTGCTCACCTTTCTAGACTGTTTAATGATCTTTCAAGTCGATTTCCTCAGTAACCATTTCTGTCCCTTGTAATACGCTACCTGCCTCCCTGTGCTGCGTCCCAAGTAGAATAAGAAAGATTAAGGAAAATGGCAGCTATCACTTGTATCCTGTTTCTCTTCCATGGCTAACATGATTGCACAGAAACCGGTACTAGATTGTGGACAGATTGCAGAACTTTTAGAATGGGAGAAGAAGAGGTGGAAGAAAAAGAAACAGAATTTATTCTCATGAACATCACAAATTTTGTTGTTTTGTAACAGCGTCACAGGTGCAAATCTTGCTACAAATTTATTTTTTAAAAATCAGTGCAGGAGAAGAGAAAGTGAGGTCGTGTCTGTGGTTCATTGTCCGTTCAGAAACCTGATGGGAGAGGGGAAAAAGGCTGTTGCTGTACTGCTGGGTGCACGTTTTCAGGCTCCTGCCTAGAATGAAACACGAAAGTCTGCAGAGGCTGTGTCTGCAGTGAAAACGCAGAAACGCTGGAGGAACTCAGCTAGCGTCGCAGCATCCAGGGGAGGTAAAGATATTCACCAACATGTCAGGCCTGAGCCCTTCTTCAAGGTTTGAGTAAAAAGCAAGCAAGTGTCTGAATTAAAAGGCTGGGGGAGAAAAAAGGGCAGGGGGAGTAGAAGAGGCCAACAGACATAAGGTGTTCATTGGATGGGAGGAAAGGTGAGAATTGATTGGGGGGGCCTGGGGTTAGAGTGGAGTACATCTTTCCTCCATCGGCAAAACCATAAGACTTGAGTAGAAACAGGTCTTTCAATCCATCGAACATCCTTTTGGCTAAGGCATTTTCAGCTTTCTCCCATAACCTTTAATGTCCTCACTAGTGAAGAACCTAACAACTTTTGTTTTTTTAAAAAAAATTTATTTAGACATAAATTTAGCTCAGTAACAGGCCCTTTCGGCCCACAAACCCCTTGACCATCCAATCACATCTAAGTGGCCTACAATCCCTGGGGACATTTTGAGCGGAGGGTGGGAGGGGAAAACCAGAGCACCTGGAGGAAAACCCACACAGACACGGGGAGAATCCTAAGAGACAGCTCCAGATTTGAACCTCGGTCCCGATTGCGTTGTGCCAACTGCTACACTAATTGGACTGCCCAAATTCGAAATCTGGCCCCTGTGCCTCATGCCTCCAAGGAGTTCTTCACATACCTGTATCAATGTCGTCATAGATGTCTCCATACCCTTCTGCATTTCTAAAAAGAAAAAAAACATCAGAAACATTTTATTTATTTTTTTCCCTTTAAAGCATCTGACATTTTACAAGTTTCACCTTTACTCAGCGTTAACCCTGACGAATGCCCGCATCCCGGAATGAATAATAACCAAGAGATCAGGTCAAGTAATGTCCGCTGTGGCTTCCTTGATCTTATCTGAACGACCTTTGCAGTCCAAAAAACTAAATCTCCAGAGTTTTTTTTTGGTTTTGTATTGGCCTCGGGTTTTTAAAAAAAAATCTGCCTGCCCCCATCTCAGGTGAAACAAGGTCATCATATTGCATTGCAATATCACTTTATTCTAATCCCGTGCATCAGCTCACCTCCTTGTGCACCCGATACAAAAGCTCGAATGAGGCACACGAGAGAGCGCAGATGCTGGAACCTGGGTCAGCAAACAATCCGCTGGAGAATCTCAGCGGGTCGAGCAGCACCAGTGGGAGAAAAAGAATGGTCATTGTTTCGGCTCTGTTGGTGCTCAATCCACGGGGTCCTCCAGCAGAAAGCTTGTGTGATTTGTTTATTATTTTGTTGTAAGTACTGATGATTGGGTTTTTTTGCAAATTGACTGTGATTGAAAAACCAAGTATGAAACTAACAGACTTGCAAGTGAAGACACCATTGGAATAGCCCAAATGTATTGAAATCAGATCACCCAAGCACAACTAAGAGTATAAGAGTGCAACTAAGAGATGAAACATTTAGGCCATTGAAGACCCTCTTAAGCAGGCACATGGATGAAAGAAAAATAGAGGGTTACAAGGCAGGGAAAGTTTAGTTGCGGCGGATGACGTTTGAGCTCGTACGCCATCATGTTGAAATAACGAGACCACACCTGAAGAGGGTTTATTACAGTGTTATCAGGCTTAATATAGATCTACAACATGTGACCTGGCGTCATGACATCTGAAGTGCTAATGACCTCATGACCTAGCCAGGGTTCTCAGTCGACCTATGGGTGCTGCTGAGTCACTAGGCCTCACAAGACAGCGCTGGTTCTGCCCACTCCTCCAAGTGTACTGCGACATAGTACTTATTTTGGTAGGAATATATGGGACGGCACAACATTGAGGGCTAAATGGCCTGTACTGTGAAGTTGTGTTCTATATAATTTAGACATATAGCGCAGAGTCAGCCCAGGAGTCTGTGCCACCTAATTTACACCCAATTAACCTACATCTCCAGTATGTTTTTGAACGGTGGGAGGAAGCCAGAGCCAGTAGGGAGAACCCATGAAGATACGGGGAGAACGTTCAAACTCCTTAAAGAGTGGGATACGAACTGCTATTCCATTTGCTGGCGCTCTAAAGGCATTGCACTAACCACTACGCCAACCAGGCCATAATGCTGAGGCTGGACTAATATTCCAAGGAATGCAAATTCATATGCTAACATGTGATCTTTATCAATTTTAAACATCAGTTAAAGTTGATATTAATCTATTAAGATCATGTTTTTTTAAAAAAACTAGCTGGTTTACTAAGATGCTTCAAGAAGGGAAATTTATCCCCTTTACTCAGTCGGACCTCTGCATGACTCCAATCACATTCTGTGTGATTCATAACCTATTCAAGACAGTTGGTGGTGAACAATAATTTTAGACTATATGACTGGTACATATTACACGGGTAACTCTTCACCCCCCCCCCCCCCCCCCGCCCGCCCCCGCCACACTCCAAAATAGCTAACCTTAATACTGGTTGCATTGAGGAGTTATAAAGCAGATGACACAGTCCCCAAACTTAGCCTCCTGAATTCTGTTGGCTCATCCATAAATTATGACACATAGGAAAAGCAGGTGGGACAATAGCACATGGATAATATTCAATAAACATTGGGCAGTAATAATTTAGATTGTGCGTAGCAGGGTGGTAAATCGAATCAACAAGAGAAAGCAAGTATTTACTTATTTGTTTCTCACAGAGTTATGCAACATGGAAACAGACCTTTCAGCCCAACCGTGCCAACCAGGATGCTTTCTTAAGCTAGTCCTATTTCCCTGAATTTTGTCCATATCCTTCTCAACCTGTCTTATTCCAAAAAGCTTGTCCAAATATCTTTTAAATGCTGCCATTGTACCCTCGATGATGCTGGCAGGGTTAGACCATTTCTGATTGCCCTTGAGAAGTTGTGGTGAACTGCCTCCCTGAAGCACTGCAGTATTTCTGGAGAAGATATTCCCAGCATGTTTTTTTTAAATTTAAATTTAGACATACAACACGGTGACAGGGCATTTCGCCCCCATGAGTCCGAGCTGCCCAATTTACACCCAATTAAACTACATTCCCGGTATGTTTTGAACAGTGGGAGGAAACCAGAGCCCCTGGGGAAAACTCATGCAGACACGGGGAAAACTCCTCACAGACAGCATGGGATTGCACTAAGTGCAACGCCAACCATGCCACCCTTTTGGATAGGGTTCCAGGGATTAGACCCAGGGATAAGTTTCCAGCTCAAGATGGAATGTGACAGGAAGAAGAGTCTCTGTGCTTTAGAAGTCAGAGAGTAATTGTTGGGCATTTTGTGGGTGGTATACCCTGCAGTCTTTGTGTGCTGATCAGTCTATTTTCTTTGGATAGGACTATACTTCTTAACTATTGGAGGAGTGCTCATCTAGACAAGTGAAGAATAGTCTATCACACTCCTGACATATACTTTGTAGATGCTAGAAAGTTTTTGGGGTGTCAGGGCGTGAGTCCCTTGCTGCTACTATTTTGAATTGTCTCAGGTTTTACCACTGAAACAATAAAAATGACACAGCAGGATGGAGTTTCACAAAAATGATTGAATTTGAATCAAGGTTGATAACTTTTCAATTATTCCCAGTTCCAGAGACAAAGCTATTAAGGAAACATATAAGACTTGTTTGAAACATGTTGCCTTAAGAATTATATAAAAGTGATTATTTTAGTCTTCATTGGATTGGAAGAGTGGGGTTGTCTTCATGGATTCCCTTTATAGGGTAGAATGAGGCAATAAAGGTAAATATTGCATTTAGAGATAGGATTAGAAGGCTGCAGACCAACCCTTTTATCCAGCAAATACCAAGGTGATTAAGAAAGAAGCCTTTACCAAGATCTCAGATCTACAGTTACTAGACATTTCCCCGTTGTCTTCCTTCAAAAAGGTGACCACATTTGCTGTCCTCCAGCAGTCTGGTACCTCACTTAACAATCTCAGCCAGATCCCCAGTAATCTCTATATCTGCCACCCACAGTATCTTAAAATAAAACTTACTCAATCCTGGGGACTTCCACTAGACTTTCACCTACCCCTTCCCTAAATTCTCCAATGACAAATGGAGAATACTGAGAGAAAGTATTCATTTAGGACCTCACCAATCTGTGGCTCCACACAGATGACCCCGGATGGGCCCTACATATTCCTTTGTTATTCGTTTATGCTTCGACCTTTGGACTTAATCCTGTCCGCTAGTGATTCCTCTAGAGCATTCTTGGCATCTTTAATCTCTTTCCTAATGACCTCTCTAAACTTCTTACAAACGGGCCTCCTCCATTGTCACACCACCCTAAATATCGGTCAACATCCAGGGTTCACGATACTTGCTGGATAACACCTGCCTTCTCCCCTTCCAGGAACATGACAGCCCTGATCTCTTTTCCTCGGATTCTTCCTTTACCTGCTAAACCAAGTTTAGCTCTTTCATTTAAGAGCTGTGGGAAGTTGTCAAGGTTGTTTTATTTTATTTGAAATAATATTTCCATCTCTTTATTAAATGGATCAGAAAATCCTCAACCTTTGATAAAACATCAACAGATTAAAAAAATACTGAAAAAGAGATGATCCTATTGGGATGCTTGGACAAGAAATTACAACATAATTGTATTTATAAAATATACTCACTCAGTTACTAAGTTGACTTTTTGGACATATCCAACTGTTGATTTCAGAGAGAAAAAAAGAAGAGTAATTAGTTCAGTAAAACATTCAGGATTACCAAGCTTATTCTGGTACCACAATAGGAAATGGTAAAAATATTAGGCAGATGCATCAACTTCTAAAGAAGAGTAACTTCTATTCTGTCTGACTGAAGAAGAGATTAGCTAAATTATCTAAGCAAATGACTTATTGATCCCTTCCCACAATCTTTTACTTTCACTCTTTGTTTGATTCCCCTCAGGAAATCACTGGGCTCCTTTTAAATATGTGTTTCTTCTCCTTAGGCACGGCCCTGGGGTTGAGGATCACTTGCTTCCGCTCCATTTCTGTAGGTTAGGAATATAAAACACAAAATGCTGGAGAAGCTCATCAAGTCAAAGAGCGTTGTTTATGTAGCAAAGGTGAAGGTTCATAACCGACCTTCGGGCTTCAGCCCTTCATCAAGGTAGGAGAAAATGCCGGCAAGCCTTGGAACAAAAGAGTGGGGGGGGGGGGTGGCAAAGGCAGATGGTAGGTGGAGAAGGGAGGGAGGGGACAGTAGCAATGAGGGGGAGGGCTGGGTGGGTGGGAGAGCTGGAAAGACAGGAAAAGGGAGAGGGGAAAGAACAGGCGAGCAGGTTTAGTGGAAAGCAGTAAAGTTGATGTTCGTGCCATTTGGCTGGACGGAAAATAAGGAGTTGTTCCTCCATCTGCGGGTGGTCAGGGTGGGACAGTACATAAAGCCATGGTCAGACATGTGAGCGCGGGAATGTGACTCAGAATTAATATAGTTGGCCCCTGGCAGGTGGCTGTAGTTGCGAATGGAGTGGAGGTGCCGAGCGAAGCCATCTCCCAATCTATAGCCGGTCTCTCTGATGTAGAGAAGGCCACAAAGGGTGCACCAGTTGCAGTAAATAAGTCCTCTGGATGTACATGTGAAAGGCCTGTTTGGGGCCCCGGACCGTGATGAAGGAGGAGGCACACCTCCTCCAGGCACAGGGGAAGGTGCGATGTGACCTCTCCAGCCAGATGACATTAACATTGACTTTACTACTTTCCACTAAACCTCCTCGCCTTTCCTTTCCCCTCCCCCTTTTCCTGGCTTTCCAGTTCTCTCACTCACCCAGTATCCCTCCTCCCCCTCATTGCTGCTGTCCCCCCCCCTCCTTTCTCCATCTATCACCATCTCCTGTCTTTGCTACCCCCCTCACTCTTTTGTTCAGACGTTTGCCGGCATTTTCTCATACTTTCATAAAGGGTTCAAGACCGAGACACCGGTTATGTATCTTCACCTTTGCTATATAACGACACTGTTTATGTTTTTCACTTCAACCATGGTGTCTACAGAGTTTTGTGTTTTACTTTTGTAGGTTAGGAAGTGACTGAGGAGGCCAATGAGGGAGAAGGGGCAAAAGTTGTACTGACAATAACCAGACCAGCAGTGCGAGGATAAGACAGCTTTAATAAACTAATACGTACACTCAGAGGGTCTTGTCTCTCTGCAAGACGAACCTGGAAGGCTAGACTGTAGCTCTGGACTGCTTTATGGACAAGGTCACCAGGATGACCCCTGGTGGCCTAGTGGTGGAATTACATATCACCACAGCTGGTGTGGTTATTGTCAGTACAATTTAATAAACTAATATGTACACTAAGAGGTCTTGTCTCTCTGCAAGACGAACCTGGAAGGCGAGACTGTAGCTCTGGACTGCTTTATAGACAAGGTCACCGGGATGACCCCTGGTGGCCTAGTGGTGGAATTACATCTCACCACAAAAGTGGTTTTGGTGGGATGGGAAGGAGTGTGCTTGGAAGGTAGTGGCCTCCTTCTGTCAGTTATGCCAGGCTGTGTATGCTTCCCATGCAAATTTCAAACTGCTACCCTGAATGCTTGTTTTCCATTTAGAATGGTGGAGGAACTTAGGCAGTCTTGCAGCATCCATAGGAGGGAAAGATATATTACTGACGTTTTGATCCTGAGCCCTTCCTCAAGGCTCTTGAGGAAGGGCTCAGGCCCGAAACGTCTTTTATGTATCTTTACCTCCTATGGACACTGCAAGTCCGGCTGAGTTCCACCAGCATCTCTGTGTTTTGACTTACAGTCACAGAGTCCTGCACACATTCATGTGTCACTCCATTTAGAATGGTCACAGGGCAGGGAGTTCCAGAGATTAAAGAGGGAAATGTTAAACTTTCTAAAGTGGGCTTTGAGAACAGCCTTGAATGAAACGCAATAGTCTACCAACAATGTGATTGTAATAAATACACAGTAAATGCTGGAGGAACTCAAGACAGTCTCACATCATCCATAGGAGGTAAAGATATGTAAGCGACATTTCTGGCCTGAGCACTTCTTCAAGGTATCAAAGAAAAGCTCCGGCCTGAAACCCCGTCAGAATGCTGCGAGACCTGCCGAGTTCCTCCAGTATTTCTGCCTTTTGAGAACAGTCTTGAATCTTTTCCACACTCCACCTGTAAATCTATTGCCCCAACAGTGCTTGGAATATTATTTTGGGAGTCAGAGCTAACTGAGGGTAATTGGAGACTTCATTCTGCGGATGTTGGGCTGGAGAGGATTGTTTTAGTTATCCTGCCAGTTAATATGTCAAGATTGTGGTGAGATGTAATTCCACCACTAGGCGACCAGGGGTCATCCCGGTGACCTTGTCTAGAAAGCAATCCAGAGCCACAGTCTCGCCTTCCAGGTTAATCTTGCAGAGAGACAAGTCCCCTTAGTGTACATATTAGTTTATTAAAGCTGTCTTATACTCGCACCGCTGGTCTGGTTATTGTCAGTACAAAGATAATATTGGTGCTTTGAGCTTCTAGTTGTAGATGGTACAGGCTTCAGAACTGGATAGAATAGCTGATATGATTGATTCCTGCTTGACCACTTGCTTGTTGCCAGTTCGTCATCTTTATTTATATGCACTTTTTTCCTCATTCGGCCAAAATCTGCAATGCTGCACTGAAAGTAACAATGAACTTTGTTTTTTCTGTTTAAGCATGTGGCTCGTCTTTCACTTCACTTCAGGAAAATAAGACTCTTGTCCATCCTGCCATCTACACCACAATTTGCAATCTCTGGAACATGAAGCTGTCGGAGCTGATTTAAACTAATTTGGCAGGGGGAAGGGAACAGGACTGATAGGGAAGTAGATAGGAGAGAGAATATAGGGGTGGTTCCGATAGACGGTGAAAAAATAAGGAATAAGGGAGCTAAAAGTGATAGGAGAATAAGAACGAATGCACCAAGAACCAAGGTGGAGGGAGAAAGGAGGTATGGCATCAAGGTATTGTGTATGAATGCAAGGAGTGTAAGGAATAAAATGGATGAGCTTGAGGTGCAAATGGCGATGGGAGGTTATGACATTGTCGGAATAACGGAGACATGGCTGCGGGAAGGGCAGGATTGGGAAATAAATGTTCCAGGGTACACGTCCTTTAGAAAGGACAGAAAGTTAAGAAGAGGAGGTGGGGTAGCTCTGTTGGTAAGAAATGAGATTCAGGCGTTTGAAAGGAAGGACATTGAAACAGGTGAGGTAGAGTCTGTTTGGATTGAATTAAGAAATTGCAAGGGCAAGAGGAATATAATGAGGGTCATTTACAGGCCTCCGAAAAGTAGCTCAGATATCGGTAGTAGTATAAATCAGGAATTAAGAGTGGCATGTCAAAGTGGTAGCAATACGGTAGTTATGGGGGACTTCAACATGAAGATGGACTGGGATAATCAGACAGGGGCAGGGACACAAGAGAGCGAGTTTATAGAATGTCTACGAGATACTTTCTTGGAACAGCTAGTGGAGGAACCTACCAGGGGGAAGTCGATTCTGGACTGGGTGCTGTGCAGCGACGCAGACTTAATAAGTGACCTTGATGTAGGGGAGCCATTAGGGAATAGTGACCATGGTATGGTTACTTTTAAGCTGCAATTAGAAAAGGAAATGGAAAGGAAGTCGGAAGCATCTGTACTTCAGTTAAATAAAGGGAATTTTGCAGCTATGAGGGAGGAGCTATCCAAAATAAAATGGGAAGATACACTAGCTGGGAGGACAACTGGGGAAAAATGGCAGGTTTTTATGGACATTTTTCACAGGATTCAGGACAAATTTATTCCAAAGTGGAGGAAAGGCTCTAGGAGATGCAAATGGCAGCCCTGGCTAACTAAGGAAATCAAGTCCAAAGGGAGTAATTATAAGATAGCGAAGCGGAGTGGGAAATTAGAGGATTGGGAAACCTTCAAAGAACATCAGAGGGTAAATAAGAAAGCCATAAGAGATGGGAAAATGAAGTACGAGAGGAAATTAGCAGATAATATTGTGGAGGATAGCAAAAGCTTTTTTAAGTATGTGAAGAGGAAGAAATTGGTTCGGTCTAAAATTGGCCCTTTGAAAATGGGCAAGGGTGAAATTATTACAGGAAACAAGGAGATGGCAGAGGAATTTAACAAATACTTTGCAACTGTCTTCACCAAGGAGGATATAGGTTATAGTCAGTTAGGGGGTAGTGGTCATGCGGTACCAAGGGACTTGGGGAACTTTACTGGGGAGGTAGGGGATCTAATGGATATCCGGATCCAGAAGCAGGAGGTTATGAGTAAATTGTTGGGACTGAGGGCTGAAAAATCCCCAGGGCCTGATGGGCTGCATCCTAGGGTGCTTAAAGAGGTGGCTATGGAAATTGTGGAGGCACTGGTCGACATTTTCCAAAGTTCCATAGACTCCGGAGAGGTCCCTGAGGATTGGAGAGTGGCTGATGTGGTGCCGCTTTTTAAGAAAGGAGGGAGGGAGAAAATGGGAAATTATAGACCGGTCAGCCTGACATCAGTGGTGGGGAAGATATTAGAGTCCATCATAAAAGGAGAAATAGCAGAACACTTAGTCAGTAATAATAGTATAAGGGCTAGTCAGCATGGATTCCTTAAGGGTAAGTCATGCTTGACTAACCTTCTGGAATTTTTTGAGGATGTGACAAAGAGGGTGGGCTCGGGAGAGCCAGTGGATGTGGTGTATTTGGACTTCCAGAAGGCCTTTGATAAGGTACCGCATAGGAGTCTAGTGGGCAAGATCAGGGAGCATGGTATTGGAGGTAAGGTGCTGACATGGATAGGAAATTGGTTAAGAGATAGGAAACAAAGGGTTGGAGTAAATGGGTCTTTTTCAGAATGGCAGGATGTGACGAGTGGAGTGCCTCAGGGATCGGTGTTGGGTCCTCAGTTGTTTGTAATTTATGTTAATGATTTGGATGAGGGGATTATAAATAACATGAGCAAATTTGCAGATGACACTAAACTGGGTGGCGGTGTGGGGTGTGAGGAGGATGTAAGGAAAATGCAGAGGGACTTGGACAGGGTGGAGGAGTGGGCGGCTAAATGGAAGGTGAATTTCAATGTGAACAAATGTGAGGTTATTCATTTCGGGGGAAGTAATAGGAAAGCTGAGTATTATTTAAATGGAGACAAGCTAGGGAGTGGGGAAGTGCAAATGGATCTGGGTGTACTTGTTCACCGGTCACTGAAGGCTAGCATGCAGGTTCAGAAAGCTGTGAAGAAGGCAAATGGAATGTTGGCTTTCATAAAGAGGGGATTGGAGTGTAGGTACAGAGACGCCCTTCTGCAGTTATACAGGGCCCTGGTGAGACCCCACCTGGAGTATTGCGTCCAGTTCTGGTCTCCAAACTTGAGGAAGGACATACTAGCTATAGAGGGTGTGCAGCGCAGATTTACAAGGTTAGTTCCAGGGATGGCAGGGTTGTCATATGCAGCAAGGCTAGAAAAACTGGACTTGTATCCGATGGAGTTTAGAAGGATGAGGGGGACATGATTGAGGTATACAAAATCATCAGGGGGATAGACAGGGTGAAGTCTGATTTCTTGTTCCCAATGATGGGGGGAGACGAGGACTAGAGGGCATAGTTTAAGAATACAGGGTAGGCCCTTTAGGACGGAGATGAGAAAACATTTTTTTACCCAGAGAAGTGTGAATCTGTGGAATGCTCTGCCACAGAGGGTGGTAGAGGCAGATTCGCTGACTATGTTCAAAAGAGAGTTAGATAAGACTCTTGTGGGTAACGGAGTTAAGGGTTATGGGGATAAGGCTGGAAAGGGGTACTGATGGTAATGATCAGCCATGATCTAAAATGGCGGTGCTGGCCCGACGGGCCAAATGGCCTACTCCAGCTCCTAATTGTCTATTGTCTATTGTCTATCATTGCAATTTAAACAAAGTTTCAACATTTACAATGTCCTAATTTAGATCCAGACTCTTTTTCAAAAATCAGCCATTGTTGGCAGTAGTGGGTAAATCCATACAATCTACAGCTCATTTAGTAAATATAGCAGATTGTATAAGTACTGGGTGAAACAGGTCATAAAAACACCAAGCACGTTGTAAATTGAGATCTCTGGCTTTCAGCAAGATGCATTTGGGACACAAAGATTGGCATCTGTGGTTCTAGTGGGAATTAAATCTATTCATGCAGGCCTCTGCTACTGACTGAAGATGTGAACTTTGTTACAAATGCCTTCATGTAATTACACATCCACATTGTGGTATTTGTTACTACAGGCGGTTGAAGAGGCCAAGTCATTGTTTATATATTTAAGGCAGAGATTGATAGGCTCTTGATTAGCCAGGGCATCAAAGGTTATGGCAAGAAGGCCAGGCAGTAGTGCTGAGTGGGGAAATGAATCAGTCAAGATTGAACGGTGGGGCAGACCTGATGATGGCTCTTTTCTGCTCCTTTCTAAAAAAAACATCAAAGTTCTAGATCAGTGGTTCTTAACCTTAATCCCTATGCCATCGGTGCTCTGTGATTAAGGTGTTATGTGGGTGGGAAAAGAAGGTTAAGAACCACTGCTCTGCCCCCAATTGTCACTGAAATATTTTGCTTGAGAAAAATCATCATGGGCCCATTTCTTTAGGAGTTTGGAAATCGTGCACATAACAAGTCAATTAGGGACAATTAAAACAGTGGCTGTCAAACTTTTTCTTTCCACTCACATCCCACCTTAAGCAATCCCTTACCAATCACAGAGCACTGATGGCAGAGGGAATACCTAAAGTGGGATGGAAGTGGAAAGAAAAAGGTTGAGAACCACTGGTATAGATGTTCTTTATTAAAGCAAATGAAATAAACTTACATTTTCCATCTTCATTCCGGCAGAGCAGTTTCATGTCATCGGTGTGTTGTACAATGTCTAAAAATTCACCTGCTTTGACTGGTAGATCTCGGGTGCCCCATTTCTTATTAGTTATGTTTTGAGCCACTTGAGTTGTTCCCAGAATTTTGATTTCTCCATCATACTGTTCAAGATGGGGAAAATAAAAATTATGTTCTTCACATTTCACACACTTAATAAAGAGAGACCTTTGAGTGAAATAAATGCAGTGATCTTCAATGCATGTCCTTGTTTTACAGGGAAAACTGGTCACTGTGAGTCCTCAAGGTCCATTGACAAAGAAAAGTTCCAGGCATAGAAAAATTACTAATGTAGAAAGCACTTGTCTATATAGAACATAGAAATCTACAGCACAGTACGGGCCCCTCGACCACAGTGTTGTCCTGACCTAATAACCCACTCTGACAACTGCCTAGAATTCCACTATTGCATAACCACCCCCCCCCCCCCCCCCCACCATTTTTGTCAGTTCCATGTACTGGTCTCTTAAGAGATCCTATTGTACCTGCCTCCTTATTATTGGCATGTACCCCCACTCTCTGTGTGAAAAACATATCTCTTTCATCCCTTCTGTCCAAGCACCTTAAAACTTTTCCCCCTCGTGTTAGTCATTTCAGCCCTGGGTAAAAGCCTCTGGCCATCCACACTATCAATGCTTCTCATCATCTTGTACCCCCTCTCTGGTCGCCCCTCATCCACTGTCATTCCAAGGAAAAAAGACCAAGTTTTCTCAACCTAACCTCATAAGGCATACTCTCCAATCCAAGCAGCCTCTTAGTAAATCTCTTCTGTACCTTCTCTTAGCATCCATTAAGAGGTGACCAAACCCAGCACAATATTCCAAGTGGGGTCTAACTGAGATCTTATGTAGCTGCAACATTGCCTCATGCCTCTTGAACTTGATGCCACAGTTAATGAAGGCCAACAGACCATGCGTCTTCTTAACAGCACTTCAACCTGTGCAGCAGCTTTGAGTGTCCTATGGACATGAACCCCAAGATCTCTCAGTTTGTCCACTCTGATCAGAAACCTCCCGTTAAAACTGTATTCTGCCTTCAAATTTGACCTACTAAAATGAACCACCTTGCATTTTCTGGGTTAAACTCCATCCTCCACTTCTCAGCCCAACTCTTCCTCTTATCAATCTCCTTCTTGAAACCTCTGGCAATGCTCCAGACTACCCACAACACCAATCACTCTCGTGTCATCTGTCAGCGTACTAACCCACCCTGTCTGTTGCCTTGTATTACAAAGATAGCGAATTGTAGATGGGATTGTTGTACCACACCCATCACTCCCATTGCAGGACTGCTGCAATGGGATGTTAAAAAGAGACTCTGAAATTGCTTTTGAACTTTTAATTACGGGCCACCCCCCATTGCAGTTATGAAAGTCAGATGTAAGCTGTGGTCTTTAATGGTGAGGTTAATAGGACAGCATTATTGATTTTTCCGTGAAACTGACCATTGCCATTTAGGACAAAGAACGTAGAATATTACAGCTCAGTACAGGCCCTTCAGCCCTCGATGTTGTGCCAACTTATTTGTACCTACACAAAAAAAAACTAAACCCTCCCTACCTTGTAAACCTTTATTTTTCTTTCATCCATGTGCCTGCCTCAGAGTCTCTTAAATTATCCTATTGTTCCAGCCTCCACCACCAACCCTGGCAAGGCATTCCAGGCCCCCACAACTCTCTGTGTAAAATAACGCACCTCTGACTGTCCTCCCTTCACTTTGTACACACGTTCTCTGGTGTTTTCTACTGCTGCCCTGGCAAAAAGATGCTGTCTATCTTATCTACGCCTCTCATAAACTCATCGACCTCTATTGAGTCACCTCTCACCCTCCTTTGCTCCAAAGAGAAAAGTCCCAGCTCTGCTAACCTTGCTTCATGTAACATATTCTCCAATCCAGACAACACCCTGATGAATCTCCTCTATTCCCTCTCCATAGCTTCCAAATCCTTCCTGAGATGAGGTGACCAGAACTGAACACAATATTCTAAGTGTGATCATACCAGAGAGTTGTAGAGGTACAACATTATCTCATGATTGCTGAACTCGATCCTCCGACTAATGGCTATATGAATGGACTGCAAATTCTTTTCTCTCTCTCTCATTGAATTGGACAGCTGATCAAGGTGTGACTGCATGAAGAGGGCTGCCATTTTGGATCTGGGCCAGGAATCAATGACCATCAGAGGGTGGGCTGCCTATGACAGGTTTCTGTTCTGTCATTTGAGGGGCTGGCACCAGGTCAGTGGGGCCTGCTTCTAGGGGTAGAGGTAACAAAAAAAATGGCAGTGCTGTTACAGCTGTGGTAACAACAGAGCTACTATATGGTGCAGACCTGGGGAGAGCAGGGAGCAGAGACACAGCGTGTACCCCCATGAGGTCCTACCGCTCGATCATGATGCCAGCGTCTCTCTACAGGCTTTAAATGGCCTGTTAAAGGAGCCCAATGGTGCTTTATTTAAAATCCTGCAGCCACGGGATCTGTGGCACCTGTGTTCAGCAGCGGCCACGTGGGGTTTCAAACTCCAGAGGAGCATTAGATCAGCGCAGGACTCCAGCAACGGGGAGAACAGACCCCGTCGAGAGGGAGAAGCTGAGGAGATGACCCCAAGGATGGTGACCACAATGGCGGGCCAGCGAGGGACTCTGCGGCTGAAAGACACACACAGGCAGTGAGCTGCAGGCGACTTGCAGGCGAGGAAGCCACACAGGCAGCGAGCTGCTGGCGACTGGCTCATGAGAACCAGATAGCGGAATTGAGGCTCGAGAGGTTTCTGAAAGCAAGAAGAGCTCCCAAAGGTCCCTGGAGCCGAAGACATCCTCATTGTGGCAGAGGGTAGGATCTGAGCTTGGGTTGCTAATGGTTTGAACTGAATTAGAGTCTTGTGTGGCTGCAGAGGCTGTGGGAGCGCTGGAAGTGAATCCATGGACACTCAGTGACTCGGAGGGGATTCTCTTTCGCTTCTCTTTCTCTGACTGGGCAATACTGATGATGAATCTTTGACTGTCTTATGGCAGACTAAAGGTAATTTTGTGTAATATGACACTTGTATTTTATTACATGACAATAAATAGTATTTGATTCTTCAGTCTGGGTGTGAGGCCAAAAGTAGCCCTCCTTCTGGGCCATTAGTCCTTCATGCCACCCTCTCCCCCCGCCACTCACTTCTTGGTCGTGACTGATGGCCAGGAATTGGGGAACAACAGCAACTAGTCCTCAAAGGAACCACAGCACATCTTTATTAGCAAGGATAAAATATTTGTAAATAATACAAATGTGACTGTGTTAATTAAACTACCTTAGCTTCCAAAAATAAGCAGGAGCCACTGACTGCCCCTTCTGGCTGCCACTGTTTGGAACTACTGGATGCAGACTGAAAGGTAATGGAACCAGTGGAAAATTCGGCCTCAAGAAACATCAGCAAAATTAGTGCTAATCCATAAGGAGAGCAGAGCAAAATTTAACAACCTTTTAAAAGGGAATTGGATAAATATTCAAAACCAAATCATGCATTTAATCTCTCCAAGGTGTTGTCCTAAGTGACTTCCCTGGATATCAGGTCAATGATATCCAGGGAAGGCAGAAAATTAGATCCAAAACTGGCTGAGAGGCAGAAATCAGAGATTAGTGTTCGGCATCAGGCACGCGGAAGGCACGCGTGTAAAATTCCATTCTGCATTATTACAAGTAATCTTGAATCTTGCTGTTGAGGTGTTGCAGGCTCATTTCTGGAATCCTTGCATGACAATTTGGGCTGAAGGGCCCATTTCCCTCCTGTATAACTTTGTGACATCAGAATTGGCTAAATAATTAATAGGTAGGAAGAGAGTTGCAGATAGGCCAGTTGATACCAGTGGAAGGGAGTAGAAGAGAGGCAAAGAGAATTCAGAAAGTGTATGGCAAGGGATGGCAAACAAGGAAAGGAAGAACAGAATAATTGAAAAGTGTAGAGGAATAAATGGATTTTGACATGCATATTAAGATAAATCCCCAAGCTTTTTAGGCCAGATGAATAAGACAATGTGGTTCTTCCTAGGATTTAGTGTTTGAAAGCAGGAAGATTATGGTAGAACTGTGCAAAAGCTAGTTCGATCCCCGTGTTGTCCCACTTTGCAGCAAAGATCTGATCATGGAGATTGAGGAGATTTACCCAAATTTTATTTATTGAGGTCGAATGGTTAGCATAGCGATTAGCATAATGCTGTAACAGCACCAGTGAACGGGACCAGGGTTCGAATCCCGCACTGTCTGCATGGGTTTTCCCTGTGGGCTCTGGTTTCCTCCCACCATTCAAAATGTACTGGGTGGTGTATGTTAATTGGATGTAAATTGAGCAGTTCAGGCTTGTGGGCCAAAAGGGCCTTTTACCGTGCTGTATGTCTAAATTTAAATTGAAAATTTATATTTAATTTTTAAAAAATTTTAATTTGAAAAATTACATTTATTAATTCTGTTTCCCATAGTTCAAGAAGGATGGGAAGATCCAAGAGGGGTTGCATCTGATTTACTAAACTAGTGTGAGCAACACAGTTCAGACTAGAGAAGCTGGGGTTGTTCCCCTTTTTTTGTAAGGTTTGATTGAAGTTTTCCTGATTATGATTGGTTTAGAGAGGATATGTTATAGGAAGATGTTCATTTTAGAAGATGGTTCAAGGACCAAGATATTCAGTCCGAATAAAAGATACCAAAAGAATAGGAGACAAAAAGGAGAAAATGTTCTTGAATTCGCTGCATGCTAGGGTGGTGAAACCAGAATCAATCAGGACTTCAAAAGGCAACTCATACGGATGAGAAGGATCAGAGAAAAGAGGATTCCGCAGAGTGAATGGCTATGTAATAACAATTCAATGATTCTAAGTTTATAGTGGAATATCAGAGACTCATTGAATATCTCCTTCAAAGAGACACAAAAACACTGAGCACGTTAAAATGGACTTGAAGTTGCTTAAAAGCAAACATGAAAAATGCAGCTACAAAAACAAACTTTAATTACTTTGCAAAGCATGAGAACTCCATTACAGCAAGAAGCCCTGCCACAAGGAGCTAACCTACTACAAAGGAGACCGCATTGTGACATTCAATATCAGCTTATTTATACTATCTAAACTCTAGTCTTTTGGAACATTCGAACAGACTGTTCCACATAAGTACGTATTCCTTAAAATTCTCTTAGTCTCACAGAGCCCTATCTAATAGGGAGCTTCTTATCAGCTCCCAACCTGATAGAAAAGAAGGAATGCAGCCCAAAAATGTAGCCCCCTCTTTCCCTTTCCAGTCACCATTTTAAAACATTTTTTTTATTATATTCTAAAATCTACTTTCTCAAGCTGAGTCCCCCCACCCCCCCCCCCCCAGCTCACTCCACACTGCTGTTTTTATGCAATTGTGCAGGATTTTTATGTTTCAGACTAAAGAGAATTTTCAAGGGAATTTTGACACACCAGGAGAACATGGATTCATCATGTATTGTCCAATTGTTAGTTTCCACTCAGAGTTATCGTCTACTGAACCTGGCAGTTTCTGACTGGCAAGAATAAGCCCTGCAAAAATTCAAAACAATTATGGCAAATTATCTACTACTTACTTTAAACTTTTTCCTGAAGTCTTTTTCCTCTTTCTCTAATTTTTTCAATTTTTTTGGATCCTTCTCATCTCTTTTGCCTTTATTTGGTGTTGACAATTTCAAACTGTTCAACAGAAAAAGAGCATGACGTTAGGGCCTTTGATGTTTCACCCAACACATGGCCAGTGTCTATCTCATCGTACTTTCTTCATACATCTCAGGGACCATCTGAAACCCCATGCCACACTGAACCTGATCCTATATAAGATTCACATCAAAAGTCAAAAGCTGTGAATTTTGAATTAAAAACAGGAATGCAAGAGTTTTTGAGAGAGCGAGGGGGAGGAGACTTAGTAGAGGTAATGTGGCAAAGTTTTCTCTCATGGTAGGGGAGTCAAGGACAAGTGGGCACAACTTCTGGATTGAAGGATGCCCATTTAAAACAGAGATGCAGGAGACATCTCCTGCTTCTCTACATCAGAGAGACTGGGCACAGACTGGGAGATCGCTTTCCTGAGCACCTTCATTCTGTCCACATCAGTGACAGGGATCTCCCAGTGGCCAACCGTTGCAATTCTGTCCCCACACCTGTTCTGATATGTCTGTCCATGGCCTCAAGCACTTCCAAACCAAGGCCACCCATAGGAAGAGTAACACTTAATATTGCATCTGGGCACTCTCCCACTGGATGGCATTAACCAGTTCCTGCTAACCCTGTTCTTCCTCTCTTCCCTGCCCCTCTGTCTCCTTCCCTCCAGCTCTCCACCCCCTTCCCTCTCCATTCCCAGAGCCATCCCCCCCTCCCCCTGTTTTCTGTTGTGCCCTCCCTCCCTCATCCACCTGTGCTCCTCCCACCCCACCATTTTATTCAGGCATCTGCCGACATTTTGTGCATACCTTGATGAGGTGCTCAAGTCCAAAATGTGGGTAATATATCTTTATATAAAATATGCCGTTTGAATTGCTCAATTTCTCTAGTGTTTTTACTTCAATCACTGCAACTGTAGACTTTTTTTGTTTTACTACAGGAAATGATAGGCTCGTTAGCCTGATTTTTGTGGTTGGTAAGATTTTAGAGTTCATTATTAAGAATAAGGTTTTTGGTGACTCGAAAGCACAAGATAAAATATGCCACCACCTTTCTCCAGCAGAGATTTTGCCTGAAAAATCCCTTGGAATCCTTTGAGGATGTAATGAGGAGGGTAGACAGCAGAGAGCCAGTCGATGTGGTTTCCTTGGATTTTCAGAAGGCCCTTGACAAGGCCCTGCACCATGAGGACGCTGAACAAGACTGTAATATTATGGGAAAGCCTGGATAGAAGATTACCTGACTGGCAGAAGGTGAAGAGTGGGAATAGAGGGATTAGTTGCTGGAGTTTAGAAGGATCAAGGTGGGGGGGGGGGGAGAGAACCTAGCTGAAACCTATCAGATACTGAAAGGTCTCGATAGCATGGATGTGGATAAGATGTTTTAGTAGTGGGAGGGACGAGGAGCAGTGGGCACAGCTTCAGAACACAAAAATGTCCCCGTAGAACAGAGAGAGGGGGAATTTCTTTACCCAGAGGGTGGTGAATCTGTGGAATGGTTGTGGAGACTGTCACTGGGTAGATTTAAAATGGGTAGATCTTGATCAGGAAGGGAACCAAAGGTTAGGAGAATGGGGTTTTAAAAGGATAGGAAATCTGCCACGATGAAATGGCGGGGCAGATGTGATGGGCCAAGGGGCCTAATTCCATGTTGACCATCTTTTGCCTTACGCGGATGCTGCCTGACCCGCTGAACTCCTCCAACATTTTGTACGTTGCTTTAGCTTACCAGCGTCTGGCTTATTTCACAACTAAGCCTGGCAGCCTAATCGGCGTGTTCAGCATGCCATTCCCGTTAGCGGGATCCTGCGGCTCAAAAACTAGCAGCCAGACTTTCTACAATATAATAATGACTCTTCAAGAAGCTAATAATTCACTGCACTAGGCCAAGATCATGGAGAGTTGTAACAAGCCACCTTTAATGCTTAATTTCCTTTGGTTTTTACTAAGCACATTTTGAATATGAGATGGAAACAACTCTACAAAGCTTAAATGATTATGATTCAAGGGATTCATTCAAGAATTTCCTAAAATGAACAAAGAAGGAACTGCAGGGAAGGCAAAAGTAAGTTTCAATGGACCCTACTGCAAAGGTCATTGACCTGAAATGTTAATTCTGTTTCACTTTCGGCTGGTGTGTTTTGACCTGCATATTTCATTAAGACATTTATGGAATTATAAGAGCATAAAATGTAATAATCTTCCTGAAATACTCACCTAGAAGAAGTAAAATCAGTCTTCACTCCATTGAGGACATCTACAGGAGATGCTGTCTCAAGAAAGCAGCCTCCATCCTCAAGGACCCTCACCACCCAGGCTATTCCCTCTTCTCACTGCTACCATCGGGAAGGAGGTACAGGAGCTGAAGACGAGCACCCAGTGGCACAGAAACAGCTTCTATCCCTCCGCCATCAGATTTCTGAATGGACAATGAACCACAGACTCTGCCTCACTTCCTCTTTTGTAATAATTTTATTGATTTATTTTAAAATCTAATTCATAGCAATACTGCTGCAAAACAATGAATTTTGTGACATGTTCATTGCAATAAATTTTGATCCTGATTCTTCTGATCATTGAATGAAACATGACATTTAATGTTCCTAATGATTTAAGGGCAATAGGACGAAGCGTGTGAAAATAATTTGAAAAACTATTGGAAACACTCAGTGGGTCAGGCTGTCCCTGGGGGAAGAGAAGCAGAGTTAATGCATCCGCCACAGACCCTTCATCAGAACTGGGACAAGGTCCGGCGGGAGCAGCGGCGAAGGGAAGCTCAATTTTTGATCTTTTAGCAATTAGTATAAGAATTAGAATTAGAATAAGTTTTGCTGGTGATGTATCACAAATTTCAGGGATCTCCTGGAGATCTGCTTGATTGCCATTAGGCAGTTGGGAGGAATTTTCCAAAGTTTTTCTTGAAATTGGCCACAGGTTTTTTTCTATGTTTTTTTTTCCTCTCCCAGGAGCCACACATTAGCAGAATATTAGGGCAGAGAATGGTAGTAATCCAAAATGAGCATGGAAATAGATAGATAGATAGATAGATAGATAGAGAGAGAGAGAGAGAGAGAGAGAGAGAGAGAGAGAGAGAGAGAGAGAGAGAGAGAGTCAGAGACAAAGAGAGAGAGAGAGAGAGGGAGAGAGAGAGAGAGTCAGAGACAGAGACAAAGAGAGAGAGAGAGAGAGTCAGAGACAGAGACAAAGAGAGAGAGAGAGAGAGGGAGAGAGAGAGAGAGAGAGACAGAGACAGAGACAAAGAGAGAGAGAGACAGACAGAGACAAAGAGAGAGAGAGAGAGACAGAGACAGAGACAAAGAGAGAGAGAGAGAGAGAGAGACAGAGACAAAGAGAGAGAGAGAGAGAGAGAGAGACAGAGACAGAGACAGAGACAAAGAGAGAGAGAGAGAGAGCGGGAAAGAGAGAGAGAGACAGAGACAGAGAGAGAGAGAGACAGACAGAGACAAAGAGAGAGAGAGAGAGAGACAGAGACAAAGAGAAAGAGAGAGAGGGAGAGAGAGAGAGAGACAGAGACAAAGAGAGAGAGAGAGAGAGAGAGGGAGAGAGAGACAGAGACAGAGACAAAGAGAGAGAGACAGACAGACAGAGACAAAGAGAGAGAGAGAGACAGACAGAGACAGAGACAAAGAGAGAGAGAGAGAGAGAGACAGAGACAAAGAGAGAGAGGGAGAGAGAGAGAGACAGAGACAGAGACAAAGAGAAAGAGAGAGAGAGAGACAGACAGACAGACAGAGACAAAGAGAGAGAGAGACAGAGACAGAGAGAGAGAGAGAGAGAGAGAGACAGACAGAGACAAAGAGAGAGAGAGAGAGAGACAGAGACAGAGACAAAGAGAGAGAGAGAGAGAGAGGGAGAGAGAGGGAGAGAGAGAGAGAGACAGAGACAAAGAGAGAGAGAGAGAGACAGAGACAGAGACAGAGACAAAGAGAGAGAGAGAGAGAGAGAGACAGAGACAGAGACAAAGAGAGAGAGAGAGAGAGGGAGAGAGACAGGCCCATCACAATCACAGGGCAAATAGTCTCCTGTGCTGAGCCTATGACGCTTATTTCAGATCGGAATTTCACCAGAGCAGGGTCACTTGTACCTGAATTCAGGTGGCGGAGGAGGGAAGTCTTCAGTGCCAATATCATCGTAGACTTCTTCACCTGTTGTGAGAGAAGACAAACAACAAGCAAACATGAACTCCAAAAAGAACAGCAACTGAGAAAATATGTTTTACCACAGAAAAAACACAGCTTGTGTAAAACAAGTCCGGAAAACCATATAACCATATAACTACTTACAGCACAGAACAGGCCAGTTCGGCCCTACTAGTCCATGCCAGAACATATCCCCACCCTCCTAGTCCCACTGACCAGCACCCAGTCGATACCCCTCTAGTCCCCTCCTTTCCTTAAATGTAACCAATGATTCTGCCTCAACCACGTCTGTCGGAAGCTCATTCCACATCCCCACCACCCTTTGCGTAAAGAAATTTCCCCTCATGTTCCCCTTATAATTTCCCCCTTCAATCTTAAACCATGCCCTCTAGTTTGAATCTCCCCCACTCTTAATTGAAAAAGCCTATCCATGTTGACTCTCTCTGTTCCTTTTAAAATCCTGAACACCTCCATCAAATCCCCCCTCAATCTTCTACGCTCCAGAGAAAAAAGCCCCAGTCTGCTCAACCTTTCTTTGTCACTCAAACCCTGAAATCCTGTCAACATTCTCATGAACCTTCGCTGCACTCTCTCTATTTTGTTTATATCTTTCCTATAATTTGGTGACCAAAACTGTACACAGTACTCCAAACTTGGCCTCACCAATGCCTTGTACAATTTCATCATAACCTCCCTACTCTTGAATTCAATACTCCGATTTATGAAGGCCAACATTCCAAATGCCTTCTTCACCACACCATCTACCTGAGTATCAGCCTTGAGGGTACTATTTACCATAACTCCCAAATCCCTTTGTTGCTCTGCACTCCTCAATAGCCTACCATTCAATGTATATGGCCTATTTAAATTTGCCTTTCCAAAATGCAACACTTCACACTTATCTGTATTAAATTCCATCAGCCATTTCTCAGCCCACTCCTCCAGCCTTCCTAAATCACCTTTTAATCTACGGTAATCTTCCTCACTGTCCACAATATTACCAATCTTTGTATCATCAGCAAACTTGCTTGTCCGGGATGTTGCTGCTCGTGTCCCGGATATCCTAAAGTGGGAGGGACAGGAGCCAGAGGTCATGGTACATGTAGGTACCAATGACATAGGGAGAAATAGAGAGGAGGTCCTAAAAAGTGAGTACAGGCAGTTAGGTAGGGAGTTAAAAAGAAGGACCGCAAAGGGGGTAATCTCTGGATTACTCCCTGTGCCACGTGACAGTGTGAATAGAAATAGAATGAGGTGGAGGATTAACATGTGGCTGAAGGGGTGGAGTAAGGGGCAGGGTTTTAAGTTTCTGGATAACTGGGACCTTTTTTGGGGGAGATGTGACCTGTACAGTAAGGACGGGTTACACTTAAATCCCAGGGGGACCAGAATCCTGGCAGAGGTATTTGCTAGGGCTACTCAGGATCCTTTAAACTAGAATGGTTGGGGGGAGGGAACAAAATAATACAGAGCAGTAAGGAGAAGGTTAGAATGCAAACAAAGAAAGTTTGTAGTAAGTATTTGAATATGGATGGGCAGGTGATAGAGAAAGGAAATGCTCTGGAAGAAGAAGGGCAATTGGCAGGAAAAGTAAATAATATTGTTATTAAAGATGAGGGAAAACAGGGATTAAAAATTGGGAAATCTCTGAAATTCATATATTTTAATGCCAGGAGTATTGTAAAAAAGGTGGATGAGCTGAAGGTGTGGATTGATACTTGGAAGTATGATGTGGTAGCGATTAGTGAGACATGGTTGCAGAAGGGATGTGATTGGCAACTGAATATCCCTGGGTTTCGTTGTTTTAGGTGTGATAGAGTCGGAGGGGCAAGAGGAGGTGGGGTTGCATTGCTTGTCAGGGAAAATATTACAGCGGTGCCTAGGAAGGATAGATTAGAGGGCACATCCACGGAGGCTATTTGGGTGGAACTGAGGAGTAGGAAAGGAGAGGTTAGTAGGGGTGTATTATAGACCACCCGGAGGGGACCGAGACCTAGAGGAGCAAATCTGTAGGGAGATAGTGGATATTTGTGATAAGCACAGGGTTGTAATTATGGGAGATTTTAATTTTCCACATATAGATTGGGAAACACATTCTGTGAAAGGACTGGATGGGTTAGAGTTTGTGAAATGTGTGCAAGATAGTTTTTTACAACAATATGTAGAGGTGCCGACCAGAGAAGGAGCAGTGTTAGATCTACTGTTGGCAAATGGGATGGGTCAAGTGACAGAGGTTAGTGTTGGCGAGCACTTCGGGTCCAGTGATCATAATGCCATCAGCTTCAATGTCATTATGGAAAGAGATAAGTCAGGGCCAAGGATTGAGGTTTTTGATTGGGGAAAAGCTAGATTTGAGGAGATGCGAAAGGACTTGCAGGGTGTGCATTGGGACAATTTGTTTTATGGGCAGGATGTAGTAAAGAGATGGAAGTCTTTTAAAGATCAGATTTTGAGAGTGCAAAAGCTTTATGTTCCTGTTAGGTTAAAAGGAGGGGCAAAAGGTTGGAGAGAGCCGTGGTTTTCAAGGAATATTGGAAACTTGGTTCAAAGAAAAAGGGAGGCATACATTAGATATAAGAAGCATGGAGTTAAGGAGATGTTTGAAAGATACATTGAATGTAAGAGGAATCTTAAGAGAGGAATTAGGAAAGCTAAAAGAAGGTACGAGAAAACTATGGCAAGCAGGGTGAAAATTAATCCAAAAGAGTTCTACAAATATGTTAATGGTAAGAGGAAAGCTAGAGACAAAATTGGTCCCTTAGAAAATCAGAGCGGGAAACTGTGTGTGGAGCCTAGAGAAATGGGGGAGATACTGAACAGTTTCTTTTCTTCGGTATTCACTAAGGAGAAGGATATTGGGAGATGTGAGATAAAAAAAGCAAATTGGGTAAATATGGGGAATATAGAGATTACAAAAGGTGTAGTTTTAAGGCTTTTGAAGAATATAAAGGTGGATAAGTCTCCGGGACCAGACGGGATCTTCCCCAGGACATTGAGAGAAGTGAAGGAGGAAATAGCAGAGGCTCTGGCGGTAATTTTCCAAATGTCATTAGAGATGGGGATAGTGCCGGAGGATTGGCGCATTGCGCATGTGGTTCCGTTATTTAAAAAGGGATCAAGGAGGAAGCCTGGCAACTATCGGCCTGTAAGTTTGACGTCTGTGGTAGGTAAGTTAATGGAGAAAATTCTTAGATATAGTACTTATAAACATCTGGATAGACAGGGTCTGATCAGGAGCACTCAACATGGATTTGTGGGAGGAAGGTCATGTTTGACCAATCTGATTGAATTTTTTGAAGAGGTGACTAGGAATGTGGATGAGGGTAGCGCAGTGGATGTTGTCTATATGGATTTCAGTAAGGCCTTCGATAAGGTACCACATGGAAGGTTAGTTAAGAAGGTGCAGTCTTTAGGTATAAATTTTGAGATAGTCAAATGGATTGAACATTGGCTGAAAGGGAGAGGCCAGAGAGTGGTAGTGGAAAATTGTCTGTCAGGTTGGAGGCCAGTGACCAGTGGTGTGCCTCAAGGATCTGTATTGGGCCCATTATTGTTCGTAATATACATTAATGATCTAGATGATGGGGTAGTAAATTGGATTAGTAAATATGCAGACAATACTAAGATAGGTGGAATAGTGGATAATGAAGAAGGTTTTCAAGGATTGCAGAGGGATTTGGGCTGCCTAGAAAAGTGGGCTGAAAAATGGCAGATGGAATTTAATGCTGATAAGTGTGAGGTGCTTCATTTTGGTAAGAAGAATCAGAACAGGACATACGTGGTAAATGGGAGAGCATTGAGGAATACAGAAGAGCAGAAAGATTTAGGAGTAATGGTACATCGTTCCCTGAAGGTAGAAACTCACGTGAATAGGGTGGTGAAGAATGTTTTTAGTATGCTGGCCTTTATCAATCATTGCATGGAATATAGGAGTTGGGAGGTGATGTTGAGATTGTATAAGGCATTGGTGCGGCCTAATTTGGAGTTCTGTGTGCAGTTCTGGTCGCCTAATTATAGGAAGGATATAAACAGAGTGGAGAGAGTGCAGAGAAGGTTTACCAGAATGTTACCTGGGTTTAAGCATCTAGAGTATAGGGAGAGATTGGGCAGATTAGGTCTTTATTCTTTGGAGCGTAGAAGGTTGAGAGGGGATTTGATAGAAGTATTTAAGATTATGAAAGGGATAGACAGAGTGGATGTGGATAGACTATTTCCGTTAAGAGGAGGAAAGATTAAAACAAGAGGACATGAGTTAAGAATTAAGGGGCAGAGGTTTAGAGGTAACATGAGGGGGAACTTCTTTACTCAGAGAGTGGTAGCCGTGTGGAATGAGCTTCCGGGAGAAATAGTGGCGGCGGAGTCAATTGTATTATTTAAGAAAAGGTTGGACAGGTATATGGATGAGAAGAAGATGGAGGGTTATGGGCATTGTGCAAGGAGGTGGGACTAGAGAGGGGTGTTTGGTTCAGTGCAGACTAGAAGGGCCTAATGGCCTGTTTCCGTGCTGTAAATTGTCATGTTATTATGTTATGTTATCCAATTCTCCACCCCTTCTTCCAGATCGTTAATATATATAACAAACAATAGTGGACCCAGGACCGATCCCTGAAGAACTCCACTAGTCACCGGCCTCCAATTGAACAAACAATTTTCTACCACTACTCTCTGATACCTCCCATCCAACCATTGCTGAATCCATTTCACTACCTCCTCATTTATACCTAATGCCTCCACCTTTTTGCCTAACCTCCTGTGGGGAACTTTGTCACAAGCTTTACTAAAGTCTAAATAGACAACATCCACAGCTTTCCCTTCATCATCCTTTTCTGTAACCCCCTCGAAAAACTCAATCAGGTTTGTCAAGCATGATCTACCCCTGACAAAACCATGCTGATTACTCCTTAGCAATCCCTGTACCTCCAAATAATTGTAAATACCATCCCTCAGAACACCTTCCATCAACTTGCCCACCACAGACGTCAGACTCACGGGCCTATAATTCCCAGGTTTACATTTAGACCCTTTCTTAAACAGCGGAACCACATGTGCCACTCTCCAATCCTTTGGAACTTCCTCCGTGGCCAGTGACATCCTAAATATCTCTGTTAATGGCCCCATTATCTGTCCACGAGCCTCCCTGAGTGTCCTTGGGAATATTTTATCCGGTCCCGGAGATTTATCCACCTTTATCTTTTTTAACACAGCCATCACTACCTCCTCGGTTATCCTTATATGCTTCATGACCTCCCCACTATTTTTCTTTACTTCAACTGGTACAATAATTTTTTTCCCTAGTGAATACCGAGGCAAAGAAATCATTTAAAATTTCCCCCATCTCCTCTGACTTCTCACTCAGCCTACCCTTGCTATCTACAAGGGGTCCAATTTTATCCCTCATCTAACACCAAGCACATTATGAACTGACACCTCTGACTTCCACCAAGACACATTTGAGGCACAAAAATTGGCATCTGTGTACCTGGTGGAATTAAATCTATTCTTGCCGCCTTCTGCAACTGACTGACTTTAGACCATAAGACATAGTTGCAGAAATAGGCCATTCTGCAATAGGCCATTCAGCCCATTGAGACTGCCCCACCATGAGCTGATCCATTTCCCCACTCAGCTCCCCCCCCCCCCCCCAACGCCGCCCGGCCTTCATCCCAAAACCTTTGATGCCCGGAATAATCTTGCAAGAACTTGTCATTCTCTGCTTTAAATACACCCAATGACCTGGCCCCATAACTGCTTGTGGTAACAAATTCAACAGATTTACCACCCTTTAGCTAAAGAAATTCTGTTCTAAGCAGATGCCTTTCTATACTGACATTATGCCCTCTTGTCCTAGACTTTCCCACCATAGGAAACAACCTTTCTACATCTACTCTGTCCACACCTTTCAACATTTAAAATGTTCAATGAAATCACCCTCATTCTCCTAAATACGAACGAGTACAGGTGAAGAACTGTCAAATGTTCCTCACGTGATAACCCCTTGACTCCTGGAATCATCCTTGTGAACCATCCACTTTCTGCCATTGTATTTCATTTGCCACTTCTCTGCCCATATTCTCCTCATCTGTCTCAGACCTTCTGCAGTTTCCATGTTCCTCAACACTGCCTACTCCTCCACCAACCTTTATCTCGTTTACAAACTTGGCCGCAAGCCCATTCATTTCATAAATCCTTAATGTACAGCATAAAACGAAGCAGCCCCACACGTCCCCTGTGGTACACCACTAGCAACCAGAATATGATGCCTGTATTCCAATACTCTGCTTCCTGCCATCAGCCAATGCTCTACCCACACTAGCATGTTTCCTCTTATCTAGTTAAATAGCCTTAAGTGCAGCAAAGGCTTTCTGAAAATCCAAATGCACAACATCCACTTTGTTACAAGATATGATCTTTGTAACAAATTCTTCCATGTACTCACACATCCACATTTTCCTCCTTTGTATCTGTACTACCAGGTGTCTAAACTGTGGAAGTCCATCTTTATAATTTCCTTTAAGATGCTCTGAAAAACAAACCTAAAGTCCCTATATCCCATGAGATTCAGTTTCAAATTTTGTTTAATTTTTGCACTGATAAACTTGTGTTTAATGTTACGGGCCCAGGGGACCCCAAAACCCAGCAGCAATGGAAATTCACCAAGCCCAATGGCAACTTAAACAAAAGTTACTTTTAGTTTTCTTTAAACGTAAAAACAGGATGAAACTTTAACTTATTAATATTAACTTAACCCCCTTCTAATTCTAAGTGCACATTTATGTAATATGTATATAAGTTTAGGAAAGTTCTTTGATTTACAGTCCTATCTCACTTCTCACTCCTCAAGTTCACCAGTATCAGGCAATTTTTATACTGTGCACAGAATTTAACATTTATGAATTTTCACCAAGCTCTAGAGCTTAAAGGTAATTGATTACCGCTCAGGAAGGTTCTTGTTGGTTTCAGAGAGAGATATGATGCTCATTGGACACACACAAACTGATTCCCTCCGATCAGCCACTTCAGTGTCTTGCTGAAGAAACTTGTCCCATCAGGGTTTCCAAGTGATAACCTCTTCTACTGCAGGTCACCACAGAGTTCCTTTTGCTTCCCTTATTTCAGGTGAAACACTCTAGCCAGCCATTTCCTCTTGTAAGGACTACAAGAGTTTTCAACAGGCTGAACTCAGAACTCACAACCTGTTTTCAAAATGGGGTTTCAACAAGCTTCCAGCTTGCCATGACTGCAGAAACCAGCTCTCTCTCTCTCTCTCTCTTAGAGAAAACCTGTTTGATCTCTTCTCTCTCTTTCTGCTTGCAAAACCACATGACCTTCTTAGAACAGCAAACTGCAAGCAGACAAAATGCGGCACCGGACCCAAACTTCTGAGCCTGTTCATCTGTGGCTTTCAAAACTATAATCTATTTACACCTGCTTTTGAAATTCTTTAGCAAAGCAACCTCGTTGTTTTATTGTCTTTGCAAAGGTTCCCAGTGCCTGCATGACACACTTTCAGCAAAGCTCCTGCATTTTAAATGAGATCTGTTTTGTGAAGTGTTTGTGTTTTTTTGTGACCTACACGAAACTCCCACAATCTATCTCCTTCAAAAACATATCTATATACATTATAAAATATGATATTATTTGTCATATTAGAATGTGAAGTAATTACAATTTTGCAGTTTTTTTGTGTGTTCAAGAGAGGTTCCCAAAGTAAAACTGCATGTCACACTGAATGCCTTGGCTCATTGATGAAGGTTCTGAGAAAAGATGTTTTACCGCAGAGAAACCACAGAATTACCAGCCACATGTTCCTCAAATGCTGCAGGCTACTGTACAAGAATCAGATGGTATCAGGAGTGATATAGTTGGCTGACTTTGCAAAAACCACTACTCCCCAAGGTCTACTTCTCTTCAGACAGATTTATCTTTTTTATTTCCGCTTTTGATTAGACTGGGGCAAGTGATGGGAATATTGTGACATCCCCAAAGGAACCAAAGAAACTGCTCACACTGACCATCAGAGACTCTCATTTGTACAAAACATTATTCATTTATGTATTTTTATAGATCAAATACATGTCCTGCATATGTATTATTTGCCTGTAGGTGTGTGATGTCTGGTTGTGTGTCTGCATGTTTTGCACTGAGGACCGGAGAATGCTGTTTCATCACATTGTGCTTGTGCAAGCAGACGACAATAAACTTGACAAGGATGATTCCAGGAATGAAAGGGTTATCATATGAAAAACGTTTGACAGCTCTTGGCCTGCATTTGTCGGAATGAGGGGGGATCTCATTGAAACATTTTGAATGTTGAAAGGCATGGACAGAGGAGATGTAGAAAGGTTGCTTCCCATGGTGGGAGAGTCTGGGACAAGGGGACACAGGCTCAGGATTGAAGAGTGGCCACTTTCAAAAGAGATGCGGAGGAACTTCTTTAGCGGATGCAGAGGAATTTGCTGCCAAGAAGACAGTTGTGGAGGCTGGGTCATTGGGTGTATTTGAGGCAGAGGTTGGCAGGTTCTTGTTTAGCCAGGGCATCATAGGTTATGGGGAGAAGGCTGGGCAGTGGGGCTGAGTGGGGAAATGGATCATTTAACGAAAATTATTAAATGGTGGGGCAGACTCAATGGGTCTCCTACGTCTTTTGGTTTGTGAGAACACCAGGATCAATCATCAAATTGTTCCTTCAGTAGCCCTTTTTATACTTGCATCCCAGTAGATCGGCCGTTTGGTGTCCCGGTTAGGATTGGCGTTTTTGCTGTTCACACTTGGCCACTCTTAACTGGGACACTGCACACTCTCATATGCGCCACGAGCCATCCCTGAGGATAGGAGTGTCCTACCTTCTACCAGTGATGCCATGACGCATCAAGCCATGGTGGACCTGCCCTAAATCTTGATCATCTTGATTATCATCTTATATTTGGACATAATTAATCATGCCTAATTACAACATAATTAAGCTTTATGTACAGCCCCTGTCGTGGTTGTGCCGACCTATATAGACCTTTATAAGGGACCGTGGGAAAGTGCTAACAATAAATAGCAATAGCGGATCATTTTTACAGGGTGGGAAAGTTAGTAGCGCTTTCGCGCACAATTTATAAAGACCATGGGAAAAAGCGATAGCAGACCTGCCCTCCAAGAATTCCGTGTGGCAGAGAAAGGCCCCTCCTGGGCCCCGTAACGCTGGGCTGCAGCATTCACAATTCACATTTCGCCCCCTCCTGGGCCCCGTAACGCTGGGCTGCAGCATTCACAATTCACATTTCGCCCCATCCTGGGCCCCGTAACGCTGGGCTGCAGCATTCACAATTCACATTTCGCCCCATCCTGGGCCCCGTAACGCTGGGCTGCAGCATTCACAATTCACAGCGAAGTTTGTGACTGGGCTGGTAGTGAAGCAATCGGGGACCTGTTGGAGTTCCCCAACTCCTTAAATTCCCATGAAGACAAGTGTCATGTGGCAAATTCTCTTACCTGCAGCAGACTCTGGTGGAGGGATGGACCTTGGAAAAATAGAAAAGCACAGAAATTTAGTCCACAGCCAAGTGTAGCAGTAACCAGGACTTTACAGAATCCATGGAGAGTGAGAGGGGCAAAAAGAAAATCCATTAAAATCATTAGACACTGATGAGACAAGTTTTGTTTAGGTTAATAACGGTTAGCAGAACAGACATGGAACGCATACAAACCTAGTCAGAGTAATTGTACCTTTTAAAGTGATGCAGAGATTTGAGCTCTGCCCGACAATGGATGAAACAGCATTTCTCTTACAATTTTGAGGGTAATTTAACAGGAGAGTCAAAATTAGCTGGGAAAAAGCTTCTTCCCACAGGCTGTGAGATTCAAAAACGTTACCCAACAACCTTGGATCTTTTACAATTAAACAAGTAAATTCATCCAAAATACTTGTACAATACTATATTCTTATGTATCTATGTATCTGTGTATCACGTGTCTATGTGAGTGAACCGTAGTTTAGAGACACTGTTTCATATGGTTGTATACGTACAGTCCAATGGTAATGAACTTGCACTTGAACTTGAAATCCAGGTAAATGCCAAGACCAGAACAATAACATAAGAAGCAGGAGCAGGAGTTGGCCATCCGGCCCATTGAGGCTGCTCTGCCATTCAATGTGGTCACGGCTGATCTGATGATCGGCTCATCTCCACCTACCTGCCTTTTCCCATATCCCTTAATTCGCCGGCTATGTAAAAATCTATCCAACCTTGTCTTAAATATGTTTTCGGTCGTTACCTCCAGTGCTTCATTGGGCAGCGAATTCTACAGATTCACCACCCTCTGGGGAAAGCAGTTCCTCCTCATCTCCGTCCTAAATCTACTACTGTCGTGGCACACATCTCTCATGGCGAACTGGCCCTCGCTTGTATCATCGTGCCAGCGGGGCAGCTGCGTGAAGATGGCACCATTGGGGGTATCTCAGCGCCTTGTGGCTTAGGCCACAGCGCGCGCCTTGGGCGAACGTGATGACATCAATGCCATTGCGGGGTGGAGCTTATGTTGCCCTTAAAGGGCTCATGCTAAGTTTGAATAAATCAGTTCAACTGAAACCCCTCAGCGTCCTGTGGTGTGTTTCAGAGTTAGTAGTTGCCAGCGCGGTGATACAAGCGGGGGCCGGTTTACTACGAGAGATGTGTGCCACCACACTAACTTGAATCTTGAGGCTATGTCCTATAGTTCTGGTCTCCCCCACCATTGGAAACAACTTATCTATGCCTTTCATAATTTCATAAGATCCCCTCCCAATCTAAATTCCAGTGAGTACATTCCCAGACGATTCAATCTCTCCTTATAGGCCAATCCCCCTCATCTCTGGAATCAACCTGGTGATCTTCCTCTGCACCATCTCCAAAGCCAGTGCATCCTTCCACAAGTAAAAAGACCATATCTGCACACAGTACTCCAGATGCGCCCTCATCAGTACTTCATACAGTTGCAGCATAACCTCCCTGCTACAAAACTCAATCCCTCCAGCAATGAAAGCCAAGATTCCATTTGCCTTCTTGATAACCTGTTGCACCTGCAAACCAACCTTTTGCAATTCATGCACAAACACTCCCAGGTCCTTCTGCACGGAAGGAGACTGCAATCACTTGCCATTTAAATAATATTCTGATCTTCCATTCTTCCACCCAAAGTGGATAACCTCACATTTGCCGACATTGGACTCCAAAATCAATAATGGATGAAACGTGAATGATAATATAAGGTATATTCATGAAAGTCTTTCTTTCAATTTTCAGGCATCTAAAGTTAATTCTCGTCATCCATGCCTTGAAACAGGAAAGATGGTGTCAAGCTGGAGAGACAGCAGAGAAGATTTATGAGGATGTTGCCAGGACTCGGAGGCCTAATCTCCAGGGAGAGGTTGAGCAGGCTGGGGATTTATTGCTTGGAGTGCAAGAGGATGAGGGGTGAACAAAATAATGAGCATAATAGATCGTGTCAACACAGAGATTCTTTGTCCAGATGAGGAGTATTGGTAACCGGAGGGTACAGATTTAAGGTGTGTGTGTGTATGTGTGGGGGTGGAGGGGGGGTGGTGGTGGGGAAGGGATGCAAAGACTTAACAGGAACCTGAAGGGTAATATCTTTATGCAGATGGTGTGGGTGCCCGAGGAAGTGGTTGAGGCAAGCACTATTTTGATATGTAGAGAAAAAAAAATTGGATGGATAGGATGGGTTTTGAGGGCGGGTCTCGTGCGGGCGGGATATCTTGGTCAGTGTGGGAAAGATGAGCTGAACGGCCTGTTTCCATGCCATGACCAGGATTTTGGTTGCAGGCTTTTGAGCAGGTTTGTGCCAGTTCAACAACTTGCCGGAGGAATTCAGCAGATCGAACATCACCAATAGAATCAAAAGCACGGCCAACGTTACAGGTTGGAACCCTTCACCGATAGTTTTGGGTCAACCACTCTCTTACTCCCATGGGTGCAGCTCCACCCACCAGATTGTGTTTTGCTCTAGATTCCAACATCTGCCGTTTAATGTGCCTTGAAGTATGGGGTACAGTTTTGGGCTCCTTATATTTAAGAAACAGTGTGCTGGAGAGGGTTCAGATAAAATTTAAAAGAATGATTCCTGGAATGAAGAGATCAGCACATGAGCAGCATTTGATGGCTCTTGGACTGGACTCCTTGGAGTTCAGACGTATGAAGGGGGACCTCATTGAAGCATTTTGAACGCTCAAAGGCCCAGACAGAGTAGATGTGGAAAGGTTGTTTCCTATGGTTCTCGGACAATGGTTCTCAACCTTTTCTTTCCACTCAAATACTACCTTAAGTAAACCTTACTAACCACAGAGCACCTATGCCATAGGATGCCAAACAGCTCAACCACTTTCACCTGAGCTGTCTCCACAGACTCCTCCACATCAGGTGGCAGGACAAAGTCCTGACACGGAAATCCTGGAACGTGCTGGGCTCTGCGGCGTCTACACCCTCCTGCTGAAAGCCCAAGCCGGGTGGGCTGGACATGTGGTCATTTTGGCCCATGAGGCCATGCCATCCATTTACACCCAACTGACCCCCCCCAATCGTTTTTGAAGAGTGGGAGGAAACTGGAGCCCCTGAGGAAAACCCGCGCAGACACAGGGAGAACGTACCAATTCCCTTATAGACAGTGCGGGATTCAATTTCCAGTCCTGATCGATGGCGCTGTAACAGTGTTGCATTAACTGCTATGCTGTCCCCTTGTGTGCTGTTCCAATTGTCCAGCATCTGGAGACTTCTTGGTTCCCTGTGACAAGATAACCTTTATTCATCCAGCAGATGGCAGTGCTTGACTGTGTGAGTAGGAGCTGGAATTGCAACTGCACCTTGTCACACCTTAGAGAAGACTCAAAGTACTTCCTGTTTCATGAACCATATTGCTCGGTCGTAGTTCTCCTGGGCCCATGCAGAAACCACAAGAAAAGGGAAGGGCCACTTGCTTCCAAGGGTGGCGGATTTAGTGCAGTGGCTAGTGCGACGCTTTTACAACGCAAGTGACCCCGGTTCAAATCCGGCACTGTCCATAAGGAGCTTGTACGTTCTCCCCCGTGCCTGCGTGGGTTTCCTCTGACCCTTCAAAATGTACTGGGGGCTGTAGGTTAATGGGGCTATGCGGGGGTGGGGGGGGGGTGGCCATAGACTTGTGGGCCGGAAGGGCCAGTTACCGTATTGTACATTTAAATTTCGACTCAATTTAAAATTTGCATTTAGTTCTGTTCACCTCATTACAGGAAGGATGTGGAAGCTTTAGAGAGGGTGCAGAGGAGATTCACTTGAATGTTGCCGGGATTGGAAAATGTGTCTTACGAAGCAGGATTGACAGAGCTAGGGCTTTTCTCTTTGTTGTAACATAGGAAGAACGATTTAATAAAGGTGTGTAAGATTCTGAGGACCCCTGACAAAGGGGCCTAAATTGTGGTTTCCCGTTACTTTCTATGGATGCTGTATGATCTGCTGAGTTTGACCTGAATGCAATATTCGTTTGTGCATTGGCATTGACCACAGCATCTGATGTTCTTGTACAACTCAGATTATGAGGGGCATAGATCACAAGATGTAGATACAGAAGTAGGCCCATCGAGTCTGCTCCGCCATTCTAATCATGAGCTGATCTATTTGCCCCCACCCCCCCACTCAGCCCCACTCCCTGGTTTTCTCCCTGACTAATCAAAAATTTGTCAATCTCTGCCTTAAATATGCCCAACAGCTTCGCTTCCACAGCCGCCTGTGGCAATAAGTTCCACAGACTCAAGACCCTCTGACTGAAGAAATTTTTCCGCATCTCTACTTTAAATTGACAGACTTTTATCCTGAAAGTATGCCCCTTATCCTAGAATCCTCTACCGTGGGAAACATCCCTGCCACATCTACTCTGTCCAGGCCTTTCACCATTCACAATGCCTTTATGAGGTCCTCTCCATCTGTATGTCAACGAGTACAGTCCAAGAGCTGTTAATCGTATGTCATTTACTCACCCTTAATCCTTTCATTCCTGGTATAATTCTGGTAAATCTTTTCTGAACCCTCTCCAACGCCAGCCAGGATTTGAGAGGGTGCTGAAGGCAAGAAGGGTCCCTGAATATGCCTTGGGAACTGAAGGCTTCCTGATCATATCAGAGGTTTGGACCTGGAGCTCAAAATGCCCATGAATCGAACAGGAGTCTGTGCGGCTGCAGAGGCTGCGGAAGCGCTGGAGGTGAATCCATGGACACTCATAAGGACTCTCCTTTGCTTCTTTCTCTTACCGTTAGAAGTACCTGTGTACTGCAGGGGGCGACCTGTGTACCTGTGGTGATACACCACTGGCCGACTGCAGGGGGCGACTTGTGTACCTGTAGAAGAGCACCGGAGGACAAGGCAACAACCGGTCGGCTGCCAATCACCCTCCGGGATATAAGCCACATCCGGCTCTTCAACTTCAGTCTCTGAGCCAGCACAGCTACTCTCACAGCCAGCTCTGTGGAAGTTTATGTAAAATAAAGCCTGTTGAACAGACTTTATGTTTTGTGTCTGCTTTTCTGCTCGATAGCGCATCACAATTTAATCCACATAAAATTTAAAGCTGTAATGGAGAAGCTCCTGAGCACTGGGAGCCTTGAAGTCAACCCACACCATCTGGAAGCACAGGCACGCTTTGAAATCTGGAAGTGCCACGGTCGAAACGATCATCGAGGCACACGCCAATGACATCCTGGACTCTGACAGGAAAAGGCTCGTCTTACTCCACTCGAAGCCGGGTCCCCAAGCCTTTCAGGACCTCAAAGACTGCACCGAGTACTCTGAAGCAATGAACACCCTAGAAACCATGTACAAACCTCCCACAAACGTGGTCTTCGCAAGGTACCTTCTGAGTATTCATGCCCAGCTGCCCGCAGAGACAGCCAAGTTCTACCTGGGAGCCCTATGTGAGTTAGTCCGACCATACTTGGCAGAACCCGGGGTGAAAGGTTGATCAAGGATGCCTGCGTCCGGGGTCTACACTCGAGAGCCGTCAGGCAGAAGCTGCTGGAGGACAATATCTACTCCGTGGCCAAAATAGTGGAGGTAGACCAAACCCAGGAGGCAGCAGTCCTGCAGACCGAAGCCTTCGACTCCAGGCTTCCCCAGGTCTCCACGTGGTCAGCACAGACAACAGCTTTGGCCCAAAACCAGACGGTGACCGAGAACATTGCTGTAAGTACTATGGGTCAGATCGATGATCGTGCCAAAACTGCCTGGCCAGAAGTCAATACTGCTCAAGATGTGGCAAGAAAGGCCATTTCGCTAAAGTATGTCTTTCAAAGCCTGCTGGCAGCTCAGTGGGCCTCTACGACCAGCCCCCCCCCCCCCACCTGGTCCTGGCCACATGCGATTGCCAGGCGAAGCAAATGCCCCTTCAGCAACTTCCAGCCTCCCCAACCTCAGCAGCCCTACTTCCAGCCTTACCGGCAACGATTGCCACATGCATGCCAAGTGCCTATACCAACCCTTGAGCTTCCAGCACCACCCCACTAAGACACCATGTCCGCGGACTACAATGACGTGACATCACTTCCTCCGGCGCAACCAGCGCAGCCGGGGAGGAAGACCAGCCATGCCACTGCCACGCACCCCCACGTGGTGCCGCCATCTTGTGCCAGGGCAGGTGCAGGTGCCACAGCCTCCAAGGCCCTCCCAGGCCTACAATGAGCACAACACCGATGACGATGACGACGTGGTCAACATGGGTGTTGACCAGGCCACCCTACTGACGCACCCCACACCTCTGGACGCTGCCGACCGTCACCCGACGCACCCCACGCCTCCAGACGCTGCCAATCACCACTCACTGCACCCCACGCCTGCAGAGAGCGCCACCGGCCAACACTCACCTCTGTTGATGCACCCCATGCCTGCAGAAGACGCTGCTGGCTGCAACTCGCCTCCGTCATTGGGGAATGACAACTCGGATCCCGAGATGGTCCTAGTGGCCACCACACTGACCAGAGGCACCCCTCACAGCCTCAGGCGTTCCATGATGGACGTCAAAATCAATGGGTAGGTAACAAAGTGCTTAATTGACAGTGGCAACACCGAGAGCTCTATTCACCTGAGCGTGGCCCACTCCCTCAAACTCAAAATCAACCCACCACTTTCTCTATCGCTTTCGCCGCCCAGGACCGAACTATTAATACTCTCAGGGACTGCTCTGCTGATCTGACTGTGGAGGGGGGGGGGTGGGGGGAGACATACATCAAGTTCAAACTCTGCGCCCCAGTCCTCCTGGGCTTACTTTCAATGTCACCTGCATAGCATCACCCTTGCCTTCGGGGGTCCCCTATCACCACTCACGCTCCACAGCACGCTGTTCAACCAGCCCTGGCCAACCTGCGGCCTCTCCGTACTGCACATCGCCTCTCCTGTCCTCTTCTCACACTTCACGCCAGACTGCAAGCCAATAGCCACCAGAAGTAGGCGCTATTGCACCGTGGACAGACACTTCATCAGGGCAGAGGTGCAGCGGCTTCTGGTGGAAGGTGTCATAGAGCCCAGCAACAGCCCATGGAGAGCACAAGTCCTGGTCGTCAAGGGGGGCATCAAACTGAGGATGGTCATGGATTACAGCTAGACCATCAACCGGTACACCCAGCTGGACACCTACCCCTTACTGAGGATAGCTGACATGGTCAACAAGATAGCCCACTACCGGGTCTTCCCTATGAATGACATGAAGTCGGCCTATCACCAACTCCCCATCCACCCATGGGACAAGCCTTATACCATCTTTGAGGTGGACAGGCAGCTCTACCAGTTCTGCCAAGTTCCATTTGGGGTCACAAGCAGGGTCTCTGTCTTCCAGCGGGAGATAGATCGCATAGTAGACCAGCACAAGTTAAGGGCGACTTTCCCGTACCTGGATAACATCATCATCTGTGGCCACGACCAGCAGGACCACGATGCCAACCTGGAGAGATTTCTCCGGACAGCCGAGGAGCTGAACCTCACTTACTATAAAGAGAAGTGCATGTTCAGCACCACCCGCCTCACCATCCTGGGGTACATCGTGGCACATGGTGTCATTGGCCCAGATCCAGAACAAATGCACCCATTAATTGAGCTGCCACTCCCCACATGCTCAAGGCCCTCTACAGGTGCCTTGGCCTCTTCTCCTATTTACTCACATGGGTTCCTCGCTTCTCGGACAAGGTCTGTCCACTGGCCCAGGCCACAAGTTTCCTGCTCCCACCCAAGGCGCAGGGAGCCTTCACGCGTATCACGCAGGATATCTCAGACGCCACGATGCATGCTGTGGACGAGGACTCCCCTTTCCAGATGAAGAGCGATGCCCCCGATGATACCCTTGCCGCTACCCTTAACCAGGAGGGGTGCCCCGTTGCCTTCTTCTCCAGGACCCTCCACAACTCCAAGCTAGGGCACTCCACCATTGAAAAGGAGCTCCAGGTGATCGCCACTGGTGCCACTACCTGGCCGGCAGGAGGTTCACCATCCTCACCGACCAGCGTGCAGTGGCATTCATGGCAAGAATGATAAGATCTTGCTCTGGAGAGTCGAGCTGGCAACATACAGCTACGACATCCAGTACCTTCCGGGGAAGTTTAATGACTCCCCCGATGCCCTCTCCCGGACCTGTACGTCACTCCATGACAATCAGCTGTAGGCCCTGCACGAGTCCCTCTGCCACCCGGGCGTCACCTGCTTATACTATTTTATCAAGTCCCAGAACCTCCCATACACCATCAGGTATGTCAGGACCATGGCTTGAGGCATGCCAGATTTGCACAGAATGCAAGCCCCTTTTCTTCCGCCTGCCCCAGACCCACATTGTCTAGGCCACCTGGCCCTTCGAGCGCCTCAGCATAGACTTCAAGGGCCCTCTGCCTTCCACAAATTGGAATGGCTATTTCCTCCCGATCATAGATGAGTACTCCTGCTTCCCTTGCGCCATCCCATGCCCAGACACCTCTACAGCTACCGTCATCAGGCACTGATGCAGATCTTCACCACATTTATCTACAGTCCACGTTTATCTACAGTGACCGGGGTTCGAGCTTCATGAGTGAGGAACTGCACCAGGACCTGACAGCAAGGGGCATCGCAACTAGTCGCACGACTAGTTACAACCCGAGAGGTAATGGACAGGTGGTGCGTGAAAATGAGGTGATCTGGAAGGCAGTCCTCCTGGTCCTTAAGTCTAAGGGGTGGTCCATAGAGTACTGGCAGGACTCCCTCCCCGAGATGCTCCATGCCATCAGGTCACTCTTGTGCATGGCTACCAACAACACCCCTGATGAACGCCTGTTTTTGTTCCCCAGATGGGAACATAACTCCCAGCATGGCTCATGTCCCCAGGACTAGTGCTCCTGCCTAGACATACGAGGGCCCACAAGGCCGAACCCCTGGTCGAGCAGGTGTTCCTCCTACGTGTAAACCATAACTATGCCTACGTTAGGTTCAGCAGCTGCAGGAAGGACACCGTCTCAACCTGATACCTGACACCAGTGGGAACAGCCACCACAGCACAAGAACACTTAACTGAGGACCACGCCAGCCCGACGCACTCCCCCGACCCCTGACATCTGTGGGACACCCAAGACCTCGCTGGGCTATTGCGCGTTTCCCACCCCAGGTACCCCGGACTCACTCCAACTGTGAGGGACGAACCCGCCCTCCCACCCATCCAATGCTTCACACACACACTTCAACTCCGGCCGCCCTGGCCACCCCACTGTGCTTCACCACACCAGCCGCTCCGACCCCCGCCACTGCCCACCCCGACTAGCCCCCACTTACCCTCGCCAACCTTTGACCAGGAGTCAACCCTGTTATGGTCACAGAGACTCCGACGGCCGACGGAACGTCTAAACTTGTAATTAATATATATATGTTTGGGGCTTTGTAGAACATGGAATGTAAACTTCCCCCAGGACAATTTTAAAGAAGTGGGTGAATGTGGTGATACATCACTGGGCGACTGCAGGGGGCGACCTGTGTACCTGTGGTGATACACCACTGGCCGACTGCAGGGGGCGACCTGTGTACCTGTAGAAGAGCACCTGAGGACAAGGTAACACCCGGTCGGCTGCCAATCACCCTCCGGGATATAAGCCACATCGGGCTCTTCGACGTCAGTCTCTGAGCCAGCACAGCTACTCTCACAACCAGCTCTGTGGAAGTTTATGTGGAATAAAGCCTGTTGAGCAGCCTTTATGATTTGTGTCTGCTTTTCTGCTCGATAGCGCCACACAGTACCAGAAAATGCTCACGGTGACTCTTTGTGACTGAAGTTAAAGTATATCATGTACATTATATTTTTTTTATATTATTAAAATGACAATAAATGAACGTTGAACCTTGAGATCAGACATCAATTAGTCCAAATGATTGATGGAGGTTGTTTGAGTGAGGGATAACTTAAGTAGCAAGCAAGAAAACTAAAGGGCTAAAGATTGGACAGAAACTGGACATTTTCTTTGTAGATTCCCCTAATTTAATTTTTTGATTGGGTTATCATCAGTCTGCACAGTGAGTAACTGGTGCTGTTAATCAATAAGTCAATTCCAACTTAGAGCTCTCAATGCAGTTAGCAAATACCCTCCAACATATTAGTACCAGATGGAATTATTAGTAAGCTGGGATCTGGCTATTTGGAATCTTACGGGAGCTGGCGTTCACCGTTTTCACCCTGAACTTCATTCTCTTTCGCCTTTTTGTCTTTAACATCTGTCTCCACCTTCTTCTTCTTCTTCAAGAGTCCCCAGGACCAGGGCCCTGGCTTTGATGCATCCTGTGACACAGGGCTTCAAAGTATGCAGGGCATTAACATTGGTTAACAAACTCTGCCTGCCACGCTGAGAACCTAAAAACCTGACCACTCCCATTGCACTGTCAGTGAAAAAAAAAGGCCCAGACTTTGATTTTACAATAAGAATCTCAACTTCTAACGGACTCAATAGCTTGACACCACAGAAATGCTGGAGCAACTCATTAGGTCTCCTGTAAAAAAGGCAGGCCCGAAACATCAATAACATATCTTTAGCTCCTATGGACACAGAGAGATCTGCTGAGTTCATCCAGCATTTCTGATTCTTTACCATAATCGCAGCATCGACACACTTATGTGTTTGATCTTGATTGCAGTCCCTTTCGTGTAAGGAAAGTTCATAACCAGTCAGACTAATATCTGTCCTTGTGCATTGCTAACTCGGTGTGTTGGCATTCAGCACACAAGGATGAAATTTCATTTACTGTTGTGTTTCTTCCATCTTTGGGTCATGCCACTATCCTTGTGACCACATTCAGAAGCCACGTCCTGTACTGGTGGATGTCCAATGGATCACTGATATCAGCCTTCTTCTCATGGGCCATCATTCACCCTACCCCACCAATGACCAGGAATGAGATGAGGCCTTGATCCACACGCTGGAAGAGATTTCCCCCCCCATGCTCAGGAGGTCCAGCCCCATTCCCTACCCCCATTCTCAGGAGGTCCATCCAAACTCACCTCCCCATCCCATGTACAACTCCTCTCTGATTTATCTCCAGCCTCCTTATGCAATGCCTCTCTCTCTCCTCCCTGGCCCAAGTCGTGGTAAAGGCATTGGATCACTCGCCCCTCTGTTTGCCAAAACATATCTCCGATAACAAGGAAACTCAGCGACGGAGATCCAGTGAGGTCTGACCACAGAAATGATTTAGGCCTCTTACATCTCTGACTGGGAGGATGGAGGGCTGACTCCAACCAACCCCTCCTCCTGCTCTCCCAAGTAAGATTGGTGTCCCTTCCTGAGAGTTCCAGTCCCTCTTCTCACCCAGAATCACTGCCCACTTACTTCATGTCTTCAGACATTTCATCAACGTCGTCGTATATTTCTTCACCGCCTGGAGGCGGAGGGAAATGCCCTGAGGTGGACAATAAGAGAACAGTCAGGTCCTCAGTTGAAAGACAGTTACAATCATAAATGCTCTTCCACAGAGATCTCAGTCTATAGACAGGGTACAGAAAAAGGGGATTGTGAGCAATACTTTCACCATGAAGGTAAACAGACTGTGGAACTGCTTTGGTCTTTGAGTTTTACGGCACAGAAATGGCCCCTTCGCTCCAACTCCTCCATCTGATCATGATGTTTTTGGGTACTGGTCCCACCTGCCTGCATTTGGTTACCTGTATTTTACTATCCATGCACCCATCCAAATATCTTCTAGATATCATAATTTTAAATATTCACACTGGTTAGACCACCCTTGGAGTGTTGCAATCAGTTCTAGTCGCCTCAATACAGGAAGGATGTAGATACTTTGGAGAGGGTGTAGAACCTTTGGTGGGAGAGCCCAGAACAAGGAGGCACAACTTGAGGATTGAAGGACCTCTGCTTAGAAAAGAGATAGGGAAACATTTCTTCTGCCAGAGGGAGGTGAATATGTGGAATTTGTTGCCACAGGCGGTTGTGGAGGCCGGGTCATTGGGTGTATTTAAGGCAGAGATGGGCAGGTTCTTGATTAGCCAGGGCATCAAAGGTTACGGGGAGAAAGCCGGGCAGTGGGGCTGAGTGGGGAAATGGATCAGCTCATGATTGAATAGCAGGGAAAACTTGATGGGGTGAATAGCCTATTTTTTTGCTCCTACAGTATGTCTTATGGTCTTATGAACTCATCTGTTCTGGGCCAGTTCTGTTTGGCTGCATATGGTCCATATTCTTCTAAACTAGGGGTCTCCAAAGTGGTCGTTATTGGCCCCTGGGGGTCGATGGGACAATCCAAGGGATTGATTAATTCCAGGGGGTCGAAAGGGGGTTGATAAATGGCCAGGGGTGGGGGGGGGGTTTGATTCAAACTTTTGAAAATAGCGCCTATGGCAGGGGTGACCAACCCCTCGCTGCTTTCAGCCTCTTAATAGTAGAGAACGAAGGACTGACAGAACTGGGAAGAAGGAGATATGTGTCTAACACTCCCCCCCATCCGGTGCCATCATCACCCCCCCCCCCCCCACCCAGGTCTTCTATCACTGCCAACTGGCACTTAATTTTCTTCCGTGATCTTGCTGGTCAGTAAACTGGTTACTCCTAGTGACTCGGGGTGGGGTGGGGGGTGGTGGGGGGGTGGTGGGGGGATCTCTCTTTTGCTTCTCTTTCTCTGACTGTAAGAGGCACTCGGCAATTTCTGCTGACAGCAGATCTGTCTGCCTGACGTAGACTAAAACAAATTTATATAATTTTAAACTAAGGCATACAGTACGGGGGCAGGCCATTTTGGCCCACGAGTCCATTCCACCCAATTAACCTACAACCCCTGGTACATTTCAAATGGTGGGAGGAAACTGGAGCCCCTGGGGAAAAGCCTACAGACATGGGGCGAACTTACCAACTCCTTACAGACAGCATGGGATTCAAACCCCGGTCCTGATCACTGGCGCTGTAAAGGCGTTGCGCTAACCGCTACACTAACCGTGCTGCCCCATTTCTTGTCATATTACACCTGCTTTATGACATGACAGTAAAAGAATCCTGAATCTTGAAAATCAAGCATGGGCATGAGTGAGAGATGAAAATGGGGATGAAAGGATTGGTGGGATTGTCCTGAGAGTTGATAGAGGTGTGACGGGCTGAATGGCCTCCTATGTTGCAGGGAAATAGAAGAGGGTAATATGCAATGGGGAAAGTGATCCTAAATATTTAACAGTGGCTGATGCCATACTTACCACTGTTGCCCCCGGTACCTCTGCAGAATACAAAGGAAAAAAAGTCTAAATTAGTAATGGGTTGAAACAGAAAAATGGCTTTTTATCCTGTCACTCTGAATGGACATGGAGTAAGCCTCCAGCTTCATTGATGCACTGTTAGCCCAAGCAATGCTGTGTCTGTAGCTGAGATGCTCACACTAACAGCTTACATGGAACATAGAACATTGAGTCACAGTACAGGCCCTTCGGCCCACGATGTTGTGCTGACCTATGTAAACCTACTCCACAACAATAGAATCCTTCCCTCACACCCTAACTTTATTTTTCTTACATCCACATACAGTGAAACCTCCTTAGAACGCGATTTGTTAATCCATGGAATCACTTGTAGCACGAGTGTCTGTGGACCCCAAACGTTGATTTTTAGGATGCCAGGCTAACAGAGGCTAAGAGCCACAAACTCAAAAATGGATTCATGACTCATTTACAAGATGTGTATGTTAATATGTGGAATTTAAAGGTCTTCAAGGTCTTATTATAGGGTTTGAGTCACACTATTCTGTTTTCCTGCTTCCTGCACTCTGACATATGTACATCTGTTCCGCGACTCGGCTTTAACGTGGTATGAAATCTTGGACCCCAACTACCGCGTTCTAATGAGGTTTTACTGTATGCACGTATCTAAAAGTCTTTTAAGTGTCTCTGTCTCGCCCTCTGCTATGCATTCCACGCACCCACTCTCTGCGTATTTGGGAATGTAGACACTCGTGCAAACACTCACACACACACAGACACACATGCACACAAACCCGCACACATGCACACACCCACATACACACAACATTGTGTACACACCCAACGAATTGTTCCTGGGAAACCAATTGTAGAAGCCCAAAATATGGGATCTTCTTGACTTGAGGCCCATTCTTCACCACTTATCCCACTACATCTATTCCAACCAGCATGCTTCTTCCTCATCTGGTGGCCCAATTGCCCCTTCAGTGTGTCCCTGCCATTTGCCTCACCTCCCAACCTAACACTCCACATTCTCTTCCATGCCAGGTGATGATTTCTCTGGAGATGCCCAGTGGGTCTATCTGTAGCAGCCTCCATTTTGAGCTCTGACAAATGTGATCTTCCTCTGAAGTTCACCCTGAGTTATCGCTGGGGACTGCCAGCTTAGAGCACTAATAATTTTCCTGCAGGTGTCTGGCCAGCATTGCTCAGCCAGTTCCCCCAGAGAAGGCCCACCTTTGAGGAGCTGGGACCAGAAGCTAAAGCTAAAACTAAAAATGTGAACCACATATTCAGGGGAATTGCATTCAAAGCTAGGGGAGAGCCTACCTTACCAGAAAGGTTCCACACACATACACCACACTCTATAAACAAACATCATGTACCTCCCATAGTTAAACCTGTGAAGACATTCACACGATAATTCCAATTTTGGGTGAAGGTCATTGGGACTAGTGGGATAATATTTTAGCACAAACTAGAGGGGCCAAATGACTTGTTTTCTGTGCTGTAGTGTTCTATAGTCAGAAAGGTGTCACAGCGACTGGACTTCCTGAGAAGACTGAAGTGGGCAAGGCCACCGGCCTCCATCATGTCAACCTTCTACAGGAGCTCTATCAAGAGCATCCTGGCCGGTTGCATCACAGTGTGGGTACGGTTGCTGCAGAGAAATGGATCGGAGGTCAATCCACAGGACCATAACGAGTGGCAGAGAGGATCACTGGGGGTCTCCCTCCCTGCCCCCAACCATGGAGATGACCTACCAGCATTGTTGTCTGAAGAGAGAACACAAATCATTGAGGACCCCTTCCACCCCGCACGCAGCATCTACCAGCTGCTCCTGTCAGGGAAGAGATCCAGGAGGATCAGAGCCAGCCCCACCAGGCTGAGGAACAGCTTCTCCCCACGGGCAGTGAGAACGCTGAACGACTAAAAGAACTGCTGAAACTGACCCTCCGAGACTTTGATTTGTACAAACAATGTCTATTTACTTATTTATTTCTCTAAATGTAATTCTTGTCCTGCATATGTATTTTTTGTCTGGCTGTGTGTCTGCACGTTTTTGCACCGAGGACTGGAGAACACTGTTTCGTCAGGTTGTATTTGTACAATCAGACTTCGCTAAAGAAGGTAGATTGGGAGTAGATATTAAATTTTTTAAATATTATTTACAACACTGCAGAATCTGATTCCAACCATTTAAATCCGTTCTACCCAATTAAACTACAACCCCCTCCCCCCCCGGACGATTTTGAATGGAGTACCCGGGGAAAACCCACGTAGACACTGGGAGAACGTACAAACTCCTTACAGACAGTGCTGGATTTGAACCCAGATTATTGGTGCTGCCATGCTTCCTTCAAGTGCGAGTCTTTCAAAGAGAGTTAGCAAGAGTTCAGAGGGGTGAAAAGATTAGGCTCAGGATATTGGTCAGGAAAAGAAGAGGGAAACATTTGACAGGTAGTAAGGGAGTTCCTTGAAGAATAAAAGAATTTCCTGGGCAAGTAAGATTCCCCCTCAGACACCTTCTCAAACTCTGTTTTGTCCTTTAATTGATCATTTTGTTCCCACACTGAACTTTAAACTGCTCTCAATTCCCAGCCCTGCTACCTTCATAGTAGGACATAGGTACAAAGTGAAGGGAGGAACATTTAGGGGAGACATCAGGGGTAAGTGATTACACAAAGAATAGTTATGCCTGGAATGCATTGTCAGGGATGGTGGTGGAGGCTGGTACAATAGGGGCATTTAAGAGACTCTTAGCCAGTTCCCCCAGAGAAGGCCCACCTTTAGGAAAATAGAAGGAAGAAAAATTTGAACTGGGAGGTTTACAACTTCCTCATTTTCAGAATTATTATAAGGTGGCACAACTAAAATTTATTAACACAATGTTGGATCCGACGCAAACTACTGCCTGGGCTAAAATAGAATTGGATAAAATTGGTGAGAAGTCTATGACGGAATTTATTCATAAATGGAGTTCAAAATTATTAACTGGAATTGATCCTCCTGTTTTAAAACATTTAATTGAATTATGGAATAAAATTGACTATCAGACAGGTGAAAAGGCTAAGATTTCAATGAGAACACTTTTGTATCAGAATAAACTTATTTCTTTCACTGTAAATAATCAATTTCTGAGAATTTGGTTAGCGCAATGCAGTTACAGCACCCGCAATCAGGACCAGGGTTCGAATCCAGTGCTGCCTGTAAGGAGTTTGTACATTCTCTTCTTGTCTGCATGGGTTTTCCTCGTGGGCTCCAATTTCCTCCCACCCTTCAAAATGAACAGGGGATTGTAGGTCAGATAGATGCAATTGGTTGGCACGGGCTTGAGGGCCGAAAGAGCCTGTTACTGGGCTGTATGTCTAAATATATATATAGGTCAGCTCAACATCATGGTCTGGAGGGCCTGTACTGTGCTTCATTGTTCCATGCAACTTTATATGCCTCCTGTTGGGATCAAATGTTAATTTCCTCCTCAGCCTGACAGGATTTGTATCAGACAGGAATGCATAACAGTAATTCACATTTATATTCTTTAAATATTATCTATTGCCTGTCTACTAGCAATCATTTAGTCAAGGATTGTTACCCTTGAACCAGATGGGAGTTTGTAAAGTAGAATATCGTGTGGGTGGCCCGAGGTTTTTCCCCAGGGCTGTATTGACTAACACGAGGCGGCATAGTTTTAAGGTGCTTGGGAGTAAGAACTGTGGGGGGATGTAAGAGGTAAGATTTTCACACAGAGAGTGATGGGTGCATGGAATACACTGCCGACAATGGTGGTGGAGGCAGGTACAATAAGATCTTTTAAAAGACTGAAGTGAAAGTCTGCAGACACTATGGTTGAAGTAAAAACACAAAGGTGGAGGAACTCAGCAGGTCAAACAGTGTTCTTCATATAACAATGAGAGATACAGAACCAACGTTTCAGGCTTGAGCCCTTCATCAAGGAATGGAAATGTGTTGGCAGGTGCTCGAACAATATGGTATGGGGAGGGGTGGGGGGATGGTCCCAAGGCAGGGGGTAATAGGTGGAGAAAGGAGGGAGGGTACAGCAGTGAGCATGGGGAGGAGGGATAGCTCTGTGAATAGAGAAGGAAAGGGGTGAAGAGCTAAGGGAAAGAAGACAAGGGGAAAGGGAAGAGAGGGAGAATGGAGGGTAGGTAAGCAGAATCGAGAGAGGTCAATGTTAAAATCATCTGGTTGCAGAGTACCCAAATAGAAAATCAAGAGTTTTTGCTCCAATTTACAGGTGGTCTTGGTGGGATAGTACATGAGGCCATGGCTGTCCATGTGAGTATGGAAGTGAGACAAAAAAGTGAAATGGTTGGTCACTGGGAGGTCCATGTCACCACCTCACCACCACCTCATGACCATCTCACCACCTCACTACCAACTCAGTACATCCCACTATCATCTCACCATCACCTCACTACATCACATCACCATTCCACCGCCATCTCACCACCACCTCATGACCATCTTACCACCATCTCTCCACTACCTTACAACATCTCACCACCATCTCACGACCATTCTACCACCACTTCACCACCATCCCACTACCACTTCATCATCTCACTACCACTTCACCACCATCTCACCACCATCTCACCACCACCTCACGACCATCCCACCACCACCTCACAACCATATCAACACCACTTCACCACCATCTCACCACCATCTCACCACCACCTCACGACCATCCCACCACCACCTCACAACCATATCAACACCACTTCACCACCATCTCACCACCATCTCACCACCACCTCATGACCATCTCACCACCATTCCACCACGACCTCACCACCATCTCATCACCACCTCATGACCATCTCACCACCATCCCACCACCACCTCACCACCACCTCATGACCATCTCATCACCATCTCACCACCATTCCACCATCACCTCATGACTATATCACCACCATTCCACCATGACCTCACCACCATCTCACCACCACCTCATGACCTCCTCACCACCATTCCACCACCATCCCACCACCACCTCACCACCACCTCATGACCATCTCATCACCATCTCACCACCATTCCACCATCACCTCATGACTATATCACCACCATTCCACCATGACCTCACCACCATCTCACCACCACCTCATGACCTCCTCACCACCATCCCACCACCACCTCATGACCATCTCACCACCATCTCACCATCATCCCACCACCACCTCATGACTATCTCACCACAATTCCACCACGACCTCACTGCCATCTCACCACCACATGACCACCTCACTACCATTCCACCACAACCTCACCACCATTCCACCACCAGCTCACCACCATTCCACCACAACCTCACCACCATCTCATGACCACCTCACCACCATTCCACCGCGACCTTACCACCATCTCACCACCACCTCATGATCACCTCACCACCATTCCACCACAACCTCACCACCATCTCACCACCATCTCATGACCACCTCACCACCATTCCACCACAACCTCACCACCATCACACCACCACCTCATGACCACCTCACCACCATTCCACTACGACCTCACCACCACCTCATCACCACCTCACTACCATCTCACCACCACCTCATGACCACCTCACCGCCATTCCATCGCGACCTCACCACCATCTCACCACCACCTCATGACCACCTCACCACCATTCCACCACGACCTCACTGCCATCTCACCACCACATGACCACCTCACCACTATTCTACCACCACCTCACCACCATCCCACCACCACCTCATGACCACCTCACCACCATTCCACCACCACCTCACCACCATCTCACCACCACCTCATGACCACCTCACCACCATTCCACCGTGACCTCACCACCATCTCACCACCACCTCATGACCACCTCACCACCATTCCACCACAACCTCACCACCATCTCACCACCATCTCATGACCACCTCACCACCATTCCACCACCACCTCACCACCATCTCACCACCATCTCATGACCACCTCACCACCATTCCATCACCACCATCTCACCACCATCTCATGACCACCTCACCACCATTCCACCACCACCTCACCACCATCTTACTACCACCATCCCAAGGGCCTGAGTTTTGATTGCAAATGATGAAATAAAAGGAAAATAGTCAATGTTGAATGAAAAAATGGTGGCGGTGCTGAGCTTTTATATTGGAAGGCTGCCGCTGGTGTGGACCCGGGAGTGCGGGGAGAGGAGATATGGTTCAGCCGCCAGGTCCTAATGCCAGCTGCTGTGTACAGGCTTTAAACGGCCTGTTAAAGGAGCCAACGGTGTTTTCATTTAAAATCCTGCAACCGTGGGGTCTGTGCTCTGCAGAGGCCATGAGGGGCTGTAGACTCCGGGGGAGCACAAGACCAATGCGGCGTATCAGTAATGGGTAGAACCCCCCCCTTTGAGAAGGAGAAGCAGAGGAGACAAAATCCACATGATGGTGACCACAGGAGTGGACTAGCAAGGGGCACATTTGCTGAAGGACCCACACAATTTGCGGACGACTTGTGGTCAAGGGACATGCACGGACAGCAGGCTGCTGGAGACCGGCTCATGGGAACCAAGTATCAGTGCCGGGGTCTGGGAGGGTGCTGAGGGCAAGAAGGTCTCCCAAAGGGCCTCAGGCAAAGGCCTCCTGGTAGTTTCGGAGGTTTGGACCTGGAGCTCAGGTTGCTAATGGATCAAACGGGTCTGTGTGACAACAGGGACTGAGGGATTGTGGGAGGCCACCCTCTTGTGGGTTTACGTCTAGGCCCGTGTGTCATTAGAGAAGGTGCATGCGGTGTCCAAAAGGACAGTGTCTGAGTGCCAGAAATAGTGCCCCCCCCCCACAATGGGATCAAATGTGCCGTTGATACTAACAATGGGATTTTAATTTGAAAATGTAAATAGTGCATGACCAAGGGGCTGTATTAATTTACCTCTTCTCGTACATAATCAACAATTTGAATAGTGCATTTAGATGTAGTTCTGTGTACTTTAGGGGGAATTTCTTCACACTGAGAGTGGTGGGGGTGTGGAACAAGCTATCAGCTGAAGTGGTGAATCCATGCTCAATTTTAACATTTAAGAAGAATTTGGACAGGCACATGGGTGGGAGGGGCATGGATGTCAGTGGGACAAGGAAAATAAAATGGTTCGGCACCGATTAGAAGGGACAACGAGGCCTGTCTCTGGGCTGTAATGTTCTCTGGTTCTATAGTTTGTGATTTGCTGTGTTGTAGCTTGAATAAACTTTTGTAAAAGAAAGTGTTGGAGACAAATCCACAGTCAGTGACTCTGAAGGGACTCTCTTTTGCTTCTCTTTCTTTCATACAGTAGGGGGCGCCAGGCAACATTAATGACGACTCTTTGTCTGCCTAATGGCAGGCAGAAGGCAATTTTGTGTAATATTACATGACAATAAAGGAATCTTGGACTTTGTGGCGTACTGACAATGGATCTGGGGCACCTCTACCTCTGTTCAGGTTCAACATTGCCTAACCATCTCTGCACCAGCATCCCAGCTCCAAGTACAAACCTGCCATAATACACAGGCAGGGTCAACCCGTCCCATTCAAATGGAGAAGGAGTGTGCGGAATGGGAGAACAGATCTGGTTCTGAACCCTTCCTTGGGTTTCCATGAACCCCAATTCCTGCTGACCCCACCCTGATTTTAACTTGGGCGGGAAGAATGGTGGGGTCTTTCCCAAAACATTGCCGAATGAAGTCCCACAACGTCATGGGGCCCAACTGAGCTTTCGGGAACAGAAACCCGCTAAGGATTATTCTTTTTTTAACCATCCTTTGTGGCGACAGAAGGATCAGGATTGTGGTGAGATGTAATTACACCACTAGGCCACCAGGGGTCATCCTGGTGACCTTGTCTATAAAGCAGTCCAGAGATACAGTCTCGCCTTCCAGGTTCGTCTTGCAGAGAGACAAGACCTCTTAGTGTACATATTAGTTTATTAAAGCTGTCTTATACTCGCACTGCTGGCGTGGTTATTGTTAGTACAAGGATATAAAGCACAGACTTCACGGACACTGAAAGACCTTTCCTTACATGCCAATTTCATTGGTGGGAGCAACGTCGTCGTAGAGTTCCTGATTCTGGACTGGCTGTTTCATGGCTTGAGTTAGAGATGGAGATTCTTTGACTTTGACCAATGTCTTCTTCCTGATGTCATCATAGTTGATATCCACGCAAGTCACCTTAATGTATCCATCTGCAGAGGAGAACATAGAAAGAGGAATAGGTCAATGGTTCTCAACCTTTTTTGGTCCAAGGCCCACCTGGCTTCATGCCTAACATGCCATGGCCCGCGAGTGACAAAATGACAGAAATATTTTCAGGTTAAAGGAAGTCCTGCAAGAAACAGACCTTTATCTGCGTTTTGAGCCCCTGCTCCCCTGACTTTGTGGCTTGGTTTGACAGCTACAAATTTGCCGAGGATACCACAGTAGTGGGTCATATTAAGAGGGTGATGAGAGAAACGTGCAGGAGAGAAACTGAGAACTTGGCTGAATGGGGCACCAACACCAACCTCACACTCAATGCCACCAGGGCCGGTGCTAGGAATTGTGGGGCCCAATTAGAAAATTGATAGCGGGGCCTCTACTCTACAAAAGTCGAAATTATGTTTTATATTTCGTGTCGTATGCCAGTCTTAGCCAAAAAGCATTAAATGCTTGATATACTAAATATTGAAAGACAATATGAAAGTTTTAATTTTTTTAATACAAGTTAAGACAATTACAGACCTACTGTTTATGCAGGTCTTTTAGAAACAGACTTTCCTGACTTTTTTATTTGCAAAATCTTTCAAAATAACTTCAAAGTTTTAGTCATGTCATTTTCTATAGAGAGCATCGCCAAATTGTTTAGTCTCTCGAGTCAGGAAAGTCTGTTTCTAAAAGACCTGTGCATAAACAATATGTCTGTAACCAATTTTAGTTTTGAAAAATTTCTTTCGCCCGATGCGACTGTTACAGGCATTATTCAGTAAATCCTCAAAGCAATAAAAACATTAGGAAATGCTGTGAATCGATTGTTTGCTACCAGGTATTCAAACAGAGCTTGAGGCTTAACGACACTGAAGGGAAGAAAAATTTTCAGAGCTTCAAGTTTTTCGGCCAACAGATAACCATCCACGTCCAGAACTGTACACAATCCTCCAAATATGGCCTCACCAATGTCTTGTACAACTTTACCACAACTCAATTCAAGTCTCGGCAACATCGTAGTAAATCTTCTCTGTGCTCTTCCGATGCTACTGATATCCATTAAATGTGGTCCCAAAAAGAATCCATTAAACACGATCCCCAACCATCTCTAAGTGCATCCATTAAAAGTTGTACCCAAAAAAAAGGTTTTTTTCTCACAATCTGGAGGTGGAACAGTGGCAGGTAATAAATAGTGGCCGTAGTAATAATTGTCGAGAAGGTGAGAGGCAGAGAGTTAAAGGTGAAAGATCTCTGAGATGCATTTATTCCAATGCAAGGAGTGTGGTAAACAAGGTGGATGAACTGATGGTGTCGATTGACATGTGGCGATATAATGTGAAAGCAATTAGTGAGACATGGTTGAAGGAAGGTTGTGACTGGCAGCTAAATATTCCGGGGATTTCGCTGCTTTAGATGTGACAGAATTGGCGGGGTACGAGGGGGAGGTGTGGCCTTGCTTGTCAGGGAAGATATTACAGCAGTGCTGAGGCAAGATAGACTGGAGGACTCATCAAGCAAGGCTCTATGGGTTGAACTAAAAAATGTGAGGCTACAAATGTAGGGGTATATTATAGGCCACTGAAAGAGGATAGGGAACTGGAAGAGCAAATGTGCAGGGAAATAGCTGAGATGTGTAGTAGAAATAGGGTTGTGATAGTTGGGGATTTCAATTTTCCTAATATTGATTGGGAAACACAATCAGTGAAAGGGCAGGATGGCTTAGTCTTTGTACAATGTGTTCAGGATTGCTTTTTACAGCAGTATGTTGAGGTTCCTACTAGAGGGGAGGTAGTGTTAGATCTATTGTTAGGGAAAGGAATAGGGCAGGTGACGGAAGTGTGTGTTGGTGAGAACTTTGGATCCAGTGATCATCGGTCCATTAGCTTCAACTTGAATATGGAAAGGGATAGGTCAGGTCCGAGGTTGAAGGTCTTCGAGTGGGGGAAGGGTAAATTTGAAGAAATGAGAAGGGATCCGCAGAAAATTGTATGGGCTGATCTTTTTTCTGGAAAGGATGTAGAGGAGAGGAGATTTGGAGGTTGTTTAAAGAGGAGATATTGAGAGTACAGGATCTTTACCAGCCAATCAGATCAAAAGGCAAGGCCAAAAGCCTAAGGGAACCATGGTTTTATGGAAAAAATTAGGAAGTTGGTTTGGGATGAGGGGAGCATTTACTAAATTTAAGAAGCAAAAAATGGATACGATGGTTGATTATTACATAGATTGCAGAAAAAACCGGAAGAAAGAAATTAGAAAGGCAAAAAAAAGGTATGAGGTGTCATTAACTGATAAAGTAAAAGTGAATCCTAAGGGATTTTACAGATATGTGAATAGTAAAAGGGGGGTTAAGGATAGAATAGGATGGAAAATGGGAGCGGTGAAGTGTGCGAGGAACATATCAGATGGGAGAGATATTAAATGATTTTTTTTCTCATCTGTGTTCACGAAGGAAAAGGACATTGGACTATGTGAGATAAGTGAGGCCAATGGCTTAGTTATGGAAAAGAGGGATTAGTAAAGAGAGGGTTTTGGAGCTTCTAAGGTCAGTAAAAGTGGATAAGTCTCCTGGTCCTGATGGGATTTTCCCCAGGACATTAAGGGAGGTCAGGGAGCAAATAGTGGAGGCAGTGTCAGTGAGTTTGCAACGATCACTGGAGGAGGGTGTGGGGCCGCGAGATTGGAGTTGTTAAGAAAAGGCACGTGGTGTCAGCCAAGTAATTGTAAGCTTGTAAGCTTGACTTCGATGGTAGGGAAAGTTATGGAGGGTATTCTTAGAGATGGTGTGTATAAATATCTGGATAGGCAGGGATTTATCACGAGAACCCAGCATGGGTTTGTGAAGGGGAAGTCATGTTTGACGAACCTTGTTGAGTTTTTCGAAGAACTGACAAGAAAGGTGGGTGAAGATAGGGCAGTTGATGTAGTCTATCTGGATTTTAGCAAAGCTTTTGATAAGGTTCCACATGAAAGGTTAGTAAGGAAGGTTCAGTCACTAGGGATTAATAGAGAAATAGTAAGATGGGTTCAGAGGTGGCTGGAGGAGAGACAGCAGAGGGTCATGGTGGACAACTGTCTGTCAGGATGGAAGCCTGTGACGAGCGACGTGCCTCAAGGATTGGTGCTGGGTCCCCTGTTGTTCATAATTTATATTATTGATTTGGATGATGGGGTGGTTAATTGGGTAAGTAAATATGCAGACAATATGAAAATAGGGGGAGTGGTGGATAGCAAAGAAGGTTTTCAGGGATTACAGAGGGATTTGGTTTGTCTGGAGATTTGGGCTGAAAGATGGCAGATGGAATTTAATGTAGAAAAGTGTGAGGTGCTTCATTTTGGAAAAAAAAATCAAAATTGGACATATGTAGTAAAGGGGAGGACATTGGGGAATCCACAAGAACAAGGAGATCTTGGAGTTATGGTGCAGCGTTCCTTGAAGGTAGATTCCCATGTTGACAGGATGGTTAAGAAGGCATTTGGTATGTTAGCCTTCGTAAATCATAGCATAGAGTATAGGAGCTGGGAAGTGATGCTGCGACTGTTTAAGACATTGGCGAGGCCAGGTTTGGAATATTGTGTTCAGTTCTGGTCTCCAAATTATAGGAAGGATATAGATAAGGTGGAGAGGGTGCAGAGAAGATTTACCGGGATGTTGCCCAGCTTAAAATACCTCGAGTACAGAGAAAGATTGAAGAGGTTAGGACTTTATTCATTGGAACGTAGACGGATGAGAGGGGATTTGGTAGAGGTGTTTAAAATTATGAAGGGAATAGATAGACTAGATGCAAGTAGACTCTTCCCCCTGAGAGCAGGGGTGGTTGAAACAAGAGGACACAAGTTGAGGGTGAGGGGGCAAAATTTTAGGAGAAACATTAGAGGATGTTTCTTCACTCAGAGAGAGGTGTCTGAATGGAATAATCTTCTGGAGGAAATAGTTGAGGCAGAGTCAATACTTTAATTTAGGAGGTGACTGAATATATACATGGATAGGAGGGGGTTGGAGGGTTATGGGCGGAGAATAGGTGGAGGGAACTAGCGGAGTTGGTTGAGTGGACTCGAAGGGCCGAGATGGCCTGTTTCCATGTCATAAACTCTTATATATGTCTTTAGTTGTTTCAGTAACTACCCCTCCATCAGTGCTCTGTTTTAGTCTGGTGTCAGTTAAAGCTGCTTCAAGGTCTGCTGTGTGTTTCCTTATTTCCGCCTTTTGTAAGCTCTGAAAGCTATTTAAAAATCCAAATAATTTTACATGGCTTTTAAGCTGCTTAAATCTCAGCTCTAAATATTGAATAGCTGTCTAGCACGAAGCTGAAGCACTGAACTCTGTGCTTCTTCTGGATCATCTAAAGCTTGACCTTTTGCCTCATATGAAAACATTCTCTTCCTTCTACGTAGTTTTTTTTCTTGAAATTGTCTAAACTCCAATGGTAATTCAACAGCTTCAGCCGATTCATTTGCGCCTATTAGGACATCATTAAAACTGCCCTCCCCATAAATTCTTGGCCATGATAATAGTTTTTCAAATGACTCCATGCCTTCATCAAAGTCCTTTGTTTCACCTTGTAGTTCCTTGCTTACATAGTTAACTTTAAAAAGCATGCCAAAATATCAGAGAAACTAAACATTTGTAGTCTTTTAGCTGGTTTGCTAAAGGTTCAGCTTCTGCTTTTACCTTGGGCTCGTCTGTTATCTCTGATATTTTCACAAGTGCATCATATACTTCTCCAACCTGATAACGAATAGCTTTAACACTATCAATCCGACACTCCCACCTTGTGTTGCTCAAGGGTTTCACTGATAACCTGGGTACATGTTTGTTAAAAACTGCCCACCTCTTAGTTGATGCTGAGAATAATATGTAGATCCTTTGCAAGATCCCAAAAAATGTTATAGCATCTGGACAACACTTGGCTACATCTCCGAGTAAAAGGCTATAATTGTGACATGCAAAGGGTACAAAGAAAGCTCTTGAATTATCCTTCAACAGTTGTGCTTGTACTCCAGATGTGTGACCTTTCATGTTGCTACCGTTGGCCTCGAATGTCTTTCACCTCTAAATTTAATTCCTTCAGTATGTTTAATCATGTTTTATATAAATCTTCTCCTGTGCTACTTTCAACCTGCATAAACTTTATGAAATGTCCATAAACACCTGAAGGAGCCAAGTGACCATCAGACGTTACACGTATCAGGTGTGCAGTCTAAAATTATGGCGTAGTACTGAGCTGCTCTTACGGGTTTCAGTATCTCATTCAAAACAGCTGTAGCCATAATGTCTAGTAGTTCATTCTGAGTATCTTTTCCTAAATAGTGATTATGTATTTCATGGGTTTTGAGTTTTCGCAAATGTTCTTCAAGAACAGGGTCAAACTTTCCAAACAAGACCTAAAAAGTTTCCATGGTGTACACTCTCGTTACCAACTTTTTCCTCTGTTCCTCTAAATGCTAGATTTCTCTCAGCAAGAAACTGCGCTATTGCCACTAGCCTTTTGAATACTTCATTGACGATTATTTCAAGTACTTTGTCAATTGTCTATCCACTACAAAGTCTTTGGTGTAACTCCCAGAAACTCCATGTGGCTTCCAAATGGTTTTTAGAATTTACAAGCTCACACAACCTTGTATGAAGATTAGACCAGTTGTTGAATCCACTCGTTGATAATGCACTGGTTGTGTTCTTACTAAGAAGTTTACGACAAAAGCAATAAATTCTATCGGCAGACTGAGGGTATATAATCCAAGGTCTTTCAACTCACTCCCTATTTGGAAGTTGCCTCTTACAGTGAAACTTTGAAAAACACAATCCCTTTTCATTTCGTGGAAAGTTGTTCACTGGAATAGAAGGACCTTTCATTGTTAGATAATCTCTTACATTTTGATTATATATGCTGGCCAGTTGGCTGGGTCATCATAAATGTTAATTACAACTGTACTCATGGATGATCCATCATTGCGAGATGTTTGGGCTTGGTCTTTTTCGACTATAAGTGGACCTTCTGCTTTGGCACTGTCTTCTGGTGTATTGAGATTGTCTTCAATTTGATTCGCAGCTGGGTCATCCTTTTCTAACTTGTTATCGATTTCATCTTTGAATTCATCAACTGGAATTGGACTCAAACCTGTATTGCCATTTTCTGAATTGTTTTTGTTTTCTTCATCCTCAATACATGGGTGCTTCAAAGATGGCATGACAAGGAATTTTGTGATAGCACCTCTATGTTTTTCATTCTCAGCTACCTTAGCCTTGGCCAGTGCTCGTTTCTGGTTGCCGCTTAAATACTTACGGCCTTTGTCTCTATCCCTGCTTGCGCTTGCCATGTAAAATCACATACAAATTTTAAGCTGCTAATTCTCTGGGCCATACTTTAAAGATAATAAAAGTATATTTAAAAATGTTCAGACTTAAAATTGCACAAAAAACTTGACGTTAGCAATTTGTTATAAAATTGGACTCGACATTCCTGATATCATGTCTACGTTGTTCCAACAGTAAAACAATCTTGTCATCGTCGTTGGGACAACGTAAAAAACCACCGTCAAACCCGCTTCTTTTCCTCGTCAGCTTTACGTTGTTCCAGCGTCACCTGCTGACCTTGGAACAACGCACCCAACTCTCAACTTGTGAACGCCACCGAACGGCAAAACAAGCGACCGATTCTGGATTTGTTGAATGACGACAACTTCGATTAAGGTAAGAATTGCCTTTTTTTTAGTATAGGTTAGGTTAGGTTATGGTTTAGTTCAGAACGGGGGACGCACTTTAATTTTGCTGTTTTTTTAGCTTCTCGTCAAATGTCCAGCGCTAGTTTGTTGCTCGAAATTTGGCGAGAAAATTGACGGAAAAACTGATGCGTGTAACGGCTGAAATTCGCCCTTGAAGAAAACAATTTCTGCATGGTCAAGCTAAACTACACCTGTTCCAAATCACTAAAAACATGAAATAGGCTATATTAAGCCCTGGCAGTGCAATAACATAGTTAGTAACAGTAGCCTAGTGCTATTTTGCTACTAAATCAAACCACTGCAAAATTATGAAACAATGACGGAGACAGCCTTGTAAAGATGAATAACCCCGAGATGTACAGTACATGGCCCTATAGCTGAATAACCTTGTAAACCAGCTCATAAAGATGTAGGCTATAACCCCCACAGCGACCTAGCCTGGTAAAGATCAACTTAAACTCACCTAACTTCGGGGTTATTCATCTTTTCAAGACGCGAATATCCTCACCAATTCCATCTACGATTACTAACATTGTCAGAAATTCTACGCTTTGGGCCTAGGCTATTTACGTTCAGCCTAATTGCTTAAGCCTAGACTATAGACTAGGCCCTAGGCTAGAGCATGACGCTCTCTCAATCTCATATTAAAGGACAAGTTCTCTTATTGATTAGCCTAAAGCCCGTTTTGATCTTGATAATAAGAAGAGAGACTTCATCATCTCCGGAATACATCGATCTTACTGGGTCAAATGAATACGAAACATGAAATTTTTAGCTAGGGAGACAAAGAAGACCTTGAGCTAGTAGTTTAATCGAAGATATATTTCCTAAAAATATTTCACTGAGATAATACGATCAATTAAGGGCAATAACTTCACGAGTTCACTGACAAATGTCTCAGTTTATAAGGCCTTTAGTATTATTATTTTCTGACCAGTTTAAACAAAGTTCGTCACAGTGTTCTCTGCTCAAGGCCTGGGCTCAAACATGTGCATGGGGCACAATTTGATCAAATAGGCTTAAAACCGGCCCTGGATGCCACCAAAACCAAGGAGCTGATTGTTAACTTCAGGAAGGGAAAGCCAGAGGTTTACGATCCAGTGATCAGAGGTGGAGAGGGTGAGCACATTTAAATTCTTGGGAGTCACTAACTCGGAAGATCTTTCCTGGACCCAACACTCTAAAAGCATCATGAAGAAAGCACATCAGCGCCTCTACTTGCTCAGGAGTTTGTGGGGGGTTTGGTACGACACCAGAAACCCTGGCCAATTCCTACAGATGTGTTGTGGAAAGTGTGCTGACCGGCTGCATCGTGGTCTGGTATGGGGACACCATAAGCGTAAAGCACTGAAAATAATAGTGGATGCAACCCAGGACATCACAGCCAAAACCCTCCCCACCATTGAGAACATCTACAGGCAACGCTGCCATCGGAGAGCAGCAGAGATCATCAAGGATCCACACCACCTCTGCTCTCACTGCTGCCATCAGGAAAGAGGTGTCGGGGCCACAAGACTTGCACCACCAGGTTCAGGAACAGCTGCTCCCCCTCCACTCTCAGCCTCCTCAACAACAAACTCAATCAGGGACTCATTTAAGGGCTCTGAAGTGTGCACTTTATTGATTTTTATTCCACTCTGTATTGCACAGTCAGTTTGTTTACATTTCTTTAACTCTTTCTATGTGTACACTGTGTTCACTTTTTTTTTGCACTACCGATAAGTGGTAATTCTGCCTGACCCACAGGAGAAAGAATCTCAGGGATATCATGTATATACTCTGACAATACATCTGAAACTGAAAAATCTGAATATGAATCTAATTTAAAGAATTTTATTTAAAATTAAAAAAACACACTGCAAGCATGCCCTGAATATAAAAATTCCCAATCAAAATCAGAGCTCAAGCCTCTTTAGAGAGACCCCTGTTCCTGAAGTTTCTTCAACAGTTTCCACATCCTTGGATCTGTTGTAGATAATGCACATCTGGGATTTGCCTCGTCTTGGTCCTCCCGGGTCTGACCCACCCTGACCTCAGTGGGCCGAGAAGTACACCCGGCAGCCCATCAGTGGGCCAAAGCCCACTGGTTGGAGAGACTGGGCCAGGTGAATGAATGGATGAGACGCAAAAGCCTTGAACTTTGCAATGCTGAGTACCCAGAATATTAAGGGAACAACCGCGATGTTGTAGTTGCACAGGTATCCATAGTATCAGGTACAATTCTCCTGTTTCTTTGTCACTACAAAGGTTGATGAGTGCAGAGCTGTAGTCATTGTATATATGGATTTCATCAAGGCATTTGATAAGGTTCTGCAAGGTAGAACATAGAACACTACAGCACGGTACAGGTCCTTTGGCCCTCGATGTTGTGCCGACCCATATATTCCATAAAAAATACTATATCCTCCCTGGCCCTCTGTTTTTCTTCCATCCATGTGCTTGTCTAAGAGTCTCTTAATTGTCCCTAATGTTTCAGTCTCCACCACCATCCCTGGGAAGGCATTCCAGGCCCCCACAACTCCGTGTAAAATACTTATCCCTTAAACCTCCCTCGTGTTTGCTGTTCCTGCCCTGGGAAAAAGATGCTGGCTGTCCACCTTATAAATGCCTCTCTCAAGTCTCTATCAAGTCTCCGCTCCAAAGTGAAAAGTCCTAGCTCTACTAACCTTGCCTCATGAAACTTATTTTCCAATCCAGGCAATATTCTGGTAAATCTCCTCTACACCCTCTCCATCTCTTCCACATCCTTCCTGTAATGAGGTGACCAGAACTGAACACAATACCTTAAGTCTGGTCTCACCAGAGATTTGTAGAGTTGCAACATGAGCTCTCGACTCCTGAACTCAATCCCCTTATTAATGAAGCTCAGCATCCCATCGGCCTTCTTACCTATCCTATCAACCTGTGCGGCGACCTTGAGGGATGTATGGATTTGGACCCCAAAGGTCCCTCTGTTCATTTACACTCTTTGGTAACCGACCATTAACCCTGTACTCAGTCTTCTGGTTTGTCCTTCCAAACTGTATCACCTCACACTTATCTGGATTGAAATCCATCTGCCACTTTTCCACCCAACTCTGTATCATGTGTCTATCCTCTTGTAACCTTCATCAATCTTCAGCTCCATCCAATAACTCTTCCAACCTTCGTATCATCCACAAACTTACTTACCCATCCTTCCGCCTCTTCATCCAGGTAATTTATAAAAATCACAAAGAGCAGGGGGGTCCCAGAACAGATCCCTGTGGCCCCTCCACTAGTCACCGACCTCCAGGCAGATACTTTCCTTCCATACTACTCTGTTTTTAATGTGAAAGCCAATTTTTCATCCACAGGGTCTTGCTCCCATGGGTTCTGTGCCTCATGACATACTGAACAAGTTTTTCATGGAGGACCCATGGGGAATCTGGAAGGTTAGATCACACAGGATCCAAGGAGAGAGAGCAGAGTGGATAGAATATTGGCTTTATGGTAGAAAGCAGAGGGTGATGGTGCAAGATGGTTTCTCGGACTAGAGCCCTGTGACTAATGGTTAGTGCCTCAGGGTTCTGGGCCCATTCCTGTATGTCATCTACATCAATAATTTAGATAAAATATACATGGCATGGTTAGCACTTCTGAGGATGTCTCTAAAGTGTCTGGTATTGCAGATGGTTGCCGAAGATTGCAGTAGGATCTTTAAACCTGTAAGAGCTTTTGGCATATTGGCCTTCAAAATCAAAATATTGAGTATAGGAGTTTGGATGTTATGGTAAAGTTGTATCAGACATTGATGAGGCCAAATTTGGAGGATTATGTGCAGTCTTGGTCACCGAACTGCAGGAAAGATGGAAAGATTTACTAGGATGTTGCCTGGACTTCATGAACTGAGTTACAGGGAAAGATTAAACAGGTTAGGACTTTATTCCCTGGAGTATAGAAGAATGAGGGGAGATTTGATGGAGTATTTAAAATGATAAGGGGGGAATAGACAGAATAAATGTAGATAGGCTTTTTTCCATTGAGGGTAGGTGAGATACAAATTAGAGGACATGGATTAAGGGTGAAAGGAGAGAAGTTTAGAGGAACTTGTATTGGGAAGGGTTGTGGCTGTCATGTGATATCCAAGTCCCACACCTGTACCTGGAGTTGTCAGTCTTGGGCCCCTCTAGCCATGTTCTGTAATAGCCACAATATCCCAGTCTGTATTGGGAAGGATTGTGGCTGTCATGTGACAGCATTGCCCCCTACCTAGTCAGAGGACACACCAGCTGCCAATCAAGGTTTGGTTCTGCCCCACCTTGCTGTTGGACCCATGTAAATTACCTGGACTGCATTCTCCAGCCTGCCTGTACTTAGGCTTGGGCCATTGGCTATTGTAACCCTCCTGTCACTGAGCCATTTTCACCCTGTAAATGATCTGGACTGGGCCAGATCTCTTTTGACTCTTTGTGGCCCGTGAATATCACCTTTTGTATTGGGTTGGGGTGGGTTCCTAGGCCAGTTGGTTAGAGCCGTGTCCTTTCAGGGTTAGGGTTAGGGTGGGCCACATAGCCACATAGCGTTAGCTTGATCTGATTGTTTATTGTATGTGTATTTGCGTCATTTCCTAAGTTTTGTTGGTTTTCCTTCATTACCCACAGTGCACATCCATCCCTTTGCGAACTGTGTGTTTAAGTTTATTTAGCATTTAGGTCCTGTTTTTCCATCTGCATCTCTTGAGAATAAACTTGTGCTTTGTACCTCGATCTTGGACTGGTCCTTATCCTGTGGGTCCCACGCGAACTTTCATTTATAACGGAACTTCACACAGAGAGGGATGGGAGCGTGGAATGAGCTTCCAACTGAAGTGGTGAATGTGGGTTCAATTTTAACATTTAAGAAGAATTTGGTCAGGTACATGGATGGGAGAGGTATGGAGGGATATGGACTGGGTGCAGGTCAGTGGGACCAGGAAAAAAAAATGGTTCGGTACAGACTAGAGGTGCTGAGGTGGCCTGTCTCTGTGCTGTAATTTTACTATCTTGAGTGATTGAACAGGTTGGCAGAGGAATGGTTGATGAGATTAAATATTGAGAAATGCGAGATGTTGCATTTTGGGACATCTAACATGGGTAGGACCAGCACAGTGAAGGGTAGGGATCTGGGACTACAGGTATATAGTATCTGGAAAGGCACAGGTAGATTGGATGGTCAAAAAGGCTTTTGGCACATTGGCCTTTATCACACAGAGTATTGAGTACAGAAGTTGGGAGGTCATGTTGCAGTTGTATAGATCTGCGGTAAGGCCCCCCCGACCCCCCTGTGAAGCATTGTGTTCAGTTTTGGCGTTGCCAAGCTGGAGAGTGCACAGTGTAGATTTACGAGGATGGGCTTTATTCTCTGGAGCGCAGGAGGATGAGGGACGACCTCATAGAGGTGGACAGGATCATGGAGGAATAGAACAGGTGAACACACAGAGTCCTTTGCCCAGAGCAGGGGAATCAGTAACCAGAGAACTCAGATTTAGGGTGTTTGGGGAGGGGGGGGGGGGTGAATGAAATTTAACAGGAATCTGAGGAGTAGCTTTTTTTTCCACAGAGGATGGTGGGAGTATGCACGCGTACATGTGCATGTCACAGGCAGTTGATTGTAAGAATTACGGCATCGCCAGGGACAAGGCCTCACTTAGCACAACTGCAGCTACCAATTCTACATTTGGTTCTGTTTTAAAATGGCATGGTCAGGACTTTTTGTAGTTACATTTTTAAATTTAGACATGCAGCAATGGTGGTAACAGGCCCTTTCGGCTCACGAGCCTGTCCCACCCAATTAACCTACAACACCCTCACGTTTTGGAGGGTGGGAGCAAACCGGAACCCCCCCGGAGGAAACCTATGCAGACACAGGGAAAACGTTGGATTTGAAGCTGGGTTGCTTTTGCTCGCCGTGCCTCCGTTATTTCAGAACTCAACTCTCGACCTCCTGGCCTGCTTCACATGTCCCTCCACCAGGAATTTTACACAGTGGTGGGAAACACCATCCTGCTTCCCCTTATCCTGCCACAGGCAATGCCTCCACTTTCCCTGCTGTAAGCCTCCTTGTCCCCCCAAGATATGACCGCATCAAGAGATCTCTTCTCCACCTGTCCAGGCTTCAAGAGCATGCCTATTTTCTATGGCTCTACCGCGGCTCTTATGTCTGGAATTCCCTCTCTTCCTCTTTGGTTTTTCTCTCTCGTTTGTCAGCCTCCTAGCCCTCGGCCCATATCTCACTGAGGGGTTTGAATCAGTGCTCATGTGCTCGGACCTGTGATATGCTCAGGACGATGGGGGTGGTCGCACTGCCTTGACTACTGTCTACTTACACGAGCCGTCTGGTGCCCTCGCCAGCCACTTGCCCTCGGGATTGTCAGTGATGCGGATCACCTCGAGGTACTCGCCCTGCTTGCAACTCAGCTCGTTCTTTCCTCCCTTGTAGTCCATCGTCACCTTCACGGTCTGGATCACCTCAATCGGTCCAGAGAACTGTACAGAAAACAGAGGATTGGTAGATAAGATCATAAGACATAGGAGCAGAAATAGGCCATTCAGCCCATCGATTCTGTCCTGCCATTCAATCATGAGCTGATCCATTATCCCACTCAGCCCCACTGCCCAGCCTTCTCCCCATAATCTTTGATTATGGGCTAATCAAGGACCAGAAACGTAGAACGCTGCAGAACAGAAAAACAGGCTATGTGGCCCTTCTAGTCTGTGCTGACCATCATTTCGCTAGTTGTACTGACCTGCTCCCATTCCATAACCCTCCAGACCTCTCCCTTCCATGCAGCTATCCAATTTATTCTTAAAACACAAGATCAAGCCCGCATTCACCACATCAGATGGCAGCTCATTCCACACTCCCACCACTCTCTGAGTTAAGATCTTCCCCCCATGTTCCTCCTAAATCTTTCACCTTTCAGCTTAAAACTATAACCTCTCATATTTATCTCTCCGCAATCTAAGTGGAAAAGCCTTCCTCCATCCACTCTGTCTAGACCTCTCATAATCTTGTAAACCTCCATCAAATCTCCCCTCATTCTTCTTTGCTCCAAGGAATAAAGTCTCAACCTGTTTAATCTTTCCCTGTAGCTCAACTGCTGAAGACCTGGCAACACCCTGCATGCTTTCTATCTTATTGATATCCTTACTGAAGAACCTATCAATCTCTCTCTTAAATACACCCGACCTCCACAACCATCTGTGACAACAAATTCCACAGATTCACCTCCCTCTGGCTGAAGATATTTCTCCTCATCTCCATTCTAAGTGGATGCCCTTCCATCCTGAAGTTGTGCCCTCTTGTCCTAGACTCTCCCACCATGGGGAACAGCCTTTCTACATCCACTCTGTCCACACCTTTTAACATTCAAAATGTTTCAATGAGTTCCCTACTCATTCTTCTAAATTCCAATGAGTACAGGCCAAGAGACATCAAACATTCTTCATTCATTCCCAGAATTAATCTTGTGAACCATCTCTGAACCCTCACTAACATGAGCACATCCTTAAATGAGGAGCCCAAATCCACTCACAATACTCTGTGAGGTCTTACCAGGGCCTTATAAAGCCTCAACATAAAATCCATTTTCTTAGATTCTGTTCCCCTCGAGTGAATGTAAAAGAGTAATAGACAATAGACAATAGGAGCTGGAGTAGGCCCTTCGGCCTGTCGAGCACCGCCATTTTACAGATCATGGCTGATCACTACCATCAGTACCCCTTTCCAGCCTTATCCATAACCCTGAACTCCTTTGCCCACTAGAGTCTTATCTAACTCTCTTTTGAACACATTCAGCGAATCTGCCTCTACCACCCTCTGTGGCAGAGCATTCCACAGATTCACACTTCTCTGGGTAAAAAAATGCTTTCTCATCTCCGTCCTAAAGGGCCTACCCTGTATTCTTAAACTATGCCCTCTAGTCCTCGTCTCCCCCCATCATTGGGAATAAGTAATCCGACTTCACCTTGTCTATCCCCCTGATGATTTTGTATACCTCAATCATGTCCCCCCTCATCCTTCTAAACTCCATCCGATACAATATCGGAGTAGAGATTTCAGGCGAGATGGTAACGACTTAAGATACAGGAGGATAAAATGAGCTGAGGCAGGCCCATTTGTAACATCTGAAAGACATTTGGGCCGATCCGTGGATAGGGGAGGATGGGGGCTATTTGCAGGCAAGTGCTCAGGTAGGCAGGTTGGCTGGCATGGACAGGATGGGCCAAAAGGCCTGTCTCCATGGGTCCATTGTATTGGACGACCAGAAGGGATTATAGATTGGAGAGCATTCATTACCTTGAACTTCTTTCTCATATCCTGCTCCCTCTTTTTCTCTTTCTGCTCCTTCTTTTCCAGTTCTTGTCTTCTTTTGTCCTCCTGCTTTCTCTCCTGCTCTTTCAGCTCTTTCAGAGACCTTTCACAGTGGGTAAAAGATATTAATGAATAGAAAATGTTTTCAGCCACAAGTAACCCTTGGAGTGCACCATCCAAACCAACGGTTTGACCAGCGAGTAGGACGAGGCACACAGTGAATCTACGGGCACTCATTGTCTCTGAAGTGACTCACATTTGCTTCTCTGTCTTGGGCTAATGATGCCTTTATAAAAGTTGACAACTTTGGTGTATTTACGTACATGCCAAAGGAATCTTCATCCATCCTGACTTGGAAATATATCACCGTTCCTTCACCATCGCTGTGTCAAAGTCGTGTAACTCTCTCCCTGACAACCCTGGGAGGTCTGGAGGGATTCAGGAAGACAGCATCCACCACCTTCCCAAAGGCAATTAGGGATGGGCAATTAAAAGGGGGGGGGGATTTGATATTTAAAATTATGAGGGGGATAGATAAAGTAGATGTGAATAGGCTCTTCCCCTTGAGGGTAGGGGAGATTAGAATGAGGGGTCATAAGTTAAGGGTTAGGGGGAAAAAGTTTAGAAGTGACATGAGAGGGGGCTTCTTCACTCAGAGAGTGGTGGCTAAGTGGAATGACCTTCCGGAAGAGGTGGTTGCGGCAGGGTCAATTTTTTCATTTAAGAGAAGGTTGGATGAGTGCATGGATGTGAGGGGATTGGAGGGTTATGGACAGGGAGTGGGTAGGTGGGACTAGAGGAGATCACTTAAATCGCTACAGACGAGATGGCCTGTTTCCGTACTATAATTGTTATATGGTTAAATGCTAGCTCAGCCTGTGAAATCCCCAGCAGTGGGATGTGAGATGTGTTGATGTCTTAAAGTGATGTGACAGAGTATTTAGAGGTGGTTTGGCTGGAATTGTTAGAGCAGCTTGCACGCACACATTTCAAAGCACAGAATTTTTGCAGGACTTTTGCAGAGTGGTTTTTGCAGAAAGATCAACAAAGTAGCAATGGTAGCAGCTTGCCTGGGAGAGCATGTGATCTTTGTAGGCAAGGGTGAGAACAGTTTTGCTCTCAGAGAGGGAGGGTGTGAAACAGAGAGAAAGGAGACAGAAATAAGTTCCAGAAAGACAAAGCTGGCAAACCCTTGGAAGGGTGTCTGGTCAAAGGAGAAGACTGGCAGTCTGAAAGGTGACCTGAAAGAAACAGGATCATCTGGAGAACCCTGAAGGGGGCAAGTTTCGTCAGCAAGACTGATTGAGAAGGAATCAGTTGCAGATGTCCTGGAAGAGGAATCTCTGAAAATCAGCAAGAACCCTCCTGAGTGTTAACCATTTGCCTGTTAAGCACCAAAACCTGGTGAACTTTGTTAATGCTAACTTCTGCGCACAGTACAAGAATTCTCTGCAACCCATGAGATTGGACTGTGATCCAAAGAACTTTTCTAATCTTAAATATACATTACACACACCTGCGTTTAGTATTAGAGGGGGGATTAAGTAGTTAGGTAGGTTCAGCATGATGCTGAACCAAGCCATGAAAGACCTCAACAATGAAGACGGTGTTTACATCCGGTACCGCACGGATGGCAGTCTCTTCAATCTGAGGCGCCTGCAAGCTCACACCAAGACACAAGAGAAACTTGTCCGTGAACTACTCTTTGCAGACGATGCCGCTTTAGTTGCCCATTCAGAGCCAGCTCTTCAGCGCTTGACGTCCTGTTTTGAGGAAACTGCCAAAATGTTTGGCCTGGAAGTCAGCCTGAAGAAAATTGAGGTCCTCCATCAGCCAGCTCCCCACCATGACCACCAACCCCCCCCACATCTCCTCGGGCACACAGAACTCAAAACAGTCAACCAGTTTACCTTCCTCGGCTGCACCATTTCATCGGATGCAAGGATCGACAAAGAGATAGACAACAGACTCGCCAAGGCAAATAGCGCCTTTGGAAGACTACACAAAAGAGTCTGGAAAAACAACCACCTGAAGAAACATACAAAGATCAGCGTGTACAGAGCCGTTGTCATACCCACGCTCCTGTTCGGCTCTGAATCATGGGTCCTCTACCGGCATCACCTACGGCTCCTAGAACGCTTCCATCAGCGCTGTCTCCGCTCCATCCTCAACATTCATTGGAATGACTTCATCCCTAACGTCGAAGTACTCGAGATGGCAGAGGCCGGCTGCATCGAATCCACGCTGCTGAAGACCCAACTGCGCTGGGTGGGTCACGTCTCCAGAATGGAGGACCGTCGCCTTCCCAAGATCATGTTCTATGGCGAGCTCTCCACTGGCCACCGAGACAGAGGTGCACCAAAGAAGAGGTACAAGGACTGCTTAAAGAAATCGATTGGTGCCTGCCACATTGACCACTGCCAGTGGGCTGATATCGTGTTCAACTGTGCATCTTGGCGCCTCACAGTTCGGCGGGCAGCAACCTCCTTTGAAGAAGACCACAGAGACCACCTCACTGACAAAAGGCAAAGGAGGAAAAACCCAACACCCAACCCCAACCAACCAATTTTCCCCTGCAACCACTGCAACCGTGTCTGCCTGTCCCGCATCGGACTTGTCAGTCACCAACGAGCCTGCAGCAGACGTAGACATACCCCTCCATAAATCTTCTTCCGTGAAGCCAAGCCAAAGAAGAAGAAAAGAAAAGGTTAAGTAATAAGTTAATTCTGTTTTCTTGTTCAATTATAATCAAAAACTACTTTTGTTTAAGTAACCTTATGTTGTGGTGTATATCTATTGCAGGTTTTTGGAATCCTCTGGACTCCGTAACAGTGATTAAAGCCTATTAATCACGACTCTCTGTCTAATATGGTTGATTGATAGCGCTGCAATTTAATCACCTTAAATTCTGGGCCATGGACAAGGTGACACGGGTGGGTAAATTGGACACCGGCCCTAAGGATCCGGAGGCCTCAGTCAAATTCGATCAATGGCCGCCCTGCCTCAATGCTTTCATGAGGCGCAATGACTTGCAGAGTGAGGAAGGCAAACAAGATCTACTCTTCGCTCAGGTTGGCCACCGGGACTTCCAGATGATAAGGGTGCAGGGAACTGGGATTCACGTAGGGCGTTGTGCTGATGGCTGGCCTCGCCTCTCAACTCCGCCTCCATCTGCTCACTTATAACCCTAGTTTCCCGCCTAAACACAGAAACCTTCCGCAGACTACTGTGAGATCCTACCTATAGTTATAAACTAATAAAAGCGTTTGTTCTCTCTCCAGTCGTGAGAGCTTTTATTCATGCAAAAATTTCATTCGCTTATTCCCTAACGATGAAAGTGCTGCTCAAACCTGGTCCGCAGCTGATTGACCCTCTGTCCCCCGACGTGGCTGAGGAGTTCACGTACTGGCTAGATTCCTTCCGACCCTACCTGAAAGTGACCAGAGACATCTTCCACACCGATGAGCTCAGGAGGTCCACACTCGTTTCGAGGGTAGGAATGAAAGGGTTTGCAGTCATCAGGCACTATGTATGACAATGCCATCGAGGCTTTGAAGGCTCGGTGCCTGAAGTCCCAAAACGAGCTCATAGCGAGGCACTGACTCGCTCTACGTCGTCAACGGCCAGGAGAGACCATCGATGACTACCTGCTGGATCTGTGGACGCTCGCCAAGAAGTGCAGGTATAAAGCGGCTACGGGCCGCGTTCGTGAAGAAGAACAGATCCAGGACACTCTAGTCGTGGGAGTCTGCTCGAGGTACATGAGGCAGCGACTGCTTGAGTTGGGTAAGAAGGACCTGGCGAGCCATGTGGAACTGGCCAAATCACTGGAACAGGCCAAGCTCGAGAATGATGAAATGCAAAATGCAAACCCAATTTTATCGGCCAGACAAAACCCACCTAATTAAAGCCACCCGCCCTTTCGAAGGCCTGAGTATGGATTTCAAGGGCCCCTCCCTTCCACAAACAGGAACGTATACTTCCTAAATATCATCGATGAATACTCCCACTCCCCTTCCGCCATCCCCTGCCCAGACATGACCACACCACAGTCATAAGGTCACTGCCCACCATATTTACTCTGCTTGGATACCTCTGCTATATCCATCGTGACCAGGATCCTTGTTTATGAGTGAGGAGCTGCTGGCTAAGGGCGTAGCCACGAGCAGGACCACAGTTTGTAATCCCCAGGGGAACAGCCAGATTGAAAGGGACAACACCACCGTCTAGAAGGCAACCCTCCTCGCCCTCAGGTCGAAAAGCCTGCCTATCTCTCAGTGGCAAGATGTCCTCCCTGAGGGGCTCCACGCCACCAGGTCCCCCCTCTGTTCTGCTACTAATGTGACACCGCATGAAAGGCTCTTTTCCTTCACCAGGAAGTTGGTGTCGGGAACCACACGGCCGTCCTGGCTGATGACCCCTGGGCCCGTCCTGCTCCGGAGGCATAACAGGAGCCACAAGACTGACTCTCTGGTCGAGAAGGTCCACCTCCTCCACGCTAACCCCCCATATGCTTACGTGGTGTATCAGGATGGGTGGCAGGACACGGTTTCCATCCAAGACCTGGCGACCCCTCGACCAACTAATCGACATCCCCTCACAGTAACCCTGACCAGATGACCCCACTAATTGCACCCGACACCTCACCCCAACCCCAGATCATGCAACCCCATGGTCCAATTGACCCCCCCTCCCCTCAGCCACCGGAGGCATGCGCACTCTGCCAGGCTTTGTTTCAAAAGAAAGGGTGAATGTGGTTCAACTACTGTATATCTATTAGCACTGTCTGTATGTATGCACTGTATGGGCTGGCCTGACCCCTGAACTGGAAATCCCTATAAAGGCCGTTACACCCAAACCCCTCCCTCAGTACCTGCCTTGGAACCAGGCCAGCAACATGTGAGATGTGCTGATGTCTTTAGGTGATTAAAGCCTATTGATCACGACTCTCCATCTAATGTGATTGATTGATAGTGCTGCAATGGTCAACCTTGAAGTTGGAGTATGTGGTTGATGGCAGGGTTCTTAACAGAGAATTGTGGTGCATGGAACGCATTGCCAGGGGCGGTGGTGGAGCATTAGGGGCATTTAAGAGACTTGTATATGGGAACATGGATGGAAGAAAAATGGAGGGTTATGGGTGTGAGGGAGGGAAGACTTAGATTGTTGTGGAGTTGGTTTACGTAGGTTAGCACAGCATTGTGGGCTGAAGGGCCTGCACTATGCTGCCATGTGTATGTTCTATCCTATTTGCAAAAGAAACCTTCCGTTACCAAGACAATCTCCTTCAGCAATTCCCGTTAGTATAGAGTAGTATTTCTCAACCTGCTTATTAGGAAGGTCTGTAGACACCGTGATTACCATGTTATACCCAAAAGTTCTGGAGAAATCCAGTAGGTCACACAGAGTCTGTGGGAAATAGTCTGACTAAGGGTTTAGGCCTGAAAAGTTGGTTATATCCCTTTGCTGCCTTTACTCAGAGACCTGAACTCAGGGATGTGCGCTCAGGGCCTACACTCAGGGACCAAAACTCAGGGACATATAATCCGAGATGTGTACTCAGGGACACGTACTCAGGGACGTACACTCAGGGACATGCACTCAGAGTCGTGCACTCAGGGACGTGTACTCAGGGACATATAATCCGAGATGTGTACTCAGGGACACGTACTCAGGGACGTACACTCAGGAACGCTAGGGTGGTGATCTCGGGATTACTACCTATTCCAAATGCAAGTGATGAAAAGAATGTAAGGATAAGGAATATGAACGTATGGCTGAGGGGCTGGTGTACAAGGCAAAGATTTGGCTTCTTGCATCGTTGGGATCTCTTTTGGGGAAGGCATGATCTTTACAAGAGGGATGGGTTGCACCTAAATCTAAAAGGTGTCCACAGTTTGGCAAGTATGTTTGGTACAGCAGTGGGGCAAGTTTAAACTAATTTGGCAGGGGTATGGGAACTAGAATGATAGGAAAAAGGGTAGGGAAGATAAAGTAATGTCCAGGAAAAGTAAACTAGGAAAAGTAATGTTGGGAGGAGAAAGTAAAAAATCAGATGGTGCAGTGAGTTTTCGGGTCAATGATGGTGTTAAGAAAATTACAAAGAAAAATAGTGGGCAGAAAAATCAAAAGAAAAGGTTACAGAAGTCACTAGATATTAAAAGGACAAAGAGCATTAGGGCACTTTATCTGAATGCCCGCAGTGTTAGAAATAATGTTAGTGAACTTGAGGCCCAAATCGGTACCCATGTCTATGATTGGGTCGCCATCACGGAAACATGGCCACAAGGTGACCCTAAATGGGAATTAAATTTTCAAGGGTATCAGGTGGTGCAAAGAGATAGACAGGATGGTGAGGGAGGTGGAGTTGCACTCTTAATCAAAGATGAGCTCCAGGCAGTAGTGAGGGATGATATAAGATCTAAAGAGCATAATGTTGAGTCCATTTGGGTAGAGATAAAGAATAACAAAGGGAAAAAATTATTGGTGGGTCTTATCTATCGCCCACCATATAACAATAGTTTAGTGGCACAGGAAATAAATAGAGAGATAAGTGAGGCATGTAATAATGATACGGCAGTCGTCATGGGGGACTGGGACTTCCACGTAGATTGGGAAAATCAAGTTGGTCGTGGGAGTCTGGAAGAGGACTTCATAGAATGCATCCGCGATAGCTTTCTTGAGCAGCATGTTAAGGAACCAACAAGAGAAAATGCTCTCCTGGATCTAGTGTTGTGCAATGAGATAGGTAGAGTAAATGATGTAATAGTCAGAGAGCATCTGGGAAATAGCGATCATAGTATGATTGAATTTCTCATTCAGATGGAAGGGGAAATAGTTAGATCTAAAACTAATATATTAGACTTAAACAGGGGTGACTACCATAGGATGAGGGAGGAATTGGGCAGAGTGGACTGGGAGCACAGGCTCATTGGGGAAACAGTTGAGGAACAGTGGAAGATTTTAAAAGAAATATTTGGTAATGCTCAACAAAAATATATTCCGGTCAGGAAAAGGGCAGGAAGGGAGGGAAAAATCAACTGTGGTTAACAAAGGAAATAAAGGAGAGTATAAAATTGAAGGCGCAGGTGTACAAAGATGCAAAGAGCAGTGGGAAACTGGAAGATTGGGAAAATTTTAAGAGACAACAAGGGGTTACAAAGCGGGTCATAAGAAATGGGAAAAAGGATTATGAAAGTAAATTGGCACAAAATATAAAAACAGAAAGCAAAAAATTTTATAAATATATAAAACGGAAGAAGGTGGCCAGAGTTAACATACGACCTTTGGAGGATTTCCAGAAAGCGTTTGATAAGGTGCCGCACAAGAGACTTCTCAGTAAGTTACAGGAAAGTGGAGTCCGGGGAAGTCTATTGGCCTGGATTGAAAATTGGTTGCCTGACAGGAGGCAGAGAGTCGGGATAAATGGGAGTTTTTCAGGTTGGCAGAGAGTGGTAAGTGGGGTGCCACAGGGGTCGGTGTTAGGCCCACAACTGTTCATCATTTACATTGATGACTTGGAGGAGGGGACAAAATGTGGTGTCGCCAAGTTTGCCGATGACACCAAATTGAGTGGAAGAGCAAATTGTCATGAGGATGTGGAGAGTCTGCAGAGGGATCGAGTTAAGCTGGATGAGTGGGCAAAGGTCTGGCAGATGGAGTACAATGTTAGTAAGTGTGAGGTGATCCACTTGGGCAAGAAAAATAAAAGAGCTGAATATTATTTAAAGGGTGAAAAACTACAGCATGCTGTAGTGCAGAGGGACTTGGGAGTGCTTGTGCATGAATCGCAAAATGTTAGGTTGCAGGTGCAGCAGGTTATTAAGAAGGCAAATGGAATGTTGGCCTTCATCGCTGGAGGAATTGAATTCAGGAGTAGGGAGGTCATGTTGCAACTGTATAAGGTACGGTGAGACCGCACCTGGAGTACTGAGTCCAGTTCTGGTCTCCATATTTGAGGAAGGATAAACTGGCTTTGGAGACGGTCCAGAGGAGGTTTACTAGGTTGATCCCTGGGATGAAGGGGTTGACATGATGAAAGATTAAATCGTCTAGGATTGTATTCGCTCGAGTTCAGAAGAATGAGAGGAGATCTTATAGAAACATATAGGATTATGAAGGGTATGGATAGGATAGATGTAGGAAGGTTTTTTGAGCTGGCCGGGGAAACTAAAACGAGAGGACACAGTCTCAAGATTCGGGGGAGTAGATTTAGGACAGAGATGAGGAAAAATAGTTTTTCCCAGAGAGAAATGAATGTTTGGAATTCTCTAACCAGGGAAGTGGTTGAGGCTGCCTCATTAAACATATTTAAAATTCGGTTAGATAAATTTTTACATGATAGAGGAATTAGGGGATATGGGGAGAAGGCAGGTAGGTGGAGTTAGGTCATAAATTAGATCAGCCATGATCGTATTGAATGGCGGAGCAGGCTCGATGGGCCATTTTTGGCCTCCTCCTGTTCCTACTTCCTATGTTCCTATGTTTGTATGAAACAGGTGCTGGCTGTCCACCCTGTCTATGCCTCTCAGAATCTTGTAACCTCTATTAAGTTTCCTCTCTTATCCTTCTACACTCCAAAGAGAAAAGTCCCAGCTCTGCTAACCTTGCCTCATTAGACTTATTTTCCAATCCAGGTAACATCCTGGTGAATCTTCTCTGCACCCTCTCCATAGCTTCCACATTCTTCCTATAATGAGGTGACCAGAACGGAACATAACACTCCAAGTGTGATCTCGCTAGAGAATTGCACAGTTGAAACCTGACTTCATGACTTCTAAACTCAATCCCCCTATTAATGAATCCCTGCATCCCATAGACCTTCTTAACTATCCTATCAATCTGTGCAGCGACCTTGAGGATTGTAAGGATTTGGACCCCAAGGTCCCCCTGTTCATCCACACTCTTAAGTAACTGACCACTAACCCTGTACTCAGCCTTTTGGTTGGACCTTCCAAAATGCATCACCTCACACTTGTCTGGATTGAACTCCACCTGCCACTTCACCGCCCAACTCTGCATCCTGTCTATATCCTCCTGTTACAACCTTTAACTCCATCTTTCTGTCTCTTCGTCCAGGTCATTTATAAAAATCACAAAGAGCAGGAGTCCCAGAACAGATCCCTGCGGGCCCTCCACTAGTCACTGACCTCCAGGCAGAATACTTTCCTTCCACTACTACACTCTGCTTTCTACCTAGAAGCCAGTTTTTTATTCTCATGGCCAAGGTTCCACTGATCCAGAGCCTCATGACTTTCTGGATGAGTCTCTCATAGAGAACCTTGTCAAATGGCTCACTAAAATCCATATGGACCACATCTACTGCCCGACCTCATCAATTTGTTACCTCCTTAAAAAACTCAATTAGACTCGTGAGGTACGACCTTCCCTTCACAAAGCCTTGCTGACTAGCCTTGAGTAGACTGGACTTCTCCAAATGCTCATAGATCCTGTCCTTAAGAATCCTCTACAATACTCACCGGTCTATAATTCCCAGGATACTCCCTATTACCTTTTTAAAACATGGGGACTACATTTACCATTCTTTGGCATCTCCCTGCAGCCAAAGAGGACTCAAAGATCATGGCCCACTACTCCAGATATTCCTTCATTCTCATTATCCTGCATCCTTTCATTTCCTCAAGATCGAAGCATCAGGTTTCTGGATCACTGGGCTCTCTTCCAGGGGCGGTGGGACCTGTTCTGATGGGACAGTTTCCTCTGAACTGGACGGGGGACTAATATCTTGCGTGAAGGTTTGCTCGTGCTGCTCCGGTGGGTTTAAACTAGATTTGCAGGGGGAGGGGAACCAGAATGCCAGAGCAGGTAGAAGAGTGGAGGAGGGAAAAGATGCTGTTAAACCTCCTTACAAAGACAGAATGGAAAGGTTGAGCATGGTGGGAATAATGTTCTGAATTGTGTCAATTTTAATGGAAGGAGTATTGTAGGAAAGGCAGAAGAGCTTAGAGCATGGATTGGCACATGGAATTACGACATTGTGGCCATTAGCGAGTCTTGGTTGCAGGTGGGGCAGGGCTGGCAGCTCATTGTTCTAGGGTTTCATTGTTTCAGATGCGATAGAATGGGGAGGATGAAAGGGGGAGGGGTGGCATTGCTCGTCAGGGAAAGTATCACAGCTGTGCTCAGGCAGGACAGACCACAGGGCTCATCTACTGTGGCTATATAGGTGGAGCTGAGGAATGGGAAAGGTATGACCACACTCATGGGGTTGTATTACAGACCATCCAATAGACAGTGAGAATTGGAGGAGCAAATCTGTAGAGAGATAGCAGACAGTTGCAGGAAACATAAGGGTGTGGTTGTACCAGTCGGGGATTTTAACTTTGCACACATTGACTGGGACTGCCAAACTATAAAAGGGCTGGATGGCTTGGAGTTTGTCAGATGTGCTCAAGAACCTTTCCTAAATCAATATATAGAGGGAGCACAAGAGAGTGTGTAATACTGGATCTCCTATTAGGGACAGCATCATGCTGAAGAAGATTGAAAAGAGGGTTGGTGCGAGAACACAGCCTTGCTTCACGCCATTGTTAATGGAGAAGGGTTCAGAGAGCTCATTGCTGTATCTGACCCGACCTTGTTGGTTTTCGTGCAGTTGGATAATCATGTTGAGGAACTTTGGGGGACATCCGATGCGCTCTAGTATTTGCCAAAGCCCTTTCCTGCTCACGGAGTCGAAGGCTTTGGTGAGGTCAACAAAGGTGATGTAGAGTCCAACAATGAAGATGCTGTTTACATCCGGTACCGCACGGATGGCAGTCTCTTCAATCTGAGGCGCCTGCAAGCTCACACCAAGACACAAGAGAAACTTGTCCGTCAACTACTCTTTGCAGACGATGCCGCTTTAGTTGCCCATTCAGAGCCAGCTCTTCAGCGCTTGACGTCCTGTTTTGCGGAAACTGCCAAAATGTTTGGCCTGGAAGTCAGCCTGAAGAAAACTGAGGTCCTCCATCAGCCAGCTCCCCACCATGACTACCAGCCCCCCCACATCTCCATCGGGCACACAAAACTCAAAACGGTCAACCAGTTTACCTATCTCGGCTGCACCATTTCATCAGATGCAAGGATCGACAATGAGATAGACAACAGACTCGCCAAGGCAAATAGCGCCTTTGGAAGACTACACAAAAGAGTCTGGAAAAACAACCAACTGAAAAACCTCACAAAGATAAGCGTATACAGAGCCGTTGTCATACCCACACTCCTGTTCGGCTCCGAATCATGGGTCCTCTACCGGCACCACCTACGGCTCCTAGAACGCTTCCACCAGCGTTGTCTCCGCTCCATCCTCAACATCCATTGGAGCGCTTTCATCCCTAACGTCGAAGTACTCGAGATGGCAGAGGTCGACAGCATCGAGTCCACGCTGCTGAAGATCCAGCTGCGCTGGATGGGTCACGTCTCCAGAATGGAGGACCATCGCCTTCCCAAGATCGTGTTATATGGCGAGCTCTCCACTGGCCACCGTGACAGAGGTGCACCAAAGAAAAGGTACAAGGACTGCCTAAAGAAATCTCTTGGTGCCTGCCACATTGACCACCGCCAGTGGGCTGATAACGCCTCAAACCGTGCATCTTGGCGCCTCACAGTTTGGCGGGCAGCAACCTCCTTTGAAGAAGACCGCAGAGCCCACCTCACTGACAAAAGGCAAAGGAGGAAAAACCCAACACCCAACCCCAACCAACCAATTTTCCCCTGCAACTGCTGCAACCGTGTCTGCCTGTCCCGCATCGGACTTGTCAGCCACAAACGAGCCTGCAGCTGACGTGGACTTTTTACCCCCTCCATAAATCTTCGTCCGCGAAGCCAAGCCAAAGAGAGAGAAGATTAGAGACAGAAGTGTGTGTGGGAACACTTTGGGTCCAGTGATCATAATGCCATCAGTCTATACATCCCTCAAGATCGCCGTGCAGGTTGATAGGATAGTTAAGAAGGCTGATGGGATATTGGGCTTCATTAATCAGGGTACAGAGTTCAGGAGTCAGGAGGTCATGTTGCAGCTCTATACATCTCTGTTGGTCACTTCAATGCAGAGGGGATTTACAAAGAATATAAGAAATGCAAAAAAACTCCTAAGAAGGAAATCAGGAGGCCAAAAGAGGGCATGAGGTGGATCTGCAGACAAAGTGAAGGAAAATCCCAAAATATATTCAGTCCAAAGGGATTTCAAGGGGAAAAATTGATCCTCTTGAAGACCAGAGTGGTCATATCTTCTTGGAGTCAAAAGAGACGGGGGATGAATTTAAATGGGGTTTTTGCATCTGTATTTACTCAGGAGATGGTCGAAGTCTATAGAAGTGAGGCAAAGCAGCAGGGAAGTCACGGACCCAAGAGAGATTACAGAGAAGAAGGTTCTTGATATCTTGAGGCAAAAAAGCGTGGCTAAATCCGTAAGGTTTGACAAGGTATTCCCTTGGACCTTAATGAAAGTAGAGGTTTATTGGTATGAGGTTGGAAAGGGTAAGATTATTGTGGAATAGGTTGACATAGAACAGCATAACATTGTGGGCCGAAGGGCCTGCATTGTGCTGTAATGTTCCATATTCTATTCCTGTAATGTAGCTTGGGGAGCTCACTGCCACCTTTTCCCTGAGGAAGGTACATAATCTATGTTCCTTTACCTTGCATACCTTTCCGATCTTATCTCTTTCTCTATCTCTATCTCTCTCTCCATTTCATTCCAATTGTCCTGCATTTATTGTGGCTGACAGAGATATAATTTACCCAGTGAATCCGACACCAACCAGCAGCCGCAAGGTCAGATCACACAAAGGACCAGGGAATCATCTTTCACTGGTGCCAAATCCTTCAAACCCCAGCTGGTTCACTGTTGTGTGAGAAGGAACGTGCCCCACCTCCCTGCACACCATAACCAACAGCTGGCTCAGACACCTCAGCCTTTCCAGAAGGCCATGAACAATGCATCCATTGTAAAGATTCAATTGTACCTGTAACTGTCCAAATCTTCGTACATTGCATCACCCGATTCATCTATCTGAAATCAAACAGGTTTCATGGTCAGTCATGATCTTCTTAAATATTAAAGCTGCCTCAAGTAGCCCGCTTCTAATTCATGTCTATACACATTTCACTGTCATTTTAAATTATCGTTCTGTTATTTAAAATCCACCCACCAGACAATCTTCCTTCTCTCTCTATCTCTCTTCCCCTCCCTTTATCTCTCTCCTCCTCTCTTCCCCTCCCTCTCCCCTCTCTAAATCACTCTCCCTCCCTTCCCTCTCTCCCTATCTCTCTTCCCCTCCCTCTCTCCCTCTCCCCCTCTCTCCTCTCTAAATCACTCTCCCTCCCTTCCCTCTCTCCCTATCTCTCTTCCCCTCCCTCTCTCCCTCTCTCCCTATCTCTCTTCCCCTCCCTCTCTCCCTCTCCCCTCTCTCCCTCTCTCCTCTCTAAATCACTCTCCCTCCCTTCCCTTTCTCCCTATCTCTCTTCCCCTCCTTCTCTCTCTCCCCCTCTTATGAAGGGGACATAAGCGCGAGATAATTTTCTTTGAGTTCATCTTATTTCCTCTTGTCTATCTCTTCGAAGTTGAATATCATTATTTCTTTAAATCTTTTCCAAATACTTTGTTTATTCATTGTGTTATGAAAATCTTAATGCAAAGTTATGCAAAATGTTTCTCCGTTTTATCAATGAATTAAAGCTACATAAAGCTGCATCTACAAAGTTTGATTTATTGGATGAATAAGAATATTCTCCTTGCATTTCCTTGAAGATGAGAATCTATTAGAAGCTGGTAAGTGTCATCTGTAGCCTCTGCATTAGGGATGCCCCATGGAGACCATGGTTGGGTCTGTTTAGAATGACAGATCTAGCATATTTTGGTCTGTGTAAGATACATTTCACTGATTGCCTCAAAATGTTGCTGAGCCTCTTTCCAAGGCACATCATTGAGTTCCATTGCCTTCAGGATTGGCAGTGCCAGTTAGAGGGACGTAGGAGTGGTGCTGGAGGGGTTAGGCATGATTCTTACCTCCTCTCCAACGTTTGAAACTCCCTGCCTCCTTCGATCTGCAATGTAAAAATCATAAATTATTTTCAATTTTAAATTTCATTAACCACACCTTGAAGAAGGAGAGATCAGAATCGAGCAAACACCAGAGGACGTGTGTACAAAGTGAAGGGAATGAAGTTTAGGGGAGACGTCAGGGGGGAGGTTTTTTACACAGATAATTGTGGGGGCCATGCCCGGGGATGGTGGTGGAGGCTGGAACATTCGGGGCATTTAAGAGAGACAGACACATGGATGGAAGAAAATTAGAGGGTTAGGGGGCAGGAAAGGGGTTAGTTTGGTTTTTTTTGATAGGAATATATAGGGCGGCACAACCTTGAGGGTCGAAGGGCCTGTACAGTGCTGTAATGTTCTATGTTCTAAAAACCCAGTAGAAACCAATTCCAGCCCTTGAAACCCATGCCGCCCAATTACATCCAATTAACCTACAAACCCCTGTATAGTTTTGAAGGGTGGGAGGAAACCGGACCTGTCCCACAACCCCCCCCCCCCGGGAAAATCCACACAGACACAGGGAGAACGGACAAATTCCACACAGCGTGGGATTCAAACGCAGGTCACTGGTGCTGTAATCGCATCTCGCTAACCGCTGCACTAACTGTACTCCCCCAGGTAAATAAGGAAAAAGGTTTCCTCAGGCTGGGAAGTTCACTCATTGAGTCACTGAGCCATCATATTGTACAGCGCAGACACAAGCCATTTAGCCCATCATATCCAAACTGACCCCTTTTTTTGCCAATCTAGACCTGTGGTTCTCAACCCTTTTCTTTTCCCCCACTCACATACCACCTTAAGTAATTCCTTACTAACCACAGAGCACCTCTACCATAGGATGCCATAGGTGCTCTGTGGTCAGTAGGGGATTACTTAAGGTGGTATGTGAGTGGAAAAGAATGGTTGAGAACCACTGGCCTGAATGTCTCTTAAATGTGATCATCTGCACCCCCTCCTCGGTCAGTGAGTTCCTGACATCAACCATTCTCTGTACAAAATAAAATCTCCCAAAAGCGTAGCGGATAGTGCCACGCTGTTACAGCGCCAGCGACCAGGGTTGGAATCTGGTGCTGTCTGTAAGAAATTTGTATGTTCTCCCTGTGACCTGCGTGGGTTTCCTCTGGGGGCTCCAGTTTCCTCCCACCCTTCAAAATGTACGGGGGTTGTAGGTTAATTGGGTCTGTTTGGGCTGGAAGAGCCTGTAAGTCCGCTGCGCTTCGAGATTTAAAATGTAAATATATAAATCCCCTTTAAGCTTCCTTCCTCTCAACTTAAAACCACACCTGGAGGCAAAAGGGAGGCACCTTCTCTCACTGCAGACGCAGTTTGGCTTGCTGAGTCTCCCCAGATCCCAACACCTGAAGTCTCCTATGTCTCCACACTGCCAAGTCCCTTCTAGACATGCTGTCTCATCGAAACCTATCGGCTACTGAAAGGTCTGGATAGAGTGGACGTGGAGAGGACGTTTCCTCTGGTTGAGGGCGTGGGGGGGGGGCGGCGCAGTCTCAGAATACAAAAAGGTCCCTTTAAAACAGGGATGAAGTTTTGAATAAAGTTCTTAAATTTTGACATACAGCACGGTAACAGGCCCTTTCGGCCCTCGAGCCCGTGCCGCTCAATTAACCTACAATCCCCAGTACGTTTCGAACGGTGGGAAGAAACCAGAGGCCGCGGGAGAAACCCATGCAGACACAGGGAGAACGTACAAATTCCTTATAGGCAGCGCCAGGCTCGAACCCCGTGACGATCGCTGTAACAGCATTGCACTAACCACTACGCGTGCCCCCCCCACCTTTGAAGAGGAATTTCTTTACCCAGAGGGGGTGAATCTGTGAACTTCATTGCTGTGGACGGCTGTGGAGGTCAAGTCACTGGGGATATTTAAGGTGGACATAGAAGCGTTTTTGATCAAGGGTTAGAGGATGAAGGAAAGAGAATGGGATTGAAAAGGATAGTACATTAACTGTGGTGGTGTGGACATGATGGGCTGAATGGCCCAATTCCACTCCTATGCCTTTTGGTCTAAATTTCCTTCCTCTGCAGAGGGAGTAAGTATTAAATTTACATTTAGACATACATCAGGGTAATAGGCCCTTTCGACCCATTGCCCAATTACACCGAATTAACCGTACATTTTGAACAGAGGGAGGAAACTGGAGCCTCTGGGGAAAACCCAAATATGGGGAGAACTTACAAACCTCGGACCCGATCGCTGGTGCCGTAATGGCCTTGTGCTAACCATGACACCCAGATGAGTGGGTCCCTCTCTCGCTGTTCCCCCAACCCCTACTCTTGTGGTCTCCACAGCTCTTTTGGATCAGTTTTTACGAAGGGTTCTGACTCAACTCCCCACCCTCCCTCAGTGGCGCAGCCCAATCCATTGAGCTCCCCCTGCAGCTTGCTTCCTGCTCAGCACTTTGGTGAAGCTCCTCTGCTCTCCCTCCACTCTGCCTCATTCTGCTAAGAGTTTCTCACAGAATCAGGAGTACATCCTGACCACACCCAGTCCATGCTGACCCACCCACCTTTTGTCCCTTCCACCCAATTACTCCGGTCCCACTCTATTCTTCATCAACTATCCCACCACCCCACCCTTCACCCACACACTGGGGGGGAGGAAACAATTTACAGCAGCCAATTGCCCCACCGTGGAACGTGGGAAGAAACTGGAGCAGTGGGGTGTGAGGGGAGGGGGAGAAACCCACGCAGTCATGGGGAGACCGTGCAAACTCCACACAGGCAGCACCTAAAGGAAGGATTTAACTGGGTCTCTGGGCCTGTGAGGTAGCTGCAAAAAAAAAATGGTGGCACTTGCTGGAGCTCTTGTAACCAGCGGATCCAGGGAGACCGTGGAGTGCAGATACAGTGCTCCCCCATAAGTTTCTACTGATGGTGACGTACAGGCTTTAGACGTCCTGATAAAGGAGCTGAGGGTGGTATTTTAAAATCCTGTGACCATGGGGTCTTTGCACAAGATGGTAGTGCCTCAGATGTTAGCAGCCTCGAAAGAATTGCTGGCTCTGAGGGAGCTGAGGCACCAGAAAAGAAGGAGAACACAGGAGACAACCCACAGGATGATGACCATGCGTTTGAGGCTGAAGAATACACATGTGGTGGGCTGCTGGCAACTCAAGGCGAGGAACCCATGGACTACTGGTGACTGCGGTCAAAGGACTCGGACTGCTGGAAACTGGTTCAAGACTGGCTGAAGAGTTACTTGGTATTGGAACTGGGATGTGAGAAGGTGCTGAGGGCAAGAAGGGCTCCCAAGGGGCCTCAGGCGCTGAAGGGCTTCCTGATCATGTGGGAGGTTCGGATCTGGAGCCTCAGGCGGCTGATGGACTGCACAGGAGTCTGTGCGGCAGCAGGGTCTGTGGGAGGGCTGGAGGCGAATCCACGACATTTAAGGACTTGCTTTTGCTTCTCTTTCTCTGACGGTAAGGGGCGTCAGGCAATTCCTGCTGATTGCAAATCTTTTTCTGCCTTATGGCAGACTAAATTCAATCTTGCGTAACATTACGTCTGTTTTATTACATGACGGTAAAAGAATCTTCAACCTTGAAACATTACTCCCCGACTGCGACAGTGTAAATTGCATTTGAAGTGCATTCTTTAGAGATCAAAGGACAGTCTTGCCCCATCCCACCCCGTTCTACTCAACCTACACCTGAGGCTTTGGCTTTGTATCTAGATCTGAGCCCCTGGCGACGGTGACCCCTTACCTTCTGGTTTCATCGGTGGGAGTGGAGGCGGGATTTGCTCGACACATTGCACATCGTCATAGTTCTCTTCCTCTTCCTCCTCGGTGGTCGGGCTGTCAGCGAGAAGGAATGTCAGGGTTGGCCCTTCCTTTTACCCACCCCCTCCCCTCTCTTTCCATCCCCCACCCCCACCTGTGCCCAAGTTCAACTTTGAGCAAGCTTTGCATATCTGAAGCATTGAGGATTTCAGAGCATTGAACAATTAAATTCTTAAAACTGCAATCCCTCTGACCATATCGGAAGGAAAGAGGCCATGAGTCTCACACCAGCAGGTTCAGGAACAGCTGCTCCCCTTCCACCATAAGACTCCTCATCGACAAACTCATTAAAGGATATACTCTCCACATTATTTTTTACTGAATTTTTTTTCTGTATTGCACAGTCAGTTTGTTTAATTTTCTTTCTTTCTTTACGTCTCTCTTTTTCTCATGTACAGTTTTTTTTGCACTACCGATCAGTAGAAATTCTGCCTGGCCCCACAGGAAAATGAATCTCAAGGTTGTATGTGATGTCATCCATGTACTCTGACAAGAAATCTGAACTTTGAAGGTTGGCAGTTCCAGCTCAACAATCGGCATTCTGAGATCATGGACAACATTATTGGGCAGTTGATGACCCTGGATCTAAATGAAGGCACGAGGAAATAGTATCGAGGAGATATTCACTTGAAAGCAATCCATAAGGCCATAAGATATAGGAAGAAGGCCATTTGACACATCAAGTCCACTCAGCCATTCCATCATGAGCTGATCCATTATCCCACTGCCTGGCCTTCTCCCCATGACCTTTGAGGCCCTGGCTAATCAAGAACCTATCCATCTCTTCCTTAAATAAACCCAATGATCCAGCCTCTACAACCACCTGTGGCAACCAATTTCACAGATTCACCACCCTCTGGTTGAAGAAATTCTTCCGCATCTCTGTTCTAAGAAGACGCCCTTCAGTCCTGAAGTTGTGCCCTCTGGTCCGGGACTCTCCCACCGTGGGAACCAACCTTTCTACATCGACACTGGCAATGCCTTTCAACATTTGAAATATTTCAATGGGATCCCTCCCCTCAATCTCTTAACTTCCAACAAGTACAGGCCAAGAGCCATCAAACATTCCTCATATGATAACTAATTCATTTCCAGAATCATCCCAGTGAACCTCCTTGGAATCCTCTCCAACACCCTTTCTTTTCTTTTAAAAATATTTTAATTGTTTAATATATAAACTTACGTACAGAGTTTTAGAAAAGAAAGTACCAAACAAATCATTTGTATACACGCAAGCACACTCACACACAAATGAAAACTAAGTCGAGAATTCCTTAATAAATATAGGAAACAATCATTAGAATTGGTCTGTAAAACTCGTTTGCTTGGTTAAGCCAGATAAAAAAAAGAGAAAAAAATTAAAAAGAAAAAACATAAAAACTACTCGACCCCCTCCCTCTAATCAAGGTTCCCTTAAATAATAAATAATTACGGAAATGTTGACCCCCCAGACATCAGAGAGTGAATCTCCGGAGCACACGATAATTCTTAATTCTTCCAATTAGAATAAAATTCTAAGAATAGGCCCCACAACTTTATAAATTGTAACTTTCTATCTTTAATATTAGATCTAATTTTCTCCCAACTTAAATAGGACATTACATCAGGTAACCACTGTGTATGAATAGGGGATGAATTATCTTTCCATTTCAAGATATCAACAAGGTGGAGAGAGTGCAGAGATTTACAAAAATGTTACTTGGGTTTCAGAATCTAGATTACAAAGAAAGATTGAGCACATTAGGTCTCTATTCCTTGGAGCGTAGAGGTTGAGGGGGGATTTGATAGAGGTTTTTAAGATTATGTGAGGGATTGATAGAATTGATGTGGATAGGCTTTTTTCCATTGAGGGTAGGAGAGATTGAAACAAGAGGTCATGAGTTGAGAGTTAAGGGGGGGAAAAGTTTAGAAGTAACATAAGGGGGAACTTCTTCACTCAGAGAGTGGTGGCTGTGTGGAATGAGCTTCCGGGAGAAGTAGTGGTGGCAGGGTCCATTTTATCATTTAAGGAAAAATTGAATGTATATGGATAGGAGGGGAATGGAGGGTTAAGGGCAGGGTGCGGGTAGGTGGGACTAGAGGAGAGGACTTGGTTTGGTATGGACTAGAAGGGCCAAAATGGCCTGTTTCCATGCTGTGATTGTTATATAGTTATATAGGAATATTGATTGTCTGGCTATCAACGTAGTAAAATATGAAATGATTTCCTGAGATGCAGATATAGGTTTATCTGGGTCTTGAGAAAAACCGAACAGAGCAATTAACGGAAAAGGTTCTAAATTAATCTTAAGAATCGTTGATAAAATTTGAAAAATGTCTCTCCAGAATCTTTAAATTTGGCCAGTCCCAAACATACTGATCAAGGAATCATCAAATAGTTTGTGTTTCTCACAAAATGGATCAATATCTGCATCATTAACAAGATAATTTATGTTTGGACAAACGAGCTCTGTGTACCAATTGGAATAAGCAGTGCCTTGCACAAAATGAGGAATCATTAATCAAACTGAGAGTAGAGACCAATCTTCATCTGAAAATGTTGTATTGAAATTTCATTCCCAATTGCTCTTGATCCCAGCCATGGGAACTGATTTTGAATCCAGTAAATTATTATAAATACATGATGCCAATCCATCATCAAACTTTCTTAAATGAACAGCCCAAAACTCCTAATTATATTGTGACTGAATAACAATGGAATTTACTGTACAAATATGTCAGCTTCTCCTTTCCTTCAACCCCCCTCCCCCCAGTTCAGTGCCTGCAATTATAATTAGAATGCTGGCTCACGCAACACTTATTTAGAAACTTCACGCGGAAGCACAAGATATAGCGGCCCACCATTGGGGTCACATTTCCAACTGCTGCCGAGACAGTTCAGGCTCTGGGTGCCTTTGCACAAACTTTGAAGGATGCCTATAAGGACTTCACATGTAGGTGTAAATTGGACATTCTGTGGCATAATGGATTATTGTTTTGGAAAGCAACAGATGAACAGACTTGGAAAATTAGGTCCAGAGCCACAATCTGTCATGTGATTTTCTCTGAGTGAGTGAGAGAGAGAGAGAGAGAGAGAGAGAGAGAGAGAGAGAGAGAGAGAGAGAGAGAGAGAGAAGAGAGAGAAAATTCAGATCTACAGTTCAGTAGCAGCAGCTGGGACTGGAACAGGACAAGCTGGAAAGCTTGTGGAAAACCCCATTTTGAAGACGGCTTGTGAGTTCTGAGTTCAACCTGTTCAAAGCTCTTGTGGTCCATACAAGAGGAGAGGACTGGCTGTATAATATTTCACTTGAAATAAGGGAAACAAAGAGGAACTCTGTGGTGTCCTGAAAGAAAGAGGTTATCATCCGGAAAACCCTGATGGGGCAAGTTTCTTCGCAAGACACTGAAGTGGCTGGTTGAAAGGGATCAGTTGTGGGTGTCCAACGAGCAACAAATCTCTCTCTGAAAACCGACTTTCCTCAGCAGTAACCATTTACCTTTCAGCACCAAAGCCTGGTGAAGATTCATAAATCTTAAATTCTGTGCACAGTATAAGAATTGCCTGATACCGGTGAACTTGGAGGAGTGAGAAGTGAGATTGGACTGTGAATCAAAGAACTTTTTTGAACTTAAACACACATTATATACACGTGCACTTAGAATTAGAAGGGGGTTAAGTTAATAGTAATAAGTTAAAGTGTGATTCTGTTTTCATGTTCTGTTTTCATGTTTAAAGATAATTAAAAGTAACATTTGTTTGAGTAACCATTTGTCTTGGTGAATATCTATTGCTGCTGGGTTTTGGGGTCCTCTGGGCTTGTAACAATGCAGAGACACAAAGGTAGGTAGGGTTGTAATTAGAGCTTTTGGCACATTGGCCTTCATAAATCAAAATATTGGTTTGTAGGTAAAGTGAGACCTCAGCAGGTCTCACATCATCCATGAGAGGTAAAGATATGTTAATGATGTTTCGGACCTGAGTTTTTCAAGAAGCTGAGGAGACCTTACAGAGGTTGATAAAGACATGACGACATAGATAAATAGCCGTCGTCTTTTTCCCAGGATAGGGCTGTCTAAAACTAAAGAGAATAACAAAAATGAGAAGGCTTGCAAAATCGTTGAGGATCCCTTCCACCCCGCACACAGCATTTTCCAGCTGCTCCCGTCGGGAGGATCAGAGCCAGCGCCACCAGGCTTCTTCCCATGGGCAGCGAGAATGCTAAATGACTGAATGAACTGCCCGTACAAACCCTCCGAGACTCTACTATTTATTTAACAGTAATATTTATTTTTAATATTTGTGTATAGGTATTGTACATGTGTATCATTAGTCCATGTTTGTTTTGCCTGTATGTGTTTTGCACCGAGGGCTGGAGAGCACTGTTTCGTCGGGTCACACTTGAACTTGAGAAGGTAAAGAACCTGAGGAGACACTTTCCCCACTCAGAGGATGCGTGGGACGAGCTGCCAATGGAAGTGGTAGAGGTGGACAACTGCCATGTTTGAAAGACATTTGCACGTGTCTGTGGATAAGAAAGATTCAGAGGGGATATGGGAAAATGGGACCAGCTAAGGAAGGACAGTTATTCAGTAGGGACAGGTTGGGCCAAAGGGCCTGTTTCTGTGCTGTAGCTCGAGAGTAGACAAGGATTTGCTGGAGGATCACAGCAGGTCCATTAGTAAAACCAGCCAGTTAATGCTTCAGTTCCAAATCATTTATTGCGGCAATTCTATGGCTTAGTTTGGTGGACTCAATAGGAAGGCATTAAACTGAGACTCTCCCTTGGTTTCCATAAAACCACAAGGCATAGGAGCAGAAGTAGGCCATTCAGCCCATCTAGTCTGCTCAAGAACTGATCCATTCTTCCACTCAGCCCCACTCCCCTGCCTTCTCCCCATAATCTTTAACTATTCAGATATATATCAATCTCTGCTTTAAATACATTCAGTTGCCTTATCAAGTCTCAACATCACCTCCCTGCTCTTATATCCTATTCCTCTAGGAGGTGAATGCCAACATGTATAGAGATCCAATGTAAAGCTTACTGTGTGCGCTATTCAGGCAACTCACAAGATCGCTGAAGGCAAGGGTGCCAAATGTTTCTTCACCACCCTGTCTATGTGCATCTACACTTTCATGGAACTACGTACCCGTACCCTCAACTTGCTTCGTTCTACATTTACAGTGTAGATCCTACTCTGGTTTAACCTCCCAAAGTCCAACACCTCACAGCATTTATTCAAATTCCTGGGTGTCAGCATTTCCGAGGATCTGTCCTAGAACGTCCATGTTGATGCAATCACAGCTACACTTTGTGCGGTGTCTGAAGCGGTTCAGTATGTCATCGAAGACTTTCCTTATACCTCTACAAGTGTACACTGGAGTGCAGTCTGGCTGGTTGTATCACTGTCTGGTATGGAGGATGCCACACTCAGGACAAGAAAAAAACTCCAGAGGGTCATTAACTCATCCTGCAACATCACAGACTTCACTCCATTGAGGACATCCACAAGAGGCGGTGTCTTAAGAAAGCAGCCTCTATCCTCAAAGACCCCCCACCCCCCCGGGCCATGCCCTCCTCACTCTGCTACCATCAGGAACGAGGTAAAGGAGCCTGAAGACGAGCACTCAGCGGCACAAGGACAGCTTCTTCCTGCTGCCATCAGATTCCTGAATGATCAATGAATCAAGAAGCTGCCTCACTTTGATTTTTCATGCACTATTTTTATTTATTGTTGTAAGGTGATTTATATGAAAGTTTTGTGACAGATTATGTTATATTTTATAGATATGTTTTTGGAAGATAGAGCGGGGTTTTAGTGAGGTCACAAAAAGAATCAAACACTTCAAAACAGATCTCATTTTAAAATACAAGAGTTATGCATAAGGTGGTGCCTACATGTCGGCAAAGACAATAGACTCCTGTGCTGGAGATTTTTACCACGAGGTGCAAATGGAAGGGCCCATCTCAGGAAACGGATCAGATCTCTCATGAATGGATTTTGGGAGTCATCAAGCTGTTTTGATGGAGTGTGCTGTTTTAGGAGGATCATGTGGTTTTGCAAGCAGAGAAAGTCAAGCAGGATTTTCTTTAAGTGTGACAGAGAGAGAGAGAGAGAGAGAGAGAGAGAGAGAGAGTGCTGGTTTTCTGCAGTGGCTTTGGAAGCTTGTTAAAATACCCATTTTGAATATGGGTTGTGAGTTCTGAGTTCAGCCTGTTCAAAGCCCTTGTGGTCCATACAAGAAGAGAGGATTTTCCCCGTGCATCTAGACCAGCGGTTCTCAACCATTTTTTTAACCACTCACATCCCACCTTAAGTAATCCATCCTGAACCACAGAGCACCTATGGCTCCCTAGCCCTAGAGCGTAGGTGGCATGGTTGGTGCCAGGCTGTTACAGCACCAGCGATCAGGACCAGGATTTGAATCCCATGCTGTCTGGAAGGAGTTTGTAGGTTCTCCCCGTGTCTATGTGGGTTTTCCCCGAGGGCTCCTGTTTCTTCCCACCAACCGAAAATAAAAAGTACTGGGGTTGCAGGTCAATTGGGCAGTACAGACTCGTGGGCTGAAAGGGACTGTTACTGTGCTGTACATCTAAAAAAAATCCAATCCCATAGGATCTCTGTGGTTAATAAGGAATTAATTAAGGTGGTATTTGATTGGATAAAAAAGGTTGAGAACCACTGATCTAGACTGTATTATAATCTTATCACCTTCTCTCTCCACTAGATATCTAACTTTGTACCTACAATGGAGCATTCCAGCACAGTACAGATCCTTCAGCCCATGCTGTTGTGCTGACCAATAAAAACCTACTGAAACCTCCCCTCCTTTACACCTATTTTTCTTTCACCCACATGCCTGTCTAAGGATCTTTTGAATGGCCCTATTTAATCAACCACTACCCCCAGCAATGCATTCCAAGCACCCACAACTCTCTATGACGTCTCCCCTAACCTTTTCTCCCCGCACCTTGCACCTTTGGTGTTTGCTTCTCTTGCCCTGGAAAAAAGTGTTGGCTGTCCACCCTATCTTGTTGATCTCTATAAAGTCTCTTCTAATTCTTCTTTGCTCCAAAGGGAAAAGCCTGTTCAACCAGTTTCCTGTCTGTGCATCCAGTGGCCCTTCAATTCCATCAAAATTGTTGATTATGCTCAGCTAAAGGATGCTCTGTGGTTAGTAGGGGACCTCTTAAAGTGGTCTGGAAAAACAAAGGTTGTGAACCACTGTACTAAACATCCTGACATGGACGACCGCTGTTCAAATGAATAGGGTGGGAGAGGTGTTCCCAGTGAAACTCCACGTATATTAGCGGCTTTGGGCTTGCTGGACACTCAGCCGAAATGTAAACAGAGCAAAGAGAGCAGCTGGTCAAACCTGGTTTGAAAAAGTTATGTCATGCCAGAGGAAGGCAGGATGTGAAAGGTCAATTGGGGTTTTCCTGGTACACCACACAAACTCAACAGACAGACCCACTGAAGGGCCTTGTACAAGTGTTCCTGAGATTCAAAACTATTCGCAAGTGATAGCAAAGCACTTCTTTCAACTGGTAGTAACGAAGCGTAGGGGGATTCCTGGTATGTCAGAGCAGGGAAGAGTCTCGTATTAACGCCTTCCCGCCAGTTCACCAAATGGAGTCATAGAGATACCTTGATAAAGGGTTGGGACATGAAATGTTGACTGGGCATTTCTAGCCATGACTGCTGTCAGACCTGTTGAGTTTCCCCCAGAAATTCCTTGTCCATTCCAAGTGGTACAACAGGCCCACTTCGGACCAATTTGTCCAGGCTGAACAAGTTTCCCTTCTGAGTTGGCCCCATTTGCCTGCATTTGACCAGATTCCTCTGAATCATTCCTATCCACGGACCTGTGCAAATATTTTTCACTGTGAATGGTCGGGCACTGAGGAGTGGGGTAGGACAGAGAGACCTGGGGATATAGATACATAATTCCTTGAAAGTGGCGTCACAGTGGACAGGGTCGCAAAGAGAACTTTTGACATACGGCCTTTATAAATCAAAGCATTGAGTGCAGGAGTTGGAATGTTATGGTAAAGTTGTATGCGACATTGGCTAGGCCAGATTTAGAGGATTGTGTGCAGTTTTGATCACCGAACTACAGGAAAGATAGAAAGAGGGCAGAGAAGATTTACTAGGATATTACCTGGACTTCAGGAACTGAGTTACAGGGAAAGGTTAAACAGGTTAGGACTCTATTCCCTGGAGTGTAGAAGAATGAGGGGAGATTTGATCGAGGTATTTAAAATTACGAGAGGAACAGACAGAGGAAATGTAGGTCGGTGTTTTTTCCAGGTGAGATATAAACCAGAGAACATAGGTTAAGAGTGAAAGGGGAAAAGTTTAGGACAGTGTTTTCAAACTTTTTCTTTCCACTCACAGACCACCTTAAATATTCCCTCTGCCATAGGTGCTCTGTGATGAGTAAGGGATTGCTTAAGGTGGGACGTGAGTGGAAAGATAAGTTTGAAAACCACTGTTTTAATTGTACCTCGTTGGCTCGTTATGTGCACAGTTTGAGAACTCCAAAGGAAATGGGCCAATGGCAATTTTTTTCCAGCAAAATATTTCAGTGACAATTGGGTCTCAACCTTCCCTTCCCACTCACATATCACCTTAAACAATCCCTTAATCATCACAGAGGACCTATGGCCTATGGCAAGGTGGTATGTGAGTGGAAAGAAAATGTTTGAAAACCACTGGTTTAGGGGGAGTTTTTCCCAGGGCCGGAGTAGCTGACACCAGAGGACATGTGTACACAGTGAAGGGAGGCAAGTTTAGGGGAGACATCAGTGGGTAAGTTTTTGCACAGAGAGTTGTGGGGGCCTGAAATGCCTTTCCAGGTGTGGTAGTGAAGGCGGAAACATTAGGTGCATTTAACAAACAAGTACATGGATAAAAGAAAAATAGAGGGTTATGAATAAGGAGGGTTAGATGCTTTTTTGTAGGAATATATGGGCCGGCACCACATTGAGGGCCGAAGGGCCTGTTTTGCCCTGAATGTCCTTAAAGTACACTCAAGTGGGAAATCAGGAGGGCAAAAAGAGGGCACAAGTTAGCTTTGGTGTATAAAGTAGAGAGAATACCAAAGAATTTTACATGTACAGAAAGGGCAAAATATTAATTAGCACGAGATCAACACGTGATCTGGGAATATAGATACATAATTCCCTGAACGTGGCAGCACAGGTGGACAGACATATAGGCCTTCATAAATCAAAGTACTGAGTCCAGGAGTTGGGCTGTTACGGTAAAGTTGTATAAGACATTGGTGAGGCCAAATTTGGAGGATTGTGTGCAGATTTGGTCATCGAACTGCAGGAAAGAGATCAATAAGATGGAAAGAGGGCAGAGATTTACTAGGATGTTGCCTGGACTTCAGGAACTGAGTTACAGGGAAAGGTTAAACAGGTTCGGACTATATTCCCTGGAGCGTAGAAGAATGAGGGGAGATTTGATGGAGGTATTTAAAATTATGAGGGGATAGACAGAGTAAATGTTGATGGGCATTTTTAACTTAGGGTGGGTGAGACAGAAATCAAAAGGCATGGGTTAAGAGTGAAAGGGGAAAGGTTTAGTAGGAACATCTTCACCCAGAGATCGGTGGGGGTGTGGAACAAGCTGCCAGCTGAGGTGGTGAATGCGGGCTTAATTTGAATATTTAAGAGGAATTTGGACAGGAACATCGATGGGAGGGGTATGGAGGGCTATAGACGGGGTGCAGGTCAGTGGAACTAGGCAACAAAAACATGGGAGTTGAAGGTTAATTAGGGTATTTGGGCGGCACGGACTTGTGGGCCGGAAGGGTCTGTAACGGAGCTGCATATCAAAATTTAAAATTAAATAAAAATTCTGCATGGAGCTACAGAAGATGGGCAAGGTCATAAACAATAATTTCCTGCTGTATTAATTGTGGCAAAAGATGAGAAGACTAGGGAGCTCAGAGAATTAACGTGGTGAGGTGCTGGAGCTCTGTCCATAAAGATTGATACGTCCTTGGGCCTATCCAAGTTTATCCCTAGACTTTGTGGGCAGCTCAGGAAGACATTGTGGGGCACTGGCAGGAATATCTATGGTGTCATGAGCTATGGGTGAGGTCCAGAATGCTGGAGGCAGGGGCGAATATGTGCCTTTGTTTCACAAAGGGGCAAGCGGAGGATCTGAACCCCATGAGCTGAACATCAGTGGTGGGTAAGTAACCGGAAGGGGTCCCGAGAGAAAGGACGTGCGTGCATTTGGAAAGGTGAGGACTGACTGGGGGAGCTCAGCATGGATTTGTGCACAGGAATCTTGTCTCATGAGTTGATTGAGTTATTCAAGGAGGCACCAAGGGGAGTAGTGAGGCTGTGGTCTGCATGGATTTTAGCCAGGTCTTTAACAAGGTCCCATGTGGCTGGCTCATCCAGAAGTTCAGATCACATGGGATGCAGAGTGAGAGATGACCAACTGGATACAGAATGAAGGGTAGGAGACAGAGGATGGTAGTTGAGGAAAACTTCCTTCAAAGCTTTTTTTAAATTATGGGGGTGTAATTGGAATCGAACTATCGAACATTACAGCACTGAAACAGGCCCCTTCCAGTCTGTGCTGAACAATTGTTCTGCCTAGTCCCACTGACCTGCACCCTGTCCATAGCCCTCCATACCCCTCCCATCTATGTACCTGTACAAATTCTTCTTAAAGTCCTAACCTGTTTAACCTTACCCTATAACTCAGTTCCTCAAGTACTGGTAATATCCTTGTAAATCCCTTCTACACTCTTTCAATCTGACTGATATCTTTCCTGCAGTTTGGTGATCAAAACTGCACACAATCTTCTATATTTGGCCTCACCAATATCTTATACAATTTTACCATAACAACCCAACTCCTGGACACAATACTTTGATCTATAAAGGCCAATATGCCAAAAGCTCTTTTTACAACCCTGTCCATCTGTGACGCCACTTTCAGGGAATTATGTATCTGTATTCAATGGTCCCTCTGTTCTACCGCACTCCTTAGTGCCTGACCATTTACCGTGTACGTCCTTTCTTGGTTTGTCCTTCCAAAATGCATTCAATTCCATCGGCCATTTTCCAGACCATTTTTCCAGCTGGTCCAGATCCCTCTGCAAACTTTGAAAACCTTCTTCACTGACCACAACACCTCCAATCTTAGTCTCATCTGTAAACTTTCTGATCCAATTTCCCATGTTATCATCCAGATCATTGATATAGATGACAAACAACAATGAGCCGATCCTCTAGTCAGAGGCTTCCAGTCTGAGAAGCATCATCCACCACTACTCTCTGGCTTCTCCTGTCCAGCCATTGTCGAATCCAGTTCACTACTTCAGCATGAATACCAAATGTCTGAATCTTCCTGACTAACCTCCCATGTGGGACTGTGTCAAAGGCCTTACTAAAGTTCATGTAGACAACATCCATAGACTTTTCTTCCTGGTAACTGCCTCTAAAAACTCCATAGGATTTGTTAAACATGACCTATCACGCACAAAACCATGTTGACTATCCCCATCTCTCCAAATACTTGTATGTCCGATCTCTAAGAACACCTTCCAATAATTTATCTGCTACTGACGTCAGGCTCACCAGCCTATAATTTCCAGGGTTACTTTTGGAGCCTTTTTTAAGCAATGGAACAAAGTGATCTACTCTCCAATCCTCCAGTAACTCCCCCGTGGCTAAGGACATTTTAAATACTTCTGCTAGCGTCCCTGCAATTTCTACACAAGGTCCGAGGGAATATCCCGTCAGGCCCTGGGGATCTATCCACCCTTATTTGCTTTAAGACAGCAAGCACTTCCTCCTCTTTAATCTGTACAGGTTCCAGACCTCACTGCTTGTTTTCCTTACTTCCCTCGACCCTGATGAAAAAAAAGCATTTAAGATCTCCCCCATCTCTTTTGGCTCCAGGCAAAGCCGACCACTCTGATCTTCAACGGGACCAATTTTGTCCTTTCCTATCCTTTTGCTCTGAATATACCTGTAGAAACCCTTAGGAATTTCCTTCACATTATCTGCCAAAGCAAATTCGCATCTTATTTTAGCCTTCCTGATTTCTTCCTTAATACTCCTCAAATCTCTCATTTGCTCCTTGTTGCCTATATCAGCTACATCTTGACCATATTCCCAAAATCCTTCGAAAACTGAGGTTCCCTATGTCTGTTAACTTTGCCTTCAATCCTGACAGGAACGTGCAAAATCTGCTCTCTCAAAATTTCGCCTTTGAAGGCCTTCCACTTACTGAAAACAATCCTCACCTGAAACAACATCCCAATCCATTCATTCCAGATCCTTTTTCATTTCCTCAAAATTAGCCTTTCACCAATTGAGAATCTCATCCCGAGGCCCAGACCTAACCTTCTCCATAATTAGCTTGAAAGTCGTGGCATTATGATCGCTGGACCCACTTCTATCACCTCTCGTTCCCCAATGAGAGATTGCATATGAGAGCTTACTCACATGATGTCAGGAGGCTTGTTGGTCACAGGGCGAGGAGGCAGGTTCGGTATCAAGGGCGCAAGTGCGGACTGCAACTTACCAGCATCACGGTTCAAACCTGTAGAAAAGAAAATCAAGATCCAGCTCAGATCATCAGTAGGGTTTGAGAAATCATTGCTTTGTGGGAAATGAGGCCACCATACTCTGGAGACGTAACCAGACATCAGGCAGCAATGAGTGCTCCACCTCTCCGCCCGCTCCCATGATGCTCAATTCCCCTACTCTGCAAGAATCTGTCTGTGTCTTAAAGCCGCGACTATTTCCATAGGCAGAGAATTCCACAGATTCACTTCCTTCTGGGTGTAGCAGTTCCTCCTCATCTCAATCCCCTGAATCTTGAGGCTGAGTACAAAATGCCTTTTGAGCATTATAATTGTACTGGTTTTCACCAGTAGCTCATTCCAGATTTGGGCAACCCTCTTTGGTGTGTTCCCTGACACCTTAAACCAATGCCCTATTGATCTCGAATCACCCAACCAGCAAAGAGACATCGGGTTGTATCCGTGCAGTCAGATGATAATAAACCTGTACTTGGCCTTGAGTCTGCGGCTGTCGGAGAATTGGAGCAGCTTGCAAAGTGCTGGAGGAGCTCGGCAGGTCACACAGCATCCAGTTCAGGCCTGACCCTCCACCACCTTCTCTGGGAGACCTCATCTGGAGAACTGTGAGCAGTTTTGGGCTCTTCGTTTAAGAAAGGATGTGCTGACGTTGGAGAGGGTTCAGTGAAGATTCACAAGGATGATTCCGGGAATGAAAGGGTCATCACATGAGGAGCTTTTGACAGCCCTCAGCCTGTACTTGTAGAAATTTGGGAGAATGATGTGTAATCTCATTGAAACATTTTGAAGAAAGGAGTGGACAGAGTAGATGTAGAAAGGCTTTTACCCACTAGGACAAGAGGGCACAACTTCAGGATTGAAGGGCATCCACTTATAACAGAGATGCAGAGGAATTTCTTCAGCCAGAGGGAGGTGAAATTTATTGCCATAGGAGATTGTGGAGGCTGGGTCAGTGCCAAGGGGGCGGGGGGCATCCACAGGCATTTCCGCCCAAATGAGGTGCTGTGCTCCACCATACGGTCACAGGCATCCCTGGCCGTCAGCTCCACCTTGCTCCCTCATGCGTCAGTAGTGTTTAGGTTGACGCACGCTAATGACTCTCTACCTGACCCTGGCCCACCACTAGTATGTGTCAAGTGTCAGTAGTGTCTAGTGACGCTTGAGGCAATAAAAAGAGTGTCCTCGTTCCTTATCTCATGTCAGAGGGGTGGATGGCGTTAATGACAGGTAGGTTCCTGCCAGAACCCCCCTCCCACTGCTCCAACCCCCCTCCCCGCTGAACGAGGCCCCCTCAAAATCGCTAATGCCCCCCTCTAACATATGCTTTGGCACCGACCCTGTGTTGAGGCTGGGTCATTGGGTATATTTAAGGCAGAGATTGATAGGTTCTTGATTAGCCAGGGCATTGAAGGATATGGGGAGAAGAGCAGGCAGTGGCGCTGAGTGGTGAATTGGATCAGATCACGATTGAATGGCAAGGCAGACTCGATGGGCTGAATGGCCTATTTCTGCTCCTATCTCTTGTGGTCTTACAGAGTCGGCACCCCCTGAGCCCTCAAGTTCCTCCCAGCTTGTAGAATTCTTGCAGAACAAGAATTTATGCAAAGCGGAATCTCGATAGAGAATTAAAATAAACCAAAATTAGGAGGAATGTTGGATGACAACCATCGATAATTAGTTTGTGCCCTTCACAAACTCTGTACATGAAATCAGCAAGTCAGCCTTGACCACAGTGTATAGAAACAGGACCCACCACAATGCTCGTGTGGATTACGTGTCACTGAACCAGTACGGTTCTGCCTTTATAATAAGCTGCAGAGCTCGTTCTCTCGTTAACCAAGGCAAACTGTGCAATGCTGCAAACCTCCCCTTCCACCCAGGCTTTGCGCTCGACACACCTCCAGATTTAGGGGACTCTGTACATGGGGAGGTGGGTACGGGAATAGGCAGCCCCTAAATAACCTGCTACGAAGCTCTGAAGCCTCTTGCACTGCATGGTGCTGCGGGTCCCTTTGGCTTAGACTCTTGCTGCTTTCACCTTGATCACCCCAGTCTGTCAGTGCCTATTCATGTACATGCCAAGCAATGCAAAAAGTGCTGGACGAATTCAGCAGGTCAGACGACATCCATTAAGAGCAAAAGGCAGGTGTGTCAAATATCAGGCAGATGTCAAATAGAACATAGAAAAATACAGCACAGGACTGACCCTTCGGCCCTTGATGTTGCACTGACCCATATATTCCTTCTTAAAAAAACGTATGAGACCCTCCCCACCCTGTAACTCTACTTTTCTTTCATCCGCGTGTCTGTTTAAGAGTCTCTTAAATGGTCCCAATGTTTCAGCCTCCACCATCATTCCTGGCAAGGCATTCCAGCATCCACAACTTACCCCTGACATCTTCCCTAAACTTCCCTCCCTTCACTTTGTACACATGTCCTCTGGTGTTTGCTGATCCTGCCCTGTCTGTCCATTCTATCTATGCCTTTCATAATCTTGTAGACCTCTATCAAGTCTCCCCAAGACTTTACTCTTGCTACGCTCCAAAGAGTAAGGTCCCAGCTCTGCTAACAAGTCTTATGAGATAAGACTTGTTTCTCAATCCAGGCAACATCCTGGTAATGAGGTGACCAGAACTGAACACAATACTCGAAGTGTGGTTTCACCAGAGATTTGTAGAGTTGCAACTTGACCTCTCAACCCCTGAACTCAAATCCCCTAATGAAGCCCAGCATCTCATAGGCCTTCTTAACTATCCTATCAACCTGTGCAGCAGCTCCCGGAAGGTATAATACTGGAACGTGCTCACAGAGCCTTGCGTAGAAGACCTATTTCAGGTCAAAGTCCAAGACCTGTTTTGGTTCGTTGCTTGAATTATTACGACAGAGAAATAATTTTACGAGTGGCTATTAGAAATGCACAACAGAGAAAATCACCCTTGATGATTCAAAATAATCGAGTTTTCTTCTATGCGGATTTGAGTCAAGAGATTATGTTCCAACGACGGGAATTCAATCCTGCTAAAGAGTTGTTGTGGAAGCAAGGTTATAAGGCAACCTTTAGATATCCAGCTGTTTTGAAGGTTTTTCAAGATGGTTACCAACCAAAGTTCTTTGATTCTCCAAAGGAAGCTATAGCATTTGCTCAAGAGCTGCCAATCACTCAGTTTCAACAGAGACATAGTCCGCCGCGATCTCCAAGGAGACAAGAGGAATGGTCGTAATGGTGATTCGGCAGTTGGAGCTGATTAAAAGAAGAGTTGTCCTTTTTTTTTCTAATGCTTTTTTTTAGAAAGGGATATTAAATAATGATGATGTAAGTTTAAGATGAAGTGAGGGTTGAGGGAGAGAACTGGATAGGCACTATTTCCTGAAAGTCATCTGCTACGTGTGAGTTATCTCACACCCATTTTTTTTGGGGAGTTACCGCATTGCGCGGTTTAGACAGGAGGGGGTATTTTTAACCTCCTACCCGGTTTTTTTTCCTTTTTTTTGTATTATTAGATTAAAGAGTGAAGGGTTTTTTTTGTTTAATATAAAAAAAAGCATAAGAAAGTATTTGATTGTTTAAAAAACTAAAAATTGATGTGTTTTTTTTGGTAAAGTTTATTCAGTAGATAAGGAATATCTGAAATTTAAATGTGAATGGGATGGATAAGTTTTTTTTATATTTTTTCTTTAACTTTAAGGTGAAAGGAGTGGTAATTCTGGTGTATATTATTTTGCTATTTTAGTTATAGAACGAAGGCAATAATGGTGAAAGTTATAAATTGAACTGTACAATTCTTAATGAGGCTTGAATTTTGTTTGTGGTTTATGCTCCATTTGTTGAAGATATAGATTTCGTTGTAGATGTGTTTTTATTATTTGGATATCTGAATTTTAACGTAATGAGTGGGGATATTTAAATGTGGTATTGGAGCTTTTATTGGATAATTATTCAAGAGTAAAAGGGAAAAATGGTGGAAGAGTACTAAAATGGAATTGTACAATGCTTAATGAGGTTTGAATTTTGTTTTAAGATGGTGGTTTTTGTGACTAATATGATGATAGATGTGAAGTTAGTTGATATTTGGTGAAGGTTTATCTCTATAGAGAAAGTTTTTTTTCATCTTTTTTTCATGTTACAATTTTTTTTTAAGAATTGATTATTGTTTAAGAATTTTTGATAGATAATGTTACTAACTTTACTAATTTTTTATATTAAGTTTGAGTTAAATATATATTTCATCTTCGTTTGTTAAATATATGCATTTAAGTTTGATTTAAATATGTTTTTACATCTGATATTTTAGTATTAATTACTTTTCTTTTTGTTAGTATTTTAATTGGTTATGTTTTTGTTTTTTTTTGTAAGTGGGTTTTTTTTCTCACATATATTATTAACTTTATTAATTCTTCACTTTATTTTGGGGGAAGGGGGGGTTGGACTAATTTGAGTTGGGTTATTAATGTGTAATAATTATTGGGGAGGGTATAGTTTATTTAGATTACTGATATTGTATTGTAATTTTAATATTTATTCTTAATTTTTTTAAATGTAATTCTATATGTTATTCATGTTATAAAATCTTAAATAAAGTTTAAAAAAAAACCTGTGCAGCAGCCTTGAGGGATGTATGGATTTGAACTCCAAGGTCCCTCTGTTCATCCACACTCTTAAATAACTGACCTTTAACCCTGTACTCAACCTTCTGGTTTGTCCTTCCAAAATGAATCACTTCATACTTTTCTGTATTGTAATCCATCTGCCACTTTTTTGCCCAACTCTGCATCCCTGTCTATATGCTCTTGTAACTTTTGATAACCGTCAGCTCCATCCATAACTCCTCCAACCTTTGTATCATCCACAAACTTACTGACCCATCCGTCCGCCTCTTCATCCAGGTCATTTATAAATATCACAATGAGCAGGGGTCTCAGGACAGATCCCTGCAGCCCCTCCACTAGTCACCGACCTCCAGGCAGAATACTTTCCTTCCCCTACTACTCTCTGCTTTCTACCTGCAAGCATGTGTTTTATCTACACGACCAAGGTTCCACTGATCCAGAGCCTCATGACTTTCTGGATGCTTCTCTCATGGGGGACCTTGTCAAATGCCTCACTAAAACCTTGTAGACAACATCTACCACCTTACCCTCATAAATTTCTCTTGTTATCTTCTCAAAAATCTTAATTAGGTTCATGAGGCATGACCTTCCCTTCATAAAGCCACGCTGACTATCCGTGAGTAGACTGAACCTCCAAATGCTCATAGATCTTGTCCTTAAAATCCTCTCCAATAGTTTACACACCACTGACGTAAGGCTCACCGGTCTATAATTCCCAGGATTCTCCCTGTTACCTTTTTTTAAACAAAGGGGCTAATCCTACAGCACCTCCCCTGCGGCCAAAGAGGACTCAAAGATCATGGCCACTGCCCCAGCCATCTCTTCCCTCACTTTCCACAGCAGCCTGGGGAATATCGCATCCTACCCTGGGGACTTATCAATCTTCATGTTTTTAAGAAGATCCAACACTTCCTCAATCTCCACACTGTCCAGCACACAGGCCTGTTCTGTTCCCACCTCACCTTGATCAAGGTCCTTTTCTCTTGTGACTACAGAAGCAAAGTATTCATTTAGGACCTTCACAATCTCCTCCACCTCCAGGCACATGTTGCCTCCCTTATCCTTTAGCGGCCCCACTCTCATTCTCGTCATCTTTGGGTTCTTCACATGCACATAGAATGCCTTGGGGTTCTCTCCAATCCTACATGCCAAGGCCTTCTCATACCCCTTTGAGCTCTCCTAATTCCTTCCTTAACCTCCTTCCTGGCTCCCATATACTTCTCATGAGCCCTCTTCCTGTTTCCTGCTTCCTGTATCTAATGTCTGCTTCCTTCTTCCTCTTGACCAGCTGCCTCACCTGTTTCGTCAACCACGGTTCCCTTTTCCTACTATCTTTTCTTTGTCCCAGTGCAACAACCTACCCTGAACCCAGCACAAGTGGACCCAAAACTTCCTCCACGTTACTTCTGTGCTTTCAACCTTAAAAATCTGTTTGCAAATCACTCTTACTAGTTCCTGCCTCATCCCTTTATAATGAGCCCTTCCCCAGTTAAGAACTTCCCCAGTTTGACTGCTTTTATCCTTTTCCATGGCCGTGCTAAAGCTCAGCGAGTTGTGGTCACTCTCACCAAAATGCTCCCCCACCATGAGGTCTGCCACCTGACCAGGTCCATTTCCCAGCCTCTCCTCTCGTCGGCCGGACCACAGACTGTGTCGGGAATCCTTCTTGGACACACCTGACAAATTCAGCCCCGTCCATCTCTCCTGCAGTCAGGAGGTGCCAGTCAATATTAGGGAAGTGGAAATCACCCATAACTACAATTCTGTTTTTCCACCTCCAGTTCAGGTGCAGCCCATCCTTTTTGTACAGGTCAGACCTTCCCCAGAAGAGATCCCAATGATCCAGAAATCTGAACCTTTGCCCCTTGCACTAACTCTGAATGTGTGGTGGGGGATGCATGGGACGGAGGAGCTCAGGCCAGCAGGTAAGTGATGGATACAAATCAAAGCGCAACGCTGGAGAAACTCAGCAGGTCAAACAGCGTACTCTATGTACCAAAGTTTCGGGGTTGAGTCCTTCATCAAGGTATGGGCAATGTGCAAGCAGGCACCGGGACAAAATGGTAGGAGCTGGGGGAGGAGTGCAGTCTGATTCGGGCGCCTGCCTGCATGTTGCTTATACCTTGATGAAGGGCTCAAGCCCGAAAAGTTGGTTATATACCTTTATCTTTGTTGTATAAGGTTCACTGATGGACCAGCTGAGTTTCTTCTGCAGTGTGTTTTTAACTTCAACCAGCCTTGCGTGTTTTACAGGCGGATACAAGTAGAAGGACATGGTAATTCTGCCTGGCCCGTAGCAAAAAGAATCTCAGAGTTGGACGTGATGTCATGTATGTATGTACTCTGACAATAAATCTGAACTTTGAATTGGAACAGGCCATTCTGCCCACTTTGTTTGGGCCATCCATGCTACCAAATTAAACTAATCCCATCTGCCCACCTACCCTCCATCCCCTGCCTGTTCATGTATCTGTCTAAAGCCCTGTTCAATGTTGCTATTATCTGCTTCCACCACTGATCATGGCAGCCCACCCCAGGCACCTACCCCTCACAAGGTATAAAAACCTCGCCTCATGAATCTCCTTTAAATCTTCTCCCTCTCACCTTAAACCCTCTGCCTCTTTTACATCTTTTTCCGCTGATTGGTTATAACTTGTACGTCCTTGAATTGAGCCACGGGGAATATCCTTCTGCGACATATGAGTCCGTCTGAAAGTTCCAACTCTCACTTTACAGATTAGAATTGAAAATATAACAATTTGACCAATTATAGTGTAGAAAATATAACAAGAGTGAAACGCAAAAGTCTGCAGAAACTCTGGTTGGTAAAAACACACAGAAATGCTGGAGGAACTCAGTCGCTCTTTTCAGTATCCATAGAAGACAAAAATATATTGCCGACTTTTCGCTGGCTGGGGCAGGAATCCATAGAACACTGCAGCACAGAAACTGGCCCCTGTCGTCCTTCTAGTCTGTGTCGAACCTTTTTTTGTTGCCAAGTCCCACTGACCTATACCCAGCCCATACCCCGCCATACCTCGTCCATCCATCTACCGGTCCAAGTTCTTCTTAAATGTTAAAACTGAGCCCGCATTCACCACCTCAGCTGACAGCTTCTTCCACACTCCCACCATTTTCTGAAGAAGTTCCCCCTCATGTTTTGCTAAACTTTTCCCCTTTCACCCTTAACCCATGTCCTCTGGTTTGTATCTCACCCACTCTCAGTTGAAAAAGCCGACCTACATTTACTCTGTCTGTTCCCCTCATAATTTTAAATATCTCCATCAAATCTCTCCTCATTCTTCTATGCTCCAGGGAATAAAGTCCTAACCTGTTTAACCTTTCCCTGTAACTCAGTTCCTGAAGTCCAGGCAACATCCTAGTAAATCTTCTCTGCCCTCTTTCTATCTTATTGAGATCTTTCCTGTAGTTTGGTGACTAAAACTGCTCACAATCCTCCAAATTTGGCCTCACTTTAACATAACATCCCAACTCCTGTACTCAGTATTTTGATTTATGAAGGCCGAAGTACCAAAAGCTCTCTTTACAACCCTATCCACCTGTGATGGAATTATGTATCTGTATTCCCAGATCCCTCTGTTCTACCAAACTCCGCAGTGCCCGACCATTCACCGTGTACGTCCTTTCTTGTTCGGTCCTTCCAAAATGCAACACCTCCCACTTGTCTGCATTAAACCCCATCTGCCATTTTTCAGCCCATTTTTACAGCTGGTCCAGATCCCTCTGCCAGCTTTGAAAATCTTCCTCACTGTCCACAACGTCTCCAATCTTAGTGTCATCTGCAAACTTGCTGATCTAATTTACCACATTATCATCCAGATCATTGATATAGATGACAAACAGCAATGGTCCCAGTACCGATCCCTGAGGCACACCACTCGATCCCTGAGGTACCACTGCCAGCTGGGGAAGGAACCCAGACCAACAAAAGGTGTTAATTGGATATGATAAGGGACGAGATAAGAATTTATCGTGTTTTTGTGAAAGGAGATGGAATGGAGAGACAGAGATAGGGAAAGGGGACGAGGGAAGAAGGGTGGGGAGGAGTTTGAACGAGAGCCAGGGAAATTGATGTTAATGCCATCTGGTTGGAGGGTGCCCAGTTGGAAGGTGTTGTCCCTTCGATTTCTGTGCGATCTCAGTTCTTACCTCATCCTTTATCATATCCAATTAACACCTTTTGTTGGTCTGGATTCTTCCATCAGCCAGCATTGACTGAATTCTGAGAGTTCCTGAGATTCATGCTTCTAGCTTAGTCCTTGAAGAAGGGCTCAGGCCCGAAATGTCGGTAATATATATTTGTCTCCTCTGGACGCTGTGAGACCGACTGAGTTTCTCCAATCTCTGTTTTTACTACATTCTCAGTATCTGCAGATATTCACACTTTATTCCTTCTGCTTAAGGTTCTCAAGAAAGCAGTGTCAATCTTCAAGGACCCTCACCACCCAGACGATGCTCACTGCTACCATTGGGAAGGACTGAAGACGAGGACCCACGGTACAGAAACAGCTTCTTCCCCTCTACCATCAGATTTCTGAACAGACAATGATCCACTCCCAAAACTATCTGGACTACACCTTGTCCCCCTCAAGGAGTCCATCCCCTTCTCTCAATTTCTCTATCTCCGCTGCATCTGCTCCCAAGACGAGGTCTTCCAGTCCAGAGCCTCTGAAATGTCTGCCTTCTTCCACAAACATGGCTTCCCCTCCACTACTATTAACTTGGCCCTCACCCGCATCTCCTCCATTCCCAGCTCATCTGCCCCAGCCCCTCCCCTAGAAACAATAAACACGGAATCCTCCTCGTCCTCACCTACCACCCCAACAGTCTCTGCAGGACCCCACCACCAGACACATATTTCCTTCTGCTCTCCTCTTAGCCTTCCTTAGGGTCCACACCCTCCATGACTCCCTTGTGCACTCATCCCTCCCCACCCATCGCCCCGCCCCCCTGGCACTTTCCACTGTAGTCATAGGAGTTGTAATACCTGTACCCACACCTCCTCTCTCACCACGGTCTGAGGTCCCAAACAGACCTTTCAGGTGAAGCAACATTTCATCTGTTTCTCCAAAGAACTCATTTACTGCATCTGGTGCACCCTCTGTAGCCTTCTCTACATTGGAGAGACCAGTCACAGATGAGGAGATCGTTTCGCCAAGCACCTCCTCTCCGTCCACAACAAAAGCAACCTCCCCGAGGCCAACGATTTCAGTTCTGTCACACTCTCAAGCTCACATGTCTGTCCATGGCCTTTCACGCTACCCCACCCTGACCACCCGCAGATTGAAGGAACAAGACCTCATTTTTTGTCTGGGCACCCTCCAACCCCAGGGCATGAAATGAGTTCACTGCATTCCATTAATTAGCTTGCCTTTTTCCTCCCCTCCCGCCCTTTAATTAGTCATTCCAGTTCCTACTTTCTCTCTCCATCAAGCCTAGACTCCTCCCCCCCACCTCCTGTGGTCCTCCCCCTCCCCCAACCTATCCTTTTGTTTGGACATCTCTCATGATTCCCCACATCTCGATGTGTCTCGACTGTTGCTACATAAAGACACTATTTGACCTGCTGAGTTTCTCCAGCATCTGTTGTGTTTTTTCATTGTCTCTTTTTATCCTCTTTTGCATTTTTTTTAATGGGGCATTTATGGAAATGTAATTTATGGCCATTTTTGCACCTGCAATATGTAGTAATGCTGTCGCAGAACAACAAATTTCACGATATTTGCTCCTACCATATAAATTCTGATTCTGATCCAGGCTCCGATCTGCAACGCTTGTACCCTTCCTTCTATCAGATTCTGCTGCTTATCTCACATCAGCTGATGCTCACACCAAAGGACTTGTTTCATCCTGCGGTGTTGACCAGCCATTCTCAGCCTTTTCTTGGCTATAGCTACCCCCCTCGAGGATTCTGCTCGAAGTTGATGGGCCCCCCTTCCCTGTGAAGCACTCAAGTTTTGGCCTCCTACCCAACCACACACAAAAAAAAACTCATGAAAAGTATTTATTGTGCACAAGGAGAGCAGCAAACAGGGCTTTTTCGAGAATGTGCTGTGGCCCGCCATTGAGAATGGCCACCTTAGGCTCAAAGACGCTGAGAAAGAGTCCGGATGCAAATACAAGAAGGTGAACTGGTTGGTAGAAATGGGGAGAGGTGCACTGGTTCCTCAGCAGCCTTTCCTGACCAAGGGGGCAGCTCTGGTGAGACCACATTGTGTTCAGTTCTGGTCACCTCATTACAGGACCTCTCACCCTTAACTTATGACCCATCGTTCGAATCTCCCCTACCCTCAAGGGGAAGAGCTTATTCACATCTACTCTATCTATCCCCCTCAGAATTTTAAATACCTCTATCAAATCCCCCCTCAACCTTTTATGCTCCAATGAATAAAGACCCAGTCTACTCAATCTTTCTTTGATGTAATAAGGAAGTTAAAAGCTCAGTGGATTCCAGATGTGAAAGATTGTGAGTTTGGATGCAGAGGTCAGAAGACAACAGGCAACCCTGCTCGAGGAACTCAATGATCTGATCAACAGAAAAAAATGGTCAGCATATCTGTCTGGAACCCTTCATCGAACCCTTCATTAGACCACAAGACAAATGAGCAAAAATAGGCCATTCAGCCCAGTTAGTCTGCCATGCCATTCAACCTAATCCATTTTCCCACCAAACCCCACTATCTGGCCTTCTCCCCATATCCTTTGATGTCCTGGTTAATCAAGATCCTATCAATCTCTGCCTTAAATACACCCAATGGCCTTCATAACTGCCTGTGACAACAAATTCCACAGGTTCACCACCGTTCTAAGTGCACGTCCTTCAATCCTGAAGGGGAGATAGGGTGTGTAAAGCAGATGGGGGAGAGGTGGGGTAGGGGCCTATGTGGGATCGGTGGACCAGGGAGAAGTGAAGGATGGCAGACAGGCAGAGGATTATCCATCGCCAGTGAAAGGGGGAGAGAGAGGCAAGATAGAGCAAGAGGTCAGGTGGAGGAAGATGAGTCCCACAGGAGGGACTGGGGGATTAGAAGAGAAAGGCTACCGGTGCTGGGATCGGAAAAGAGATTGGAGAAGAGAAGGCTAGAATGGTGGGATGAAGGGATGGAACTGAAGGAAGAGGTGGGGAGAGAAAGAGAGAAAGAATCCAGCAGGAGAGATTGTCTCAGCAGATGAAACAGCGTTAGTGGAAGAGAGATTGTGGACAACCCAAGAAAGGACGTACACAGTGAATGGTAGAACAGAGAGATCTGGGAATACAGATACATAATTCCTTGAAAGTAGCGTCACAGGTGGACAGGGTCATAAAAAGAGCTTTTGGCACATTGGCTTCATAAATCAAAGTATTGCGTATAGGAGTTGGGATCTTATGTTAAAATTGTACAAAACATTGGCGAGGCCAAATTTGGAGGATTGGGTGCAGTTTTGGTCACCGAACTACAGGAAAGATATCAATAAGATAGAAAGAGGGCAGAGAAGATTTACTAGGATGTTGCCTTGAGGGGAGATTTGAGAGAGCTATTTAAAATTATGAGGGGAACAGACGGAGTAAATGTAGGTCGGCTTTTTCCACTGAGGATGGGTGAGATACAACCCAGAGGACAGGGATTAAGGGTGAAAGGGGAAAAGTTTAGGGGGAACTTCTTCACCCTGAGAGGAGTGGGGGTATGGAACGAGCTGCCAACTGAGGTGGTGAATGCGGGCTCAATTTTAACATTTAAGAAGAATTTGGATTGGGATATGGATTGTAGGGGTATGGGGAACGTCACAGGTAGATAGGGTCATAATGAGAGTCTGGGTGCAAGTCAGTGGGACTAAAGAGAATAATAGTTTGGCAAGGACAAGGAGTGAGAAGGGCCTGTTTCTGTGCACTAGTGTTCTAGTGTTCTCTGGTTTTGGCCCGGATCCCTTCGTCGAGGGAATCAGCAACTTGCATGGTTGCTTGGTCTAACCTTGTGAGTTTGCTGCTTTCCTGGACCACACCTTGAGAGGTATGTGGGAATCTGCCCCTTTGCTTGGGATTCAAGAAGCAACTTTCAAACAGACATGCACCAAATATCAGGGGACTGAACATCAGCGGCAATGGCAAGAGCAGTGAACTCGAGCCCCGGTCCTGTTTTAATTCAGATGCACGTACAGCATGGTAACAAGGCTCTTTCGGCCCCCAGGCCCATGCCACCCAATTACACCCAATTGACCCTACAACTTACAACTCCTGGTACGTTTTGAACGGTGGGGAGTAGTGGGGGGGAAATCGGATCACCTGGAGGAAACCTGACTTGGGGAGAACATACATATGCCTCGCAGACAGCACGGGATTCGAACTCGGGTCACTGCCACTGGATTAGCGTTGCGCTAACAGTGCCGCCCAAGGTTTGTGGCAGAAAACCTTGTCCTTGTTTCCTCTGGAGCCACTTACACGGGTGTGTCAATTCAATGTTGACACATAATTTAATTTAGGACATTTGATCTCTGTATGCCAGAGTGCAAAAAAAAAGCACCTGGGCAGCCAGTTTGGAGTATTGCGAAGTGTATTACACAGTAAAAAAAAACAGTTGAGTTCTTGATAAAGAAATAGCAATTTCAGTCCTCTCCCCCAAGTCCCTATCCCACTGCTTCCTTTCCTTCAGATCCCCACCCCTTCCCTCTCCATTCGGAGAGCTACCCTCTCCCCATCACTTCTCAGCCATTTTCTCTTCTACCCTCCCACCCGTATCCAGCCACAACCTCTTCCCTATCAGTCTATCTTACTGCATCTGCCCAGTTCCTCCTTCCTCTCCCCACCTTTTTTAAACAAGAGGAATAGTGTTCAAGAGTAAAGAGGTGTTGATGAGGCTCTATGGGGCTCTGGTGAGTCCCCATTTGGAGAACTGTGTGCAGATTTGGGCCCCCTATCTTAGAAAGGATGTGATGTTGCTGGAGAGGGTGCAGAGGAGATTTACCAGGATGAATCCCAGAATGCAAGGGCTAACATACGAAAAGCGTTTGGCAGCTCTTGGGTTGTATTCATTGGAGTATGAGAGGGAGATCTCATAGAGGCTTTTCGTATTTTGAAATGTTTAGATACGGTGGATATGGGTAAGATGTTTCCCTTGGTGGGTGAATCAAGGACAAGGGGTCATAGTCTGAAAATTAGAGGTCATCCATATAAAACAGAGATTAGGAAGAACTTCTTTAGCCAGAGGGTCATGGATCTGTGGAACTCACTGCCGCATACAGCAGTGGAAGCCAGATCACTGGGAGTGTTTAAACAAGAAATAGACAAGTATCTCATTAGTGAGGGCATCAAGGGATATGGGGAAAAGTCCAGAAATTGGAACTAGTGTAGAGTAGCTTAGTGTAGATTTATGGAACATACTTGATGGGCTGAGTGGCCTGCTTCTGTACCTTTGCCTTGTGATCTTGTGAATTCAGCAGGTCAAATGGTGTCCTTTCTACAGCCATGTTAAAAATGCATAATCAAAGATTCAGGCTTGAGCCCTTCATCAAGGTACGAGCAAAATGTAGGCAGGCGCAGAACAAAAGGGTGGGGGAGGGGGTGGGGAGGAGCACAGGCAGGGGGTAAGGAAGGGCAAGTACACTAGTAAGCAGGGGGGAGGGGGGATGGCTCTGTGGATGGAAAGAAAAGGGGGTGATACTGGACACTGACCGGGAGGTCGCTCCATTGAGCACCTTCGCTCTGTCTGCATCAGTGACGGGGACCTCCCAAGTGGCCAACCATTTCAATTCCTCAGCCCACTCTCACGCCGACACTTCTTTCCTGACCGGTCAAACCACGAACACCCGTAACTTGGAGCAGCAACTCCTAATATTCAATCTGGACTCTCTCTTGAACCAGCCGGCATTAACATTGACTTCTCCGGTTCCTGCCTGCCCACTCCCCATTCTCCCACTCTTGCTCTGTCTCCTTTCCTCCAGATCCCCATCCCTTTCCTCTCCATTCACGGAGCCTTTGCCACTCCCCACTTCCCTGCTCGCTGCTGTGCTCTCCTTCCCCCATCCGCCTATTACCTCCTGCCTGTGGGACCATGCTCCCTCCCCCACCCTTCCCCTCCCACCATTTTGTTCGGCGCGCCTGCCTGCATTTTCCTCGTACCTTGACGATTGGGGTGGCCCAGTTAGCGCAACCTTGTTACAGCGCAGGTGATCGGGACTGGGGTTCGAACCCTGCACTGCGTGAGGAGTTGGTACGTTCTCCCCGTCTCTGCGTGGGTTTCCCCCCCGGAGGGGATTCTGGTTTCCCCCACCATTCAAAACGTACTGGGGGTTGCAGGTCAATTTGGTGAAATTGGGCGGCACAGGCTCGTGGGCCGGAATGGCCTGTACCGCGCTGAATGTCTACATTAAAATTAAATTTTAAAATGTAAAATGGCTCAAACCCGAGACATTGGTTCTTTATCTTTATCCTTGCTGCACATGGTTTGACCTACTGAGTTCCTCCCATGTCGTGTTTTTACCTCAAACACGGAGTCTGCAGGCTTTCCTGTTTTACTTCTATACGGGTGTCTGTCTGGTTCTGGTCCTACCTTGACGAAGGGTCCAGGCCCTTCCCATGGATGCTGCGTGACCTGCTGAGTTTCTCCACCATGCCTGTGCGTCGTGCAGAAGGTCGGTGTCTGAGTGGAACTTGAAAGCCTGCAGACGCAGTTATTGTAGTAAAAACACCAAAATCCTGGAGGAACTTGGAGGGGGATGGGGTGGGGGTGCTAAACTGGAGGATTCAATTTTTAATGTTATCTGGTGGGAGAGGGGGCGGTGCCCAGAGATGACCCATTTCAATTCCCTGCCCCATTCACCTTGCCGACCTGTCTGTCCACCGTCTCATGCTCTGCCGGACCGAGACCACCTGCAAATTGGAGGAGTAAGACCTCAGATTCTGTCTAGGCACCCTCCAACTGTGATGGGCGTGGGGTCAGTGGGGGATGGGGTCAGTGGAGAGGAAGCTGGGGGGGGGGGGTCAGTGGAGATATTAGATGCTTCCCATTGACTGAGTGCCCCAGTTTGGTCAGGTTGAGACTGAGCAGAGGGGGGAAGGGCCACAGACCACAGGGCTGACATGAACGGTCCCGGACAGACGGTGACGGTTCCTGGTAATCGGAATGCTGGGGAAGGGGGGAGGAGCAGGGCACTTCAACCACAAACATGTTCACACACAGATGGAGGAAGGCAAGCCCCAGCATCAGTGGCCCAATACAGGATGCAGGGCTCTCTGGCCGGAAGCAGACTTGCCTCTGCTGTTGTTCCCAGCCTGCTTCTTGATCCCCCCCAGCCTGCAATCAACCAGACCCATTGATTCATACTTCCCCTGTCTCTGACCAGAACGTGTTGACACTCCCTGCACATTGACTTGACTTCAAACGTCAGAGACGAGTGTGGGGTTACAGTAGATTGTGGAATCAAACTCTCTTGCAATTTCCTACATTAAATGCAGAACATCAATATTCTTGCTACACTGTCTAATCCCAGACTCCTGGGGTCAGACACAGAGTGAAGCTCCCTCTACCCTGTCCCATCACACACTCCCAGGATCAGACACAAAGTGAATCTCCCTCCGCACCATCCCATCACATACTCCCCGGGGTCTGACACAGAGTGAAGCTCCCTCTACCCCGTCCCATCACACACTTCCGGGGTCAGACACAGAGTGAAGCTCCATCGACACCGTCCCATCACAGAATCCTGGGACACAAAATGCTCTCTCTACACTATCCTTGCCACACAGACATCAAGTAAAGGTCCTACTGCATCAACCCAACGCCTGATGGGTGTGGTGGGGAAGTGGGAGTTTGCATTGTGGAGAGGGGGAAGTGGGGTTGACCCCTGGTGATTGGGTCAATTGCCGAGCCCCTTCAGGGAGATGACGCAGGTCGTGTGCCTCTCGCTATCTCTGGTTGGACCATTTTTGAGGGACCCAGACTGCACTCTCGCCTGGCCCCAATCCTTCCTGCTGTCACCCATCTCACCAAAACTAGCATATAGCAGAGTAGCTATTTCACCCAATTAACTATAAACCCTGGTGCAATTTGAAGGGTGGGAGGAAATTTGATCCCCTGTGGGGAAAACTGACACTGACATGGGGAGAATCTACTCCTTACAGTCAGCGCGGGATTCGAACCCTGGCCCTGGTCGCTGGCGCTGTAACAGCGTTGCGCTAATCGCTTACACTAACTGTGCATGTAATTTAAAAAAACACCTGTTATTTTAAGAAACATTTGGTATTTTTTAAAAAATCCTTAGCTTCTTTCCAAATTTATGTGGATACGGATCACGGGAAATCCTAGAACAATTCACTTCCTCACCAGTGACGGATGTGGCAGTGGATCCGAACCTGCGGCCCAGGTTGAAGTGTTGGATTACCTGGTGGTAAAACAGCATCAAATGGCTCACAACTCCAGGAGGGGCACCCACGCATACCTGTGGTCGGGGGACCTGCGCGTGATGCTGGAGGCCTGCTCATGGTAACCAGGTATCGGAACCGGGATTCGAGAGGCTGCTGAGTGCAAGAAGGGCTCCTGAAAGGCGCCGGAGGCTTGATGAACCCTTCGGCGGTTTGGCTTGAACAGGAGTCTGTGCAGCTGCAGAGGCTGCGGGAGGTGAATCCACGGACACTCGGAGTCTCTGAAGGGACTCCCTTTTGCTTCTCGTTCTCTCATACTGTAATGGGCAACGGGTGACACTAATGGGGACTTTTTGTCTACCTTAGGCAGGCAGAAGTTAAAGTATGTTCAATTTTTAACAATAAAAGGAACTTGAACCTTGGAGTGACTGTTACGCAGTGTTAAAAAAACAAGTTAAAACACAGAAATACTGGAGGAACTCAGCCAGTCTTTTCCGTGCCCCCCAAAATAAATGCAATGATATTTGGGGGGCACATGATAAATTACTGATGTTTCGGGCTTGAGCCCTTCTTCAAGGAATAAGCCAGAAGCAGGAAAATCTCAGCAAATCTCAGAATTCAGACAATGTTGGCTGGGGGAGGAATCCAGACCAACAAAAGGGGTAAATTGGACATGATAAGGGTCAAGGTAAGAATTTATCATGTTTGTGTGATTGTAGAGAGGGTTAAGGGAGAGAGACAAAGCTGGAGGAGGGCGACGGGGGTGGGGGGGTTACAGGTTAGGGGTTTTAACGAAAACCAGAGAAGTCGACATCCATGCCAGACGGTTGGAGGGGAGGGAATTGAAATGGGTGCCCCCTCCCAGGAGGTCCATGCTATTGCAGTGTACAGAGCTGAGGCGCCCAACGAAGGGATCTCCCAGTCTCTCCGACGAAGATGAGGCCACAGCGGGGATCACTGAATGAAGATAAAAATCCAAGGTATTTCTCCTCATCGCCTCACAAAATTACCAGCTGCTTGGATCTCGCTGACGGTTGAATATTTTTTGGCTAACTGGAGCCACTGGTTTCTGCATGGCTCAGCTGATGTGTCAGCGGACTGAGGCTGCACTCTTTCATCATATTTCTTTGGCACTTTTTTTTGTGCGATCTCGAAACACTTCACAAGCTGGGACACAAATAAGAGGAACATCTCACCAACCAATCTCATGAGGAACTGCAGTTATTAATAACATCACTATTTCTCTGCCCCTTCCCGCTTTTAAAATGACAATTACAGAAATTGCTTGTACCGCAGGCAGGCAGCCCTTTTGAAATCTCCCCCTGTTCAAATGTTCCTCCTGAGTTATCTGATTTGCTCAGTTTGCATTCGAGCTGACACTGAGACATTTGAGGGTTGCACGGTACAATGCAAGGCTTCCGCAAACTGTGGTAAATTCTTATTAACCCATGCTGAGCCCATAAAGTAGCCAGATGAAGCAATACGGCACAGAGTTTTACAGCATGGATACAGACCCTTCGGCCCAACTTCTCCATGTGTACTGAAGCTTGGAGAGAATCATATGGACCTGACGAGGCTCACATGTACGCGCGCACACACGCGCATGCGCACACACACACACACACACACACACACACACACACCTTCAAGGTATGAGCAAAAAGCAGCCAGGTGTCTGAATTAAAAGTAAAAGCAGAGAAATGCCAGAGGAATTCAACTGGTCTTACAGCGTCCAAAGGAGGTAAAGGGCTCTGGCCCGAAATGTCGGTCATGTATCTTGACCTCGTATGGACGCTGCAAGACCGGCTGAGTTCGTCCAGCATCTGCAGACTTCTGTGTGTTTCACACTCCCTGAATTAAAAGGCTGAGGAGAAGGGAGGAAGGGACAGGGAAAGGAGCACAGACCAACAGACAGAAGGGGTTAATTGGATAGGAGGAAAGGTGAGAATTGATAGGGGAGGAGGAGGGGGGGCGGGCATTGGCTCTATGAAAGGAGCAGACCTTTTGCTGTGCTCCTCCCCCTGCTCCCCCAGCCTTTTAATTCAGGCACCTGCCTGCTTTTCACTCCTTCTTTTAAAAAAATAATTAAAAGTTTTACAAAACATATACATACAAAATGTTCTAACAAAGAAGGACCCCCTCTCCCCACCTCCCACCTCCCACCTAAATTACCCCCTACCACCCACCTCCCCTGAGAGCTAAAAAAAACTGGGATTAGTGAGGGATAAAATTGGACCCCTTGTAGATAGCGAGGGTAGGCTGAGTGAGAAGTCTGAGGAAATGGGGGAAATTTTGAATGATTTCTTTGCCTCGGTATTCACTAGGGAAAAAAATATTGAACCAGTTGAAGTAAAGAAAAATAGTGGGGAGGACATGAAGCATATAAGGATAACCGAGGAGGTAGTGATGGCTGTGTTAAAAAAGATAAAGATGGATAAATCTCCGGGACCGGACAAAATATTCCCTAGGACACTCAGGGAGGCTAGTGGACAGTTAGTGGGGCCATTAACAGAGATATTTAGGATGTCACTGGCCACGGGGGTAGTGCCAAAGGATTGGAGGGTGGCGCATGTGGTTCCTCTGTTTAAGAAAGGGTCCAAATGTAAACCTGGGAATTATAGGCCCGTGAGTCTGACGTCTGTGGTGGGTAAGTTGATGGAAAGTGTTCTGAGGGATGGTATTTACAAATATTTGGAGGTACAGGGATTGATAGGGAGTAATCAGCGTGGTTTTGTCAGGGGTAGATCATGCTTGACAAACCTGATTGAGTTTTTCGAGGGGGTTACAGAAAAGGTTGATGAAGGGAAAGCTGTGGATGTTGTCTATTTAGACTTTAGTAAAGCTTTTGACAAAGTTCCCCACAGGAGGTTAGGAAAAAAGGTGGAGGCATTAGGTATAAATGAGGAGGTAGTGAAATGGATTCAGCAGTGGTTGGATGGGAGGTGTCAGAGAGTAGTGGTAGAAAATTGTTTGTCCAATTGGAGGCCGGTGACTAGTGGAGTTCCTCAGGGTTCGGTCCTGGGTCCACTATTATTTGTTATATATATTAACGATCTGGATGTAGGGGTGGAGAATTGGATAAGCAAGTTTGCGGATGACACAAAGATTGGTGGTGTTGTGGACAGTGAGGTAGATTACCGTAGATTAAAAGGTGATTTAGGAAGGCTGGAGGTGTGGGCTGAGAAATGGCTGATGGAATTTAATACAGATAAATGTGAGGTGCTACATTTTGGAAAGGCAAATTTAAATAGGTCATATACATTGAAAGGTAGACAATTGAGGAGTGCAGAGCAACAAAGGGATTTAGGAGTGATGGTAAATAGTACCCTCAAGGCTGATACTCAGGTAGATGGTGTGGTGAAGAAGGCATTTGGAATGTTGGCCTTCATAAATCGGAGTATTGAATTCAAGAGTAGGGAGGTTATGATGAAATTGTACAAGGCATTGGTGAGGCCAAATTTGGAGTACTGTGTATAGTTTTGGTCACCAAATTATAGGAAAGATATAAACAAAATAGAGAGAGTGCAGAGAAGGTTCACGAGAATGTTGACAGGATTTCAGGGTCTGAGTTACAGGGAAAGGTTGTGCAGACTGGGGCTTTTTTCTCTGGAGTGTAGAAGATTGAGAGGGGACTTGATAGAGGTGTTTAAGATTTTAAAAGGGACAGACAGAGTAAATGTGGATAGGCTTTTTCAATTAAGAGTGGGGGAGATTCAAACTAGAGGGCATGGTTTAAGATTGAAGGGGGAAAATTATAAGGGGAACATGAGGGGAAATTTCTTTATGCAGAGGGTGGTGGGGATGTGGAATGAGTTCCGGCAGCCGTGGTCGAGGCGGGATCATTGGTTACATTTAAGGAAAGACTGGATCGTTACATGGAGAGGAGAGGACTGGAGGGGTATGGACCGGGTGCTGGTCAGTGGGACTAGGAGGGTGGGGATTTGTTACGGCATGGACTAGTTGGGCCGAACTGGTCTGTTCTGTGCCGTAAGTGGTTATGTGGTTATATGGACTGCGCGGAACTGGGGGTGATACCGCACAGTGGGGAGATGAGTTAGTCTGGTGGGAACGCCAGTCATTCCGAGGCCAGGACTCCGATGACTCCGATGACTCCGATGACGCGGGCCCCTGACGCCAGCCCTTATAAGCAGAGATGCTGGTGCCTTAATGCAGTCTTCGATTTTGACTCCTCGTGTTGACTCCTCTTCCTTCCACACTCGTCGTAGGGTAAATCCTACACTGGTGACCCTGACAGGTCCAATCGCTGGTTGGACCCGAAGATGATTGACCAGGATGAGCCAGCGACCACCCACTTGGTCTCACTCAGGCTCCCAACGTTCTGCGCGTCGCAGCCACACGTGTGGTTCGAGCAGGCCGAGGCTCGGTTCGAGCTTCACCACATCACCACCCTCTACTTCTACATGTGCACGCCCTCCATCCAGGCACAGCGACAAGGGTCATAGATTTCTGATGGCAGCCTCCGGAGCAAGGCAAATACATGGCTTCCAATCCGTATCTCCGCGCCACCCAATTGCTGCATATGGACAGATTGGGATACAGATCCCCGTCCGCCCTAATGAGCGAGATGCTCGCTTTGACCAAGGGCTCCAAATCTTCCCTGCTCTCTGAGTAGATCTTCCTGGAGCAGCTGCTGAGGATCTCTGACCTTTGCTCACGGTCAAGGACTTTAGCAACCCTGAGAGGGTCGCGGCCCGGGCGGACATCCCGTGGAGAGTGAAGAAGGCCACCAGCGCCATCGTAGACCATGTCAGCAAGCCCCACTAACAACCCCTGGTGAGATGAAGGCCAGAGGAGAGGCAGGTGGACCCCCCCAGGACAACTGTGCTACTACCACCAGAAGTGGGGTATGGAGGCCAGGCGATGCAGCAGCCACAATGACCACTCCACCCTCCTGAGAAAACTGTGCACCCATCTGAGGGAGTCCGGGAAACACCCTGGATAACCTTCATTGACGGCTGCAGCGGTTAGCCCACGTGATGGCCTCCTCCACATCTGGACTCGCTGTCGGGCAGGCATTTCCTAGTCAATATGGGCGCAGAGATAAGCGTCCTACCCCCCCCCCACCCCACCATCTGCAGGCCTCAACACCTGCATGGTAAACAGGGCCCAGCACTGAGGGCAGCCGTCAGCTCCTCCATCCGGACTTTAGTGACCCGCTCCATCCCCAATCAGTTTGGCAACAGCTGCTTTACATCAACCTTCACCCTCATAGAAGTGATGCAACCGCTCCTGGAGGCTGACTTCCTTCATGCCCACTGCTGGTCGACCTCAAGGGATGGTGCTTGGTGCATGCCAGAACTTTTTGGACTCTGCCTCTGGGGGAAGCCAAGCTACCGGCCCCCCACCTGGACTCTATAACACTTTCGGGCAATGAATTTGCCCACATCCTGGCAGAATTCCCATCAATTGCGGTGGTACAATTCTCTGTGGCCGTGCCAAAGCACAGGGTAGGGCATCACATTCTGATCAAAGCCCCCTTGCTCCACGCCAGTTCCCTCCTGAAAAGCACAGCTCAGCAAAGGAGGAGTTTAAGAAAATGGAGGAGCTTGGGATTACGAGGCGCTCCGATTGTCCCTGGGCCTCTCCCCTCCACATGGTGCCCAAAACAGTGAGGGGTTGGAGGTCATGTGGCAATTACCACTGCTTCAACGAGGTCACCACGCCCGACAGATATCTGTGCCCCACATCCAAGACTTCGCTACCAACCTGCATGGGGCATGGGTGTTTTCCAAGGTGGATCTCATCCAAGGGCACCACCAAATCCAAGTTCACCCCAGGACAGTGGTTATATGGTTGTATGGTTACTGCTTGGTGTGCCAACATCACACATAAAACCACTTATTTAATATCCAAACCCATACACTCCAAATATAAACTCCACATTTTAACAAAAAGAGATAATTATTTTGCAAATTATAAGTTATCTTTTCCAAATAAAGGCACGATTGTAATTCACTATGTCATCTTTGCATATTCAATTCCACAGGAGAGGGAGAGCAGCCTGATGTCTTGGTACATGTGGGTACAAACGCCATTGATAAGAAAAGGGAGGAAGTAATGAAAAGGGATTACAGTGAGCTGGGACGAAAGCTGAAAGACAGGAAGGCTAGGGTGGTGATCTCGGGATTACTACCTGTTCCAAATGCAAGTGATGAAAAGAATGTAAGGATAAGGAAAATGAATGAGTGGCTGAGGGGCTGGTGTACAAGGCAAGGATTTGGCTTCTTGGATCATTGGGATCTCTTTTGGGGAAGGCATGATCTTTACAAGAGGGACGGGTTGCACCTAAATCCAAAAGGTGTCCACAGTTTGGCAAGTATGTTTGGTATAGCAGTGGGGCAAGGTTTAAACTAATTTGGCAGGGGTATGGGAACCAGAGTGATAGGGAAAAGGGTAGGGAAGATAAAGTAATGGCCAGGAAAAGTAAACTAGGAAAAGTAATGTTGGGAGGAGAAAGTAAAAAATCAGATGGTGCAGTGAGTTTTCGGGTCAATGTTAGTGTTAAGAAAATTACCAAGAAAAATAGTGGGCAGAAAAATCAAAAGAAAAGGTTACAGAAGTCACTAGATATTAAAAGGACAAAGAGCATAAGGGCACTTTATCTGAATGCCCGTAGTATTAGAAATAAGGTTAGTGAACTTGAGGCGCAAATCGGTACCCATGTCTATGATTGGGTCGCCATCACGGAAACATGGCTACAAGGTGATCCTAAATGGGAATTAAACTTTCAAGGGTATCAGGGGGTGCAAAGAGATAGACAGGATGGTAAGGGAGGTGGAGTTGCATTCTTAATCAAAGATGAGCTCCAGGCAGTAGTGAGGGATGATATAAGATCTAAAGAGCATAATGTTGAGTCCATTTGGGTAGAGATAAAGAATAACAAAGGGAAAAAATTAGTGGTGGGTGTTATCTATCATCCACCTAATAACAATAGTTTAGTGGCACAGGAAATAAATAGAGAGATAACTGAGACATGTAATAATGATACGGCAATCGTCATGGGGGACTTTAACTTCCACATAGAGTGGGAAAATCAAGTTGGTCGTGGGAGTCTGGAAGAGGACTTCATAGAATGCATCCGCGATAGCTTTCTTGAGCAGCATGTTAAGGAACCCACAAGAGAAAATGCTCTCCTGGATCTCGTGTTGTGCAATGAGATAGGTAGAGTAAATGATGTAATAGTCAGAGAGCATCTGGGAAATAGCGATCATAGTATGATTGAATTTCTCATTCAGATGGAAGGGGAAAGAGTTAGATCTAAAACTAATATATTATGCTTCAACATGGGTGACTACCATAGGATGAGGGAGGAATTGGGCAGAGTGGACTGGGAGCACAGGCTCATTGAGGAAACAGTTGAGGAACAGTGGAAGATGTTCAAAGAAATATTTTGTACTGCTCAACAAAAATATATTCCGGTCAGGAAAAAGGGCAGGAAGGGAGGGAAAAATCAACCGTGGTTAACAAAGGAAATAAAGGAGAGTATAAAACTGAAGGTGCGGGTGTACAAAGCTGCAAAGAGCAGTGGGAAACTGGAAGAGTGGGATAACTTTAAGAGACAACAAAGCGGGTAATAAGAAATGGGAAAAAGGATTATGAAATTAAATTGGCACAAAATATAAAAACAGAAAGCAAAAAATTTTATAAATATATAAAACGGAAGAGGGTGGCCAGAGTTAACATAGGACCCTTGGAGGATGAGAAAGGAAAACTGGTAGCAAAAAATGAGGAAATGGCCGAGGCATTAAACAAATATTTTGTGTCAGTCTTCACGGTGGAAGACACGTCCAGCATGCTCAAGTACGGAGTTAAGGATGTGAATGTTGGGGAGGGCCTTGATAAAATAGTTGTTACAAAGGAAGTAGTGATGGAGAAACTAATGGGACTAAAGCCAGACAAATCACCTGGTCCTGATGATATGCATCCAAGGGTTCTGAAGGAAATGGCAGAAGTTAGAGTTGATGCATTGGTGGTCATAGACCAAAATTCCTGGGATTCTGGGCAGGTCCCGGCAGACTGGAAGACAGCAAATGTCACGCCACTTTTTAAGAAGGGATGTAGGCAGAAGACTGGAAATTATCGGCCAATTAGCTTGACGTCTGTAGTTGGAAAAATGCTTGAAGCCGTCATTAAAGATGAAATAGTGAAACTTTTGGAACGTAAGGGTTCAATCAGGCAGACGCAGCATGGTTTTAGAAAGGAAAGATCTTGCTTGACAAACTTGTTAGGATTCTTTGAGGATATAATGGGTGCGGTGGATAGAGGGGAACAGGTTGATGTTGTGTATTTGGATTTCCAGAAAGCGTTTGATAAGGTGCCGCACAAGAGACTTCTCAGTAAGTTACAGGAAAGTGGAGTCCGGGGAAGTCCATTGGCCTGGATTGAAAATTTGTTGTCTGACAGGAGGCAGAGAGTCAAGATAAATTGGAGTTTTTCAGGTTGGGAGAGATTGGTAAGTGGGGTGCCGCAGGGTGTCTCCAAGTTTGCGGATGACACCAAATTGAGTGGAAGAGCAAATTGAAATGAGGATGTGGAGAGTCTGCAGAGGGATCTAGTTAAGCTGGATGAGTGGGTCAAGGTCTGGCAGATGGAGTACAATGTTAGTAAGTGTGAGGTTATCCACTTTGGCAAGAAAAATAAAAGAGCTGAATATGATTTAAAGGGTGAAAAACTACAGCATGCTGTTGTGCAGAGGGACTTGGGAGGGCTTGTGCATGAATCGCAAAAAGTTAGGTTGCAGGTGCATCAGGTTATTAAGAAGGCAAATGGAATGTTGGCCTTCATCGCTAGAGGAATTGAATTCAGGAGTAGGGAGGTCATGTTGCAACTGTACAAGGTACTGGTGAGACCGCACCTGGAGTACTGAGTCCAGTTCTGGTCTCCATATTTGAGGAAGGATATACTGGCTTTGGAGACGGTCCAGAGGAGGTTTACTAGGTTGATCCCTGGGATGAAGGGGTTGACTTAGGGTGAAAAATTAAATCGTCTAGGATTGTCTTCGCTCGAGTTCAGAAGAATGAGAGGAGATCTTATAGAAACATATAGGATTATGAAGGGTATGGATAGGATAGATGTAGGAAGGTTTTTTGAGCTGGCCGGGGAAACTAAAACGAGAGGACACAGTCTCAAGATTCGGGAGAGGAGATTTAGGATAGAGATGAGGAAAAATAGTTTTTCCCAGAGAGTAGTGAATGTTTGGAATTCTCTAACCAGGGAAGTGGTTGAGGCTGCCTCATTAAACATATTTAAATTTCGGTTAGGTAAATTTCTACATGATAGAGGAATTAGGGGATATGGGGAGAAGGCAGGTAGGTGGAGTTAGGTCATAAATTAGATCAGCCATGATCATATTGAATGGCGGAGCAGGCTCGATGGGCCATTTTTGGCCGACTCCTGTTCCTACTTCCTATGTTCCTATGTTCCTCTATTTCCTTGCTACAGCCAGCCCTAAACATATAAATGCAAGTTGAGATTTATCCATCTGCAATCCTGTCATCAATGTATTCATATAAACCAGTGAACACACCAATGGATCAAATTGCAGATCCATTTTAAATAAGTCTCCTAAAAACTTTATAATTTTTTCCCAAAACAGTCTAACTTTTGTACATGGCCATACTGAATGTAAGAAAGTACCTGCCGTCTGGTTTCCACTCCTACCCGTAAGAAGGTATCAGGCTCGAAATGTTGGTTATATGTTTACCTCCTTTGGACACTGAGCTCCTCTCATATTTTTACTGAAATGACAGCACCTGCAGGCTTTCACATTCACTCAAGTCCACAGTTCCCCGATCGTGGCAACCAAGGTCAGTGGGACAATTGGAAAATGCATGGGGGATCTTTCCGTTCCTAGACCATGACACAGAATACAAGGATTGGGACGTCCTTTTGGAGTCTTTCCAAAGCCCTGGTCAGGCTGCACTTGGAGCATTGGGTGCAGATCTACTCAGCACCGGAGAGAGCACAGAGTAGATTCAGCAGGATGTTTTACCTGGGTTGAGGGCTCCATTGGGGCACGCTGAGTGCAATGGCATTACAGCGCCAGAGACCCGAGATTGAATCCAGGACGCTGCCTGGAAGGACTTTGTGCGTTCTTCCTGTGACCCACGTGAGTTTCCTCCAAGTGCTCCAGCATACTCCAACCCTTCAAAATGTACGGGATTTTTTAAGTTAATTGGGTGTAATGGGGCAGCACAGGATAGTGAGGCAGAAGGGCATTCTATCGTGCTGCATTGCTGTAATGTGGAGAGATTGGATAAGGTAGGCTTGTTTTCCTGGAGCACGGGTGGACTGATCTGATGTATAAGAGGTGTCATGGTGGGAGTATCAAAAATCCTGAACCAGACCCTTTGGCCCATCATGTTTCTGTTTTTCCCATTTACATGACAATGTTCTGCTGACCTATGTAAGTCTACTCCATTACTCCAGCATCCAACGGCATATTTAAAAGTCTTTTAAATGCTACTATTGTTCCATCCTTCATTACCAACCCCAGCAAGGCATTCCAGGCCCCCACACTCTCTGTGTAAAATAACTTACGTCTGACATCTCCCCTAAACTTTCCTCCCCTCACCTTAAACCATTGTCCTCTAGAATTTGCTTTTGCCATCCCAGGTGCTGGCTGCCTGCCCCATCTATTCCCCTCACACTTCTCAGCCTTCATCACACCAGAGAGAAAAGCCCCAGCTCTGTCAACCTTGCTTCATAAGACACATTCTCCAATCCAGGCAACATCCTCGTGAACCTCCTCTCTAAAGTATCTACATCCTTCTTGTAATGAGGTGACCAGATCTGAACACGATACTCCAAGTATGGTCCGGCCCGATAGTTATTCCCTCCCTAAAGTAAAAGGGTCCTAAACTATCTATCCCTGGGGAATATCATACCATCAGAGTATTGTCCTTGGAATCAAGATTCCAGGAGATGGAGGTCTCATGATGTCCAGGTCAATCTTTACCCTCAACCAACTCCTGAAATATCTGGGTCAACATTAGAGAGTAATAAAGTTAGAAGTCACGGAAACTGGCCCAAAATCCACGCTGACCAAGATGTCCACCCGAACTAGTCCCATTTACCTGATTTTGATCAAGCTCCCTCTAAACCTTTTCTATTCATATGTGGGGTGGCCCAGTTAGCCCAACACTGTTACTGCACCTGAGGTCTGGGTTCGAATCCTGTGCTGTCTGTACATTCTCCCTGTGTCTTCCCTGGGGGCTCCGGTTTCCTCCCACCCTTCAAAATGTACAGGGCTTGTAGGTCAACTGGGTGAAATTGGGCAGCGTGGGCTCTAGGGCTAGAATGGCCTGTTACCGTGCTATATTTCTAAATTTAACCCTATGTAACCATATAACAATTACAGTATGGAAACAGGCCTTTGTTGGCTCTTCTAGTCTGCACTGAATCAATCTTCTTCTCTAGTCCCACCTACCTACACTGTGCCCATAATCCTCTATTCTCCTCCCATCCACATACTGATCCAACTTTTCTTCAAAGGACAAAATGGACCCTGCCACCACTACTTCTCCCAGAAGCTCATTCCACTCAGCCACCACTCTCTGAGTGAAGAAGATCCCCTGCATGTTACTTCTAAACTTTTGCCCCTTAACTCTTAATTCATAACCTCCTGTTTCAATCTCTCTTACTCTCAATGGAAAAAGCCTATCCACATCAACTCTATCTATCCCTGGGGAGTCACGTGATGGAGTAGTGGCCGGACGGTGAACTCCAGCCCTCTCCAGAAAAGTTAGAAAAAACAAAGCAAAACACAAAGGCACAAAAATAAAAATCAAAGTAAAGTGAATATAAAGGTGGAAAGAAGATGGCGACGAAAAAAGAAAAGTCGAAACCAACGGTAAGAAGAGAGGAAGAGAAGACAACGGAAGATGAAGGAAAAGGCCTTACCTGTTCGAAGAGGCCCACGGTAGAGAGAGAAACCCGCTCCCTCAGGTCGGTAGAATATGGACTACAAAAATGGCTCGCTGAGCCGAGTAAAAGTGCGCAACCGCGCATGAAAAAAAACACACCGACGGGAGGGGTGACCAGCTGGGGAGTCGATCTCCACAGCCGGCAATGACAGCTGCAGAACACCTGCAGCAAGAGGAGAACATAGAAGACAACGAAAACAAGAAAGAAGAGAAGAAAAGGGCAACAAAGAAACAACAGATGGCCAACCCAGAGGAAGAAGAAGAGGAAGAGGAAGAGCACAGTGAAATAGAAGAAGAAGGGAAAGGCAAGATAAAGGATATACTTTCTCTTATTAAAGAATACATGGAGTCATTTAAAGAATGGCAAACACAGGAATTTAATGATTTAAGAAGAAGGATAAACAACACAGAAGAGAAAATGAATAAAATAGATATGACCTTATCAGAAATGGGAAAGAAAATGGACAAGATGGAAGAACGGGAAGCAGCAGTAGAAATGGAGGTAGAGGACATAAAAAAGAAATTAGAGGAATCTAATAAAAAAGTTAAAGAGACACAAGAATTGTTAGCTCAGAAAATAGATATAATGGAAAATTATAACAGAAGAAATAACATAAAGATAGTGGGCCTTAAGGAAGATGAAGAAGGCAAGAATATGAGAGAGTTTATAAAAGATTGGATCCTTAGGATCCTAGGATGTCCAGAACTACAGCAAGAAATGGAAATAGAAAGGGCACATAGAGCATTGGCCTTTAAACCACAACCACAACAAAAGCCAAGATCTATTTTAGTAAAATTCCTAAGATATACTACAAGAGAAAAGGTACTGGAGAAAACAATGGAGAAAGTAAGAGAGGACAACAAGCCACTGGAGTATAAAGGGCAAAAAATCTTCATTTATCCAGATATAAGTTTTGAACTCCTAAAGAAGAGAAAGGAGTTCAATACAGCAAAGGCGATTTTATGGAAGAAAGGGTATAAATTTATACTAAAGCATCCAGCGGTATTGAAAATATTTATTCCAGGACAACAAAACAGACTATTCTCGGATCCAGAGGAAGCACGAAAATTTGCAGAACAATTACAAAATAGACTGAGAGATGAAGACGTGTAACGAGAGTACAAAAGACTGCAAACTAAAAAGACAAGTTTTGAACTCCTGAAGAGGAGGAAGGAGTTCAAAACATCGTAAACGATCTTATGGGAAAAAAAACTATTCTCAGATCCAGAGGAAGCAGGGAAATTTGCAGAACAACTACAAAACAACCAGAGAGATGAAGACATGTAATAAGAGTAAAAATGACCACGATTTATATGTATGTGGGTAAAGAGGTATAAGTGTGTATATGTATAATGTGCATACATGAATGTATCCGTATTTAGAGGAAAATATAGATAGTATAGACAAGAATTAATAAGGGAAGGAAATGGAATAGAGGGAATAAGGAGGGAATTAAAAGAGTGACCTTTGTTACATATGAAAAGTGAAATCTTTTCTGGGGGGGGCTGGGTGGGGAGGAGTTGCGGTCACTGCAAAATCAGCTGACGCTTGCGAGTGAATTCGCAAATCCAAATGGAGAGGGGAGATGTGGTTGTCTGACAAGGGATAAAGGACAACTCAGGAGGGGAAGGGGGGATTGGGGCTAAAGAAGTTTTAAATAGGAGAATAAGGAAAATGTTTGATGTTTTAGGAATGTTGTCTTATAAAGGGTTTAAAACAAGAAAACAGAAATGGATAAGGAGGAAAGGTAATGATGGAGAAACGGAAAGGGAAGATAAACAAAGTATAAAATGGCTACGTTGAACTATATGACTTTAAATATTAATGGAATACATAACCAAATTAAAAGGAAGAAACTGTTAAATTTAATGAAAAAAGAAAAAATTGATATAGCATTTGTGCAAGAAACACATTTAACTGAAATGGAGCATAAGAAATTAAAGAGAGATTGGGTAGGACACGTAACAGCAGCATCGTATAATTCAAAAGCAAGAGGAGTAGCTATATTAATTAGTAAAAATGTGCCATTTAAAATAGAAGAGGAAATAATAGATCCAGCAGGGAGATATGTAATGATAAAATGTCAGATATATTCGGAGTTTTGGAATCTACTCAATGTATATTCACGTAACGAAGAAGATCAAAAGTTTATGCAAGATATCTTTTTGAAGATAGCAGATACGCAAGGCAACATATTAATAGGAGGGGATTTCAACCTGAATTTGGATTGAAATATGGACAAAACTGGGAGAAAAATTAACAGAAAGAACAAAGTAACCAAATTTATAATTAAATCAATGGAAGAAATGCAACTTTTGGATATATGAAGGAAACAACACCCGAAGGAAAAGGAATATTCATATTACTCGGGTAGACATAAAACATACTCAAGAATAGACCTATTTTTATCAGCTCGTATGCAAGATAGAGTAAAAAAAAACAGAATATAAAGCTAGAATACTATCGGACCATTCACCCTTAATATTGACAGTAAAGTTAGAGGACATCCCTCCAAGAATGTATAGATGGAGATTAAACCCCATGTTAATTGAAAGGCAGGATTTTAGAGAATTTATTGAAAAACAAATTAAAATGTATTTTGAAATAAATACGGAATCAGTGGAAGATAAGTTTATACTATGGGATGCAATGAAAGCGTTCATTAGAGGGCAAATAATAAGTTATGTAACCAAGATGAAGAAGGACTATAATCAGGAAACAGAGCAGTTGGAAAGGGAAATAGTAAATATAGAAAAAGAATTAGCAATGAAGGAAGATACAACTAAAAGAAGAGAATTGGCGGATAAAAAAATAAAATATGAAACACTACAAACTTATAAGGTGGAGAAGAACATAATGAAGACAAAACAGAAATATTATGAACTAGGGGAAAAAACGCACAAAATCCTAGCATGGCAGCTTAAGACAGAACAAGCTAAGAAAATGGTATTGGCATCAAGGAAAAATGACAAACAAATTACATATAATCCAAAAGAAATTAAGGAAAACTTTAGAGAATTCTATGAACAGTTATACCGAACTGAAAACGAAGGGAAAGAAGGGAAAATAGATGAATTTCTAAATAAAATTGAACTACCAAAACTACAAATAGAGGAACAAAATAAATTAACAGAGCCATTTGGAATAGTAGAAATACAAGAGATAATAAAAAAATTACCAAATAACAAGACACCAGGAGAGGATGGATTCCCAATAGAATTCTATAAAACATTTAAAGACTTATTAATTCCGCCCCTCCTGGAAGTAATCAACCAGATTGATAAAACGCAAAGCTTACCAGATTCATGTAAAACAGCAATAATTACAGTAATACTAAAGCAAGGGAAAGATCCACTCACACCAGCGTTATATAGACCAATATCTTTACTTAACACAGATTATAAGATAATAGCTAAATTATTAGCAAACAGATTAGCAGAGTATGTACCAAAAATGGTAAATTTAGACCAAACTGGATTTATCAAAAAAAGACGCACAACAGACAATATTTGTAAATTTATTAACTTAATTCATGCAGTAGAAGGGAATAAAGCACCAACAGTAGCAGTTGCTTTAGACGCAGAGAAGGCCTTTGACAGAGTAGAATGGAATTATTTGTTCAAAGTATTGCAAAAATTCAGTTTACCGGAGAAGTATATTAATTGGATTAAAGCATTATATAAGGGACCATTAGCAAAAGTGACAGTAAATGGACATGTATCAAAACAATTTAACTTTAGCAGGTCAACACGACAGGGATGCCCACTATCATCTTTATTGTTTGCGTTAGCTATAGAACCACTAGCAGAATTGATAAGAACAGATAATAATATAAAAGGAATAAAAATAAAAGACAAGGAATATAAAATCAGTTTATTTGCGGATGATGTTATAGTGTACTTAACAGAACCAGAACTATTAATAAAAGAATTATATAAGAAATTGAAGGAATATGGAGAAGTGTCGGGTTACAAGATCAACGTAAATAAAAGTGAAGCAATGCCTATGAATAATGCGGATATCTCAAAATTTAAGAAGGAATCACCATTTAGATGGCAATTGCAAGCAATAAGATACCTAGGTGTACAAATAAACAAAAATCTCGGCCAACTATATAAACTCAATTATTATCCACTAATGAAAAAATTACAGGACGATTTAGAGCATTGGAAAGATTTACCACTAACACTAATAGGAAGGATAAACTGTATTAAAATGAACATTTTTCCAAGGATATTATAATTATTTCAGGCATTGCCAATACAACTGACAGAGAAATTCTTCAAGGAGTTAAAGAAAATAATAAGGAAATTTTTATGGAGAGGGGGGAAACCGAGGATAGCACTAGATAAATTAACAGAAAGGAGGCTTACAACTGCCAAACTTTAAAAATTATTATAGAGCCGCACAATTAAGATACCTATCAGATTTTTATCAAACAAGGGAAAAGCCAGATTGGACGAGATTAGAATTAGATAAAATAGGGGAAAAGATACCTGAACATATATTATATAAATGGGATGAAAAATTGGTACAACATAGAATTTCTCCAGTATTACATCATCTCCTCAATATTTGGAAGAAGATTCATGTAGAAAGAAATAAAACAAATTATCAATTACCAAAACTAATATTGACGCAAAACAAGTTACTCCCTTTTACAATAGATAACCTTTCCTTTAGAGAATGGGAAAAAAAGGGATTAAAAGAATAGAAAATTGTTTTTCAGGAAATAGATTCTTATCCTTTGAACAAATGAAAGATAAGTACAATATAACTGGAGATACAGCGCTGGTATATTACCAATTGAGATCCTACTTGAAGGATAAATTAGGAAGCAGTTTGAGTTTGCCAGAGGCAAGTAACCTTGAATATGTGATTACAGATACAATGATAATCAAAAGATTTATCACAAATATGTATATTAAACTGCAAGAAAAGGAGAATGGGGAAACAAATGGTAAAACTAAACAAAAATTTTGGGATGATCTCAATCAGATATTAAATAAAATAACAGAAAACAATATACCAAAGAATCCAGAGATCTTCCTCCTAAGTAACATAAAAAATAAAGAATTTGGAATTGATTTGGAGGATGCACAAAAAAGATTTGTTAAGATAGCCGTAGCAAAAAAATGTATTATGTCAACTTGGAAATTGGAAGATAATTTGAAAATACAACAATGGTATATAGAAATGAATAAATGTATTCCATTAGAAAAAATAACATATAGTTTAAGAAATAATATTGAAATATTCGAACAAATATGGGAGCCTTACATTAAATACAATAGCGAAAACCTACCGGGGACAATCATTACCTAAGTTAACGGAAGGAAAAGGAAATGAAAAGAATGGACTCAGTAGAATTTCTGGTGTATTTTTATTGAATGACAACATTGTCTGACTGGTTTAATGTATCCTAGATTGTATACCTTAAATGGACGGGAGGGGGGAGGTAGGGAGGGTGGGACGGGAGGAGGGAGGTGTGGGGGGGGGGGAGAAAATGGCACTGTATATGTGTGAAAAGGAAAAAGTGTGTACCATGGTTAATGTGATTTATGGTGTGAAAAAAAAACTCTATCTATCCCTGTCATAATCTAAAATATCTCTATCAAATCCCCTCTCAACCTTTTACGCTCCAATGAATAAAGACCCAGTCTTCTCAATCTTTCTCTGCATTCTAGATACTGCAATCCAGGAAACATTTTAGTAAATCTTCTCTGCACCCTCTCTACCTTATTGATATCTTTCCTATAATTTAGAGACCAGAACTGCACACAATATTCCAAATTTGGCCTCACCAACGCTTTGAACAGTCTCAACATCACCTCCCAGCTCCTATATTCTATGCTATGATTTATAAAGGCCACCAGACCAAAAGCCTTCTTCACCACCCTATCCTCATGAGATTTTTTAAAGAAAGAAATTTAGATAAAAAAAATTAAATGTGACCTGTCCTAAATCTTAAACGTAATGGTCCATGTCGTGAAGAGATGGGGGAGGAACTGCTTTTCCCAAAAGGTGGTGAATCTGTGGAATTCGCTGCCCACTGTACCAGTGGAGGCAACCTCAGTAAATATATATAAGGCAAGGTTGGATAGATTTTTTCTACAGTAAGGGAATTAAAGGATATGGGGAAAAGGCAGGTGGATGGAGATGAGCCGATCATCAGATCAGCCATGACCTCATTGAACACGCTCGACAGGCCAGATAGACGACTCCTGCCCTATTTCTTATTTTCTAATGATATCCAAAATCAGGACAGAGGCATATGGTGAGAATTTAGAGGGGATCTGAAGAAGAAATATTCTCCCCTATAGGGTGGCTGGAAGCTGGAACATTCTGTGTTGAGGGAGTGATTGAGTCAGAGACCCTCGTAACATCTAAAGCAATCACGCAAATCTCTAAGGTGAGCATAGCTGTGGACCAAATGTGGATAAATGGGGCTCGTGTGGGTAAGTATAATGGATTTGATGGGCCAAAAGGCCTGCTTTTGACTCAAAAATTCCCTGAAGATGGATGCTGCTTGTTTGCCTGGCCTTTGTCTTCTCCTCTCTGTGATGGGTTCCCAAGTGTCCGGATGGGAAATGGGTTCCAGGAGGCACAGAGATACCCAGGAGCAGAGCTGGTGTTCAGCCAGCTGCCATTGACTGGTGTGATAGTCCAGATTCTATCACCAATGTGTCTATGTACAGATGGTCGTGTAGGATGACTGTGATTGGCTGAGAGTGTAGCCACACCTACTGGCAGGTCTTAAAGGATTGCTCCTAGCCAGAGCAGGTCATTCTGAACTGGTCGACCTACTTGTGATACATTCCAGTCTTTTAGTTAATAAAAGCCTTGGTTTGGATCAACAAGTCTTTGGTTCTTTTGACACGCTCTACAACTGGGTTTTGTTACTGCTCGATCAAAGATGCTCCAAACAGTTCTTGCAAAAAAAGTAGCACTTCACTTGTGAATCTGCAGTGGTCGTCCACTGCATCCAGGGCCCCTGATGTGGTCTCCTCTACGTCGGAGAGACTGGATGCAGACTGGGAGATCGCCTTGTTGAGCACCTCGGCTCTGTCCGCCACAATAATGTGGATCTCCCAGTAGTCACCCATTTCAATTCCTCATCCCATTCCCTTGCCGGCATGTCTGTCCATGGTCTCATTCTGAGACCACCAGCAAATTGGAGAAGCAACACCTCATCTTTCATCTCAGCACCCTGCAACTGGATGGTGTTAACATCGACTTCTCCGGTTTCCGAAACCCCCTCCCCCACTTCTTCCCCCCGCTGCCTTTCCCCCAGCTCTTCCTTGCTCTTTTATAGAGCCAACCTCTCCTCTTATTATATCCAAAGAACACCTTTTGTTTGTCTGGACTCCTCCCCCAGACAGTCCTCAGTCTTTATTTTTCTGGTTTCCTGTTCTTTGCTTATTCCTTGAAGAAGGGCTCAGGCCTGAAACATCGGTAATATATCTTTACCTCCTATGGGCGCTGCGAGACCGGCTGAGTTCGTCCAGCTTTTCTGTGTGTTTTTACTACAATCACAGCGTCTACAGACCGCTGTGTCTAACTCTGCCCTGTGCCATCTCTTCCACCACCCCCGCACGCCACCACCCTCCCCCCACCTTCACTGCCACCAATCTGCCGGCAATGCAGCACTCTCTCCTCTCCCCTCCCCATCCCAACATCCCTTCAGGCCCAGTGCTTGCCGGAGAACCGTGATGGCGTGGACTCCCTCTCTGGGACAGTGGCGTTTCTCAGCAACCCTGGCAGTCGTCGGTGGCTACCATGTGTAATCACGGTGAAGGCTTGGAGTGTTACAGTTGCACCACTACCTCTATGGGGAGATTCTTTTATTTTTTCATGGAACATGTACCATATAGGCCCTTCAACTCACAGTGTTGTCCAGACCTAATAACCTACCATGACAACTGCCTGGAATTTCTCTATGCATTACCCTCCATTCTGCACACCTCTCTGAAAAGATCCTATTCTCCCTGCCTCCAACACCATTGCTGGCAATGCAGTCCATGCAGCCACTATTCTCTGGGTGAAGAACTTACCTTCCCCCGTGCACCTAAAAACTATGCCCCCTCATGCTAGCCATTTCAGCCGCTGGGAGAATGCCTCTGGCCGTCCGCACAATCAATGCCTCTCATCACCTTGTGCGCCTCTAATGGGCCACCCCTCATCCTCCGCTGCTCCAAGGAGAAAAGGCCAAGTTCACTCAAACTACCCTCATGAGGCAGGCTCTCCAATCCGGGCAATACCCTTGAGGCGGAACAGGTAGCATTTTGGTTGATGTGGTGCTGTCACAGCATCAGAAACCCAGGTTTGAATACAGCGCTGTCTGTAAGCTCTCCCTGTGACCTGCGTGGATTTTCCCCAGATGCTCTGGTTTCCACCCACCCTTCAAAATGAGCAGGTTTGGAGTTTAATGGGGTGCAAGTAGGAAACTCAGTGGGTCGAACAGTGTCCGTTGTACAGCAAAGACACACGACCATCATTTCGGGCTTGAGCCCCTTCGTCAAGGTATGAGCAAAATGTAGCCCAAACAAAATGGTAGGGTGGGAGGGGAAGTGGGAGGAGCACGGTCCCACAGGCAGGAGATAATAGATGGATAAGGGAGGGAGGGCACAGCAGCGAATGGAGGGGGTGGGGGTGGCCATGTGAATGAAGAGGTGGAGAGCTGGAGGAAAGGAGACGGGGGATGGGGGAGAGCGGGGAGTGGTCTGGCAGAAACCGGAGAAGTTGATGTTAATGGCATCTGGTTAGAGACTGGCCAGACTGAATATTAGGTATTCCTCTTCCAACTTATGGGTCGCCTTGATTTGGCAGTGCATGGACAGATATGTCGGCGCGGGAGTGGGGCATGAAATGGAAACGGTCGGCCACTGGGAGATTCCTGATGCAGACAGAGCAAAGCTGCTCAGTGAAGCGATATCTCCCGGTCTGCGTCCAGTCCCTCTGACGTAGAGGAAATTGCAATGGGAGCACCGGATGAAGTAGATGACTCCCCCCCACCCGGCGGATTCACATGTGAAGTGTTGTTCCACTTGGAAGGACTGTTTGGGGCCCTGTGTGGTGGTGTGGGAAGCCATGTTTTTGGGAGGGCATTTCGGATGATCTGGACTGGAAGACCAGATCTTGGGAACAGGAACGACCAAGAGAGAGGAATTGAGGGAAAGGAATAGAATCCTCTCAGGGGATTGGGTGTGAAGAAGTGTCATCAAGGTAGTTGTGGGAGTTGGTGGGATGGTAGAAAATGTCTGTGGAAAATTTGTCTCCCAAGATGGAGACAGAGAGATCAAGAAAGAGGAGAGTGTGGCCAGGGATGGGATCAAGTGAATTTGAGGTCAAGATGAAAGTTAGCATAGTTAATGAAGTTGACAAGCTCATCATGGGTACCGGAGGCAGCGCCAACGTAGACATTAATGTAGTGGAGGATGAGTAGAGGGGCTTTGCCCATGAAGGCTTGTAGTATGGATTTCTCCACAAAGCCAAAAGGAAGGCAGACATATCTGGGATCCACATGGATAGCTACTCCCTTGACTTGGAGAAAATGGGATGGGTCAAGGGAGAAGTTATTGAGGGTGAGGACAAGTTCTGTCAACAGGAGGGGGATGGTGGCGGAGGGTGACTGGTGCAGTCTGTTGTTAAGAAAGAACCAAAAGGCGTTGAGACCTTCTGAATGGGGGATGGAGGTGTAGAAAGGTTGGACATCCATGGTAAAAATAAGGCGGTCAAGTTCAGGGAGTCGGAAGATATTGAAGAGATGGAGGACTTGTGAGGTATTGCGGATGTAGGTGGGTACCAGGGGAGAGTAAATGGAGTTGAGATAAGATGATACAGTTCTAGTTCGGTGGGTCAAGAGCAAATGGAATCAATGAATCTACCTGGATAATTGGGTTTGTGTATCTAGGGTAGGAGGTAGAACTGGGCAGTGTGGGGATGGGAAACTGCCCATGGCCTCATGCATTGCTAAACCGCGGCCACCCACAAAATGGAGGAGCAGCTCCTAATATTTCAGCTGGGTGCTCTCCAACCAGGAGGCATTAACCCCAATCTCTCCAGTTTCTGCTAGCCCACTCCCCATTTTCCCACCACCCCCCCAATCCCTCCAGCTCTCCACCCACTTCCCCTTTCCATTCACAGAGCCATCCCCACCTCCCCCTGTTTGCTGCAGCTGTCCTCCCTCCACCTATTTCCTCCTGCCTGTGGGATCGTGCTACTCCCCCTGCCCCTCCCCCCCACCATTTGGTTTGGACACCTGCCGACATTTTGTCCACACCTAGAAGAAGGACTCAAGTCCGAAACGTTAGCTCTTTGCAATGAAATGCACACTGTTTGTCCTGCCGAGTGTCTCCAGCTTTGTGTTTTTACTTCACCACAGTGCCTGAATACTTTCGTAATTTACTTTAAGAAGCCGGAATTGGCTTCTAATGAATGTAAAAAAAAATATTAAACCAGCTCTGCACCCTTGTACACATCCTTCCTGTAGTGATGTGGCTAGAATTGAACATGATATTCCAAGTGGGGTCTAATTAAGGTCTTATGTATGACCGTAAGATAGATATAGGAGCAGGAATAGGCCATTCTGCCCATCAAATTCACTCCACCATTCCATCATGAGCTGTTCTCCCGCTCAGCCCCATTCCCTGTCCTTCTCCCTATAAGCTTCGATATCCTGACGATTCAGAGACCCATCAATCTCTGCCTTAAATACACCCACCGACCTGACCTCCGCAGCTGCCCGTGGTAGCAAATTCCAGTGGTTCAGCGCTCTCTGGCTAAAGAAATTCTTCTTTTTAACTTGGGCCCTTCTACCCTTTTGTCCTTAACTCCCTCTACCATGGGGAACAACCAGAAGTAAAGCAGGAAAGCCTGCAGACGCTGTGGTTGAAGTAAAAACACGATGCTGGAGAAACTCAGCAGGTCAAACAATATATTTTATATAGCAAAGATGGGAAACATAACCAACGTTTCATCAAGGTATCATTCATGAATGGGAAACCACCGTTCGTGTTTCACTCCCCTATTACAGCAACTCCCAGGAGGGATACCAAAGTGAATGGCCCCCACTGGTGTGATGTCCACCTTGCGGAGGAGCCCAGGGAAGAGGGAGATGAACAATTGCTGCTTGGCTTTGTTAGTGAGGTCCCGTCCCAGAGACATCTGGATCACTTGGGCGGCATGGAGAGGTGGGTCGAAGGTTTCGTTTTCCACACTGCATGGTTCTCATACATTGGGCAATTTTCTCCGTAAATAACCCCAGAGTGGGCTGGTGACGGGGAAAGCGAAAAGGGCAACGTACGAAGGCCCGAAATTCCTCCTTGCTGCAGCCAAACAGGCACATGTCAAAGAAAGCTATGAAAGTAAATCTTTTAAAAATTGACAGCATGGTAACAAACCCTTTTGGTCCATGAGCCCGTGCCGCCCAATTAACCAACAACCAACAAAAGGCACTGCCCAGTTAGCACAACGCCTTTACAGCACCAGCGATTGGGACTGGGGTTCGAATCTTGCGCTGTCTGTAAGGAGTTTGTATGTTCTCCCTGTGCCTGCGTGGGTTTCCTCCAGGTGCTCCAGTTTCCTCCAAAATGTACCTGGGGTTGGTCAATTGGGTGTAATTGGTTAGTGGGCCGAAAGGACCTGTGACCTGTGACCATGCTGTATGTCTGAATTTTTTTTAACCACTAACCACTTTGCTAACCGTGTCACCCAAAATGCAGGTTTAAAAACAGGGCAACACCTGAACAGGGACTTGAACCCTGGACCCATAGATTAAAAGTCTGATGTTCTACCAACTGAACTATCCAGGCTCCAAGCTTCAGAAAAGATCCTATTGTACCTGTCTCCACCACCATCGCTGGCACTGGGTGCCATGAACTCACTCCCTGTTTCCCTCCAATTTGCGGGCAGTCTCAGTCTAGCAGTGCATGAGACCACGGACAGACATGTCGGTAAGGGAATGGGATGGGGAATTGGATTGCTACTAATTTGCCCAAATCACCAGCCTTGAGAATATGCAAGGGAATTGCAGTTTTATCAAACCTTGGTTGGGCCACATTGTGGGCAGCTCTAGATGTGGAGGCTTTGGAGAGGGTTCTTAAGAGATTCCCCAGGATGTTGAAAGTGGATTCTCATGTAGATAGGGTGGTGAAGAAGGCTTTTGGTGTGCTGGCCTTTATAAATCAAAGCATAGAATATAGGAGCTGGGAGGTGATGTTGAGACTGTTCAAGGCATTGGTGAGGCCAAATTTGGAATATTGTGTGCAGTTCTGGTCTCCAAATTGTAGGAAGGATGTCAATAAGGTAGAGAGGGTGCAGAGAAGATTTACTAAAATGTTGCCTGGATTGCAGTATCTAGAATACGGAGAAAGATTGAGTAGACTGGGTCTTTATTCCTTGGAGCATAGAAGGTTGAGGGGGGGATTTGATAGAGGTATTTAAAATTATGAGGGGGATAGACAGAGTAGATGTGAATAGGCTCTTCCCCTTGAGGGTAGGAGAGATTGGAACAAGGGGTCATAAGTTAAGAGTTAGGGGGCAAAAGTTTAGAAGTAACATGAGAGGGGGCTTCTTCACTCAGAGAGTGGTGGCTGAGTGGAAGGACCTTTCGGAAGAGGTGGTTGCAGCAGGGTCAATTTTGTCATTTCAGAGAAGGTTGGATGAGTGCATGGATGTGAGGGGATTGGAGGGTCATGGACAGGGAGCAGGTAGGTGGGACTAGAAGAGTTTACTTAAATCAGTGTGGTCTGAGGAGACGAGATGGCCTGTTTCCGACTTGGAATTGTTATATGGTTATATGTTATATGCTGGGTTTGGAGGTTGTTTTATTTGGAATGTCAAAGTCTGAGGGGTGATCTGAGAGAGGTTTATAAATAAATGAGAATACAAGAACATAAGAAATAAGAGCAGGAGAAGGCCAGCTGGCCCATCGAACCTGTTCTGCCATTCAATGTGATTCGATGATTGGCTCATCTCCACTGACCTGCCTTTCCCCCACATTCCTTAATTCATTTACTGAGTAGAAATCTATCCATCCTTATCTTAAATCTATTTACTGAGTTTGCCTCCATTGCTTCAACAGGCAACGAATTCCACAGATTCACCACCCCCTGGGGAAAGCATTTCCACCTCATCTCTGTCCTAAATCTACTTCCCTGAATCTTGAGCCGATGTCCCCTAGTTGGGGTCTCCACAACCACTGGAAACAACTTACCTCACTCTTACCTCTGCCTTTCATAATTTTGTACATTTCTACAAGATCCCCTCTCATTCTTCTAAACTCCAGCGAGCACAGTCCCAGGTGCCTCAGTCTCTCCTCACAGGCCAACCCCCTCGTCCCTCAATCACGCTTCTGAACCTGCTCTGCAAACCTCAGGTAAGGAGACCAGAACTGCACATTGTGAGTCATTGATTGCTTAGAATAGGTCATTCACAACCGGGGCCCGAGGTCCTTCCCCCCTCCCCGCAGGGGTGAGAGCACATTTAAGTAAAGACCTTTTCCTTTCAATTCTCACAACATAAATATTTCATGTTTTACATGTGGTCGATTGGAGAGAAGTATGGTAGAACTAAACTTGACTGCTTCACAGGGAAGGGGGCCCATAAACTTTGAGCAGAGTCTTGAGGAGGACATGGCCAAAACAAAGTTGAGAATGGCTGGGCATTACAGTCAGAATCTATTGCCCAGGGTGGAAATGCCATTCTGAAGGGTACTGGTTGGAGGTGAGAGGGGAGAAGTTTAAGGGAGGCAAGGCGGTGGGTGTCTGAAATGAAACAGGGGTAGTGGTGGAAGCAAATGCATTAGAAATGCTCAAGAGAGACTTAAAAACATGAATAGGCAGGGGATGGAGTGATACAGACCAGGGGCAGGCAGCAAGAACATGGAACATTGCAGCACGGCACAGGCCCTTCGGCCCCCAATGTGGTGCCAATCTTTATAAACCTACTCAACAAACTAAACTTTCCCGACTGTAATCTTCCATTTTTTTTCTTTCCCCACGTGCCTGTCTAAGAATCTTTGAATGTCCATAATGTTCCAGCCTCCACTACCACCCTTGGCAAGGCATTCCAGGCCCCCACAACTCTCTGTGTAAAACAAAACTTACCCCTAAACTTCCCTCCCTTCACTTTATACACATGTCCTCTGGGATTTGTAGTTGCTTCCCGGGAGAAAGGTGTTGGCTCTCCACTCTTCCTGAGACCCTAATAATCTTACAAAACCTCTATTAAGTCACCTCTCATCTTTCTTCACTCCAAAGAGAGATGACGTTAACCCTGCTTCACAAGAATATTTTCCAATCCAGGTGGGAGGGAACCGGAGCCCCTGGAGGAAACCCACGCAGGTCATAGGGAGAACGCACAAACTCCTTACAGACAGTGTGGGATTCATAGAAACATAGAAAATAGGTGCAGGAGGAGGCCATTTGGCCCTCCAAGCCTGCACTGCCATTCAATATGATCATGGCTGAGCAGTACCTGGTTCCTGCCTTCTCCCCATACCCCTTGATCCCCTTAGCCACAAGGGCCAATCTAACCTACTCTTAAATATTGACAAGGAACCGACATCAACTACTTCCTGTGGCAAAGAATTCCACAGATCCACCACTCTGAGAGAAGAGATTTTTCCTCATCTCAGTCCTAGAAAACTTCCCCTTTATCCTTAAACTGTAACCCCTGGTTCTAGTTTTTCCCAGCATTGGAAACAACCTTCCTGTGTCTAGTCTGTCTAAACCTGGGGTACATGTACCCCCAGTGGTACATTTGCACTGTTCAGGGGGTACATTGGGTCTGAGAGAATAGCCAGCCGCTGCAACCGTGTCTGCCTGTCCCGCATCGGACTTGTCAGCCACAAACGAGCCTGCAGCTGACGTGGACTTTTACCCCCTCCATAAATCTTCGTCCGCGAAGCCAAGCCAAAGAATAATGCAGGGTGTAGTAATCTGCAGTCAGATTGCACAATGTTGTGTTTTTTGTATCCTTAATTTTTAGGGGTACATGGGAACCTATAAAAATGCCTAAGGGGTACTGTAGAGCGCGTCAAAAGAACCAAAGACTTGTTGATTAACTAAAAGACTGGAGCATATCACAAGTAGGTCGACCAGTCCAGAATGACCTGGTCTGGTTTGAAACAATCCTTTAAGACCTGCCAGTAGGTGTGGCTACGCTCTCAGCCAGTCACAGTCATTCTACACGACAATCTGTACATAGACACATTGGTGATAGAATCTGGACTATCACACGTACAGAGGAACAAAAAGATTGGGAACCCCTGGTCTAAACCCTTAAGAATTTTATATGTTTCTATAAGATCCCCCCTCAATCTTCTAAATTCCAGAGAATACAAGCCCAGTTTATCCAAACTTTCTTCATATCCAAGTCCCTCTATCCCTGGTATCAGTCCAGTGAACCTTCTCTGCACCCCCTCCTTCCTCAGATAAGGCAACCAAAACTGCACGCAGTACTCCAGGTGTGGTCTCACCAAGGCCCTGTCCAGCTGCAGCAGGATCTCCCTACTCCTGGACTCAAATCCTCTCGCAATGAATGCCAACATACCATTCGCCCTCCTCACCACCTGCTGCATCTGCATGCCCATTTTCAACAACTGATGCACAGCAACACCCAAGTCTCTCTGCATCTCCCTTTTTCCTAAACAGAAACTATTTAGATAATAATCCTCTTTCCTGTTCTTACTTCCAAAGTGGATAACTTCGCAGTTCTCCACATTATATTGCATCTGCCACGTCTCGACCCACTCGCCTAACTTGTCTAAATCACTTTGCACCCTCTTAGCATCCTCAGCACAGCCAACCCCGCTACCCAACTTTGTGTCATCTGTAAATTTTGAGATATTGCTATCTATTCCCACATTGTAAACAACTGTGGACCCAACACAGAGCCCTGAGGTACCCCGCTAGCCACTGGCTGCCATTCTGAAAAGAACCCATTTATTCCTACTCTTTGCTTCCTGTCCATCAACCAATTCTCTACCCATCTTAATACCATCTCTCCTATTCTGTGCTTTTCAAGTGTGTACGCTAGTCTTCTGTGCGGAACCTTATCAAACGCCTTACTAAAGTCCAGATATACCACATCCACTGATTCCCCCCTATCCACTCTACTGGTTACATCCTCAAAAAACTCTATTAGATTCGTCAGACATGATTTTCCCTGTGTAAAACCAGACTGACTCTGTCCGATGATACCACTACTCTCCAAATGTACTGTGATTGCATCTTTAATAACTGGTTCTTGCACCTTCCCTACACCGATATCAGGCTAACTGGTCTGTAGTTTCCCGATTTCTCTCTCCCTCCCTCCTTAAAGAGTAGGGTTACATTGTCCACCCTCCAGTCCTCAGGAACTAAACTAGTATCTAAAGAGGTTTGAAAAATTATCACGAATGCATCCACTATTTCCTGGGCTACTTCCTTCAGCTCTGGGATGCAGACCGTCCGGCACTGGGGATTTATCTGGGTGCCTGGTCCTGTTGCTAACCCGTGCTGCCATATTGCCTCTTAGCCTGTGCTCCTCCCCCTCCTCCACCTCCTCTTCCTTCCTCCTCCAACCCACCCCCTCACCATCTCTTGTTCCTTTCGGTTGATTGTCTCAAACCCTGGCCCCAACCCCACAGCGGTGGGTGAGGTGGGGGGCCTGCCACGGGGCGCCCAGGGAGTTTGTTGCCTTGCTCATGGAGAAACATAACAAGGAACACCGCCAAGTGAGAGATGCTGAGAGTTGCTTGAGCAGCAGTGAGGAAATAGAGGAAGTTGTTCATATCCTCGACCGTCAAGCTCAGTTCCCAGGGGAGCTGGGTCACTTGGATACAGAGCACCAGTACGGTGGGTGAGAGGGGGCCTGTAGGGAGCAGGCTGGGCGCCCTCCAACCAGATGGCATTAACTGACTTCTCTGGTTTCCGTTAGCCTTGCCCCACCCCAGCCCTCTCTTTTCCTATCCCTTTTCTCCTTTCCTCTAGTTCTGTCTGTCTGTCTGTCTGCCTCTTTCCCGCAGATCTCCATTCACAGATCCACCCCCTCCCCCAATCAATTCTCACTGTTCCTCTCCTCTCCTCCCAGCCTGATCCCACCACCCCTCTCTGCCTTCCCCAGGGACTGCTCCCTCTATAATGTCCTCATCCACTCCTCCCTCCCCGCCAATCGTCCTCATGCCACCTACCCCCGTGACTGCAGGAGATGCTCCATTTGCGCCCACACCTCCTCCCTCACCACCATTCAGGGCCCCAAACAGCCCTTCCAAGTGAAGCAACACTTCTCTTGTGAATCTGCAGGGGATCATCTACTGTATCCGGTGCTCCCACTGTGGTCTCCTCTATGTCGGAGAGACTGGGCACAGACTGGGAGAACGCTTCGTTGAGCACCTTGTCCACCGCAATAGCGTGGATCTTTCAGTGCCCACCCATTTCAGATCCCTGTCCCATTTCCTTGCTGACATATCCATGGTCTCATGAACTGCCAGACTGAGACCACCCCTAAATTGGAGAAACAACACCTCATCTTCTGCCTGGTTCCCCTCCAACCGGATGGCATTAACAGTGATTTTACCATTTTCCATTAGCACCCCCTTCCCTAAACTTTCTATCCCTATGTCTCCTTTCTTCTATCTCTCTCTCTTTCACCTTTCCCCTGTCTCCTTCTCTCCAGCTCTGATTCACAGAGCCACCCCGTCCCCCGATCGATTCTCACCTTTCCTCTCCTGTCTTCCCATCCACGTCCAATTATCACCTGTTGATCTGTGCTCCTCCCCTGCCTGTTCTCCCCTTCTCCCCCAGCCTTTTAATTCAGGCGCCCATCTGCCTTTTTTCTCATACCTTGGTGAAGGGGTCAGGCCCAAAATGTTAGTTATGTGTCTTTACCTTCTATGGACGCTGTGAGATCAGCTGAGTCCCTCCAGCTGGTTTCGTGTTTGTTGACAACCCATTGAGGGTTGGTTTGAACTAAACCAACTCTCCTCTGCCCTTTCCCCATTCCCCTCCACTCCATTGTCCACAATACGTGTTCCCCCTCATTCCTTCACTCTCTGATTACCCACACTCGCTCTCTACTCCTGCTCTCCCTTCCCCAACTAAACACCAACAAGGGCTTTTATGCTTTTGGAACATTGCCCTTCATAAATCAAAGTATTGAGTCCAGGAGTTAGGATGTTATGATGAAGTTGTATAAGACATCGGTGAGGCCAATTTGGAGGATTGTGTGCAGTTTTGGTCACCGAACTGCAGGAAAGATATTAATAAGATGGAAAGAGGGCAGAGAAGATTTACTGGGATGTTGCCGGGACTTCAGGAACTGAGTTACAGGGAAAGGTTAAACAGGTTAGGACTTTATTCTCTGGAGCGTAGAAGAATGAGGAGAGATTTGATCAAGGTATTTAAAATGATGAGGGGGACAGACTGAGTAAATGTAGGTCGGCTTTTTCCATTGAGGGTGGGTGAGATATAAACCAGAGGATATGGGTTAAAGGTGAAAGGGGAAAAGTTTAGGGGGAACTTCTTCACACAGAGAGTGGTGGGAGTGTGGAACGAGGTTCCACCTGAGGTGATGAATACGGGCTTGGTTTTAACATTTAAGAAGAATTTGGACAGGTACATGGATGGGAGGGTTGTGGAGCGCTATGGACTGGGTACAGGTCAGTGGAACTAGGCAGAAGCAATTGTTCAACATAGACTGGAAGGGGCCTGTTCCTGTACTATAATGTTCTATAGTTCTAACAGCAGGAAAGAAATCTTCCTAGAATCTGAAGATTTGGGTTTTCATGCTTATGCATCTTTTGTTCAACAGAAGTGGGGGAGAAGAGATTGTGATTGGAGTGGGATGGGTTGTTTAGATATATGTATAACACAGTAACAGGCCCTTCAGGCTTATGAGCCTGCACTACCCAATTGTACCCGATTAACCTACACCCCCGATACGTTTTGGAGGGTAGGAGGAAAGTGGACCCCCTGGAGGAAACCTACTCAGACACGGGGAGAACGTACAAACTCCTTACAGACAGCACCAGATTCGAACCAGGGTTGTCGGTACTGTAATAGCGTCGTGCTGTACAAAGTGAAGGGAGGGAAGTTTAGGGGAGACATCAGGGGTGTTTTTTGACACAGAGAGTTGAAGGGGGCCTGAAATGCATGGGCAGGGATGGTGGTGGAGGCTGGAACATTAGAGGCATCTAAGAGGCTCTTAGACAGGCCCATGGATGGAAGAAAATTAGAGGGTTACAGAGTAGGGAGGGTTTAGTACTTTTTTAATGAATATATGGGTCAACACAATGACAAGGGCCGAAGGGCCTGTACTGTGCTGTATTGTTCGATGTTGCTTTCCTAAAACAGCGGGAGATGCAGGAAGATATTGAGACAGCACGGTTAGCTCAACACTATTACGACGCCAGCCACCCGGATTCGAATTCCACTTTGTAGGGAGTTTGTATGTTCTCCCCGTGTCTGCATGGGTTTTCCGGGGGGGGGGCTCCAGTTTTCTCCCACCTTCCAAAAACATATGGAAGTTGGTGGTAAATTGGGGTATTGGGCTGTATGGGGCTGTTACCATGCTTCTTATCTGAGTTTATAAAACAATTAAAAATCAATGAAAAAATGTAATTTTTGTAAACATCACACAGAGAGTGTTGAAGGAACACAGCAGGTCAGGCAAAATCTGTGGAAAGCAATAGTCAGCCGGCGTTTCTTACAGGGCAGTTCTGACTGGCCCTCAATGTGTTAAATTTAACCAGAAATACAGACAGTATAACATGACTATAGACAGAAAACCATAAGGTCCTCTGCGTTACGCAGCACATTCAGGCCCAGCTCAGTGCTGCTGTTACACAGACAGCAGAGCTGAGGGTTCCAACAATGGAAATGCTTGGAACATTTCCTCTTCTACCGAGAGAGAGAGAGAGAGAGAGAGAGAGAGAGAGAGAGAGAGAGAGAGAGAGAGAGAGAGAGAGAGAGAGAGAGAGGGGAGAGGGAGGAGGGGAGCGAGATGAAAAGAGAGAGGGAGAGCATGGGAGAGAGAGTGGGAGGAAGGAGGGAGTGTGAGAGAGGGAGCTAGCGAGAGAGAGGGAGAGAGTGTGTGGGACGGAGAGCGAGAGATGAGAGGGAGAAAGGGGTACACATACAATTCAAGGCAAGGCAATGTTGCAGTTACTACAATGCATCAGACCTGAAGTCTTTCCAGAGGATTGCCAAAGCGGCTGAGAAGATCACTGGGGTCTCCCTTTTTCTCTTTTGACCACATTCACTGGAGTGTTGGTTAAATAAAGCTCAAAAACTTATTGAGGACCCTTTCTATCCAGTACACAGGATCTGTGACCCACGACCATCTGGAAGGAGGTACAGGAGCATCAAAAATCAGGACCGTCAGGCTTCTTCCCACAGGTTCGAAGATTGATGAACAGTGTCCTGTAACTGAGTAAATCTTCCCAAAATATTTATATATATAATTTTAAATGATATCTTTCTGTTGCTATGTCATTTTATGTACGGCATGTGTATGTGCACTGCGGTCAAGAGAAACAGTTAGTGCAGTGCTTAGTGCAACGCTGTTCCAGTGCCAGCGATCGGGACCGGGGTTTGAATCCCACGCTGTCTGTAAGGAACGTTCTTCTCATGTCTGCGTGGGCTTTCTTCGGGGGGACTCTGGTTTCCTCCCACCCTTGGAAACATACCCGGGGGTATTTGGGTGTAAAAACTGGGCAGCACGGACTCGCCTTCAATCCATCGAGGGCATCTACGTGAGGCGGTGTCTCAAGAAAGCAGCCTCTATCCTCGAAGACCCCCACCAACCAGGCCATGCCCTCTTCACTCTGCTACCATCGGGGAAAAGGTACAGGAGCCTGAAGACGAGCACCCAGGGGCACAAGGACGGCTTCTTTCCCTCTGCCATCAGATTTCTGAATGATCAATGAACCACAGAACTTGCCTGACTTTGATTTTTCATGTTTTGATTTATTGCTGTAAGGTGGTTTATATGAATGTTTGCCCTGTGACGAATTTCACAAGCATAATTTCTGATTCTGATAAGCTCATATCTAGACTAACGGGACCACCAGTTTTACATTCATTCAGGACCCTGCTTGATTCTAGTTTAGGCGTGACGAAGGACAAGAGGTGACTTAATAATGTTATGAGGGGCTTAGATCGGGTGGACAGCTGGCATCTCCTTTCCAGGGTGACAGTAGCAAATATCAGCGGGCATCTGTTGAAGGTGTGTGGAAGAAAGTTGTGGAGAGATGTCAGGGCTAAGGTTTTATTTTCACAGAGAGTTGCGGGAACCTCTCCAGGGATGGTGGTGGAGGCTGAGACATTAGGAGCACTTAAAGACCCTCTTAGACAGGCACATGGATGGAAGAAAAAGAGAGGGTTACGGGTGTGAGGGAGGGAAGGTTTAGTAGGTTTTCAGTTGGCCAGCACAACAGCGGGGGCTGAAGGGCCTATACAGTGCTGAATGTTCAATGTTCCATTACAGATACATTATAAAATTACCGGTAGATATCCGTGGACAGTGAAGAAGGTGATCTGAGATTACAATAGGGTCTGTATCTTTTTTTTTACACTCACATACCACCTTAAGTTATCTTTTACTAACCACAGAGCACAGAGAGCTCTGGGGGCCTGGAATCATTGCCAGGGCTGGCGGTGGAGGCTGCAACATTAGGAGCATTTAAGAGACTCTCAGATAGGCACATAAATGCACAAAAATAGAGGTCCTCTGTTATTTTCTACTCTTGCCCTGGAATGAAGGTGCTGGCTGTCCACCCTATCTCTGCCTCTCATAATCTTGTAGGCCGCGATGCAACCCCCTCTCATCTTTGTTCGCTCCAAAGAGAAAAGCCTAAATTCTGTCAACCTTGCCTCACAAGACACGTTCTGCAATCCAGGCAACATCCTGGTGAATACCCTCTGCACCCTCTCCATTTTTAACAGGCACCCTTGGCACACGACAGTGTGGAAGAAGCAGGGCACATACCTGGGACCGGGGGCTGCTTCTTCTCTTGGGGTGTTTGGAACCGCTCCAAGTTCACCTTTGGGGGCCTGGCGGGTTTCTGAGGCGGAGGTCCCAGAGACCACAGCGCAGGCAGGGCCTTGCGCTTGGGTGCCTTGGGATCCTTCGGCCCCTCCTTACTCTCCTGGCTCTCGGCCTTGCCCTGGAACTGGCTTTGCAGCTTCGAGACCTTGCTGGATCCAACAGATCCCTCCTCCGTCTTCACCTTCGGGGGGAAGCTCTTCAGGGCTGACGACCACGGGGTTTCGCCTTTGCCCTCACTTGCTGCACCCACCCTGTCCTCGCCTCTGTGGGCAGGGGGTTTGGCCTGTTCCCCCATAGGCTTCAGTGGTTTCAAGGAGAAGGGAGCGTTGGCTTTCCCAATGCTGCCATCCTCATTCTTCCCGGTCTCTGTGCTTTCTTTGGTGGTGCCGGAATGGTCGTTCCAGGGCCTCGTCCCGGTGGGCTTTGGGAAGGTGGGCCTCAGTGGCCGATCTGTGCTCCCCGTGCCAGCTTGGGGATTCAGTTTCAGGAACTGGTTTTTAGAAAAAGCCGGCTTGCCATCACCTGAATTTCCGGGATTCGGGGGCTTGGCAAAGGTTGACGGCTTGGGAAAGATTGGCAGGGCCTCACTCTCTTTGTGGGCATTCTCCGATTCTGCGGTCGACCTCAGGCCAAACTTTGCAAAGGGCAACTTCTCCTCGTTCTCCTCCTTCTGCGCGCTGAAGGTGTTCAAAGAGTGCTTGACCCCCACGCTGGGCTTTGGAAACAGGACCTTGGGTTCCTTGTGGAACCCCTCATGCTGAGCCTTCAGCACCGAGGGCTTGGGGAAGATGGGTTTCTCGGTGCCCTGGGTGGACTTGTCGATGAAGGAACCAGCTGCCCTGTTCAGTGGGAACTTGGAAGCAGATGAGCTCTCGAAAGCAGCGGCCTTGCTGGCAACAGAAGACATGTTGCTGTGGTTCGGAGGGCGGCGGGCAGGTGTGACCTCCTGGGAGCCTTGCGCAGACACCTTGGCTGCAGTCTAGTCATCAAACCTCGACAACAGAGCCTTCACACTCAACCTGCCATCCTGAGGAGCACCAAAAACAAAAGACAATCAGTAATAATCATCGAAGATTCGGCGTGACAGTGTGCTCGAATGAAAGGAGGCTATCTTAGTAACAGCAAAGGAGCCCCGATTGGCTGATCGGGTAGACGTGATCATTTCGGTTTCCTGCCACAATTGCAGGAGGCATCCTGGAAGCCCTTTGTTGTGGTCACGACAGAGGCTTGCAACAATAAATGCAACGGCACCCACTGCGCGCAGGAGCTGGACCTGCAGGCAACGATCACGAGCTCCAGAGAGGGGAACTTCCTTCCGTCCCAACATCATCTTAGCAGCAGTGAAGGGGTGCTGCAGTGTCTGGTGGATTGGGGGAGGGGGAGGTGGGGAGAGAAGGGGGAGAGAGAGAGCAGGGAGAGAGGGGGAGGAACAGACAGAGAGAGGGAGAGTGGGGGAAAGGGGGAAAGAAAGGGAGAGGAGCAGGGGTGCACTGCTGTCGAGCTCACAGGGAGCGCCGCTCCTGGCACCTCAGAGGGCAGCTCTGGCACCTCCTTGTCGCTGTTTATGGTGAACTCTGGCGCCTAAAAGATTAGCCCTGCCCCCCCCCCCCCCCCCCACCCCCCACCACCACGGGAGAGGAGAAAGAAAGAGTAAGAAAGAAATTAATAAAAACACAGAAATACTGGAGGAACTCAGCCGGTCTCACATCATCGACAGCTGGGGTCTGAGCCCTTCATAGAGATAGAAGGGTTGAAGGAAAAATAGTAAGAAAGAAAGAATGAAGGAAGAGAGAAGAAAGTAAGGAGAAGGGGAGAGAGAGAAAGTAAAGAAACAAAGAGGAGTGGGGAAGGGGAGATGGGGAAGGCAAGATGGGAAGGGGAGAGGGGAAGGCAAGGGGAAGGGGAGCTGGGAGGGGAAGGTGAGAGGAAGGGAAGATGGGGAGAGGGGAAGGGAGAAGGGAAAGAGGAGATGGGGAAAGGAGAGGGGAAAGGAAGGGGAAGGGGAGATGGGGAAGGCGAGATGGGGAGAGTGGAAGGCGAGAGGAAGGGAAGATGGGGGAGAGGGGAAGGGAGAAGGGAAAGGGAGAGGGGAAGGGAGAAGGGAAAGGGAGAGGGGAAGGGGAGATGGGGAGAAGGGAATAGAAGAGGGGAGAGGGAGAAGGAGAAGGAGAGGAGAAGGGGAAAGGGGGACAGAGGCTTCATTGCGGTCAACAGTATATCTCTCTCCATTTGGGGCCAAACAGCCACATCTCTGTAAGGGAACTACTGCTTCATGAAACAAGACATGGAGACTATTCCTCCACACTCTCACCTCATCAGGCAGGAGCTGAACCATAACACAATACAACGCAGGAACAGCCCTTCGGCCCCTCTCGAGTTTAATGCCAACCACCAGGACCCATCTCTACCACTCCCAGCTCTTGGCCCATGGACTTCACTGCTTCATGTCTGTATGGTGTGAGTGTGAAGAAGTCTTGCTTCAGTCCACCTTACTTTGCCAGCACCCAGCCAACAGCCATGTGTATCCTCAGCCCACCTTTGGACGTGCAGGAGGGACAGGTACTGGTGGCAGTTCCACAGTTATTACCTTTGCCACGTGCCCTCTAAAATGTTCTAAATTTTAAATTTAGAGACATTGTCCAGCACAAGCCTGTGCCACAAAAATACCCCAATTAACCTACAACCCTGAACTTCATTCCCTGGAGCATAGAAGAATGAGGGGAGATTGATAGAGGTATACAACATTATGAGAGGTGAGGATAGCATAATTGCAAAAAAGGCTTTTTTGTCTGAGATTTGGTGAGAGAAGAATGAGAGGACACGAGCTAAGGGTGAAAAGAACATTTTGAATGGTGGAAGGAAGTCGGAGAACCGGGGGAAAATCCACTTAGACACAGGGAGAGTGTACAAACTCCTTACAGACAGCGCAGGTTCCAACCCGGGTGGCTGGCACTTTAATGGCGCTACGTTAACTGTGCCACTGTAGTAGGGATTGGCATGGAACTGCGGAGGCTGAGTTGAGAAAGGGACCTGAGCTATGGGTGAGGTGAGGGGTGGGGGCATGTATTAGTTTAGATCTTCCTTTGATCTCCAGAACTGCTCCAGGCAGACCCCATGGTTCATGCTGACAGATGTAGAAAGGTTGAGGCAAGATACGCTGACATTGGATAGGGTTCATCGGAGGTTCCCATGGTTGATTCCGGGAACAAAAGGGTTATCATATGAGGAGCGTTTGACAGCTCTTGGCCTGTACTCGTTGGAATTTAGGGAAATGGTTGGGGGTGGTGGGGGGGAGGGATCTCAATGAAACATTTCAAATCTTGAAAGGCATGGACAGAGTAGATGTCGAAAGACTGCTCCCCCCACGGTGGGAGAGCCTAGGACAAGAGGTCACAACTTCAGGATTGAAGGATGTTCACTTAGAACAGAGATAGGGAGGAAATTCTTCAGCTAGAGGGTGGTGATTCTGTGGAATTTGCTACCAAGGGTGGCTGTGGAGGCCGGGTTGTGGGGTGTATTTAAGTCAGAGGTCGATAAATATCTGAATAGTCTGGTTATCAAATGTTATGGGGAGAAGGCAAAGGAGTGGGGATGGGTGGGAGAATGGATCAGCTCATGATGGATTGACAGAGCAGACTCGATGGGATGAATGGCCTACTTCAGCTCCTATATCTTGTGGTGGTGTTAGGGAAAAGGTTAGTAAATTTGCAATGATGAAATGGTGGGGCTGACTCAGATGGGCTGAATGGTCTTGTAAGGTGAAAGCTTTTCTCAAGGACTTGACAAGCTTTCTTCCCCAAATAGCAAAGCAAGCAGAGTCTCTGAACATTCTTAATGCGAATCAGAACTCGGTAATGGGCGGCCAGGTTGATGTAGCAGTAAGCACAATGCCTTTACAGTGCCAGCGACTGGGACCGGGCTTCGAATTCTGCGCTGTCTGTAAGGAGTTGGTACGTTCTTCCTGTGTCTGCATGGGTTTCCCCTGGGGACTCCAGTTTCCTCCCACCCTTCGAAATGTACCGAGGGATTAGGTTAATTGGGCGGCATGGCTCGTGGGCTGAACTGGCCTGTTACCGTGCTATATATCTAAATTTAAAATTTAACCCGTGGCATGAAAGGTTTTTAAGAACATGAGAACTAGGAGTAGGAGTCGGCCGTCAGGCCTATTGAGTCTGCTCCGCCATTCAATAAGATCAAGGCTGATCAGATGATCGGCTCATCTCCACCGACCTGCCTTTTCCCCATATCCCTTAATTCCCTGACTATGTAGAAATCTGTCCAACCTTGCCTTAGATGTATTTACTGCGGTCCCCTCCACTGCTTCAACGGGCAGCGAATTCCACAGATTCACCACCCTCTGGAGAAAAGCAGTTCCTCCTCATCTCTGTCCTAAATCTACTCCCCTGAATCTTCAGGCTATGTCCCCTGGTTCTGGTCTTCCCTACCAATGGAAATAACTTACCGACCTTTATCTTATCTATGCCTTTCATAATCTCCAAAGCCAGTACATCCTTCCTCATGTAAGGAGACCAGATCCCCACAGGTTCATGGGGGTGGAAGGGGATTTGGCATGTTGGCCTTCATAAATCAAAGTGATGAGTGTAGGAGTTGGGATGTTAAGGTGAAGTTGTATAAGACATTGGTCAAGTCACATTTGGAATATTGTGTGCAGTTTTGGTGACTGAAAGACAGGAAGGATATCAATAAGATTGAAACTGTGCAGAGAAGATTGACTAGGGTCTTGCCAAGATTTGAAGAGCTGATTTACGTGGAAAGGTAGGAGTTAAACATTGAACTCTGCAGATGCTGTGATTGTAGGAAAAACACAGAAATGCTGGAGGAGCTCAGCAGATCTCGCAGCATCCATGGGAGGTAAGGACGTATAATCATTGTTGTATATTCCTTGAGCAAGGAAAGGGGCAGCACAGTTGGCAATGGGGTTAGTGGAACGCCTTTACAGCAACACCAATCGGGACTGGGGTTCGAATCTGTAAAGAGTTTGTACCTTCTCCCTGGGTCTTCCTCCGGAGGAGCTCCAGTTTCCTTCCACTGTTCGAAATGTACTGGGAGTGTAGATTAATTGGGTGTAAATTGGGCAGCATGGACTCGTGGGCCGAAATGGCCTGTCACCGTGCTGTATTCTAAATTTAAGTTTAAGGGCTCAGGCCCAAAATGTTGGAAATATATCTTGACCTCCTGTGGATGCTGTGAGACCTGCTGAGTTCTCCAGCGTTTCTGCGCTTTTAGAGGAAAAGGTTCCAGTGATTGTCAACCTTTTTCTTTCCACTCACACCCACTTTAAGTCACCCCTCTGTCATCGGTGCTCTGTATTGGTAAGGGATTGCTTAAGGTGGGATGTGAGTGGGAAGGGAAGGTTGAGAATCAATGCTCCAAACCTAATTGTTACTGAAATATTTCACTTCAGAAGAATTTTCATTGGTCCATTTCCTTTGGAGTTCTGAAACCTTGCACATAATGAGTTAATTAGCTACAATTAAAACAGTGGGTTTCAAATTTTTTCTTTCCACCCACATACCACCTTAAGCAATCCCTTACTAATCACAGAGCACTGATGGCATAGGGAATACTTAAAGTGGTATGCGAGTGGGAAGGAAAAGATTGAGAACCATGGGGACTTCATTCCATGCGGTGTAGAAGAATGAGAGGAGATTTGATGGAGGTATTTAAAATGATGAGGGGGCAGACAAGTAAATGTAGATAGGATTTTTCCACTGAGGGTGGGTGAGATACAAACCAGAGGACATGAGTTAAGGGTGAAAGGAGAAACCTTTAGGGGGTACATGAGTGGAACTTCTTCACACAGAGAGCGATGGGGGTGTGGAATCAGGTGCCAGCTGAAGTGGTAAATACGGGCTCAAATTTAATTTTAAGAAGAATCTGGACAGGTACATGGATGGGAAAGGTATGGACTGGGTGCAGATCAGTGGGACAAGGCAGAATAATAGTTCAACATTGACTAGAAGGGCTGAAGGTACTTCTTTCTGTGCTGTTATGTTCTATGGGCTTGTGGAGTTGAGATAAAAATCAGACCAGCAGGTACCTGAAAAAATACTGGGTGGTCTAAGGGAATCAGGAAGAGCCTTCCAAAGCAGAGAGGAACAGCAGGAGAGGACGAAAGGAATGTGAGGCCACTGTGGTGATTGTCGTCCTGTGGGGGAGGTTGGTGTTACGGGACCTGCAACATTCATCGAACTCAGCTTCCCCCTGTCTGCCCCAACATCCACACTTCACCTACATGCATTGCTCTGGCTGCAGTGAGGGCGCGGCCACACACAAGGAAGTGAGCAAAATAAAACATCCCTCAACAGGCAGGTGGCCTGCAATGGGGTCAGGTCAGGTCGGCTTCAGGCAGCCACCACCCATACACTCCAAACTCACCCCCGCCCATACACCCCACAATCACTGCCACCTGTACAGCCCCCACACTCACCCCCTCCCGTACACCCCACACATTCAACCTCTCCCATACACCCCACACACTCAACCCCTCCCCTACACCCCACACACTCACTCCCCCTACACCGCACACACTCACCACCCCCACACTCCCACATGCACCCCCTCCCCTACACCCCACACACGCACTCCCTCCCCTACACCCCCCACACACGCACCCCCTCCCCTACACCCCCCACACACGCACCCCCTCCACTACACCCCACACACTCACCCTCTCCCCTACACCCCACACACTCACTCCCCCTACACCTCACACACTCACCCCCCCCACACCCCACACATGTACCCCCTCCCCTACACCCCACACACACACACCCCCTCCATACACCCCCCACACACTCACCCCCACCCACACACCCCACACTCTCACTCCCACCCACCCCCACCCATACACCCCCCACACGCACCCCCACCCATACACCCTACACACCCACTCCCACCCATACACCCACACACTCACCCTAACCCATACACCCCTCACACACTCAAACCCCCACCCGTACACCCTACCCCTCCCATAGACTCTTCCCCACCACACCCCCTCCACACCTCCCTCCTCATACACACACACTCTCCCACACATCCACCCCTCCCCCCACCATACTCGCAATCTCACAGTCCCTTCCTGCTGTCCCGCTCCATGGAGCACCGATCACTCCCGATTGGTGGTGGTTACCTCTGCGGTGAGATAGTGGGGGTTTACCCGGAGACCCTGTTGCTGGTAGGGTCCATGAACCAGGCAGCCTGTGGATGCTGTCTGCTGGAAGCCCGTTCCTTCCTGGAGCTCACTGGATCTGCAAGCTTGTTGTGTGACCAGACCGGTCAATGAGGAAGCAACAAAGAGGAACTTCCTCAGCCCGAACAAGGAGGACCTGCCAAATGCAACCTCTCTAAAACAATCCCGGATATAACATCAGGTGTCACTTTGCAGCAAATGTGTTACTGGGCATCATGTTAAAATTGCAATAGAATAAGACAGATTAAGCACAGAAGCTTGTTGTTGAGTGGGATGTGGCAGTTCAACTGGTTGGGTAACTTGTGATGAGAGTTTTAAATTGCGATAAAGTTTTGCATTGAACTGGCACCTCTCCCAACTCCTCTGATGAACGGTATCACAAATAAAGGTGGGGAGAGATTGGACCAGGGAAGAAAACAGAGAGTCAAGTGTAGAGTAGAAGGTTGAGAGGGGATTTGATGGAGAGGGTATTTAAGATTATGAGAGTTGATGTGGAAAGGCTTTTTTTCCCTTGAGGAGAGTTGAAACAAGAGGTCATGAGTTAAGGGACGAAAGCTTAGAAGTAACGAGGGGTAACTTCTTCACTCAGGGAGTGGTGGCTGTGTGGAATGAGGTTCTGGGAGAAGTAGTGGCGGCAGGGTCCATTTAGTCATTTAAGGAAAAGTTGGATTGGTATATGGATGGGAGGAGAATGGAGGGTTATGGGCAGAGTGCAGGTAGGTGGGACTAGAGGAGAGCACTTGACCCGGTGTGGACTAGAAGGGCCAAGATGGCCTGTTTCCTTGCTGTGATTGTTACATGGGTATATGTTAGCGCTATCGATCGACCACATCAGACAGTGAGTTGTGATTAATAGGCTTTAATCACCTTAAGACATCAGCACATCTCACATGTTGTTGGCCTGGTTCCAAGGCAGGTACTGAGGGAGGGGTTTGGGCATAACAGCTTTTATGGGGATTTCCAGGAGGGAGGAGTCACAGGTTCAGGGGGGCGGGCCAGCCCATTACAGCACTAACAAGCAAGTGGTTGAGCCACATTCACCCCTTCTTTTGACACAAAGCCCAGCAGGGTGAAGTGAGTCAATGTCTGTTACAGGTTCAGCCCGTCCGGTGATCTCGTCTGTGGCTGCAACCGCTGTAGGGTTTGCTGTGGTTCAGCAGCTGGCTCCCTGGGTGCTGTCTTGCACGACATGCTGTGCCTCCGGGAGCTGAGGCGGGTTAGTAGGACCTTGGGGTTCCTTGGCCTGGGGTTGGGGGTGAGGCGTTGGGTGCAATTAGTGGGGCCAGATGGTCAGGGTTATTGTGAGGGGATGTTGATTGGTTGGTCGAGGGGTCCCCTGCGTGCGCCAGGTCTCGGATGAAAACCGTGTCCTACTGCCCATCCTGGTACTCCATGTAAGCGTGTCGGGGGTTAGCATGGAGGAGGTGGACCTTCTCGACCAGAGGCATCTGTTATGCTTCCGGAGCAGGACGGTCCCAGGGGTCGTCAGCCAGGACGGACGGCAGTGTGGTTCCCAATGCCGACTTTCTGGGGAAGGAAAAGAGCCTTTCGTGTGGTGTCACATTAGTAGCGGAAAAGAGGAGGGACCTGATGGTGTCCTCAGGGAGGACTTCTTGCCACTGGGAGATGGGCAGGCCTTTCGACCTGAGGGCTATGAGGGTTGCCTTCCAGATGGTGGCGTTCTTCCTTTCCATCTGGCCATTCCCTCAGGGGTTATAACCCATGGTCCAGCTCGTGGCTATGCCCTTGGCCAGCAGGTACTAGCACGGCTCCTCACTCATAAACAAGGATCCCCGGTCGCTATGGATATAGCATAGGTATCCAAACAGAGTAAATATGCTGGGCAGTGACTTTCTGACTGCGGCGTGGTCATGTCTGGGCAGCGGATGGAGAAGGGGAGTGGGAGTATTTGTCAGTGATATTCAGGAAGCATACATTCCTGTTGGTTGGCGGAAGGGGGCCCCTTGAAATCCATGCTCAGCCACTCGAAGGGGCGGGTGGCTTTCCTGAGGTGGGTTTTGTCTGCCTGATAGAATTGGGGTTTGCATTTTGCACAGACCGGGCAACTCCAGGTCAGCTCTGATATCTTCAACTGAGTATGGGAGATTGTGGGCTCTAACGAAGTGGTAGAGCCTGGTGACCCCGAGGTGTAGAAGTTGTTGTAGAGGACTGGGAGATGGTCCAACTGTGTGTTGGCACATGTCCCCCAGGACAGGGCATTGGGTTGTTGAGTTTCCCGGGCCAGTACAAGATCTTGTAGTTGTAGGTGGATAGTTCAATTCTCCACCTCAGGATCTCGCGTTCTTAATTTTTTCCCCGCTGTTTGTTAGTGAACGTAAAGGCGACTGCACGTTGGTCAGTCAGCAGCGTGAGCGATTTTCTGGCCAGGTAGTGCCTCCAGTGGTGCACAGCTTCCACTATGGCCTGGGCCTCCTTCTTGACAGCTGAGTGTCAGAATTTGGGGCCCTGGAGGGTTCGGGAGAAGAATGCCACTGGCTTGCTTGCCTGGTTGAGTGTGGCTGCCAGGGTGAAGTTGGACCCATTGCTCTCCACCTGAAAGTGAATGGATTAATCCACAGCATACATCACCACCTTGGTAATGTCGCCCATGATGAGTATGAACCCTGCTTGGGCTTCTGGCAACTGGGGAAAGGTGGTAGATTTCACCAGAGGGTGGTCTTTGTCCACTGGGTAAAATACGTGAAGGGCCTTGAAATTATGGGGCAATGGGAATTCCAACAGGGGATGTCTGCAGTCAGGGTTGGGCCCAATGACACCATTCTCCATCACGCAGCCCAGGACAGCCAGCTGTGAAATACTGAACACGTACTTCTTTTGGTTGTATGTGAGGTTAAGGCTTTTGGCTGTCTGGGGAAATTTTAGAAGATTAGCATCATGTTGCTGATGGTCATGGCCACGGATGGTCACGTTGTCCAGGTAGGGAAATGTGGCCTTTAGCACACAGTCATCCATTATCTGGTCCATCTCCCTCTGAAAGACAGAGACTCCATTGGCGACCCCGAAAGGGACCTGAAGGAAGTGGTAGAGGCGGCTGTCCGGCTCAAAGGGGGTGTACGGGCTGTCTTCCAGGTGGATTGGGAGTTGGTGGTAGGCCAACTTGAGGTCAAAAGTTGAGAAAACTCAGAACTGGGCAATCTCATTCACCATGTTGGTGATTCGTGGGAGTGGGTAGGCATCCAGCTGGGTTAAACAACTTATGGTCTGGCCAGTTGATGTGGGCTGTCCCGATCCAGGGTAATCGAGGCCTACGTCTGGTCACTGCTGCAGAGATGGTTCGGGGGCGCCCGCCAAGATGGCTGCTCCTTGCCGCCGGATGTGACGCCAGAAGTGGTGCCGTCCTGGTTTGTCGCTCCAGTGGCCCTGCCGAGCCATTTCCCGTGACAAGAAGTGACGCCAGTGGTGAAGCCAGAAGTGGCATGATCCAAGGTAGTGGCAGCTGCCGGCCGCACGCGGCACTGCCAGAAGGGGGGAGTGGAGACCTACATGCCTTCCTGTAATGTCCCTTCTTCCCACAGGCGGAGATTGTAGCATTTCAGGCCGGGCAGCTCTTTTGGGGATGCTTCATATGGCCGCGGAAGTAACACTTCAGGTGCTCAATGGCGGCAGCGGTGACTAGGGCCCCGTGTCCCAAGATGGCAGCACCTGCACTCCCCATGAGGCAGCCACGTGAAGATCTCCACGTTCAGCTGCGCCGTCTCAATCGCTTTAGGCAGGTCGACGACTTCTTGCAGGCTTTGATCGCCCTTTTCCAAGAGTCTCTATCTGATGTGATCGGACTTGAATCCATTCACACATGTATCACGTATCAGGCCTCTCTGCAGCCGCAGGCTCGCCCCAGCTCCCACAGGACCCACATGTAATTGACATGTACCCATCCACTGATTCACCAGGTGCTTGTCTATGACTGCTCTGGAGGAACCTGGAGAAGACGACAGTTGTCGGGGTCCGATACTGTCTCTGCAGGAGTTCCACTGTGGCCGAGTAAGTCGTGCAGTCCCTGATCATCTGGAAGACCCGGTGGCCGACCTGAGCGAAGAGTAGATCTAGAGTAGGCTAGAAAAACTGGACTTGTATCTGATGGAGTTTAGAAGGATGAGGGGGGACATGATTGAGGTATACAAAATCATCAGGGGGATAGACAGGGTGAAGTCGGATCACTTGTTCCCAATGATGGGGGAGACGAGGACTAGAGGGCATAGTTTAAGAATACAGGGTAGGCCCTTTAGGACGGAGATGAGAAAACATTTTTTTACCCAGAGAAGTGTGAATCTGTGGAATGCTCTGCCACAGAGGGTGGTAGAGGCAGATTCGCTGATTATGTTCAAAAGAGAGTTAGATAAGACTCTAGTGGGCAAAGGAGTTAAGGGTTATGGGGATAAGGCTGGAAAGGGGTACTGATAGTAATGATCAGCCATGATCTGTAAAATGGCGGTGCTGGCTCGACGGGCTGAAGGGCCTACTCCAGCTCCTATTGTCTATTGTCTATTGTCTATAGATCTCGTTTGTCTTTCTCAATCTGTACTTCATTGCGTCTCATGAAAGCATTAAGGCAGGGAAGCCATTGATTGAATTTGACTGAGGTCTAGAGATCCTTAGGGCCGGTGTCCAATTTAACAGCCCGTGTCGCCTTGTCCATTGGTCAGAATTTAAGGTTATTAAATTGTAGTGCCATCGATCAACCACATTAGACAGAGAGTTGTGATTAATAGGCTTTAATCACCATTTAAAACATTAACACTTCTCACATGTTGCTGGCCCGGTTCTAAGGCAGGTACTGAGAGAGGAGTTTGGGTGTAACAGCCTTTATGGGGATTTCCAGGAGGAAGAGGTCACAGGTTCAGGGGGCGGGCCAGCCCATAAAATACAGTGGTTCCAACACATCAAGGTTAGACAAAACTGTTTGTCTCTGCCCTCATGCACTACCCAACCAAGACCACCCATAAACTGAAAGTACAATACCTGATTTTCTGTCTGGGCACCTATCCGGCCAGATGGCATTAACATTGATGTCTCCATTTTCTGCTAACCTACTCTACTTTTCCCCTCCCTTCCCTCCCCCTTCCAGCTCTCCACCCCTTCTCTCTCTCCCAGCCATCCCTTCTCCCCTTGCTTGCTGCTGTGCCCTTCCTCCCTTCTCCACCTATTACCTCCTGACTTTGCCTCCCCTCTATATCTGTCGACATTTTTCCATACCTTGATGAAGGGCTCAAGCCTGAAACATCGGTTATGTATTTTTTATCTTTGCTATATAAAGAACACTGTTTGACCTGCTGAGTTTCTCCAGCATTGTGTGTTTACTAAGATGTGTTATGGAATTGTGTTAATATTAATCTTTAGTAATGGAGTATATATTTCTTAGTAAAAATTAGTTTTAGAGTGGACAGGGCACACTTACACTCAGAGAAGAACCATTTTTAAAGTCAAAATGTCTGTTAAGCCATTGTTCTGCTGGAAGCTTGTTTGCTTAAAAAGACAGGATGATTGCTAATTCAAAGCTGTAAACAGTCATAAAAGACCTATGACTGCTCTCCATTGAGAACTCAAAACAATATGTGTTTGATCAGGAGCAGGCTGTGTTCAGGCACCACTATTCTGCTGGCTAAGGTCACAGACAGAACAGAGACATATCCACTCAGAAACCTTTGGGCTTTAAACTTCAAAGACTGTGATGATGTCATGTCACATGATTAAAGACATTTCAAAAAATATATTACTGAAAACAGACATTTTGAAACCAGAAGTTGCCAAACCACAATGTAAGCAAGACAAGTTTGAAGATTCAGTAACCAGAAAAGGTACTGTTATGTGTTACTCCTGGTCAAAGGAGAACACAGAATAAGTGGCTTTTGAATGACTGCTTCGGACTGTCCCTTTAAGTGAGAGAGAGGGAGATCTTGCTGTGTCCATTTCTACATGGCACTTTGAGTAGCCCTTGTCTGGGGTTTTGGAATCATCACGGGAAAGACAGATTCTGAAACCTCCATGAAAAATCACTCATATGAAGAAACATTGCTGTGAGAACAACTCATCAAGAATTCTGTGAGTTTTAAAGAGATCTGATGACTTGATGTTTCAAAACTAATTTTCAGCAACAACATGAAAGTTTTCTGAGATTGAAATTTAAAATAATCTCTTCAGAATGATAGCTGAACAGTAATGGTTTTGGTTTGAACTCCCCCCCAACACACACACACACACACACACACACACACACACACACACACACACACACATGCACGCACACACGTGCACACACATTTGTGCATAGTAGGGTTAAGTTAGAATTTAGTGGGGGCATGGCAAGATGGCATAGAATCTAGACATCGTAAGGTAAAAACATCATGAGATGGGACCGGAGAAGGAGTCACCCAGTACTAAGGAGTAACAGAATGCAGATGTGACCTTGTCCACTCAAGATAAGCTTGGCACTAACAAGAATGATGTGCAACAGACTAACAGAGAAGGATAGCAACAGTTTATTCATTGGACAATGTCATGGTATGATAATTTACTAAGTACGTATCCTGAGGTATAAAAAAAACACCACTTGCTGATAACGGCAGAATGCGCCTTCTCCAACTAACACTGTTAGTTGCAAGTGTTACAATCCGATAATAAAGAACAAAGAACCTTGATTTCGACTCAGTCTGGTGTTTGACTCACTCATTCATGAACAAAGCAGACCTAACAACATGTAATCTCGACCTCTCTGGCCAGACTTTTAAGTACTTATTTTTTAACCCTTTGTTTTCAAGTTTAAACTTTTTAAATATTAGTTTAAAGTATTAAGGAACTATTATGGCCATTAATGTAAAATGATTAAACCTCAAGTGCAGAAGAAGTTACATTTTCAAAGTGCTGAAGATTTGGGGCCTAAACGACTTGTTACAGCTTCAGGTTTAATCTCTTCAGTGTCGAAATCTCAAAGACTGCCTGTGGGAGCTGAAAAAAAATGTATACTACTCACCAAGTGAAGGATGGCGCTGGAATTACCCGTTCTCTGGAAGAAGGTGCGTGTTCCCAAGAAGTGGATCCCGATTTGGAAAGCCTTTCGATTTCAATGGAGGGAGCATGCAGGAAGACGACTCCATTGTTGGAAATGCACCAGGAAGCATTTCAACCTGAAGATATCACTTTCCTTCGTGATTTTGTGAAAAAACTATGAGATGTGGGGGGGGTGGGGTAGACCAGCGGCGACCCCCTGAGAAAGTCGGAGTTGCAGCAAGAGCTGCAGTTACCTGGTTCTGCCACTACGTCAGAGAGAGCAGGGCTGAGCTTTTCTGAGCTACAGTGTATGCAGCGAAATGCAGTTATTCAGCCTCTAATGAATGAGATGGTTCAAATTATAAGTTCAGAATTAAATACAGTTAAAGCAAATGTGGATGCATCTCATGAAGAATTTAAAAAATTTCAGTCTGCTTTTTTGGACTGTAAACAACAAGTGGCTTCTAACACAGAAAAAGTGTTGAAGGTTGAAAAATCAGTCATAGAATGGGGAGAACGTAAGAAGGAGTTAGAGAGGAAAATAGACTACTTGGAGAACCAAAGCAGAAGGAATAATGTGAAAATCATTGGTTTGCCAGAAGGTATGGAAGGACAAGATCCTCTTTGTTTCTTTAAAGACTGGATCCCACAAGTATTAGGGCAAGAATTTTTTTCTGGATGATTGGTACTGGAAAGAGACCATAGAGCTCTAAGAAGAACACCCTCAGCTGGTCAGCCACCGAGACCGGTAATAATTCGATGTTTGAATTATCTGGACATAGAAGCAATACTTCGACTAGCAGTGCAAAATGCGAGACAACGACAAACTCCGTTATTGATTCAGAATAGCAGAGTTTTTTTAATCCTGATTTGAGTCAAGAGGTCATTCAACGTTGACATCGATTTAATCCAGTTAAAGAAGTTTTGTTGTGTAAATGTTATAAGTCTACTTTTCGCTACCCTGCAGTGTTGAAGGTGTTTTATGGAGATCATCAATTCCGGTTTTTTGAGAATGATCATGAAGCAATGATTTTTGTTGATTCATTGCCAGATATAAGAGGACAAAGACGTCGTCCACAATTATCTACTAAAGAAAAATCTGGTTGTTCTGGAAACGGAAGAAATGGCAGAAATGGGAAAAGGGGAATGGAAAGAGTCCAACTTCTTCTGAAATGGGATCTTCAAGACTGGAATCTCTTGGATGAAAAGAAGAATTTTCTTTTTCTTTTTTTTTGTTATTATGATATTTTGATGTTATTGATTGTTTGGCTGGGGAGGGAGAGACTTGTTCTAAGATCTTTACTAGTCATCAGCCACTGGTGGGTGACCCACACCCAATTTTTGTTTAGGGATTACTACCTTTAGGTAGTTTTTTGTGGGGGGGGGAATTTTCTCTTTTTTCTTTATTTTTTTTAATTTTCATTTTAGTTCGGTTTTAATTTGTGATTTTTTCCTCCTATTCGAGGGCCTATATACATTAATTTGAGTTTTCATATAAAGATATTATTGGTATTTAGTAACAGTAGTATATATGTGGAAGTTGAGGTTTGCTACTTTTAACATTCGAGGATTAAACAGAACAATTAAACATAAGCGAGTCTTGGCGTATATTCAGAAGATGAAAATTGATATTGCTTTTTTACAAGAAACACATTTGAATGTGAAGGAAAGTATGAAATTAAAGAGGGACTGGGTTGGGCATGTATATTCTTCTTCATTTAATTCTAGGGCTAAAGGCGTAGCAATTTTGATACATAAAAATTTATCTTTTGAATTACAATCAATGGAGGAAAAGGCAGGATGTTTCTTAAATTGAATTGTAAGATTTTTTGTGAATTTTGGACTTTACTTAATATTTATACCCCAAATGCAGATGATGAAGTATTTATTTCGGATGCATTTTTATTTTTGGGACAGGCTAATGATAATATTTTAGTTGGTGGTGATTTTAATTGTGTTTTGGAACCTTTATTAGATAAATCTCTGAAGAAAGTTAAGAAATATAAGATGGCAGTTCAGGTTCAAGCATTGATGAAAAATCTTAATTTAGTAGATATTTGGAGACGTCTTAATCCGACAGAGAAAGATTTCTCCTTTTATTCATTTAGACATGATTCGTTTTCAAGGATTGGCTTTTTTTTTAGTATCGGCACATTTACAACGGAAGATACAACAAGCAGAATATAAAAGTAGGTGATTTCAGATTATTCTCTGTTATATTTTACATATGCAACTTCTGAGAAAATTCAAGTGGCCTATCGTTGGAGGTTTAATACAATGTTGTTAAAAAATATGGAATTTATTGATTTTTGGAAAAAACAAATTAATTTTTTTTGAAAGAAAATTCTAATTCTGTTCAAAGTAAGTTTGTATTATGGGATGCTATGAAAGCCTATTTGAGAGGATAAATAATTAGTTATACTTCTAAAATAAAAAAGAATTGATTAAATCAGAGTCTTGAATTAGAGAAACAGATTGATGAGTTAGGAAAGGAATTCCAGAAAGATGCTACAGAAGATCAGAAAATAGAATTATCTAGGTTGAAATTGGAATATAATACTTTGCAATCTTATCAATTTGAATGTGTGATTAATAGGACTAAACAATGGTATTACAAATGGGGAGAGAAAGCACATAAGGTATTGGCATGGCAATTAAAGAAAGGACATGTTTCGAAGACTATTAATGCTGTTAGACGGAATTCTCTTATTACTTATAAACCTCGTGAGATTAATGATGAATTTTATTCATTTTATAAAAAGTTATATACATTTGAAGGAAAACTGGATCGATTGATCTTTTTTATCACAGTTGAATTTACTGACATTAGAGGATGGAGATATACATGAGTTAGAAGAATCATTTACTGATTCGGAAATTAAAATGGCTATGTTGAAAATGCTGAATGGTAAATCGCCTGGTGATGATGGATTTTCGGTTGAATATTATAAAATTTTTAATGATGATTTATCTACAGTGTTTGGGGATGTTTTACGTCAAGTTGGAGAACATTATGATTACCTGAGTCTTGTTCTAGTGCTTTAATTACAGTAATTCCTAAAAAAGATAGAGATCCTTTGAAAGTATCTTCATATAGACCAATTCCGTTGTTGAATGTAGATTATAAAATAATAGCTAAAATATTAGCGAATAGATTTTTACCTAAGTTGATTTATATGGATCAAACAGGTTTTATAAAGAATAGATATGCTTCAGATAATATTTTGCGCTTGATTAGTTTGATTAATAGATTTCGACAATCTTTAGATCACCCGATGGTGATATCTTTAGATGCAGAAAAAGCATTCGATAGTGTTGAATGGAATTTCTTGTTTAAAGTTTTGCAGAAATTTAAGTTTGGTCCTTTCTTTATTGGTTGAATTAGGGCTCTATATAGTAAACTGCTAGCCAGAGTATTGACAAATGGTTTGATTTCAGAATCTTTTAAGTTAACTCGATCAACTCGTCAATGTTGTCCTTTATCACCAGCTTTGTTTGCGTTAGTAATTGAACCTATAGCACGGTTGATACGACAAAATATACAGTTACAAGGTATGAAAGTTTTAGATGAGGAGTATAAAATTAATTTATTTGTTGATGATGTATTGGTGTATTTAATAAACCCAGCTCAGTCACTTTTGCATTTGAAGGAGTGTTTAATACAATATGGATGTCTTTCTGGATATAAAGTTAATTGGGAAAAAAGTGAAATATTACCGGTAAGTGAAGGAGATTATTCAGTTTATAAGAATATTATTAATTTGAAGTGGACTGATCGAACCAAATATCTGGGTATAATTTTGGATGTTAATTATCAATCTTTATATCAGTTAAATTATGTTCCATTAATAAAAAAAATTAAAACTGATTTGATTAAATGGAAAGATTTACATATTAATTTAATGGGAAGGATAAATACAATTAAGATGAATATCTTTTCATGTATACAATATTTGTTTCAATCTATTCTGTATTTACTTGATAATATTTTTTTTCGAGACTTGAATAAAACGGTTAGGGAGTTTTTATGGAGAGGTAAATTTTCGAGAGTAGCTTTGAATAAATTAACTTGGAAATATGAGTTTGGGGGACTACGTTTACCACATTTTCAAAATTCAGTATAAGGGTATTAAAGGTTATGGAGAGAAGGCGGGGACGGGGTACTGAACTTTAAGATCAGCCATGATCTCGTTGAATGGCGGAGCAGGCTCGAAGGGTCGAATGACCTACTCCTGCTCCTCTCTTCTATGTTTCTATGTTTTTATTATGAAGCAGCCCAACTTAGTTCATTGATGGATTTGGTACGGCCTCCTAATTTAAGTTGAGCTGCTTCATAATAATTTTGAAAATGTGAAAAATCTGAAGCATATCTATTCTTTATAAAACCTGTTTGATCCATATAAATCAACTTAGGTAAAAATCTATTCATTAATATTTTAGCTATTATTTTATAATCTACATTCAACCACGGAATTGGTTTATATGAAGATACTTTCAAAGGAACTCTATCTTTTTTTAGGAATTACCGTAATTAAAGCACTAGAACAAGACTCGGGTAAATCATAATGTTCTCCAACTTGACGTAAAACATCCCAAAACACTGTAGATAAATCATCATTAAAAATTTATAAAATTCAACTGTAAATCCATCATCACCAGGTGATTTATCATTCAGCATTTCCAACATAGCCATTTTAATTTCCGAATCAGTAAATGATTCTTCTAACTCATGTATATCTCCATCCTCTAATGTCGGTAAATTCAACTGTGATAAAAAAGATCAATCGATCCAGTTTTCCTTCAGATGTATATAACTTTTTATAAAATGAATAAAATTCATCATTAATCTCACGAGGTTTATAAGTAATAAGAGAATTCCATCTAACAGCATTAATAGTCTTCGAAACATGTCCTTTCTTTAATTGCCATGCCAATACCTTATGTGCTTTCTCTCCCCATTCGTAATACCGTTGTTTAGTCCTATTAATCACACATTCAAATTGATAAGATTGCAAAGTATTATATTCCAATTTCAACCTAGATAATTCTATTTTCTGATCTTCTGTAGCATCTTTCTGGAATTCCTTTTCTAACTCATCAATCTGTTTCTCTAATTCAAGACTCTGATTTAATCGATTCTTTTTTATTTTAGAAGTATAACTAATTATTTATCCTCTCAAATAGGCTTTCATAGCATCCCATAATACAAACTTACTTTGAACAGAATTAGAATTTTCTTTCAAAAAAAATTAATTTGTTTTTTCCAAAAATCAATAAATTCCATATTTTTTAACAACATTGTATTAAACCTCCAACGATAGGCCACTTGAATTTTCTCAGAAGTTGCATATGTAAAATATAACAGAGAATAATCTGAAATCACCTACTTTTATATTCTGCTTGTTGTATCTTCCGTTGTAAATGTGCCGATACTAAAAAAAAAAGCCAATCCTTGAAAACGAATCATGTCTAAATGAATAAAAGGAGAAATCTTTCTCTGTCGGATTAAGACGTCTCCAAATATCTACTAAATTAAGATTTTTCATCAATGCTTGAACCTGAACTGCCATCTTAGATTTCTTAACTTTCTTCAGAGATTTAAAGGTTCCAAAACACAATTAAAATCACCACCAACTAAAATATTATCATTAGCCTGTCCCAAAAATAAAAATGCATCCGAAATAAATACTTCATCATCTGCATTTGGGGCATAAATATTAAGTAAAGTCCAAAATTCACAAAAAATCTTACAATTCAATTTAAGAAACATCCTGCCTTTTCCTCCATTGATTGTAATTCAAAAGATAAATTTTTATGTATCAAAATTGCTACGCCTTTAGCCCTAGAATTAAATGAAGAAGAATATACATGCCCAACCCAGTCCCTCTTTAATTTCATACTTTCCTTCACATTCAAATGTGTTTCTTGTAAAAAAGCCACATCAATTTTCATTTTCTTAATATACGCCAAGACTCGCTTATGTTTAATTGTTCTGTTTAATCCTCGAACGTTAAAAGTAGCAAACCTCAACTTCGACATATCTACTAATATTACTATTGAAACATTTTTAATGTTGAAAGGCATGGACAGAGAAAATGTAGAAAAGTTGTTTCCTAGGGTGGGAGAGTCCAGGACAAGAGGGAACAACTTCAGGACTGAAGGGCATTCGCTTAGAACAGAGTTCACAAGTTAAAGAAGCAGAAGCACCAGACCCATCGAGTCTGTTCCATGACTCTACACTAAACGGAATTATGGTCACACCTAGTTCCAATTTCCAGCCCCTTCCCCATATCTCTTTATACCCTGACTAATGAGATACTTATCCATTTCCTATTTAAATTCTCCCAGTGATCTGGCCTCCACTGCTTTGTGCGGCAGTGAGTTCCACTGATCCATGACCCTGTGACTAAAGAAGTTCTTCCTCCTCTCTGTTTTAATTGGATAACTTCTGATTTTAAGATTATGACCCCTTGACCTCGATTCACCCACCAAGGGAAACTCTGCTCTGTCAAAACCTTTCAATATTCAAAATGTCTCTGAGATCTCCTCTCATTCTCCAATACGCCAATGAATACAACCCAAGAGCTGCAAAATGGTCCTTGTATGTTAGCCCCTGCATTCCAGGAATCATCCTAGTAAATCTGCTCTGCATCCTCTCCAACAACATCACATCCTTTCAAAGATAGGGGGCCCAAAACTGCACACAGTTACTCTAAATGCGGTCTCACCAGTGCCCCATGGAGCCTCATCAACACCTCTTTACTCTTGTACACTACTCCTCTTGAAATGAAGGCCAACATAGCATTCGCCTTCTTCACGACCAATCCCACCTGGGCATTAACTTTGAGATTACTCTGTATAAGGATGCCCAGGTCTCGTTACACCTCCCAGGGTTGAATTTTCTCCCCATCCAGATAGTCCTCAGCCTGTTTATTTCCACTGCCAAAATGTAGAACCGAATATTTCTCAACATTGTACTTCATCTGCCATATTTTTTCCCGAACTCCCAATCTGTCCACATCCCTCTGAATTTTACTGTTTTCTCATACAAACACTTTAAAACAAATCTTATTTAAAATACTGGAGCTCTGCTCATGCTAGACATGCCGGGGCCAACAGTCTTTGCAAAAGCTTTGGAGAGTGCCCAAGATACTTCACTAGAGGATTGTTGTTTACAAAAGGCAACAGATGAAAGAGCTTGTTGGAGCTACAGATTGTCTGGAGCTGTTCTAAGAAGGTCATATGGTTTTGCAAGCAGAGAGAGTAAAACAGGCTTTTTCTCTGTGTGTGTGTGTGTGTGTGTGTGTGTGTGTGTGTGAGTGAGTGTGTGTTAGTGAGTGTGTGTGTGTGTGTGTGTGTGTGTGTGTGTGTGTGAGGGGGGGAGAGAGAGATATCAGTTCTACAGCATTACAGTCATCAACAGCAACTGGGACAGGAACAGGACAAGCTGGAAAGCTTGTGGAAAACCCCATTTGGAAGATGGGTTGTGAGTGCTTAGTTCAGCCTGGTCAAAGCCCTTGTGGTTCATGCAAGAGGAGAGGACTGGATGCCTAATGTTTCACTTGAAATAAGTGAAACCAAAAGGAACTCTGTGGTGACCTGAAAGAAAGAGGTTATCATCTGGAGAACCCTGATGGGGCAAGTTTCTTCAACAAGACTCTGAAGCGGCTGATTAAAAAGAAATCAGTTGTGAATGTCCGGTGAACAACAAATCTCACTCTGAAAACCAACAAGAACCTTCCTGAGCTGTAACCTTTCAAGCACCAAAGCTTGGTGAACTTTATAAATATTAAATTCTGTGCACAGTATAAGAATTGCCTGCAACCAGTGAACTTGGAGGAATGGGAAGTGAGATTGAACTGTGAACCAAATAACTTTTCTGAACTTACACACACATTATATACACATGCGCTTAGAATTAGAAGGGGTTAAGTTAGGTTAGTTAAGTTAATAGTCATAAATTGGAGTTTGATCCTGTTTTCATGTTTAAAGATAATTAAAAGGAATTTTTGTTTAAGTAACTATTTGTCATGGTGAATATCTATTGCTGTTGGGTTTTTGGGGTCCTTTGGGCTCGTAACAATACAATATAACATTATCTGTTACACTCCCCATTTAAAACAAATCGTCTGTTCACGTTCCTTCTGCCAAAGTGCGTGGCTGTCCATTTTCCGGCATTATATTTCATTTGCCACTTCACTGCCCAGTCTCCAAATCTGTCTAAATCCTTCTGCTACCTCCGATTTTTCTCGACACGACCTGTTCTTCCATCTACCTTTGTATCATCTGCATATGTGATGACAAAACCATTCATTCCATAATTCAAATCATTAATGTTCAAATAAAAAGAAACACCCCCAACACTGACCCCTGCAGACACCACAAACAACCAAGAAGATGAGCCTTGGATTCCATCGGACCATGGAACTAGTTCTCCTACACAGACCTCTCCTGTCTCGTTCCTAAAAGCAGATCCAGTATTGCATTCTCACTAGTTGTGCCCTCCATATATTAATTTAGAAAACTTTCCTGAACACATTTAGACCCATAGAACTATAGCAAAGAAACAGTCCCCTTTGGACCTTCTTTGAAGGACAATACAGTTGGCATAGAGGTTAACGCAAAAGCTGTTACAGCACCAGTGATCGGGTCTTGGGTTCAAATCCAACGCTGTTAGGAGTTTGTACATTCTCCCCGGGTCTCCGAGGGCTCTGGTTTCCACCCACCCTTCAAACTGCACTGGGGTTGTAGGCAAATTGGGTGTAATTGGATGGCACGGACTCGTGGGCTGAAAGGTTCTGTTACTGTGCTGTATGTCCAAATTTAAATTTAGTCTGTCCCAAACCATTTTTTTTTTGTTGCCTAGTCCCACTGACATGCACCCAGTCCACAGCCCTCCATACCTCTCCAATCCATGCATCTGTCCAGATTCCTCTTAAATGTTAAATGCCTTCAGCACCTCAGCTGGAAGCTTGTTCCACACTCCCACCACTCTCTGGGTGAAGATATTCCCCCTAAACGTTTCCCCTTTCACTCTTAACCCATGTCCTTTGGTTTGTATCTCACCCACCTCAGTGGGAAAAGCCCATCTACATTTACTCTGTCAATCCCTCTCATAATTTTAAATACTTTCATCAAATCTCCCCTCATTCTTCTACACTCCAGGGAATAAAGTCTTAACCTGTTTAACCTTTCCCTGAAACTCAGTTCCTGAAGTCCAGGCAACATCCTAGTAAATCTCTGCATTCTTTCTATCTTATTGATATTGTTCCTGTAGTTCGGTGACCAAAACTGCACACAATGCTCCAAATTTGGCCTCACCAATGTCTTGTACAACTTTACCATAACATCCCATCTACTGCACTCAATACTTTGATTTACTGTTTATTTCAGCATGTAGTTCGAGTCGTGAAACCCTAAAAATCCTCTCAAAAATGGGGGTGGGGAGGAGGGTAGACTTATACACCAGATATACTTTGAGACATTATATTCAGCTCAAAAACCGCTCTACACCAAGTCAGCACATTAGTTGACCTTTGAAAACTGATTCGGCCGGTGTATAAGTCCTCACCGTCAGGTGGCTGCCATAACCTACCCAGGCATTCTACCATTGTAGAGCCTGTGGTCTCCGGTCCTACCTGGGAGAGTGAGTTCCCCACTCCTGCCTGGAAACGTAGGTCGCCGCTCTCGCTCGGGAGAATGAGGTTGCGGCTCCTGCCATGTAGGACGAGGTCCCCACTTCGGCCACGTAGGCCAAGGTTCCCGCTCCTGCCCTGGAGCCGACACGTAGCCATGATTCCCGCATTGACCAGCGAGGTGACTTCTTCGATGTGGACGGCACTGCACCCGACATGGTGAGTGGAGTCACCGTTGGCTGCAGCCATTACTGAAGACTTGGACCCAGCTCTGTTTGGCACTTTCTTGGCCAGAAGCAAAGGTTTTTTTTTACTTGCTGCTTAATTTACAGATTTGTTACTTATAACATAACATAACATAACAATTACAGCACGGAAACAGACCATTAGGCCCTTCTAGTCCGCACCGAACCAAACACCCCTCTCTAGTCCCACCTCCCTGCACAATGCCCATAACCCTCCATCTTCTTCTCATCCATACCTGTCCAACCTTTTCTTAAATAATACAATTGACTCCGCCGCCACTATTTCTCCCGGAAGATCATTCCACACAGCTACCACTCTCTGAGTAAAGAAGTTCCCCCTCATGTTACCTCTAAACCTCTGCCCCTTAATTCTTAACTCATGTCCTCTTGTTTTAATCTTTCCTCCTCTTAACGGAAATAGTCTATCCACATCCACCCTGTCTATCCCTTTCATAATCTTAAATACTTCTATCAAATCCCCTCTCAACCTTCTACGCTCCAAAGAATAAAGACCCAATCTGTCCAATCTCTCCCCATACTCCAGATGCTTAAACCCAGGTAACATTCTGGTAAACCTTCTCTGCACTCTCTCCACTCTGTTTATATCCTTCCTATAATTAGGCGACCAGAACTGCACACAGAACTCCAAATGAGGCTGCACCAACGTCTTATACAATCTCAACATCACCTCCCAACTCCTAGATTCCATGCAATGATTGATAAAGGCCAGCATACTAAAAGCCTTCTTCACCACCCTATTCACGTGAGTTTCTACCTTCAGGGAACGATGTACCGTCACTCCTAAATCCTTCTGCTCTTCTGTATTCATCAATGCTCTCCCATTTACTACGTATGTCCTATTCTGATTCTTCTTACCAAAATGAAGCACCTCACACATCAGCATTAAATTCCATCTGCCATTTTTCAGCCCACTTTTCTAAGCAGCCCAAATCCCTCTGCAATCCTTGAAAACCTTCTTCATTATCCACTATTCCACCTATCTTAGTATCGTCTGCATATTTACTAATCCAATTCACCACCCCATCATCTAGATCATTAATGTATATAACGAACAACAATGGGCCCAATACAGATCCTTGAGGCACACCACTGGTCACCGGCCTCCAACCTGACAGACAATTATCCACTACCACTCTCTGGCCTCTCCCTTTCAGCCAATGTTCAATCCGCTTGACGATTGAGATGTTGTAACAATGTTTGGGTTGTTGCTGGGAAACCTGGACAGCCCGAAAATGGGAGGGGGTTGACTTATACACCAGGTATATCATAAAATAATTAAAATGCGGTTGAAAAATGGGGTCGGCTTATCTGCTGGTCAACCTATAAGCCGAAATATACAGTATGAAGGATAATGTGCCAAAATCTCTTTTTACAACCCAGTCCACCTGTGACGCTACTTTCAGGGAATTATTTATCTGTATTCCCAGATCCCTCTGTTCTACCCCACTCCTCAGTGCCCGACCATTCACCGTGTACATCCTACTTTGGTTTGTCCTTCCAAATGCAACAACTCACGTCTGCATTAAATTCTATCGGCCATTTTTCAGCCCATTTTTCCAGCTGGTGCAGATCCCTCTGCACATTTTGAAAACCTTCCTCACTGTCCACAACGTCTCCAATCTTAGTCTCAGCTGCAAACTTGCTGATCCAATTTCCCATATTATCTTCCAGATCATTGATATAGATGACATGTAGCGGTGTGCATCACTGAGGACAGGCGAACTGGCTCTGCATGTTATGGTCGCAGCAGCGGAGCAGGCGCGTCAAGATGGCGCCGCCGGTGTCATCTTTTCCACCTGCTGGGTTGGGTCCGTACACGCGCAGGTTAACTTCATGATGTAGTTTCTGATGCGAGGGTGGGACTTACCCATAGTCTTATAAGGCGCAGTGAGGGAAGTTTCAATAAACTACTGGAGTGCAAACGAGCCCACCGACTATTGGTCTTGTCATTCCCAACTCCATTTAGCTGCCGCTACATTAGTGACCCCGACGGGTCCAGATGCCTCTGGATTCAACAGTATGGATGTTGCCGCAGTCAGTGCAGTCGCCCTCAAACTCACGACTTTCTGGACGCTTCACCCACGGACTTGGTTGGGCAGGCAGAGGCACAATTCTGGATAAGGCAGATTATCTCAGACTCCACCAAGTACTACCATATCGTCAGCTTCCTGAACCAAGAAACCACAGCTAGAGTGGACCACCTTAAACAGAACCCACCAGATGAAGGTAAATACTCTGCATTCAGCACCTATGGGCTCTCCAGATGCCAGAGAGCAGCCAGGCTCATGCACCTGGATAGCCTAGGGGACAGAACGCCATCTGTCATGCTGGACGAAATGCTCATGCTGGAAGAAGGCCACAAGCCCTGCCTCATGTTTGAACAGGCATTCTTAGAACAGATGCCCAATGACATCCAGCTGCTGCTAGCGGATGCGGATTTCAGTGACCCCCGCAAGGTCGCAGTGAAGGTGAACATCCTCTGGCGCACTAAAAGGGAGAATGAATCTGCTATGAATCAGCTGACTCACCCCTAGACAGAGCAGCAGTCCAAACCCAAGCAAGCAGGGATTAACCACGCCCGTGTAAGCCAGCAGAGGGATCAGAGGTGCGGTGGTGTTTCTACCACCAGTACTGGGGAGCAGAAGCCCGTAAATGCTAGCAGCCCTTCGTGTTTCCAGGAAATGCTCAGGCCAGCCACCACTAAATGGCTTCGGTGGCTGGCCATGTCAACAGCCTACTACGTGTAACAGACCTCAGGCTGCCCTTTCCTTGTCAATGCGGGGGAAGAGCTCAGCTTCATTCCACCGACATCACTAGAGTCCTGAACACGAGTGTACTGACAATAACCACACCAGCAGTGCGAGTATAAGACAGCTTTAATAAACTAATACGTACACTAAGAGGTTGTTGTCTCTCTGCAAGACGAACCTGGAAGGCTAGACTGTAGCTCTGGACTGCTTTATAGACAAGGTCACCGGGGTGACCCCTGGTGGCCTAGTGGTGTAATTACATACCGCCACTACGACCACATGAGCCCACCCTGTGGGCGGCCAACAACACTGCCGTAAAGACCTTCGGCATGCAGTGAATGCCGATACGCTTCGACGACGAGACCTTCCGCTGGGATTTCACACTGGCCACAGTTGAGAAGCCACTCCTTGGCGCAGACTTCCTCCGAGTTCACAGCCTGCTTGTGGACCTCAAAGCTAAATTGCCTAGTGCACGCCCAGATGATCCAGCTCGCTGCCACCAACACGTGGCCACAATCACTCACGACCCCAACCGAAGGTACAGCCGTATTTTGGCCAAATTTCCCTCAATCCTCATGACCACGATGCCAAGACACGGTATGTTGCACCACATCGTGACACAGGGCAACCCCCTTCATGCGAAGGCCAGATGCCTTCCCCCAGACAAGCTGCAACCGGCCAAGGAGGAGTTCAAATGTAAGGAAGAGCTGGGGATCATCTGCAGGTTAGGTGGCCTGTGGGCCTCCTCCCTGCACATGGTGCCCAAGGCCACAGGGGGATTTCAACCTTGTGGGAACTACCGGCGCCTCAATGATTCAACTACCCTGGACTGCTACCCAATCCGTCATATACAGGATTTCACTGCCAACCTACACGGTGTGACCGTTTTCTCCAAGGTCAACTTGGTATGTGGCTACCACCAAATCCCCGTCCACCAGACGACATCAGGAAGACGGCCATCATCACGCACTTCAGCCTCTTAGAGTTCTTACGCATGTCTTTTGGACTTAAAGATGCGGCGCATACCTTCCAGGGCCTCATGGACGCAATAGGCATGGACCTGGACTTTGTTTTCATCTACCTGGATGACATCCTCATCGCCAGCAGGAACCACCAGGAACACACTACCCACCTATGCAAACTCAACTCCCATCTGGCTGACCTTGGCCTCATGGTCAACCCAGCAAAGTACCAGCTCGGCCAGGAGGTGATCGATTTCCTTGGCCACAGGATCACCCGGGACGGAGCGACACCATTGACTGAGAAGTTGGAGGCCATTTGGCAATTCGCAGAACCCAACACGGTCAAAGGCCTTCAGGAATTCATTGGCATGGTCTATTTTTACAACCCCCTGCAGCATGAATCATTCGTCCCCTCTTTGCCATGATGACCTCCAAAGAGACGACTCAGCCTGGAGCTAGGAGGCAGCCATGGCTTTTGAAAGGACCAAGGAGGCCCTAGCCCATGCCACATCGCTGGTCCACCCCAGAATGGATGTTCCCACCTCCCTGACAGTTGATAAAGCGATAGGGGGTGTGCTCGAACAGCTGGTTTATGGACACTGGAGGCCACTGGCTTTCTTCAGCCACCATTGTGGCCCCTGAGTTAAAATACAGTAACTTTGACTGGGAACTCCTATCCTCTACCTCACGGTCAGGCACTTCTGTTATTTCCTCGAGGGCAGGCTTTTCACCGACCACAAACCCCTCACTTACGCCTTTTCAAAGGTCTCCAACCCCTGGTCAGCATGCAAGCAACGCCACTTGGCATATGTCTCGGAATTCACCACCAACATTCAACACCTCTCTGGCAAGAAGAATGTCGTCGCTGACACCTTCTCAAAGCTGGTTATTCAGCCATTGGCACCAGGCCAAGACTATTCTCACCTTGCAAGGACGCAAGAAGACGATGCAGAGACTCAGGCTTTTGCAGAGCCATCACCACCCTCCACTTCGAAGACGTCCCCCTGCCAGACAGCGGTCACATCCTACTCTGCGATGTGTCCACTGGCCAGCCCCAACCAGTCATTCCGAGGCAATGGAGAAAATGGGTCTTCCACTCCATGGATGGATGCACCCATCCATCATAGGAACACAGGAACATAGGAAGTAGGAACAGGCGTAGGCCAAAAATGGCCCATCGAGCCTGCTCCGCCATTCAATACGATCATGGCTGATCTAATTTATGACCTAACTCCACCTACCTGCCTTCTCCCCATATCCCCTAATTCCTCTATCATGTAAACATTTATCTAACCGAATTTTAAATATGTTTAATGAGGCAGCCTCAACCACTTCCCTGGTTGGAGAATTCCAAACATTCACTACTCTCTGGGAAAAATGATTTTTCCTCATCTCTGTCCTAAATCTACTCCCCCGAATCTTGAGACTGTGTCCTCTCGTTTTAGTTTCCCTGGCCAGCTCAAAAAACCTTCCTACATCTATCCTATCCGTACCCTGCATAATCCTATATGTTTCTATAAGATCTCCTCTCATTCTTCTGAACTCGACCGAATACAATCCTAGATGATTTAGTCTTTCACCATAAGTCAACCCCTTCATCCCAGGGATCAACCTAGTAAACCCTCTGGACCGTCTCCAAAGCCAGTATATCCTTCCTCAAATATGGAGACCAGAACTGGACTCAGTACTCCAGGTGCGGTCTCACCAGTACCTTGTACAGTTGCAACATGACCACCCTACTCCTGAATTCAATTCCTCCAGCGATGAAGGCCAACATTCCATTTGCCTTCTTAATAACCTGCTGCACCTACAACCTAACTTTCTGCGATTCATGCACAAGCCCTCCCAAGTCCCTCTGCACAACAGCATGCTGTAGTTTTTCACCCTTTCAATAATATTCAGCTCTTTTATTTTTCTTGCCAAAGTGGATCACCTCACACTTACTAACATTGTACTCCATCTGCCAGACCTTGCCCCCCTCATCCAGCTTAACTAGATCCCTCTGCAGACTCTCCACATCCTCATGACAATTTGCTCTTCCACTCAATTTGGTGTCATCCGCAAACTTGGCGACACCACATTTTGTCCCCTCCTCCAAGTCATCAATGTAAATGATGAACAGTTGTGGGCCTAACACCGACCCCTGCGGCACCCCACTTACCACTCTCTGACAACCTGAAACACTCCCATTTATCCCGACTCTCTGCCTCCTGTCAGACAACCAATTTTCAATCCAGGCCAATAGACCTCCCCGGACTCCACTTTCCTGTAACTTACTGAGAAGTCTCTTGTGCGGCACCTCATCAGCACTACACATGGTCGCTGCCCGGTTTGTATAGCATGGCCTGCAGAAACAGTTTGCTGAGTGGGCCCACACTTCCACACTTCGAAAGTCCATAGACACAAAGTCCAACAGTTTAAACCACCCAGCTGACAATTTGATTATATCCACGACGATATTGTTGGTCCCCTGCCTGTTTCACGTGAAGCCTGGTATCTCCTCACAGTGGTCGACCAAGCCACGAGATGGCCAGAGCCATTCCCCTCAAAGACTCATCTGTAGACTTCAGCGCCAGGGCAGTGCTCATGTACTGGATATCCCTGTTCGGGACACTGGCCCATATCACTGCAGACGTGGGCACAATTCACCTTAGCCTTGTGGACACAGCTCGCCCCTCTCCTTGGCAAGAAACTCCACCACACCACCACCTACCACCCACAGTCCAACGGTCTGGTGGAATGTTTCCATCACCCCCTAAAGTTGGCGCTCATGGCCCACCTGACCGGACCCAACTGGGTGGATGAGCTCCCCTGGGTGCTCCTTGGGATCTGGTCAGGCCTCCTCGGCTGAATTGGTATATGGAGCCCCTTCGACCCTCTCCAGAGAACGACCCTCCCCAGTAAACGACCCTCCCCAGAGAACGACCCTTCCCAGAGAACGACCCTCCCCAGAGAACGACCCTCCCCAGAGAACAACCCTCCCCAGAGAACGACCCTCCCTGGAGAATTCTTCCCCATTACCAAGGGCATAGACACAGAAGGAGGGGCAGCACTGCAGAAATTGAGGGTCAGGTTGGGCTCCCTTCCACCATGGGCACCACCCGACCTCAGTGCCCGCAGACTTAAAGACAACTAACTACGTGTTCGTTCACTGAGGTGCGCACTGCCCCCACCCCTCCCTGCCCTAGTGACCCTATGAAGGCTCCTACAAGGTGAACCACAGCAGCGGCAACATGTTCACATTAGACATTGGAGGCAGGGAGGAACTGTTCACAGCCGACTGCCTGAAGCCTAGGCATCTCGACCACAGCCAGCTGGTTGTCCTACAGCCAGCCAAGTGCAGGGCAGTCCCCCGAAGGCAAAACCAACACAGGACTGGGAGGCACTGCACATGAACGCCGGTCCTGGGGTAGGGTTGGGTGGCATTGCACACCACTAACGGCAGGCGAACCAGCTCCGTGTGTCACGGACGTGGCAGTGGAGCAGCCGCGTCAAGGTTTCGCCGCTGGGGTCGTCTTTTCTGCCAGCCGGGTCAGGTCCACATGTGTGCAGGGTAACGTCATGATGTCATTTCCATCACGATGGCGGGACTTAGCCGTGGCCTTATATGACGCAGTGTGGGAAGTTTAAATAAACAACTGGAGTGAAAATGAGGCCATTGGCTACTGGTCTCATCCTTCTCGACTCTGTTTAGCTGCTGCTGTGTACAAACAAAAATGATCCCAACACCGATCCCTGAGGCACATCACTAGTCACAGGCCTCCAGTCTGAGAGGCAACCATCCACCACCACTCTCAGACTTCTCCTGTTCAGCCATCGTCGAATCCAGTTCACTACCTCCCCATGAATATCTAGAGTGTGAACCTTCCTGATTAACCACCCATGTGGGACCTTGTCAAAGGCCGTACTAAAGTCAATATAGACCACATCCACAGCCTTTCCTTCATCAACTTTCATGGTAACCTCCTCAAAAAGCTCTATAAGATTGGTTAAACATGACCTACCACCCATAAAACTGCATTGGCTCTCCCTAATCAGTTTCTGATTATACAAATAATTGTATATCCGATCACTTAGAATAATTTACTGACTACTGACGTCAGGCTCACCGGCCTATAGTTTCCAGGGTTACTTTTGGAGCCTTTTTTAAACAACGGAACAATGTGAGCTCCCCTCCATTCCTCCAGCACCTCATCTGTGACTAAGAACATTTTAAATATTTCTGCCAGAGCCCTTGCAATTACTACACTAGTTTCCCTCAAGGCCCGAGGGAATATCTTGTCAGGCCCTGGGGATTTATCTGCCCTTCATTTGCTTCAAGACAGCAAGCACTTCCTCCTCTTTAATCCGTATGGGTTCCATGACCTCACTGCTCGTTTTCCTTACTTCTCACGTCTCTGCCTGTTTCCTGAGTGAACACTAATGAGAAAAAAAATTAAGATCTCTCCTATCTCTTTTGGCTCCATACAAAGATGACCACTATGATCTACAAGCAGAACAAATTTGTCTCTTATTATCCTTTTGTTCATAATATACCTGTGGAAACCCTAAGTATATTCCTTCCCATTTTCTGCCAAAGCAACATCACCTCTTCTTTTACCCTTCCTGATTTCTTTCTTGAGGTTTTCTTGCAATTTTTTATTCTCAAGAACCTCATTTGCTACATGCTGCCTATACCTGCTATACACCTCACTCTTCTTCCGAACCAGATCCCCAATATCCCTCAAAAACCAAAGTTCCCTATTCCTGCTAACTTTGTAGTCTCCAAATTTCACCTTTGCAGGTCCTCCACTTATCACGCACATCCTTGCCCGAAAACAATTTATCCCAATCCACGAATTCTAGATCCTTTCTCATTTCCTCACAATTGGCCTTTCTCCAATTTAGAATCTCAACCCGAGGTCCGGACCTATCCTTCTCCTTAATTAACTTGAAAGTAATAACGTTATGATCACTGGACCAAAATGTTCCCCTACACATACTTTTTTCATCTGTCCTGTCTTGTTCCCTAAAAGGAGATCCAGTATTGCATTCCCTCTAGTTAGTACCCTAGTTAGTTGATTTAGAAAACTTTCCTGAACCCATTTGACAGACTCCAATCCATTCAGCCCTTAAATAGTATGGGAGCCCCAGTCAATATGTGGAAAGTTAAAATCTCCTACTATCACAACCTTATGTCTCCTGCAGCTGTCCGCTATCATTTTATAGATTTGTTTCTCCAATTCTCCTTGACTATTGGGTGATCTATAATACAACCCCATGAGTGTGGTCATAGCTTTCCCTTTCCTCAACTCCACCCATATAGCCTCAGTAGACAAGCTCATTGGTCTGTCCTGCCTGAGCACAGCTGTGATATTTTCCCTGACAAGCAATGCCACTCCTCTCCCTTTCATCCCCCTCCATTCTATCATGTCTAAAGCAATGGAAGCCTGGAACATTGAACTGCCAGACCTGCCCCTCCTGCAACCAAGTCTCACTAATGGCAACAATGTCATATATCCATAAGCCAATCCTTCTCTCTAAGCTTGTCTGCCTTTCCTACACTACTCCTTGCAATGAAATAGATGCACTTTAGAAAATATCTACCAGGTACAACCCATTGACTCTAACGGTGCCTGCAATTTTAACATCATCTTTTCCCTCCTCCACTCCTCTTTCTGCTTTGACCCTCTGGTTCCCCTCCCCCCATAAATCTAGTTTAAAGCCTTCAGAGCAGCACTAGTAAATCTCCCACAAGGATATTAGTTCAGTTCAGATGCAACCTTTTCCCCAATGGTAGCAGAGTTAAGAAGGCATGACCTGGGAGATGGGAGTCTTTGAGGATAGAGGCTACTTTTTAAGAGATCATCTCTTGTAGATGTCCTCGATGGTGTGAAGTCTTGACCCTGTGATGTCACAGGCCGAGTTAACAGCCCTCTGGAGTTTAATCTTGTCTTGAGTGATGCAACCAGCCAGAATGTTTTCCGTGGCCCACCTGTAGAAGTTGTCGAGAATCTTCGATGAACTGAATCTCCTCAAACACCTCACAAAGTACAGCCGCTGGTGAGTTTGTTCATGATTGCATCAACACGGAGGCTCCAGGACAGATCATTGGAGATGCTGACACCCAAGATTTGAGGTTCTTGACCCTCTCCATTACTGAGCCCTCAATGAGGACTGGGTCGTGTTCCACTGACTTCCTCCTAAAGTCCACAATCATCTACTTGATCTTGCACAAGGTTGTTATTGTTACACTATTCAATGAGCTGATCTATCTCCCTCCTGTACACTTCTTCATTGCCATCTGTGATTCACAAGATCAAGGAACAGAAGTAGACCATTCAGCCCATTGAGTCACTCCACAAATCCTCCCTGAGCTAAACTGTTTTCACATATAGTTTCAAATTCTGGACTTTTCTCCATATTTATTGATCCCCTGACTAATTCAATACCTGTCAACATCCCCCTTAAACTCCACCAATGATCGGGCCTCCAATACTGTAGGTGGCAAAGAATTCCACAAATCCACGACCCTCTGGCTAAAGAAATTTCTCCTCCTCTCTGTTTTAAATGGCTACCCCCTAATTCTAAGACTGTGTCCTCTTAACTGGACTCACCCACCAAGGGAAACATCTTATTCACATCTATTCTGTTCAATCCTTTCAGCATTCATAATGTTTCTCTGAGATCCCATCTCATTCTTCTAGACTGCAGAGTCCGGAGCCACTAAACCTTCCTCAAATGTTAAGCCTTACATGCTTGGAATCTTCCTGGTAAATCTTCTTTGTACCGTCTCCAACATCATTACATCCCTTCTAAGATAAGGGGCCCAAACCTGCACACACAGTTCTCCAAATAGGGTCTCCCCAGTGCCCCATGGAGCCTCATCAACACCTCTTTACTCTGATACACTATTCCCCTTGAAATGAAGGCCAACATAGCATTTGCTTTCTTTACTGCCGATCCAACCTGGTGGTTAACCTTTAGGGTATCCTGCACAAGGACCTCCAAGTCCCATTGCACTTTCAAATTTTGAATTTTCTCCCCATCTAAATAATAATCTGCTTGTTTATTTCCTCATCCAAAATGATCAACCATACATTACTCAACATTGGATCTCATCGGCCGTTTCTTGCCCCTCTCCCAAACTGTCCAAGGCTCTCTACAACCTTTCAGTTTCTTCAACACTTCCTATTCCACCACCCATCTTGGTGTCATCTGAAAACTTGGCCACAAAACCATTCAATCCATAATCTAAATCATCGATATACATTTTAAAAAGAAGCAGCCCCAACACCGATCCCCGTGGAACGCCACTCGTAACCGGCAACCAACCGGAACAAGATCCCTTTATTCCCACCCTTTTGCTTCCTGCCCATCAGCCAATGCTCCGTCCTCTCTAATCTAATATCGTTCCTGGAATTCCATGGGCTCTCCTCTTGTGTGGCACCTATTCGAAGGCCTTTTGAAAATCCAAATACACAACTTCTACATTCTCTCCCTTGTCCATCCTCCTTGAAATTTCCTAAAAAACTCCCATTAGGTTGGTCAGGCAGGATCATCCCTTCATGAAACCATGCTGGCTTGGACCTACCCTGCCATGCCCCTCAAAGTATTCCATCACTTCGTCCTTGAGGATCGATTCCAATATCTTTCCAACTGCCGAAGTCAGACTAATAGGCCTAGAATTTCCTTTTTTCTGCCTCCCTCCCTTCTTAAACAGTAGAACCACATTTGTGACCTTTCAATCCTCTGGAATTATTGCAGGAGTCTATTGATATCTGGAAAATCAATTCCAATGCCTCCACAATCTCCAAAGCCACCTCCTTCAGAACCTGTGGGTGCACCTCACCCAGTCCGGGAGATGCATCTACCTTCAGTCCATTCAGCTTACTAAGCACCATCTCTCTAGTAATCCAGATGGTACTTAATTCTATTCCCTGAGACCTCTGACTATCAGGTATATTGCTATGGTCTTTCTCAGTGAAGACTGACACAAAATACTTACTTATTTCCTCTGCCATCTCCTTGTTCCCCATTATAATCTCTCCAGCATCATTTTCAATCCGTCCTATATCTTCATGTATTTAAAAAAACTCTCAGTATCCTTTCATCTGTCATTTGCCAACTTCCTTTCATAATTCATCTTTTCTTTCCTAATGACTTTCCTAGAATTTTTTTGTAAGTTTTTAAAAGTTTCCTGGTCCTTTGGTTTCCCACTAATGTTTGCTTCCTTGTATTTTAGCCATAACCTCTCTTGTTACCCACATTTGTGTCATTTTTCCATTCATAATTTTCCTTTTTAACCATATAACAATGACAGTATGGAAACAGGCCCTATCGGCCCTTCTAGTCCACACTGATTTAAGTGAACTCCACTAGTCCCACCTACCTGCTCCCTGCCCATAATCCTCCAACCCTCTCACATTCTTGGAATATATCTATCCTGCACATTCTTTATTTCTTGTAGAAATATCCTCCAATTCTGCTCTGCCCTCCTTCAATCTCACTGACCTTTCTAATCAACTTGGGTCAGTTTCTCTCTCATCCCACTGTGATTCCCTTTGTTCCACTGAAATATTAACACAACTGATATCAGCTTCTCCTTTTCAGATTTGAAACTGAACATTATTATATTATGATCACTACTCCCTCAGGGCACCATTACCTTTAGTTCCCTAATCACCTCAGGTTAATTACATGTCACCCAATCCAAAACCACCCCGGTTCCCTGCTGGGATTATCCAAGCTGTTCCAAAAAGCTATCCTGAGATCCAGAACCTTCCTGACTTTCCCAATCTCCTTTCATCCCCCATAATTATTTTGACATTCTCCTTCTGACACACTTTTTTCCATTTTCAGTTGTAACTTGTGGTCCACTTCCTGGCTGCTGTTTGGGGGCCTGGATACAACTGCCAATAGGGTCCTTTAACCCTTGTCATTTCTCAAATCAACCCATAAGGATTCTACCCCTTCTGACCCTCTGTCCCTTACTTTCTAGTGATTTAAGATCATTGCTTACCTTCAGGGCCAAGCCACCGCTCTACCTACCTGCTTATCTTTCCTACAACAACTGTGGTGTCATCCGTAAATTTGTAGACAGCCTTGGAATTGAGCCAGTGATATTGCATCTGCTGTGGAGCGATTGTAGCAATAGGTGAATTGCAGTGGGTCCAGATTTTTACTTAGGCACGTGTTAATTCTGGCCATGACCAGCCTCCCGAAGCATTTCATCACAGTAGAAGTTAGTGCTACAGGGCGGTAGTCGTTAAGGCAGCCCACACTACTCTTCTTGGGTACCGGGATGATTGATGCCCTTATGAAGCTGGTGGAAACGTCTGACTGCCATAATGAAAGGTTTAAAATGTCCGTGAACACTCCAGCTAAGATGCTTCCTATTTCTAACCTCACTAGCACGTGGCGCGGGCAGCAATCCTGAGATTGCAACCCTGGAGGTCCTGTCCTTCCACCTAGTGCCTGACTCCCTGAACTCTGCTTGCAGGACCTCCTCACCCTGGGCGGCATGGTGGATGTAGCGGTTATGTGTTACAGCGCCAGCGATTGGAACTGGGGTTCAAATCTTGCGAAGTCTGTAAGGAGTTTGTACGCTATCCCCACGTCTGCATGGGTTTACTCTGGGGGCTCTGGTTTCCTCCCCGTTTGTAGGTTAATCGCTTGTAATAGGGCGTCATGGGCCAAAATGGCCTATTACCGAGCTCTATGTCTAAATAAATAAAAAAATTAAACTTTTTAAAAGATTTAGTCATAGAGCACAATAACTGGCCATTTCGGCCCACGAGTCCGCGCCACCCAATTTACACCCAATTAACCTACGCTCCTGGTACGTTTTAAACAGCGGGAGGAAACCGGGACCCTGGGGAAAGTCCACACAGACACCTTGCAGACAGTGAGGGATTTGAACCCCGGTCCCGATCACTGGCCCTGTAAAGGCGCTGAGCTAACTGCTATGCCAAATGTGCTGTCCTGTTCCAACTGTGCCGCCCTTAAAACATTTAAATTTAATTCCAACTTTCTGCTTCCTGCCATCACAAGTATGGTTCCTGTTATACCAAAGGGGCTTTATCTTGTTAAATAGACTCATGTGCGTCACCTTGTCAAAGGCCTTTAGAGATCTAAATACACAAGATCTACTACTTCTCCCTGCTTGACACCTCAAAATATTCCAATACATTTTTCAGGCAAGATTTTACCTGAAGGAAACCATGCTGGCTTTGTCCTATCTTGTCATGTATCTCCCGGCACTCCATAACCTCATCCTTGACAATCAACCCCAACATCTTTCCAACTGCTGGCGTCAGGCTCACTGGTCTATAATTTCTTTTTTGCTGCCTCCCTCCCCTCTTGGATAATTGTGATTTTCCAGTCCCTCGTGACCAGGCCAGAATCTATTGATTCCTCAAAGATCAGTACCGACGCCTCTCTACCACTACCGCTTTCAGAGCGTGAGGGTGCGATCCATCTGATCTGGGAGACTTATCCACCCTGTGACCAGTCAGCTTTCTGAGTGCCTTCTCCCTTGACTTAATAACTGCACTCACTTCCCTTCCCTGATGGCCTTCATCCCCAGGCACACTACTGGTGTCTTCCATAGCCAAGACCGATGCCAAATATAGATGACACCTTCCTTATTCTAATATATCCTATTATCAAAGTATCATCTTCCAAAATGTGAGCGACGAGTTTCCGAATTTCAATCTCTTTAATCCAATGAATCAAACTCTGTGGCTGTTACTTTATGTAGTTGTAATTCATTGCTAGAACGTATAAACATTTTGCATAGCTTCACAACAAGACTTCCATAATGATGAATAACAAAGCATTTACTATACAATAGCGATAAACTTTAAAGAGATACAAAAGATATAGATAAACAAATTTAAAGAGACACACAGAAAAGTTTCTCATGCTCACGCTTCCTTCACATCTTGTAGACTGAAAGAGCAAGCTGTTAGCCTGGGTGGATATTACGACATATTACATCATAGGTACTTTGGTAACATGACAACCAATAGTTCTCTTGAAGAGATAGGTTTTTAGTGCCTGGGCTTAGCTGACAAAAAGACAACAGTCTGTGAGTCAGTGAAACCAGGAAATCTGTTTATTCAAAACAGCTATACTGACTTTTTAAGGAAATCCTCCCACTTCCGTAGCCCACGTATTGTTCCCTGGGCCGACGTTGGGACACTAACTGAGTCACTGAGACTTGGCCTGGTGCCTGGCAAGAAGGGTCAGGTTCTTTCCCCCCCCCCCTCCCTTACTGGCTAAGGACTGTAAGCGCTGGATCCTCCTTTGCAGAAACGGGGGCCCAGTGCCACGTTATGCCCCTCGGTACTTTCAGCGATTCGGCCCATTTTGTCGCGCGGACAGGTCTGCCACGTAGGCACAACATTAACTAAGAGTTAAAAAAAGCAAGGTTTTAATCTTTACACCAAATACTCATTTAGTTCCTCTTCCACCTCCTTGTCTCCCATTATTATTTCTCCGGGGTCATTTATTGGGGGCTTTCATCTTTCACTTCTCTTTCAGTCTTTTTGTATCTATTATTTGCTCGCCTACTTTCAGACATTTTTCCCTTCTTATGGTTTTTTTTTTTAACCTTCAATAAGTTTTAAAATACTTTCCAATCCTTTATCTTTCCATTAATTTTATTTCCTTGTATGCCCTCTATTTTGCGTTGGCTTTGGCTTCCCTTGTCAGCCACAGTGATGACATTTTTTCATTCGAGTATTTCCTCTTTTTTGGTCTGTATTTATCCTGCACCTTCCTCATTTCTTGCCGAATCTCCGCCTTCCCTACCAGTGCCCCCTTCCAATCTACGTCGGCCAGTTCCTCTCTCATGACTCCCTTTACTCCACTGAAATACTGACTCAACTTGACTTTAGTTTCTCCTTGAGAAATTCTCAAATTAAACTCACAGATTCTGGACAAACTCAGCAGGTCAAACAGTGCCTTTATGTAGCAAAGGTCAAGATCCATCGGCAACATCTCTCATGCTCCCCCACACCTCAATGAAGGGCTCAAGCCCGAAACGTTGGTTCTGTATCTCCAGCATTTGTGTGTTTTTTTCCCACTTAACCACCGGTGGCAACAGAATCCTGTGTTTTACCCCAAAATGAACTCCATCACATTGTCATCTCTGCGCCCTTTGCTCAAAGCTCTCTAATCACCGCTGGTGCATTACTTACCATCCCTCTCATATAACCCGTTATGTCTCTGTGTTACTTGGGAGATTTCTTAAATAGAGATGCAAGATTCAAATAACAGAAACGAGTTTACTTACTGATGCCTTCCACCATCTCAGGAAAACTGTTCACACACACACTCATGTACATACACTCCACAGTGGTGCACTACAGCGAGAAGGGTATATTCTTACGCAGTTACAAAATAGCTCACATTATCCTGACTATATAACAACCCTAACCATATAATAATTGCAGCACAGAAGCAGGCCAACTTGGTAACAAGTGCAGCCGTCCCCTTGTGGGCTCAACAACAAGCTGCTCTAAGAAGCCACCTCATAGGTGATCCAGTCCCAACCTGGTTTTCCTAATCTACTGGCATGTTAAAACCCCCCATGACTATCATAACATTGCCCTTCTCACACATCTTTTCTATCTGCTTTTCCAATTTGTTGTCTAAATCCTGGCTACTGCATGAAGGATTGGATATAACAGGCAACAGTGTTTTTACCCTTGCCATTTCTTAACCCAACCCAATGATTCACTATCTTCTGATCCTATGTCACCTCTTTCTAATGATTTAATGTTGTTCCTTACCCATGGAGTCACAACATGCCCTCTGGTTTCTGCTTATCCTTTTGATACACTGTGTATCCTTGAACATTCAGCTCCCAATGATATCCAGCCTTTAGCTACGAGTCTGTGATGGCCAAACATCATAATGCCCATCTGTAGCTGTACTACAACTTTATTCCTTATGTTTCATGCATTAAATACAAAACCTTTAGCCTTTTATTTGTTACATTTGACTCTCTGTTCCTGTTACATTGCAACTCATCCCCATGGCTGCAATTTTGCCCTATCTGCCTGTCGTTCCACACAAGTTCTCTACCAGCTGTCATAGAAACATAGGAACACAGGAACATAGGAAGTAGGAACAGGAGTCGGCCAAAAAATGGCCCATCGAGCCTGCTCCGCCATTCAATACGATCATGGCTGATCTAATTTATGACCTAACTCCACCTACCTGCCTTCTCCCCATATCCCCTAATTCCTCTATCACCTCATTCGGCCCATCGAGCCTGCTCCGCCATTCAATACGATCATGGCTGATCTAATTTATGACCTAACTCCACCTACCTGCCTTCTCCCCATATCCCCTAATTCCTCTATCACCTCATTCGGCCCATCGAGCCTGCTCCGCCATTCAATATGATCATGGCTGATCTAATTTATGACCTAACTCCACCTACCTGCCTTCTCCCCATATCCCCTAATTCCTCTATCATGTAAAAATTTATCTAACCGAATTTTAAATATGTTTAATGAGGCAGCCTCAACCACTTCCCTGGTTAGAGAATTCCAAACATTCATTTCTCTCTGGGAAAAACTATTTTTCCTCATCTCTGTCCTAAATCTACTCCCCCGAATCTTGAGACTGTGTCCTCTCGTTTTAGTTTCCCCGGCCAGCTCAAAAAACCTTCCTACATCTATCCTATCCATACCCTTCATAATCCTATATGTTTCTATAAGATCTCCTCTCATTCTTCTGAACTCGAGCGAATACAATCCTAGACGATTTAATCTTTCATCATAAGTCAACCCCTTCATCCCAGGGATCAACCTAGTAAACCTCCTCTGGACCGTCTCCAAAGCCAGTTTATCCTTCCTCAAATATGGAGACCAGAACTGGACTCAGTACTCCAGGTGCGGTCTCACCGTACCTTATACAGTTGCAACATGACCTCCCTACTCCTGAATTCAATTCCTCCAGCGATGAAGGCCAACATTCCATTTGCCTTCTTAATAACCTGCTGCACCTGCAACCTAACATTTTGCGATTCATGCACAAGCACTCCCAAGTCCCTCTGCACTACAGCATGCTGTAGTTTTTCACCCTTTAAATAATATTCAGCTCTTTTATTTTTCTTGCCCAAGTGGATCACCTCACACTTACTAACATTGTACTCCATCTGCCAGACCTTTGCCCACTCATCCAGCTTAACTCGATCCCTCTGCAGACTCTCCACATCCTCATGACAATTTGCTCTTCCACTCAATTTGGTGTCATCCGCAAACTTGGCTACACCTCATTTTGTCCCCTCCTCCAAGTCATCAATGTAAATGATGAACAGTTGTGGGCCTAACACTGACCCCTGCGGCACCCCACTGACCACTCTCTGCCAACCTGAAAAACTCCCACTTATCCCGACTCTTTGCCTCCTGTCAGACAACCAATTTTCGATCCAGGCCATTAGACTTCCCCGAACTCCACTTTCCCGTAACTTACTGAGAAGTATCTTGTGCAGCACCTTATCAAACGCTTTCTGGAAATCCAAATAGGCAACATCAACCTGTTCCCCTCTATCCACCGTACCCATTATATCCTCAAAGAATCCTAACAAGTTTGTCAAACAAGATCTTCCCTTTCTAAAACCATGCTGCGTCTGCCTGATTGAGCCCTTACGTTCCAAAAGTTTCACTATTTCATCTTTAATGACGGCTTCAAGCATTTTTCCAACGACAGACGTCAAGCTAATTGGCTGATAATTTCCAGTCTTCTGCCTACATCCCTTCTTAAAAAGTGGCGCGACATTTGCTGTCTTCCAGTCTGCCGGGACCTGCCCAGAATCCAAGGAATTTTGGTCTATGACCACCAATACATCAACTATAATTCTGCCATTTCCTTCAGAACCCTTGGATACATATCATCAGGACCAGGTGATTTGTCTGGCTTTAGTCCCATTAGTTTCTCCATCACTTCTTCCTTTGTAACAACTATTTTATCAAGGCCCTCCCCAACATTCGCATCCTTAACTCCATACTTGGGCATGCTGGACGTGTCTTCCACCATGAAGACTGACACAAAATATTTGTTTAATGCCTCAGCCATTTCCTCATTTTTTGCTCCCAGTTTTCCTTTCTTATCCTACAAGGGTCCGATGTTAACTCTGGCCACCCTCTTCCGTTTTATATATTTATAAAATGTTTTTCTTTCTGTTTTTATATTTTGTACCAATTTACTTTCATAATCCTTTTTCCCATTTCTTATGACCCGCTTTGTAATCCCTTGTTGTCTCTTAAAGTTATCCCAATCTTCCAGTTTCCCACTGCTCTTTGCAGCTTTGTAAACCTGCGCCTTCAATTTTATACTCTGCTTTATTTCCTTTGTTAACCACGGTTGATTTTTCACTCCCTTCCTGCCCTTTTTCCTGACAGGAATATATTTTTGTTGAGCATTACAAAATATTTCTTTGAAAATCTTCCACTGTTCCTCAACTGTTTCCTCAATGAGCCTGTGCTCCCAGTCCACTCTGCCCAATTCCTCCCTCATCCTATGGTAGTCACCCCTGTTTAAGCCTAATATATTAGTTTTAGATCTAACTATTTCCCCTTCCATCTGAATGAGAAATTCAATCGTACTATGATCACTATTTCCCAGTTGCTCTCTGACTATTACATCATTTACTCTACCTATCTCATTGCACAACACTAGATCCAGGAGAGCATTTTCTCTTGTTGGTTCCTTAACATGCTGCTCAAGAAAGCTATCGCGGATGCATTCTATGAAGTCCTCTTCCAGACTCCCACGACCAACTTGATTTTCCCAATCTATGTGGAAGTTAAAGTCCCCCATGACGACTGCCGTATCATTATTACATGCCTCACTTATCTCTCTATTTATTTCCTGTGCCACTAAACTATTGTTATTTGGTGGGCGATAGATAACACCCACCACTAATTTTTTCCCTTTGTTATTCTTTATCTCTACCCAAATGGACTCAACATTATGCTCTTTAGATTTTATATCATTCCTCACTACTGCCTGGAGCTCCTCTTTGATTAAGAGTGCAACTCCACCTCCCTTACCATCCTGTCTATCTCTTTGCACCACCTGATACCCTTGAAAGTTTAATTCCCATTTAGGGTCACCTTGTAGCCATGTTTCCGTGATGGCGACCCAATCATAGACATGGGTACCGATTTGGGTCTCAAGTTCACTAACCTTATTTCTAATACTGCGGGCATTCAGAAAAAGTGCCCTAATGCTCTTTGTCCTTTTAATATCTAGTGACTTCTGTAACCTTTTCTTTTGATTTTTCTGCCCACTATTTTTCTTGGTAATTTTCTTAACACCATCATTGATCCGAAAACTCACTGCACCATCTGATTTTTTACTTTCTCCTCCCAACATTACTTTTCCTAGTTTACTTTTCCTGGCCATTACTTTATCTTCCCTACCCTTTTCCCTATCACTCTGGTTCCCATACCCCTGCCAAATTAGTTTAAACCTTGCCCCACTGCTGTACCAAACATACTTGCCAAAATGTGGACACCTTTTGGATTTAGGTGCAACCCGTCCCTCTTGTAAAGATCATGCCTTCCCCAAAAGAGATCCCTACCAACTGTCTCTTCCTCTGCTTCTTCATCTTGGTTTCCACCCCCTCCTGCGAATCAAGTTAAAACTATCACCTCTCCCACCCCTTCTCCACCCCCCTTCAGATTTAGAAAATCTCCCTGCCTGGAGAGTGGTTCCCCTTGGGTTGAGGGGAAACCTATCCCACTTAGTACAGGTCACCCCTTCCCCAGAAAATGTTCCAATATCCAAGAACTTGAAACCCTGCCCCCTGCATTACCTGACTCGAATTTCAGATTTATTGTTGGAGCACATACGTGACGTCACATGCAACCCTGAGATTCCTTTTTCCTGCAGCTGGATGGATTTCTCGCAGATGAAGTTGCCTGGAATAGTGCAGCTTGTCCTGACGGCCCACATTCTGCAAGAGGAGCATGTCCCTGCCCTGGCCATCCTTGGCACTAGCTATGCAATAAATAAAAGTTAAGAAGACCTGTTCTTACCTTGCCTCAACTCCTGCACCTTCTGTGAAACCTCGTGAACCAAAGCCCCTCTCCCACCCTAAGCCACTCCCACACTGGCTGCTATGCTGTGTGCCTGCTTTACCTCTATTGGCTCCTGCTTCCGCATAACCTTTGTGCTCTGCGACTTGATTGGTCTGCTGCTCGTGGGGTGAGAGCCATGAAACGCTCCTTGTTTCAAACACTTCTCCCCAACCTGAGTCCCATTGATTCCCCTCCAACCTTCTACCATCTATTCCTCCACTCAGCCCTAATCCCCGGCCTTCTTCCCATAACCCTTGATACCCTGCCTATTCCGATACTCATCACTCTCTGGCTTAAATCCACCCGACGGCCTGGCCTCCACAGCTGGTTGTGGCAGCAAATTCCAGAGGTTCAACACTCTCTGGCTAAAGGTTCAGAGAGCTAGGGAATGTTAGAGATCTAGAAAAATATAAGGCTAACAAAAAGGAGCTTAGAAAGGAAATTAGGAGGTCCAGAAGGGGCCATGAGAAGGCCTTGGCGGGCAGGATGAAGGAAACTCCAAGGCCTTCCACAAGTATGTGAAGAGCAAGGGGACAAGACGTGAAAGAATAGCACCGATCATGTGCAACGGTGAGAAAGTGTTTCTGGAACCGGAGGGAATCGCAGAGGTTCTTAATGAATACTTTACTTCACTATGGAAAAGGATCTTGGTGATTGTAGCGATGACTTGCAGCAGATTGAAAAGCTTGAGCATGCAGATATTAAGAGAGAGGATGCAATGGAGCTTTTGGAAAGCATCAAATTGGATAAGTTGCTGGGACTGGATGAAATGTACCGCAGGCTACTGTGGGAGGCAAAGTTGGTAGTGTGACAGAATATATAGATAGGTTTTTGGGAGTTAAATTGGGAAAGGTTTTTTAGTGCAGGTCACATACAAACACTTAAAAGCAGATCTTATTTAAAATACTGGAACTCTGCCCCATGTTAGACATGTCGGGGCCAACAGTCTTTGCAAAAGCTTTGGAGAGTGCTCAAGAGACTTCGCTAAAGGATTGTTGCTTATAAAAAGACAACAAATGAAAGAGCTTGTCGGAGCTGTTCTAAGAAGGTCATGCAGTTTGGAAAGCAGAGATAGAGTCAAACAGGCTTTTTCTCTCAGAGAGAGAGAGAGAGAGAGAGAGAGAGAGAGAGAGAGAGAGAGAGAGAGAGATCACTTCTCCAGTGTTACAGCCAGTAACAGCAGCTGGGACTGGAACAGGACAAGCTGGCAAGCTTGTGGAAAACCCTATTTGGAAGATGGATTGTGAGTTCTTATTTCAGCCTGGTCAAAGCCCTTGTGGTTCATGCAAGAGGAGAGGCTGTCTAATGTTTCACTTGGAATAAGAGAAACAAAAAGGCACTTTGTGGTGACCTGAAAGAAAGAGGTCATCATCTGGAAAACCCTGACAGGGCAAGTTTGATAGCAAGACACTGAGGTGACTGATGGAAGTACATCAGTTGTGGATGTCCTGGAACAACAAATCTCTCTCTCTGAAAACCGACAAGAACCTTCCTGTGCAGTAACCATTTACCTTTTGAGCACCAAAGCCTGGTGAACTTTATAAATGTTAAATTCTGTGCACAGTATAAGAATTGCCTGAAATCAGTGAACTTGAAAGAATGAGAAGTGAGTTTGGACGGTGAACCAAAGAACTTTTCTGAACTTACACACACATATTACATACACGTGCGCTTAGAATTAGAAGGGGGTTAAGTTAGGTTAAGTAAGTTAGTGATAAGTTAAAGTTTGATTCTATTTTCATGTTTAAAGATAATTAAAAGCAACTTCTGTTTAAGTAACCATTGGTCTTGGTGAATATCTATTGCTGCTGGGTTTTGAGGTTCTCCTGGGCTCGTAACACACGTCATTGGCTACTCGATCAAACTTCTGTAGGTGCATTGCAGAAAGTATACTGCGTCACAGCCTGGTTTGGTAATTCGACTGCCCAAGAACACAGATGTCTGCACAAACACAGCCAGGTCCACCACAGGCTCCGACCTCCCATCCTCTGCAGACGTCTACATGAGGTGCTGACTCAAGAAGGCAGCCAACATCATAAAGGACCACCCCCCACCCCCCATCACCCTGGTCACAACCCCTTCTCACTGCTCCCTTCGGGTAGAAGGTCCAGAAGCCTGAAGACCAGCACCTCTTGGTTCCAGAGCAGTTTATTTCCAACAGCCATCAGGCTCTTGAACCTCCCCTTGCTCCACTTATCCGGAACTGTACTGACACCACAAAATTAACCTTCAGCACAAAGATAACTGAATATTTATTGCATATCTTATGTATTTGTTGTCTCTTAATTTAATTCAAAGCTATTTTTATTTTTTTTATATATTAAGTACCTCTTCAGCTGAAACACGTAAGAATCTCAGGTAGATTACGCTGTACACTGAGTTCCACAATAAATTTAACTATAGAGGTTCTACTGTGTTGAGAGCGTCCTGGCCGGCTACATCACAGTGTGGGACGGTTGCTGCAGAGAAATGGATCGGAGGTCAACCCACAGGCCCATAAGAGTGGCAGAGAGGATCACTGGGTCCCCCTGCCACCCCCACACACAGCATCTTCTAGCTGTTCCTATCAGGGAAAGAGATCCGGGAGGATCAGAGCCAGCCCCACCAGGCTGAGGAATAGCTTCTTCCCACGGGCAGTGAGAATGGTGAACGACCCAAGGAACCGCTCACACTGACCCTCCGAGACTCTCATGTTCAGGAAACTATATCGATTTATTTATTTATTTGTTTGTTTGTACATATGAAGACTTGTCCTGCATGTGTTTTGTTTGTCTGTACGTTTGTGATGTCTGGTTGTGTGTCTGCATGTTTTGCACCGGAGACTGCTGTTTCGTCAGGTTGTACTTGTACAATCGGATGTCAATAAACTTGACTTCATTACCATCCACCCTATAAGTGCTGCCCTGGCTTGACTTACTAAAGTAAACCAGTTCACATGTACCAGTACAGCAATGGCTCTGACCAATCCCAGACTTTGACTGACCTCTGACCCAGACTCAACCCTGACCCAGAGTGACCCTGCTCCAGATTGACCCCTGACTCAGAGAGATCCCTGACCCAGAGATACTGCTCAAGACAGACCCCTGACCTAGACTGACCCTGCTCCAGACTGACCCCTGACCCAGACTGACCCCTGACCCTGCACCAGACTGTCCCCTTCTCCAATGCAGAAAACTGGCAGTTCTGCCTCTAGTTTGGACCTGGGAGAGTGGGAGCAAAGTCCCAGCTACTCTGCATGGCCTGGCTGCCTAGATTCAATGTGATAGCTCTGCACAGGCTTTAAACAGTCTGTTAATAGACCCAGCAGTGATTTCTTTTAAAATCCTGCAACTATGAACGTGTGTGCCCAAGATGACTGTGCCTATGCTGGGCAGAGTACCAGGGGGTTGCAGACACCGGGGGAGCAGCGGACCGGCATGGGGTACCAGAAACATGGAGTACAGTCCCCCACCCATTGAGAAGGAGACAACCCCACAGGACAGTGACCACAGCAGCAGACCAATGAGGGGCTCAGGGGGCTGAAGAACCCACATAGGCTGCGGGCGACTTGTGGTCGGCGGACCCACATGGACTGTGGGCCGCTGGAGACCAGCTCGTGGGAACCAGGTATCAGAGCCAGGATTTGAGAGGACATTGAGGGCAAGAAAGGCTCCCGAAGGGGCCTCGGGCACTGAAGGCTTCCTGGTCGTGTCGGAGGTTGGGATCTGGAGCTTGGGCAGCTGATGGATCGAACAGGTGTCTGTGCAGCCGCAGAGGCTGTGGGAGGGCTGGAGGTAAATCCACGGATACTCGGGGACTTTCTTCTGCTTCTCTCTCTCTTATTATTAGAGATAGCATGGCTACGGCAAGAAAACATTGAAGTATATCATGTATGTTACATAAAAAGAACCTTGTACCTTTAGACCAACCCTGCTCCAGATTGACTCTTCTACAGCCAGATCTAGTCTGGCCCAATAACGTAATGAGCAGCTAAGGTTTTTGGGAGGATCTAGTGTGTGTGTGTGTGTGTGTGTGTGTGTGTGTGTGTGTGTGTGTGTGTGTGTGTGTGTGTGTGTGTGTGTGTGTGTGTGTGTGTGTGTGTGTGTGTGTGTGTGTGTGTGTGTGTGCGCGCGTGCATGTGGGCGTGCGTGCGTGCGTGCGTGCATGGAACATAGAACACTGCAGCACAGAACTGTCCTTTCAGCCCTTGATGTTGTGATGATCCATATAGTTCTTTAAAAATATACTAAACCCTCCCTACCCCATAACCCTCTATTTTTCCTCCATCCATGTGCCTGTCTAAAAGTCTTTTAAGTGCCCCTAATATTTCAGCTTCTACCACCATCCCCGTCAAGGCATTCCAGGCCTCTGCAACTCCCTATGTAAAAAACCACCCCTGATGTCTCCCCTAAACTTCCCTCCCTTCACTTTGTACAGATCTCCTCTGGTGTTTGCTATACCTGCCCTGGGAAACAGGCACTGGCCATCCACCCTGTCTATACCTCTCATAATCTTGGAGACCTCTATCAAGTCTCCTCTCATCTGGGGAACAGGCACTGGCCATCCACCCTGTCTATACCTCTCATAATCTTGGAGACCTCTATCAAGTCTCCTCTCATCCTCTGGCGCTCCAAAGAGAAAAGTCCCAGCTCTGCTGACCTTGCCTCTTAAGACTTGTTTCCCAATCCAGGTACCATTGTGGCAAATCTCCTCTGCCCCCTCTCCATAGCTTCCACACCCTTCCTATAATGAGGTGACCAGAACTGAATACAAGTCTTTAAGAGTGGTCTCACCAGAGATGTGTAGAATTGCAACATGACCCCTCTACTCCTGAACTCAATCCCCCATTAAAGAACCCCAACATCCCACCGGCCTTCTTAACTATCCTATCAACCAATGCGGCGACCTTGAGGGATATATGGATTTGGACCCTAAGATCCTTCTGTTCATCCACACTCTTAAGTAACCAACCATTAACCCTGTACTCAACCTTCTGGTTGGTCCTTCCAAAATGAATCACCTTACACTTATCCGGATTGAACTCCATCTGCCACTTTTCTGCCCAGCTCTGCATCCCTGTCTATAATCCTCTTGTAACTTTGTGCAAACTTCAGCTCCATCCACAACTCCTCCAACCTTCGTGTCATCTGCAAACTTACTGACCCATCCGTCCGTCTTTTCATCTGGGTCATTTATAAAAATCACAAAGAGCAGGGGTCCCAAAGAGCAGCCCCTCCACTAGTTCCCATCCTCCAAGCAGAATACTTTCCTTCCACTACTACTCTCTGTTTTCTACCTGCAAGCTAATTCTGAATCCACATGGCCAAGGTTTCACTGATCCCGTGCCTCATGACTCCGTGGTTGAAGTAAAAACACAAAATGCTGGAGAAGCTCGGCAGGTCAAACAGGTGAAGATACAGAACCGACGTTTCGGGCTTGACAAAATGCCGGCAAGCATCCGAACAAAAATGAGGGGGGGGAGGAAGGGGAGTGGCAGGGCAGGAGATGATAGATAGAGAAGGGAGGTAGGGCAGAGCAGCACTGAGGGGGAGGGCTGGGTGGGTGAAAGAACTCGAAGGGCAGGAAAAGTGAGAGGGGAAAGAACAGGAGAGTAGGTTTAGTGGAAAGCAGTAAAGTCAATGTTCAAGCCATCTGTCTGGAGAGGGCCCAGACGGAAAATAAGGTGTTGTTCCTCCAATCTGTCCCCGTCACTCTTTGGCTCGGACTCTCGCCGGAATTTTCTCCTACTTCGATGAAGGGCTCAAGCCTGAAAAGCTGCCTCCGAATCTTCACCTTTTCTTCATAAAGGACACCGTTTGACCTATGAGCTTTTCGAGCAGTTTGTGCCCGACCCTCATCAATTTCTTTTGTTACCTCAAAAATCTCAATAAGGCTCGTGAGGCACGACCTTCCCTTCACAAAGCCCTGCTGACTATCCTTGAGTAGACTGGACTTTTCCAAATATTCAAGCTCCTCTCCTTAAGAATCCTCTCCAATAGTTTGCACACCATTGATCTAAGACTCACCCATCTGTAATTCCCAGGATTCTCCCTGTTACCTTTTTTAAACAAGGGGGCTACATTTACCATCCTCCAATCCTCCAGCACCTCCCCTGCGGCCAAAGAGGACTCAAAGATCATAGACACAGCCCCAGCTAGCTCTTCTCTCATGCGTGTGTCTGTGCGTGCGTGTGTGCGCATGGGTCTGGATGTGGGCGTGTCTGTGTGTGCATGCGTGTCTGCGTGTGTGCGCGTGTGTTTGCGTGTGCACATGTGTCAGTGTGTGCGTTGGCGAATGTGTGTCTGTCCTTATTAAAATATTGTATATAAATTCTTGTTGCCAGAATTGGTTCCACATTCACTCTCGGTTTGAATCCAACATGCAACGTGCAAATTTCACCAGACCCAGATGAGATTCGAAACATAATCAACATAGAAGAGAGGGGATCACGCAGTGGGCTGTTGCCAGGAAGCTGCCTCGCTACAAGACATACACTCTCTCTCAGTACATTTTGTCTTCACACTCACCATCCTTGATCCTGGCCAGGGTAATGTCACAGCCCGTACCCCTCTGACCCTCTCACAGCACAGCTGAGCCACAACACTGTGTTCCCCTTGAAGAACTGAAGTGCCCTTTACCCGACACTGACAGAAAACTGCATCAGCACTCACGCCTTTTGCTACGATCCCAGGAGGGTGAGATCAAGGCAGGGGACAGGCTTATGGGAGGGGCTTGTCTTAAAATATGGTGCATATTCACACAATCACACAAACATAATGTATGCATGAACAACAGTCAATAAATTGCATTTTTGGAGAAGACTAAGGAAGTTCCGAATCTCCCTCAACAATTTCTACAGGGGCCACCATCGAGGTAGACCTGCTGGGTGCATCCCAGTGCGGGACGGGAGCTGCTCTGCTCGAGATTGAGAGAAGCTGCAGAAGGTGGTGAACGCAGCTCAGAATGTAACGAAAACCCCCTCCCCTCCACGGACTCCACCTACATCTCCCGCTGCCCAGGAAAGGCTATTGACTCACTGAAGGACCCGTCACACCCGGGGTGCACTTTGTACTCCCTCCTCCCATCGGGGAGAAGGCTCAAGGGCATGAAAGCGTGCACCAACAGGCTTAAAGACATTCTCTTCTCTGCAGCCATCAGTCTCCTGAATGACCCCCCCCACAACAATGCTCTCACACTGCCCTTGCCTGGTGCTCATTGAACTTTTTGGACGCCTATCAACCTCTGCCCTAAATACAGCCATCAACACTTCCACCACAGATGACCATTATAACAAATTCCAGAGGTTCACCACCCTCCGGTTGAAGAAACTCCTCCGCATCTCTGTTTTAAATGGGTGCCCTTCAATCCTGAAGTTGTGCCCTCTTGTCCTCAACTCTCCCACCAAGGGAAACCACATCTACTCTGTCCAGTCCCTTCAACATTCAAAATGCTTCCATGAGATCCCCCCTTTCTTCTGAACTCCAAGGAGTCCAGTCCAAGAACCGTCAAACATTCCTCACGTGCTAATCCCAGGAATCTTTCTTGTGAATCTTCTCTGACCCCTCACCAATGCTGGCACATCCTTTCTTAAATAAGGAGCCCAAACGTACCCCATAATCCAAATTAGGTCTCACCAGTGCCTTATAAAGCCTCAATACCCCATCCCGGCTCTTGTATCCTATCCCTCTAGACAAGAACGCCAACATTTCATTCGCCTTCTTCACCACCGACTCAACCTGGACGTTAATCTTCAGAGTTTCCTGCACAAGGACTCCCAAGTCCCTTTGCTCCTCTGAATTTTGAATTTATCTCCATCTAAATAATAGTCAGCCCTTTAGTTCCTTCTGCTCAAGTTGGTGATTGTACACGTTCCCACATCGGACAAAGAAGTGGCGTACGAGGAGAAATTTCTTTAGCCAATGGATTTGTGGAATTCGTTGCCACATGTACCTGTGGAGGCCCGATCATTGGGGGAATTTAAAGGGGAAACTGATAAGTATCAGTGACCAGCAAGTAATCCACAGGCCACCCCCCACCTACACCATCTATTGCCCACCACCTCCCCATCTCCACCCATTCCATCCACAGCCCCCACCTCATCCCCCCCACCCTTCCCTCCCCCCACTCATTACATGCCCTACCACCCCCTTCCAGCTCCCCATCCCCTCCCCTTCCTTCCCCAATCAGAGTGCATCTTCTTCAGCCCCCAGTATCAATCAGCCTCCTATCAGCTCCAAGCTTGTTAGTTCTCCTCTGTCAAACCATGCTCCACCCCCACACGGCTTCTGCTGTTCCCAATAAGGCAGGGAGTCATACTTGGAGAGGAGATCAGGGGTGACAGTCGGGAAGAGAGGGTTGGGGGGGTCACCGTCGGAGAGTGAGTCGGGGGTCACAGTGCAGAGGGTGGGGAGTCAAAGTGGAGATGGTCGAGGGTCGCAGCTGGAGAGGGTTGGGGGTAACAGTCGGAGAGAGGGTTGAGGGGGTCACAGTCAGAGAGGGTAAGGGGCCACAGTTGGAGAGAAAGGGCCAGAGTCAGAGAGAGGATGGGGGTCACAGTCAGAGAGAGGGGCTGGGGGTCACAGTCGGAGAGAGGGCCGGGGATTACAGATGGAGAGAGGGTCAGGGGTCAGAGACAGAGAGAGTTGGAGAGGGTTGGGGTCACAGTCAGTGAGAAGGTGGGGTTCACAATTGGAGAGAGAGGGTTGCAGGTCACAGAGAGTCACTGGAGTCACAGTTGGAGAGATGATCAGGGGTCACAGTCGGAGGGGCTTGGGGGTTATAGTTGGAGAGATGGTCAGGGGCTCACAATCAGAGAAAGGGTCCAGGGTTCACAGTCAGAGAGAGGTCATCTACAATGCTAAACCCCTCCCACACTCCAAATTCAACTCCCATTGAACTATAGAACATTGCAGCACATAAACTGGCCCTTCGGCCCTTCTAGTCTGCACTGCACTATTTTTCTGTCTCATGCCACTGACCTGCACCCAGTCCATAGCCCTCCATACCCCTCCCATCCATGTATCTGTCCATATTCATCTTAAATGTGAAAAATGAGCCCGCATTCATCACTTCAGCTGACAGCTCGTTCCACACTCCCATCCCTCTCTGTGTGAAGAGGTTTCCCCTTGTGTTTCCACAAAAACTTTCCCCTTTCACTCTCAACCCATGTACTCTGATTTGTATCTCACCTACCCTCAGTGGAAAAAAACATCTACATTTATTCTGTCTGTTCCTCTCATAATTTTAATTACCTCTATCAGTTCTCCCCTCATTCTTCTACACCCCATGGAATAAAGTCCTAACCTGTTTAACATTTCTCTGGAACTTAGTTTCTGAAGAACGGGCAACATCCTAGTAAATCTTCTCTGCCCTCTTTCCATCTTTCAAAACTGAACACAATCCTCCAAATTTGGCCTCACCAATGTCTTATACAACTTTACCATAACATCCAAACTCTTTGATTTATGAAGCCAAGATGTCAAAAGCTCTCTTTACAACCCTGTCCACCTGTCACATCACTTTCAGGGAATTATGTATCTGTATTCCCAGATCCCTCTGTTCTACTGTACTCCTCAGTGCCCGACCATTCACCGTGTATGTCCTTTCTTGGTTCGTCCTTCCAAAAGGCAACACCTCCCACTTGTTTGCATTAAATTCCATCGGCCATTTTCTAGCCCATGTTTCCAGCTGGTCCAGATCCCTCTGCAACCTTTGAAAACCTTCTTCATTGTCCACAACATCTCCAATCTTAGTGTCAGGAAACTTTCTGATCCAATTTACCACATTATCATCCAGATAATTGATATATTGGGACAACAATTGTCCCAGTACCGATCCTTGAGGCACACCAGTCGTCACAAGCCTCTAGTCTGAGAAGCAGTCATCCACCATTACTCTCTGGCTTTGTTGAATATAGTTCACTACTTCCCCATGAACACCTAGCATCTGAACCTTCCTGACGAACCTCCAAATGGCCTTACTATAGTCCATGTAGACAACATCCACAGCCTTTCCTTCATCAATTTTCCTGGTAACCTCCTTGAAAAACTCTATAACCTACCATGCACAAAACCACATTGATCATCCCTAATCAGTTTCTGGCTCTCCAAATAATTGTACATCCAATCTCTGAGAACACCTTCCAATAATTTACTGACTACTGACATCAGGCTCACTGGTCTATAATTTCCAGGGTTACATGTGGAGCCTTTTTAAACAACAGAACAATGTGAGCTACCCTCCAATCCTCCAGCATCTCACCCATGCCTAAGGACATTTTAAATATTTCTGCCCTGCAATTTCTACACTAGCTTCCCTCAAGGTCTGAGGGAATATCTTGTCAGGCCCTGGGGATTTAGCCACCCTTCTTTGCTTTAAGACAGCAAGCACTTCCTCCTCTTTAATCTGTATGGGTTCCATGACCTCACTGCTTGTTTTCCTTACTTCCCATGACTCTGTGCCCTTTTTCCTGAGTGAATACTGATGAAAAAAGCATTAAAGACCTTCCCCATCTCTTTTGACTCCATTCAAATCTGACCAGTCTGATCTTTAAGGGGACCAATTTTGTCCTTTACCATCCTTTTGCTCTTAATGTACCTGTAGAAACCCTTAGGATTTCCCTTCACATTATCTGCCAAAGCAAACATTTAGCCTTCCTGATTTCTTTCTTGATGTTTTTTTGAATTTTTAGACTCCTCAAGTACCTCATTTGCTCAATGTTGCCTATACCTGTTATATACCTCTCTCTTCTTCCGAACCAGATCCCCAATATCTCTCAAAAACCCTATACTTTCTAACCTTGCCTTTGTTCCTGACAGGAGCATACAGACTCAAAATTTCACCTTTGAAGGTCCTCCACTTACCTCGCACATTCTTGCCCGAAAATAATTTATCCCAATCCATGCATTCTCGATCCTTTCTCATTTCCTCAAAATTGACCTTTCTCCAATTTAGAATCTCAACCCAAGGCCCAGACCTATCCTTCTCCTTAATTACCTGGAAACTAATGGAATTATGATCATTGGATCCAAAATGTTTCCTGACACGTACTTCAGTCACCCGTCCTGTCTTGTTCCCTGACAGGAGATCCAGTATTGCACTCTCTCTAACTGCTGCCTCTATACATTGGTTTAGTAAACTTTCCTGAACACATTTGACAAACTCCAACCCATCCAGCCCTTTTACAGTCTGGGAATCCCAGTCAATATGTGAAAAATTCAAATCCCGACGATCACACCCTTATGTTTCCTGCAACTGTCCGCTATCTCTCTACAGATTTGCTCCTCCAATTCTCACTGACTATTGGATGATCTATAATACAACCTCATGAGTGTGGTCATACCTTTCCCGTTCCTCAGCTCCACCCATATAGCCTCAGTACACAAGCCCTCTGGTCTGTCCTGCTTGAGCACAGCTGTGATATTTTACCTGACGAGCAATGCCACTCCTCCCCTTTCATCCCCCCCCCTTTTCTATCGTATCTAAAGCAACGGAAGCCCAGAACATTGAGCTGCCAGTCCTGTCCCTCCTGCAACCAAGTTTCACTAATGTCCAAAATGTTATAAATCCACGAGCTAATCCTCGCTCTAAGCTTGTCTGCCTTTCCTACAATATTCCTTGCACTGAAATAGGTGCCCTTGAGAACATTCCCACCATGGACTGAATTCCTTGCCCACACTCTCAATCACTCCCTGACTCTTCACCCTGTGTAACACCCGACACCCATTTTTGACGGAATCCATGAACCCAGTAAATCCCTGTTTCATCTTGTGAGGAAGGCGGTGAAAGTTCAGAAAGAAGGAGCCTCGATGACATCAGGGCCGACAACGTTTATTGATCGGTGAGGATGGGTCGCGATGGCTGGGCCACATCTCGGTCTGTTGACATTGGTAGGGTCTCCATTTCATGCATGGGACCGCGTTACGTTCTGGCTCTGGAGTGGAAGAGAAGCGGTGATAACTAAATGTCTGCCAAGCAGGAGGGCAGAACCCCAATCTGTTGCTGGCTACGCCTTCCTCCATAGTCACATGGCCTCAGGTACAGAGACCATTACTGCACAGTACAGGCCCTTAAGCCCACGATGATGTGCCGACCTATATAAGCCTACTCCACAACAAATCTTACCCTTCCTTACCTCGTACCCAGAATGGTTTGGGCAGCATGGTTAGTACGACACTTTTACAGCGCTAGCATTCGGGACCAGGATTCAAATCCCGCGCTGTCTGTAAGAAGTTTGTATGCTTTCCCTGTGTCTGTGTGGGTTTTCCCCGCGGGATCCAGTTTCCTCCCACCGTTCAAAACATACCAGGTGTTGTAGGTTACTAGGTGTAATTGGGTGGGCTGAAAGGCCCTGTTACTGTGCTATATGTCTAAATTTTAAATAACAAAAAAAGAAAAATTAATAAAAATTTAGATGTAACCCTCTATTTTATTTGCATCCATGTGTCTACGAGTTTTTAAATGTCTCTAGTGTACCAACCTCCACCAACATCCCTGCCAAGGTATTCCAAGTACCCTCCACTCTGTAAAAATCTTAACCCTGACGCCTCCCCTAAAGTTCCTTCCCCTCACCTTAAACCAACGTCCTCTGGTATTGCCTATCACTGCCCTGGGAAACAGGTGCTGGCTGCCTACCCTATCTAAGCCTCCCAGAATCTCCTCTCATCCTTCTTCACTCCAAAGAGAAAAGTCCCAGCTCTGCTCATTTTGCCTCATATGACACGTTCTCCAATCCAGGCAAAATCCTGGTGAATCTCCTCTGCACCCTCTCCAAAACTTCCCCATCCTTCCTATAATGAGGTGACCAGAACTGAACTGGTCTCACCAGAGATTTGTAGAGCTGCAACACCCCCTCACAACTTTTGGACGCAATCGCCCGATGGGACAGAAGAGGAGATGAGGGATGAGGGGAGGGACAAGGAGAGAGGAGGAGTGGAGGGCAGGGGAGGGATTGGAACAGAAATGGAGGGGTTAGGGGGTGAGGAGAGGGGAGGAGACAGGAAGGTTAGGGAAAGGAGTGGAGGGGAGGGGTCTCATCTTGGGACTGTGGGATCGAGCAGTGAGTGAGGGGCAGAGCGAGAAGATAAAACAGCTGAAGGACTGGTAAAGGATTTCTCCATTGGTCAATTAGCTCCAGCCAATAAAAAGAGGGGAAACACAAGCAGGGCAGTTACTGAGGAGTGGCCAGGGCATGAATAGCTCATGGTCGAAGGGGGACTTTGAGGCTTTGGCTCAAGAGGCTTCGGCAAGATTAGGCTTCAGTGGCGGTGCAGGATTTGAAGTAAGAAAGAGCCACACTATTTGGAACAAAAAGGATTCTGTAGGTAGGTACAGGTAATGGCAGGTTTTAGATATCATGTATTTTGTTCAACTAGTGGGAATGGCAGCCAAGGCAGAATGTGGGTCGTCAGGGAAGCCAGCAGCATCCCTGGTGACTTCATCTGCGAGATGTGTATCCAGCTACAGCTCCTGACAAACTGAGTTAAGGAAATGGAGCTGAAGTTGGATGAACTCCAGTGCATTTGGGTGGCAGAGGTGGTGACAGATAGGAGTTACAAGGACACTATTAAACCCAAGAGGTAGGAGGATGGTATATACGTGACAGTCAGGAAAGGGAAAGGGAATAGGCAGGCAGTGCAGGGCACCCCTGTGGCTATCCCCCTCAATAACAAGTATACCATTTTTGATATTGTTGTGGGGGGGGGGGGGGGTGCTACCTGGACAAGCCAGAGATCAGGTCTCTGGCATGGAGTCTGATCCTGTGGCTAAGAAAGGAAGGGAGAAGAGGTGAGCTGTATTGATTGGGGATTCCATAGTTAGGGGGAGAGATAAGAGGTTCTGCGGAGGAGATCGAGTATCCCGGATGATACGTTGCCTCCCTGGTTCGGGAGTCCTAGATATCTCAGATCAAGTTCACAGGATTCTCAGGAGGGAGGGTGGGCTGCCAGATGTCGTGGTCCATGTAGGAACCAAGGACATGGATAGGGAGGGTGAGGAGGTCCTGCAAGGAGGGTACAGGGAGATGGGTGCTAGGTTGAAGGACAGGACCTCCAGGGTGGTGATCTTAGGATTTGTGCCTGCGCCACGTGCCAGAGAGGGGAGAAACAGAAGGATGAAGCAGATAACACGTGGCTAAAGATCTGGTTCAGGAGGGAGGGCTTCAGGTTTCTGGATCATTGGGCTCTTCCAGGGAAGGTAGGATCTGCTCCGACAGGACAGTTTACACCTGAACTGCTCCGGGGGTGGGGGGGGGGGGGTTTAAATTAAATTTACAGGGGGAGGGGAACCAGAGGATCAGAGCAGATAGAGGAGTGGATGATGATGTTAAAACTGCATGCACCGCTATAAGTCAACGGGTTGTATGTGGTGGAAATGTTCTCAGGGGCATCTATTTCAATGCAAGGAGTATTGTAGGAAAGGCAGATGAGCTTAGAGCATTGATTGTCTTTGGGTTTATGACATTGTGGCCATTAGTGAAACTTGGTTGCAGGAGGGGCAGGACTGGCAGCTCAATGTTCCGGGCTTCCGTTGCTTTAGACGCGATAGAAAGGAGAGGATAAAAGGGGGAGGAGTGGCATTGCTCATCAGGGAAAATGTCCCAGTGGTCCTCAGGCAAGACAGAGCAGAGGGCTCATCTATTGAGGCTAAATGGGTAGAGCTGAGGAACAGGAAATGTATGACCACACTCACGGGGTTGTATTACAGACCGCCAAATAGTCAGCGAGGATTGGTGGAGCAAATCTGTAGAGAGATAGCGGACAGCTGCAGGAAACATAAGGGTGTGATCGTCGGGGATTTTAACTTTCCACATATTGACTGGAACTCCCATCCTGTAAAAGGGCTGGATGGCTTGGCATTTGTCAAATGTTAAAAAGAATAGGGAACCTTAGTTTTAGAGCTACATTGGGGATCTGCTCTGGAAGAACAGAGAGGTATACAGCAGGTTTAGGAAACACAGAGGAAATGAGGTACTTGTGTATAAAAAATATAAGAAAAACCTCAAGAAAGAAATCAGGAGGCTAAAAGAGGACACATGGTTGCTTTGGGAGACAATGTGAAGGAAAATCCTAAGGGTTTCTACAGGTATATTAAGAGCAAAAGGATAGGAAGGGACAAAATTGGTTCCCTTGAAGATCAGAGTGGTCGGCTTTGTATGGAATGAGAAGAGATGGGGTGGATCTTAATTTTTTTTTCATCAGTATTCACTCAGGAAAAGGGCACAGAGTCATGGGAAGTAAGGAAAACAAGCAGTGAGGTTATGGAACCTATACAGATTAAAGAGGATGAAGTGCTTGCTGTCTTAAAATAAAGAAGGGTGGATAAATCCCCAGGGCCTGATAAGACATTCCCTCGGACCTTGAGGGAGGCTGGTGTATAAATTGCAGGGGTCTGGCAGAAATATTTTAAATGTCCTTAGCCACAGGGGAAACGCCAGAGGATTGGAGAGGAGTTCACGTTGTTCTGTTGTTTAAAAAAGGCTCCAGACGTAACCCTGGAAATTATAGGCTGTTGTCAGTACTTGCCACCTATGTGGCTTACAGCCATTCGTAAATACGGCCTAATTTAAAAAAGAATACAGAAAAAAATGAAAATTATGCATTTACGGGTCAATGGAAAAATAACCTTTCTCACAAGAGGTTGGCAGCTGTGACTGACCTCTTGTGAGATCTGACCTTGGTACCCACCAGATTGTATTTGACGATCTATTAACACAGATACAGCACAATTCTGACATACGTTCACTTTGAGATACGACCAGTCAGTCAGAATGGAACACAGACAGAGGATGAGGAGTACCTGAAGTAGGTAAATTATTATCTAAGAGATCAGTTATACAAGCATTTGGATAGTCAGGGACGGATTTAAAATAGAAGGCATGTGTGTGGTAGGTCCTGTTAAACCAATCTTTGAGAGCTTTTCGAGGAGGTTACCAGGAAAATTGACAAAGGAAAGGCTGTGGATGTTGTCTACATGGACTTCAGTAAAGCCTTTGACAAGGTCCCACATGGGAGATCAGTCAGGAAGGTTCAGACGTTGGGTACTCATGGTGAAGTAGTGAACTGGATTCAACGATGGCTGGACGGGATAAGCCGGAGAGTATTGATGGATGATGCTTCTCAGATTGGAGGCCTGTGACTAGTGGTGTGCCTCATGGTTCATTGTTGTTTGATATCTATATCAATGATCTGGATGATAATGAGGTAAATTGGATCAGCGAGTTTGCAGATGACGCTACAATTGGAGGCGTTGTGGACAGTGAAGAAGGTTTTCAAAGCTGGCAGAGGGATCTGGACCAGCTGGGAAAGTGGGCTGATGCTTGGACTTCAGGCACTGAGTTACAGGTTAAACAGGTTAGGACTTTATTCCCTGGAGTGTAGAAGAATGAGAGATTTGATGGAGGTATTTAAAATTATGAGGGGGACAGACAGAGTAAATGCAGGTCGGCTTTTTCCACTGAGGGTCGGTGAGATGCAAACCAGAGGACATGGGTTAAGGATGAAAAGGGAAAGGTTTAGGGGGAACTTCTTCACGCAGAGAGTAGTGGGAGTGTGGAATGAGCTGCCAGCTGAAGTGGTGAATGTGGGCTCAATTTTAACACTGATGAAGAATTTGGACAGTTACAAGGATGGGAGGGGTATAGAGGGCTATGGACTGGTTGCAGGTCAGTGGGACGAGGCCAAATAATATTTTGGCACAGTTTAGAAGGGCCAAAGGGCCTGTGATTGTGCTGTATGGTTCTATGGTTCTAGGGGAGGGGAGGGGGAGGGATGGAGGGGATAGAGAGTGGAAGGTAGGAGAAAGGAAGGGTAGTGAAATGTGGGGAGAAGGGGTGGGGGGGTCTGTGAGTCTTACCTCAGCAGTAGGTGCTGCCGATGGCCTCTCCCTGGCAATCGGTGCCCGCTCCTTGCCTCCCCAGGCACTGGCGAGACCGATGGCGCTGACTGCTAATGCAGTCCGTCCACGCTGACCAGCAGCTCCAATGGCCATCCGTGTAGGCTACTGCTCACACATAGGGGCACACATTAACACTCCCACCCCTCACACTCCAACCCCCTCATAATCCCCACACCCTCACACACTCACCCACTCCCTCACACCTCCTCACCTCTTACCCTTCACTCAGTCTCATTTGACCAACCATTCATTCATTCATTCAATCTCTCTCTCACACACACACTCATATATACACACACTGTCACTTTATCTCACACACACTCAGTCTCTCTCCCACACACACTCAGTCTCTCTCTCTTTGGCTTGGCTTCGCGGACGAAGATTTATGAAGGGGTAAATGTCCACGTCAGCTGCAGGCTCGTTTGTGGCTGACAAGTCCGATGCGGGACAGGCAGACACGGTTGCAGCGGTTGCAGGGGAAAATTGGTTGGTTGGGGTTGGGTGTTGGGTTTTTCCTCCTTTGTCTTTTGTCAGTGAGGTGGGCTCTGCGGTCTTCTTCAAAGGAGGTTGCTGCCCGCCGAACTGTGAGGCGCCAAGATGCACGGTTTGAGGCGATATCAGCCCACTGGCGGTGGTCAATGGGGCAGGCACCAAGAGATTTCTTTAGGCAGTCCTTGTACCTCTTCTTTGGTGCACCTCTGTCACGGTGGCCAGTGGAGAGCTCACCATATAACACGATCTTGGGAAGGCGATGGTCCTCCATTCTGGAGACATGGCCTACCCAGCGCAGTTGGGTCTTCAGCAGCGTGGATTCGATGCTTGCGGACTCTGCCAGCTCGAGTACTTCGATGTTGGTGATGAAGTCATTCCAATGAATGTTGAGGATGGAGCGGAGACAACGCTGGTGGAAGCGTTCTAGGAGCCATAGGTGATCTCTCTCTTACACACTCAGTCTCTCTCTCACACACTCAGTCTATCTCACACACACTCAGTCTCACTCACACACACACTCAGTCTCTCTGTTACACACATGCAGTTTCTCTCTCGCACTAACACAGACTCTCCTCACAAACACAGACACACACACAGACAAACAGTTTCATTCTCTCTCACACACACAGTCTGTCTCTCATACACCCTTATACATAAACACATAGTCACTCTCTGTTACAAACCCACACTGTCGCACTTACACACACACATGGTCCCCCACACACACTCAGTCTAACTCACACACATACTGTTACACTCTCTCTCTCTGCACACACACACACACACACACACACACACACTCTAACACACTGTGGTGGTCCACCACCAGCCTACTACAGGGGGCAACCTCTGTACCTGCAGGAGTGTAAGGGGACAGGACAACACCTGGCCGGCTGTCAATCAGTCGGCCTGAAGGGATCAAGCCCCACCCGGTCGGGTGTCAATCACCCTCCAGGATATAAGCCTGCGCCGGCCTCTGAAGCTCACTCAGAGTTACTGCAGCTACAGGCAGCCTGGCTCTGTGGAAGTTTTTGTGGATTAAAGCCTGTTGTACAGTCTTTACCTTGTGTGTGTCTGATTCTGGCTAACAGCGCGCGCACACACACACACACACACACACACACACACACACACACACACACACAGCCTGTGCCCTGAGCCTGAGACTCAGGCAAGCTGCTCTGCTGGCCTGTCACCCGTACCATGTGGTGTGGGGAGGTTATTGTGGGTGCCCTGGTGATTGAATGCTCACCGAGGGGGAGGCGCTTCCAATTTCCCCCTGCAGGATGAGGCTATTGGCTCCATCTGACATCTCCTAACAGCGCAGGGGTAGGGTGACTATGGACCAGCAGTGACAGTGTTAACAGTGCAGCGGTTGGGTGACTGTGGACCAGCAATGACAGGGTTAACAGCACAGGGGTGGGGTGACTGTGGACCAGCAATGACAGGGTTAACAGCACAGGGGTGGGGTGACTGTGGACCAGCAGTGACAGGGTTAACAGTTTTCAGTGTAGTGACTGTGGACCAGCAGTGACAGGGTTAACAGCACAGGGAGGGTGCATGAAGTTGTGGGTCAAGAGGAATGCATTAACCCACCCCTGACCTCGCCTCAGTCCTTTCCTGATTGGGGGGGGGGGGACACACCAATGAGGGGGGTGGGGTGGTTGGTGTCCGGTAATAGACAGATATGGCCCACCCCTCCCTCTGGCCATTCCTTACCTGCCTCTTTATGTGTGGCCTTGGGCGTCTCGCATGCCACGCCCTGGAAGGAGTGCCTGCACAGGCAGTGACACTGGCCGTCCAGTTGCACCACCGTTCCCCCGTTCATGCAGGGCTTGCACTTGCACACGCTGTATTCTGCCGTGTAGGCCTCGATGGCCTGCTGCAGGTTGTTTCTGATCACTGTGGCATTTCTTAAGGTGATCGGAACCAGGTTGTAAATCGGCAGCAGCTAGCCAGGGGCAAACAGAGCTTCCGTGAGCAAGGAAGGCTCCCCTAATCCTGCAGTGGAGGGTAACGACAGGATCCCACGACCAGTCACACCTTCCCCCTCTCTTCCCTCTCAGTGACTCCCTTGTGCATTCATCCACCAATCCCCCCCTTGCATTTTCCCCTGTGGCCGCACCTCCTCCGGGACCCCACACAGGCCTTTTAAGTGAAGCAACACTTCGCTTGTGTATCCATGAGACTGATCTACCGCATCTGGTGCTCCCACTGCGGCCTTCTCTACATTGGGGAGACTGGGCAATCGCTTCACTGAGCACCTTCTCTCTGTCCGCACCAGTGACCAGGTCCTCCCAGTGGGCCAACCATTTCAGTTCTGCATCCCACTCCTACATTCACACGTCTGTCTGGGCCTCATGTACTATCCCACCCAGACCACCTGTGAATTGGATGGACGACACCTGATTCTCCATCTGGGCCCTCTCCACCCAGATGGCATCAACATCGACTTCTCCGGTTTCTGCTAACCTGCTCTCCTTTCTGCCTCCCTTCCCTTCCCCCAGTCAGCTCTCCACCCCCTTCCCACTCTTTCACAGACTCATCCCTCCTCCCCCTTGCTCGTTGCTGCTCCCTCCCTCCCTTCCCCTCCACCCCTACCCCTCCTCCTTACCTTTTTGTTTGGACACCTGCCAACATTATTTCATACCTTGATGAAGGGCTCAAGCCCGAAACGTCAGTTTTGCATTTTTACCATTGCTACATAAGGACACGGCTTAACCTGCTGAGTTTCTCCAGTGTTGTGTTTTCACAAGATCCCAAGGCCTCCAATGGTTCCATCTCAGGGACTTGAATAATCCCACCTCAAATTCTCCGAAGGTCCCACCAGAAGGTCTGACCTCAGAGTAACCACAGAGTATCCAGATGGCTCTACCAAATGACCATTGAGAACGTCTACAGGGAACGCTGCCATCGGAGGTGAGCAGCAGTCATCACAGAGTGTCCCAGATGTTTTGTGACGGTTTGTGTTTAACAGATGTGTTTTTGGAAAGTGTACCAGATGTTTTGGGAGGGTTTGTGTTTAACAAATATGTTTTATTACAGGATGTCCCAGATGTTTTGGGAGGGTTTGTGTTTAACAGATGTGTTTGGGGACAGAATGAATCTGATGCTTCGGGTGTGGTTGTGTTTAACTGATGTGTGTGTGGATAGAGTACACTAGATGTTTTGGAAGGGTTTGTCTTCAACAGATGTGTTCAAGGACAGAGTCTACCAGATGTTTTGGAAGGTTTGTGATTAACAGATATGTTTGGGACAGAGTGCAGCAGATGTTTTGGGAGGGTTTTTGTTTAACAGATGTGTTTGGGGACTAAGTCTAGCAGATATTTTGGGAGGGTTTGTATTTAACAGATGTGTTTGGTACAGAGTGTACCAGATGTTTTGGGAGGGTTTTTGTTTAACAGATGTGTTTGGGGACTAAGTCTAGCAGATATTTTGGGAGGGTTTGTATTTAACAGATGTGTTTGGGTACAGAGTGTACCAGATGTTTTGGGAGGGTTTTTGTTTAACAGATGTGTTTGGGGACTAAGTCTAGCAGATATCTTGGGAGGGTTTGTATTTAACAGATGTGTTTGGTACAGAGTGTACCAGATGTTTTGGGAGGGTTTTTGTTTAACAGATATGTTTGGGGACTAAGTCTAGCAGATATTTTGGGAGGGTTTGTATTTAACAGATGTGTTTGGGTACAGAGTGTACCAGATGTTTTGGGAGGGTTTTTGTTTAACAGATGTGTTTGGGGACTAAGTCTAGCAGATATCTTGGGAGGGTTTGTATTTAACAGATGTGTTGGGGAGAGTGCACCAGATGTTTTGAGAGGGTCATTGTTTCACAGATGTGTTTGAGGACAGAGTGCACTAGAAGTTTTGTTAGTGGTTGTGTTTTACAGATGTATTTGGGGACAGATTGCACCAGATGTTTTGGGAGGGTTTGTGTTTAACAGATGTTTGGGGGACAGGGTATACCAGATGTTTTGAGAGTGCTTGTTTTTAACAGATATGCTTGGAGACAGAGTACACTAAATGTTTGTGAGAGTTTGTGTTTAATGGTTGTTTTTGAGAACAGAGTGCCCCAGATGTTTTGTGAGGGTTTGTGTTTAACAGATATGTTTTTGGAGAGTGTACTAGATGTTTTGGGTGGTGTTGTGTTTAACAGAAATGTTTGGCGACAGTGCAGGAGATGTTTTGGGAGGGTTTGTGTTTAACAGATGTATTTAGGGACAGAGTCTAACAGATGTTTTGGGAGGGTTTGTGTTTAACACATGTGTTTGGGGTCTGAGTGTCCCAGAAGTTTTGGGAGGGTTTGTGTTTAAAAGATGTGTTTGGAGACAGAGTGCACCAGATGTTTTGGGACGGTTTGTGATTAACAGATATGTTTGGGGACAGAGTGCATCTGATGTTTTTGTTGGGTTTGTGTTTAACAGATGTGCTTGAGGACAGTGAACCAGATGTTTTAGGAGGGTTTGCATATAACAGATGTGTTTGGGGACAGAGTACATCTGATGTTTTGGGAGGGTTTGTGTTTAACACATGTGTTTGGGGTCAGAGTGTCCCAGATGTTTTGGGAGTGTTTGTGTTTAAAAGATGTATTGGTGGACAGAATGCACTAGATGTTTTGGGAGGGTTTGTGTTTAACAGATGTGTTTGGGGACAGAGTGCCCCAGATGTTTTGGGAAGTTTTGAGTTTAACAGATGTGTTTTAGGAAAGTGCACTAGATATTTTGGGAGGGGTTGTGTTTTAACAGATGTGTTTGTTGACTGAGTGCACCACATGTTTTGGGAGTGATTTTGTTTAACAGATGTGTTTGGGGACTGAGTGTATCAGATGTTTTTTGAGGGTTAATTTTTAACAGATGTGTTTTAGGAAAGTGTACTGGATGTTTTGGGAGGGTTTTTGTTTAACAGATGTGTTTGGGGACAGAGTACACTAAATGTTTTAGGAGGGTTTATGTTTAACAGATATGTTTTTGGAGAGTGTACTAGATGTTTTGGGAGGTGTTGTGTTTAACAGAAGTGTTTGGCGACAGTGCACCAGATTGTTTGGGAGGGTTTGTGTTTAACAGATGTGCTTGGGTGCAGGGTGTCCCAGATGTTTTGGGTCAGTTTGCATTTAACAGATGTGTTTGGTGAATTTTGTTTCATGAATGTGCCAGTGTTTGGTGGGTTTGTTTGTGGACAGTTTTTAATGAATGCTCTGACTGTGTACTGACTGTTCTTGATGAATGTGTTCATATAACATATAACAATTTATGACATGGAAACAGGCCATCTCAGCCCTTCGAGTCCACTCAAACAACTCCGCTAGTTCCCCACGCCTATTCTCCGCCCATAACCCTCCAACCCCCTCCTATCCATATATGTATCCCGCCTCTTCTTAAATGAAAGAATTGACTCTGCCTCAACTATTTCCTCCGGAAGATTATTCCATTCAGACACCACTCTCTGAGTGAAGAAACATCCTCTAATGTTTCTCCTAAAATTTTGCCCCCTCACCCTCAACTTGTGTCCTCTTGTTTCAACCTCCCCTGCTCTCAGGGGAAAGAGTCTACTTGCATCTAGTCTATCTATTCCCTTCATAATTTTAAACACCTCTATCAAATCCCCTCTCATCCGTCTACGTTCCAATGAATAAAGTCCTAACCTCTTCAATCTTTCTCTGTTCTCTAGGTATTTTAAGCCAGGCAACGTCCTTGTAAATCTTCTCTGCACCCTCTCCACCTTATCTATATCCTTCCTGTAATTTGGAGACCAGAACTGAACACAATACTCCAAACCTGCCCTCACTAATGTCTTAAACAGTCGCAGCATCACTTCCCAGCTCCTATACTCTATGCTATGATTTACGAAGGCTAGCATACAAAATGCCTTCTTAACCATCCTGTCAACATGGGAATCTACCTTCAAGGAACGCTGCACCATAACTCCAAGATCTCCTTGTTCTTGTGGATCCCCCAATGTCCTCCCCTTTACTACATATGTCCAATTTTGATTATTTTTTTTCCAAAATGAAGCACCTCACACTTTTCTACATTAAATTCCATCTGCCATCTTTCAGCCCAAATCTCCAGACAAACCAAATCCCTCTGTAATCCCTGAAAACCTTCTTTGCTATCCACCAATCCCCCTATTTTCATATTGTCTGCATATTTACTTACCCAATTAACTACCCCATCATCCAAATCATTAATATAAATTATGAACAACAGCACCGATCCTTGAAGCACGTCGCTCGTCATAGGCTTCCATCCTGACAGAGACTTGTCCACCATGACCCTCTGCTGTCTCTCCTCCAGCCACCTCTGAACCCATCTTACTACTAACCTTTCATGTGGAACCTTATCAAAAGCTTTGCTAAAATCCAGATAGACGACATCAACTGCCCTATCTTCACCCACCTTTCTTGTCAGTTCTTCGAAAAACTCAACAAGGTTCATCAAACATGACTTCCCCTTCACAAACCCATGCTGGGTTCTCCTGATCAATCCCTGCTTATCTAGATATTTATACACACCATCTCTAAGAATACCCTCCATAACTTTCCCTACAATCGAAGTCAAGCTTACAAGCTTACAATTACTTGGCTGACACCACGTACCTTTTCTTAACAACTCCAATCTCACGGCCCCACACCCACTTCCAGTGATCGTTGCAAACTCACTGACACTGCCTCCACTATTTGCTCCCTGCCCTCCCTTAACGTCCTGGGGAAGATCCCATCAGGACCAGGAGACTTATCCACTTTTACTGACCCTAGAAGCTCCAAAACCCTCTCTTTACTAATCCCTCTTTTCCATAACTAAGCCATTTGCCTCACTTATCTCACATAGTCCAATGTCCTTTTCCTTCGTGAACACAGATGAGAAAAAAATCATTTAATATCTCTCCCATCTGATATGTTCCTCGTACACTTCACCGCTCGCATTTTCCATCCTATTCTATCCTTAACCCCCCTTTTACTATTCACATATCTGTAAAATCCCTTAGGATTCACTTTTATTTATCAATTATTGACACCTCGTACCTTTTTTTCTGCCTTTCTAATTTCTTCAGGTTTTTTCTGCAATCTATGTAATAATCATCCATCATATCCATTTTTTGCTTCTTAAATTTAGTAAATGCTCCCCTCATCCCAAACCAACTTCCTAATTTTTTCCATAAAACCATGGTTCCCTTAGGCTTTTGGCCTTGCCTTTTGATCTGATTGGCTGGTAAAGATCCTGTACTCTCAATATCTCCTCTTTAAACACCCTCCAAATCTCCTCTCCTCTACATCCTTTCCAGAAAAAAGATCAGCCTACACAATTTTCTGCAGATCCCTTCTCATTTCTTCAAATTTTCCCTTCCCCCACTCAAAGACCTTCAACCTCGGACCTGACCTATCCCTTTCCATATTCAAGTTGAAGCTAATGGACCGATGATCACTGGATCCAAAGTTCTCACCAACGCACACTTCCGTCACCTGCCCTATTCCGTTCCCTAACAATAGATCTAACACTACCTCCCCTCTAGTAGGCACCTCAACATACTGCTGTAAAAAGCAATCCTGAACACATTGTACAAAGACTAAGCCATCCTGCCCTTTCACTGATTGTGTTTCCCAATCAATATTAGGAAAATTGAAATCCCCAACTATCACAACCCTATTTCTACTACACATCTCAGCTATTTCCCTGCAGATTTGCTCTTCCAGTTCCCTATCCTCTTTCAGTGGCCTATAATATACCCCTACATTTGTAGCCTCACATTTTTTAGTTCAACCCATAGAGCCTTGCTTGATGAGTCCTCCAGTCTATCTTGCCTCAGCACTGCTGTAATATCTTCCCTGACAAACAAGGCCACACCTCCCCCTCGTACCCCGCCAATTCTGTCACGTCTAAAGCAGCGAAATCCCCGGAATATTTAGCTGCCAGTCACAACCTTCCTTCAACCATGTCTCACTAATTGCTTTCACATTATATCGCCACATGTCAATCGACACCATCAGTTCATCCACCTTGTTTACCTCACTCCTTGCATTGAAATAAATGCATCTCAGAGATCTTCCACCTTTAACTCTCTGCCTCTCACCTTCTCGACAATTGTTGCTACGGCCACTATTTATTACCTGCCGCTGTTCCACCTCCAGATTGTGTGATAAAACCTTTTTTCAGGTACGACGTTTAATGGATACACTTAGAGATGGTTGGGGACTGTGTTTAATGGATTCTTTTTGGGACCACATTTAATGGTTATCAGTAGCATCGGAAGAGCGCAGAGAAGATTTACTACGATGTTGCCGAGACTTGAATTGAGTTGTGGTAAAGTTGTACAAGACATTGTTGAGGCCAAATTTGGAGGATTGTGTACAGTTCTGGTCACCAAATTACAGGCAAGACATCAATAAGATAGAAAGAGCGCAGAGAAGATTTACTATGACATTGCCCGGACTTCAGGAACAGAGTTACAGGGAAAAGTTAAACAGGCCAGGACTTTATTCCCTGGAGTGTAGAAGAATGAGGGGAGATTTGATGGAGGTATTTAAGATTATGAGGGGGGATGCAGTAAATGCAAGCAGGCTTTTTCCACTGAGACTAGGTGAGATAGAAAGGTAAGAGATTTAGGGGAACTTCATGCAAAGTTTGGAACGAGCTATCAGCGAAAGTGGTGAATACAAGCTTGATTTCAACATTTAAGAAAAATTTAGACAGGTACATGGATAGGGGGGATATGAATTGGGTGCAGGTCAGTGGGACAGGGCAGTATAACAGTTCAGCACAGACCAAATGGGCCAAAGGGCCTGTATCTGTGGCATTTCATGGTTCTACAGATGTATTGGGCAGCTGGATTTAATGGATGCATTTGCCGGCTGTGTGGAATAGGTGAAGTTTCCTGAGAAATTTAACGAACACTGAGTGACTGCTTTAACGGATTGTGTTTCAATGCACGACACTCTGAATTATGACAGCTCACAGCCCCTTTTTGACCCCTGTGCCAGGGCTGTCATAGACAGTTCTGTTCCAGCCCAGACCATTCCAATTTCCTTTCATCTCAAAATCACCAACAGAATCTGCACTCGAGCCGGAATTCTTTCAGATCCCATCAAATCTCAGAGCAGAACCTTCATCCCAATCCCCTGTTGACAAGCTTTACTCAGCAGGTCTCTGCTTATTCACGTGTGCGGCACAGTTAGCACAGGGCAGCTATAGTGCAGTGGTCTGTGCCACTCCGCTACAGTGCCAGCAACCCGGGTTCGAATCCCGTGCTTTCTGTAAGGAGTTTGTACGTTCTCCCTGTGCCTGTTTTGGACTTCCCTGGTGCTCTGGTTTTCTCCAACCCTTCAAAATGTACGAGGTTTGTAGATTAATTAGGGAAAGGAAGGGCTTGTTACCATGCTTTATGACTGATTTTAAAAAATCAGGGGATTGAATTCAAGAACCGTGAGGTCATGTTGCAACTCTATAAAACTCTGGTGAGACCACACTTGGAGAATTGTGTTCAATTCTGGTCACCTCATTACAGGAAGGATGTGGAAGCTATGGAGAGGGTGCAGAGGAGATTCACCAGGATGTTGCCTGGATTGAAAAATAAGTCTAATGAGACAAGGTTAGTAGAGCTGGGTCTATTCTCTTTGGAGCTTAGAAGGATGAGAGGAGACTTAATAGAGGTCGACAAGATTATGAGAGACATAGATAGGGTGGATGGCCAGTGCCTGTTTCCCAGGGCAGGAGCAGCAAACACCAGAGGACTTGTGTTCAAAGTGAAGGGAGGGATGTTTAGGGGAGACGTCACACGTAGGTTTTATTTGAACAGAGAGGGTTGTGGGTGCCTGGAATGCGCAGCCAGGGGTGATGATGGAGGGGCATTTAAAAGACTCCATGGATGATTGATAAATAGAGGGTTATGGGGTGTGAGGAAGGGCAGGTTTAGTTTGTTGAGTAGGTTTAACATTGGTGGGCTGAAGGCCTAATACAGTGTTGTAATGTTCTAGATATGTCTGTAATGAATCTCAAAGGATATAAAAATAAATATTCACAGTCGTTTCTAGAGGAAGAAAACCAAAGTTATGTTTTAGTGGTGCAAAAAAATCTTCTTGTGGTAAAAACACAATCTTGGAGAACCTCAGCAGGTCAAACAGTGTCCTTTATGGAGCAAAGATAAAGATACAGAACCGACGTTTCAGGCTCAAGCCCCTCATCAAGGTGTGGAAAAAGGTCGGCAGACTTCCGAATAAAAAGGTTAAGGTGGGAGGAGGAGTGGGGGGAGGAGCAGGGTCACAAAGCCAGGAGGTAATAAGTGGAGAAGGGAGGGAAGGGTCAGCAGTGAACAGGGGGGGGGGGGTTGGTTCTGTGAATAAAGAGGGAAGGGGATGGAGAGTTGATATTGGTGGGGGGGGAGGGGGAAAAGCGTAAACCGGAGAAGTCGATGTCAATGCCACCCGGCTGGAGAGGTTCCAGATGGAGAATCAGGCATTGTCCCTCCAGTTTATGGGTGGTCTGGGTGGGATAGCACACGAGGCCACGGACAGACATGGGAGTGGGACGCAGAACTGAAATGGCTGGCCCACTGGGACGTCCCGGTCACTGGTGCGGATAGAGCGAAGTGGTTTCCCAGTCTGTGCCCAGTCTCCCTGATGTAGAGAAGGCCACAAGATTTCTTGTGGTTCTGGGGTAATTTATGGTAGTTTAGGGTTGGGACAGGATGAGGAGATTCAAGAGCCTGAGAGCTGTCAGACAAAAACTGTTCCTGAACAGAGAGGAGCTAGTCTTCAGGCTTCTGTACCTCCTGACTGAAGGTGGCCGTGAGAAGAGATGGGGGGGGGGGTGTTCAAGTAGAGAGGTAAAGGGAAGACTCATGGGAATTGATTGGTCAGTGATCCTGCATGGACAAGAGGGGCTGAATGTCCTCCTCCATTGCTGTGATGTGGAAGGTATGCTCACGCTGGGGTACTGACCTTCTGTTTCACCAGTACAGGCGAGTCGAGGAGTGAGGCAGCCCATTCCATGTAGAGCGAAGGGTCAATCAACTTGTGACCTTGGGAAAGCAGTCCGTGGAACTTGCTCAGGAAGGACACGGTCCCCCCGTTCACAAATGACAGCACGTCCTTGACGAGGGGTTTTTCCTTGGTCCTTTCTGAAAGGCACAGAGAGTTGAAAGCAAGGCGCTAAGAAGACCGCTGCCCTCAGGCACCACTGAGAATAATCAGACTTATCGTCTGCGGGTTATGACGCTCACAGACCACTTCAATTTCCCTCCCCGTTCCCGCGCGGACGTGGCTATCCTTGTCCTGGGCCAAACAGAAACTTGACGAGCACATCATGTTAGTCTCAAACCCAACTTTGAGTTTTTCCTCAAATGGTTGGCATGGCGGTTGGCACAGTGCTGTCACAGCGCCCGCAATTGGGATGGGGGTTCGAATCCTGCACTGTCTGTAGGGAATTTGCACGGTCTCCCTGTGTCTGTGTGGATTTTCTCTGGGGGCTCCAGTTCCTCCCACCGTTCCAAAGAGATACAGAGTTGATAGGTTGATTGGTCACACAGTTGGCATAGGATCATGGGCCAGAAGGTTCCATTACCAGGCTGGGTCTCAAAATTTTTTTAAGTTTAAATTAAGTTTTGGTTAGTCTCCCTGATCTGATTCCACCGTTTATAGCTCTTTAAAAAAAAAATCTACTCTTCTTACCTTCCTCTCCAATCTCACAGGCATGCCATCTTCCTCCACACACCCCAACACCCCCCCATCTCTCCCCACCCTCTGTTCAATACCTGGCCATCTTTTGGCCCCTTCCTACTTTTTTCCACCCAGACCCCTCTTTCTCACTTGATATCTATGACATTACCCACCTTCATCAAAGCTTCCCAACGCAAAATGATGACAGACCGCAGATGCAAACTAATCTGGTGAAAACCTCCAGCCTCTGTTTCAGTGTAGAGGGGGCATCACTCATTGTCTAACCCTGGGGGTGTGTGGTGGGTCAGTGCTCAGGGATCTTCACTCTGTGTCTGACCCTGAGAGTGTGTGATGGGACGGTGTGGGGGGAGTTTCATTCTGTGTCTGATCCTGGGAGTGTGTGATGGGACAGTGTAGAGGGAGATTCACTCTGTGTCTGACCCTGGGAATATGTGATGGGATGGTGTGGAGGGAGCTTCATTCTGTGTCTGACCCCGGGAGTGTGTAACGGGAAGGTGCAGAGGAAGCTTCATTCTCTGTATGAGCCTGGGAGTGTGTGATGAGACGGTGTGGAAGGGGATTCACTCTGTGTCTGATCCCAGGAGTGTGTGATGGGACGGTGCAGAGGGTGCTTTATGTCTGACCCTGGGAATGTGTGATGGGATGCTGTGGAGGGAGCTTCACTCTATGTCTGACCCTGAGAGTGGATGGAGCTTCTCATTTTTTTCATATGATGGAAATCGGGGATTTGGACAAGAACAGTAATGCTGAGATGAATATCAACTGTTGTTGAGGTTGGCATAGATTGAATGAGCTCAATTAGACCATAAAACATAGAGCAGAAATAGGCCATGCAGCCCATGGAGTCTGCCCCACCATTCAATCATGAGCTGATCCATTTTCCCATTCAGTCCCACTCTCCAGACGGCAACAGTGTTTGAATCCGGTGTGGTCTGTAAGGAGATCGTATGTTCTCCCCATGTGCCCCTAGAGGGGAGGTGAGAGGGGTCATAAGTTAAGGGTTAGGGGGAGAAAGTATAGAAGTAACATGAGAGGGGACTTTTTCACTCAGAGAGTGGCGGCTGAGTGGAATGACCTTCCGGAAGAGGTGGTTGCGGCAGGATCACTTTTGTCATTTAAGAGAAGGTTGGATAAGTGCATGGATGTGAGGGGGTTGGAGGGTTATGGACAGGGAGTGGGTAGGGGGGACTAGAGGAGATCACTTAAATCGGTGCAGTCTAGAGGGGCCGAGAGGCCTGTTTCTGTACTGTGATCGTCATATGGTTATACGATTTGGCTTCCTCCGGGGGCTCCGGTTTCCTCCCAGCCTTCAAAACGGAGGTAAATTTGGGTGTATTTGGGCTTCTGCTGGGCTGTAAATAAAATGAGCTTTCGATTCGACATTCGTACCTGATCCTCCTTTACTGATCTTCTTACATTTGTCAGTATTGAGATGAGCTGAAATATTAGCGCTGCTGTCACCTTTTCCGATGTTTGGCTGGATACTGATGAAAGCATTAAACCCCATGCATTCCTTCACGTGCTCCGATGTGATTTCTGCGATTATAAACAGAGGGGAGATGTGAAAGGAAAGAGTTCAATCCTGTCAATAGCCTCGATCATTGGACACCACTGTCATCGGCAGGATTGGCATCGGGCGGCAACAAGGAATGAGATAGATCAGCTGGCTGCTCAACTCCAGCAGAAGTGACTGTGGACTTCATTGGGGGGTGGGGAACATCAGAAAATCTCGAAGCATTTTTTAATTGATAAATTAGGTCAAAGTTTAAGATTCCCTAGACAATCCGAGTTAGAAATTTTGCCTACAAAAGTGGGGTATTAGTTCTGTTACGGGCCCAGACGACTCCAAATTCCAGTAGCAATAGAAATTCACCAAAACAAATGGTTACTTAAACAAAAGTTACTTTTAATTATCTTTAAACATGAAAACTGAATCAAATTTTAACTTATGACTATTGACTTAATTAAACTCGCTTCTAATTCTAAGTGCATGTGTATGTGTGTGTAAGTTCAGAAAAGTTCTTGGATTCACAGTCCAATCTCACTCCTCCAAGTTCACTGGTATCGGGCAATTCTTATCCTGTGCACAGAATTTAACATTTACAAATCTTCACCAGGCTTTGGTGTTTGAAAGGTAACTGGTTATCCCTCCGGAAGGGTCTTGTCGGTTTTCAGAGTGAGATTTGTTGCTCGTTGGACACAAACTGATTACTTTTGATCAGCCATTTCAGTGTCTTGCTCCTCGGGGTTTTCCAGATGATAACCTTTTTCTTTCAGGTCACCACAAAGTTTCTTTTAGTTTCCCTTATTTCAAGTGAAACATTATACCGCCAGCCATCTCCTCATATATAAGCCACAAGGGCTTTGACCAGGCTAAACTAAGAACTCACAACCCGTCTTCAAAATGGGGTTTTCCACAAGCTTGCCAGCTTGTCCCGTTCCAGTCCCAGCTGCTTCTGCTGAATTGCAGAACTAAATTCTCTCTCCCTCTCTCTCACCCTGCACCCTGTGACTCTCTGTAACAACCCACCCCATGCGCTGACATCACTCCCCTTTATGGGGGGTGGGGGCGGTGACATCTCTCCCCTTTATGAGGCGCTGACATCACTTCTATTTATGGAGCCCATTGAAATAGATGCCCACGAGGACATTGAGGGCAGCGCAGTTAGTGCAATCCTGTTAAAGTGCCAGCAACTGCCATTGGGGATCGAATCCCAGTCTGTCTGCTAGGAGTTTGTATGCTCTTCCCGTGTCTGCATGAGTGTTCCCCAGGGGCTCAAGTTTCCTTCCACTGTTCCAAACATACTGGGGGGTGAAGCTTAATTGGGTGTAAATTGGGTGGCATGGGGCACGTGTGACTAAATGGCCTGTCACCCTGCTGCATTTCTAAATTTTGAAAAAGAAACATTATTTCCACCATCCATAACCCTTTGATTTCTGTCTTTATATACAGTCTTAATATCATCTTTTCCCTCTTCCCCTACTCTATCAGCTCTGGCCCTCTGGTTCCCCTCCCCTTTTAAATCTCCTGGAACAGCACTAGCAAACCTTCCCATGAGGCTATTAGTCCCCCTTCAGTTCAGATGCAAACCATCCTGTTGGAACAGGTCCCAACTTCCCTGGAAGAGCCCAATGATCGAGAAACCTGAAGCGTGTTAAGCTGCATTATCCTCCTATGTCTAACCTCACCAACACGTGGCACGGGCATCAATCCTGAGATCAAAACCCTGGAGGTCCTGTCCTTCAACCTAGCGCCCAGCTCCCTGAATTCTCCTTCCAGGACATTCTCACCCCTCTTACCCACGACATGGTCCACTACATCTGGCTGTTCACCCTCCCTCCTGAGAATGCCGTGACCTCAAGCTGAGATATCTCGGACCCTGGCACCAGGGAAGCAACATACCATCCAGGATACTCGATCTCCTCCACAGAACCTCTTATCTCTCCCCCTAACTATGGAATCCCTGATCACTACAGCTCACCTCTTCTCCTCCCTTCCCTTTTTTTGACCAGACTCCGTGCCAGAGACCTGAACTCTGTGGCTGGTAGGTCACCCCCCCCCCCCAAACAGTATCCAAAACGGTTTACGTGTTATTGAGGGGGATGCCCACAGGGGTGCCCTGCTCTGCCTGCCTGTTCCCTTTCTCTCTCTTGTCTGCCACCCAGCTACCTTCGTCCTGCAAGGTCCAAAATTCATCCAACTCCAGCACCTAATTCCAAACTGGGTTTTTCCACAGCTGCGGTTGGATGGACATTTCACAGATGAAGTCATGAGGGATATTACCTCCCCAAGATAACACCTTCCCTCATTGTTTCCCATCCCCACACTGCCTCCTACCCAAGATCACAATTCTCAGATACCTCCCCTTCAACAGGACACTGCCACAGTTCATGAAGTCACTGACTCCAACGCTATCTCCAACCTCATCAGCTCTGTTCATCTCCCGACCACAGCCTCCACCCTCCCATCCCCGCACTGCCTGGTCCTACCTTCTTCCCAAGATTCGGTGGCATTAGCCCCGAACTCCCTGGTTTCTGCTAATCTTCTCCCAGTTCTCTCTCACTTCTCCATCCTTCTTCCTTACAGCCACATTGGTCTGAGTTGGCTTTTAGACATAGTTATTGGGACATAACAATGCGGTAACAGGCCATTTCAGCCCACTGTTCCCCCCCTACTTGTACCCAATTAACCTACACTCCAGTACATTTCGAACAGTGGGTGGAAACTGGAGCCACCAGTGGAAAACCAGACACGGGGAGAATGTGCAAACTCTTTACAGACAGCGCCGGATTCGAACCCTGCCTGGTCCCGATCGCTGAAGCGGTAATTAAGCTAACTGCTATGCCAACCATGTCACCTGACTTGCATGCACAACAAAGCTTTTCACTGCATCTTGGTGCATGTGGCACAAAAAGCAATTGAATCAGATTCATTTCAGGTGATCGGTTTTTGTCTGTTCTCCCACCTCCTCCCCCAGGGACAGGGGTTTAGGGCAACAGCTGCAGAATGGTAGACCTGAATCCAGACTTACTTTCTTTTAACATTTCAAACTTATCCAACACGTAGACCAGTTGATAATCACCACCAAGGGTCCCTGATTTAACGTAATGTGTCCCGTAGTCCTCTAGAAATCTAAAGTACACTCCCTTTCCGTATTCTGTCGGAAGCCCCCTCAGATCCAGAAGAAACTCCTCATTGAGTTCATAGCGATGGCTCCGCAGGTCAAATGACACCAGCTCTACTTGACCTTTGATACGAAAGTATTCATTGGTCTATATTTGGGAGAAAAAAATTGGTTGGAATTCTGGGTTCAGTTCTGATTGCGTCGTTACAGGAAGGATATGGACGCTATGGAGAGGGTGCAGAGGAGACTCTCCTAGATTGGAGAATAGTGTCTTAGGAGGCAAGGTTTTACTCTTTGGAGTGACGAAGGTTGAGAGGGGACTGAAGATTTCGATCAGAAGCAGAATTTATTGTCATGAACATGTGTCGGGAATTTGTTGTTCTGCGTTATGGATGCATAAATTAATAAATCAGTGCAAAAGAAGAGAGTGAGGTTGTCCATCCAGTAATCTGATGGTGTAGGGGAAAAAACTGTTTTAGGTGTTCAGGTGACTTTGAGGGGCTACGACAGGATGGACAACCAATGCCTTTTCTCCCCAGAGTGAGAGTTGCAAACAGCAGGGGACATCTGTACAAGGTGAGGGGAGGAAAGGTGAATGGAGATGTCAGAGTACTGGGTACTTGCAAGGCATTGCAGGGGGTGGTGGTGGAGGCTGGTACAATTGGGACATTCAGAAACCTTTGAGACAGGCATAAGAAGATTAGAGGGTTATGGGTGTGAGGGAGAGAGGGGTTAGATTGTTTACGTAGGCCAATACAACATTGTGGGCTGACCTCATCCCCTCCCACCTTTTCCATCTCCACAGTGACCGTGCTCCTTCAGTCCCACCCACTCCCCCTCTTCCCTCACTTTTTCCACTCTCCCACTTCCCAACTCCTCAAACCATTCACAACTTCGTCAAATTCATCCTCCCTTGCTCGGTACCATACTCCCCCAAGCCACGCCAACTGACACAACTGTACCCCCACTTTGCAGATCCTCACCGACTTGCACATCTGCACCCCTACTCCTGGAGCCTTTTCAACTGACACATCTGTACACCTCTCTGAGGATCCTTGCCGACTGACACATCTGCACCCCCACTCTTGGAGCCTCTCCGACTGACACATCTGCACCCCCACTCCTGGAGCCTCTCTGACTGACATATCTATACCCCCACACCCAGCATCTCCTCTGTCTGACATATCTGTACCCCAACTCCCCAGAGCCTCTCTGACCAACACATCTGTACCCCGACTTTCTGGAGCCTCTCCAATTGTCACATCTGTACCCCCACTCCACAGATCTTCTCCAACTGACACATCTGTACCCCCAGTCCCTGGAGCATCTCCCACTGACACATCTGTATCCCACTCTCTGGAGCCTCTCCAACTGACACAACTGTACCCCCACTCCCGGCATCTCCTCTGTCTGACACATCTATATCCCCATTCCCTGGAGCCTCTCCAACTGACACATCTGTACCCCCACTCTTAAGTGTCTTTCTGACTGACACATCTATACCCCACTCCCTGGAGCAATTCCGACTGATACATGTGTACTCCCACTCCCCGGATCTTCGCCACTAATATATCTGTTCTCCCGCTCCCCGGATATTCTCCGACTGACAAATCTGTACCCCCACACCCCGGAGCCTCTCCAACTGACACATTTGTACCCCCACTCCCTGGAACCTTTACAACTGACACATCTGAATCACCACTCCCTGGAGTCTTTCCAGCTGACAGATCTGTAACCCCACTCCCTGAAGCCTCTCCGACAGACACATCTATACGCCACTCCCTGGAGCAATTCTGACTGACACATTTGTACTCCCACTCCCTGGATCTTCTCCAACTGACACATCTGTACCACCATTCCCTGTATCCTCTCTGACTGACACATCTGTACCCGCACTCCCTGGAGCAACTCCGACTGTCACATTTGTGCCCACACTTCCCAGAGCATCTACGACTGACACATCTGTACCCCACTCCCTGGAGCCTTTCTGACTGACACACCTGTACCCCCACTACCTATATCTTCCCCAACTGACACGTCTGTACCCTCACTATCTGGAGCCTCTCTGACTGTCACATCTGTGCCCTCATACCTGGAGCATCTCCCATTGACACATCTGTAACCCCACTCCCTGAAGCATTTCCGACTGACATATCTGCAACGCCACTCCCCGGATCTTCTCTGACTGACACATCTGTTCCCCAACAGCCCGGATCTTCTCCGACTGACACATCTATACCCCATTCCCTGGAGCAATTCCGACTGACACGTGTACTCCCACTCCCCAGAGCCTATCTGACTGACACATTTGTACACCCACTCCCTGGAGACTTTCCAGCTAACACATCTGTAACAAAACTCCCCGGAGCCTCTCCAACAGACACATCTGTAGCCCCTCTCCCTGGAGCCTCTCTGACTGACACAACTGTACCCCCGCTCCCCGGATCTTCTGCGAAAGACACATCTGTAGACCCACTCCCCGGAGCCTCTCTGACTGATACATCTGTACCCTCACTTTTTGAAGCCTCTCCGACTTTCACATCTGTGCCCCCACACTCAGAGCATCTCCAATTGACACATCTGTAACCCTACTCCCTGGAGCATTTCCGACTGACGCATCTGTTCCCCCACTATCTGGAGCCTCTCCGACTGACACATCTGCAACCCCACTCCCTGGATCTTCTCCGAATGACACACCTGTAGACCCACTCCCCGGAGCCTCTCCGATTGATACATCTGTACCCTCACTTTCTGAAGCCTCTCAGACTGTCACATCTGTGCCCCCACACTTGGAGCATCTCCGATTGACACATCTGTAACCCCACTCCCTGGAGCATTTCCGACTGCCACATCTGTACCCTCACTTCCCGGAGTTTCTCCAACTGACACATCTGTACCCACACTCCCTGGAGCCTTTACAACTGACACATCTGTATCCCTACACCCCAGAGCCTCTCCAACTGACACATATATGCCCCATTCCCTGGAGCCATTCTGACTGAAACATCTGTACTCACACTCCCTGGAGCCATTCCAACTGACACATCTGTACTCCCACTCAGTGGACTCTTTCCGACTGACATATTTGTACACCCACTCCCTGGACCTTCTCTGACTGATACAACTGTACCCCCACTCCCAGATTGTCCTCTGACTGACACATCTGTACCACCACTCCCTGGAGCCTTTACAACAGACACATTTGTACCCCCACCCCCTCGAGCCTTTCCTACTGACACATTTGTACCATCAATCCCCGGAGCCTCTCCAACTGACACATCTGTACCCCTACTATCTGGAGTCTCTCCGACTGACACATCTGTTCCCCCACTCCCTGGACCTTCTCTGATTGACACACCTGTAGCCCCACTCCCCGGAGACTCTCCGACTGATACATTTGTATCCTCACTTTCCGCAACCTCTCCATTTGACACATCTGTACTCCCACTCTCCGGAGCCTTTCTCACTGACACATCTTTACCCCCAGTCCCTGGAGCCTTTCCAACAGACACATCTGTACCTTCACTCTCTGGAGCCTTTCCGACTGACGGATCTGTATCCCCACTCCCCAGATATTCTCTGACTGACAAATCTGTACCCCCACTCTTCAGAGCCTTGACGACTGACATCTGTACTTTATTCCCTGGATCTTTTTCCACTGACACTTCTATACCCCTACTCCCCTGATCCTCTCCAACTGACACCTCTGGACCCCTACTCCACAGAGCCTTTCAGATCCACGGTGCCTTACGTCGGACTTGTTGTGTTTGATCAGGGTCTCCAAGCTCTTGGAGGAGTTGCTGGCATAGCCACCACCAGCTGAGATGTCCACCTTCTTCAGCTTCAGGTTCAGTGTCAACCCCACGTTGAAGCTACTGGTTGTTTCCTGCATTATTTTCTTCACAACCTCCGAAGAGGACTCGTACACCTCAGTGGTGAAGTATTGTTTCGCCTGGTTCTGTTGGGCAGTGAGGCAATTGGGGTAGAGGCAGGGGTGCATGTGAGGGGGAGGGAGTGTAAAATAAGTGAGGAGAATGGGAGGGGAGGGGAGTGCAGTGGAGGGGAGGGGAGGTGGGTGAATAGAGGTGAGGGTAGTGGAGGGGAAGGGGAGGAGAGGGGAAGGGAAGGGGAGGAGGAGAGGAAGGGGAGGGGAGGAAGAGGGGAAAGGGAAGAGGAGGGGGAAAGGGGAGGTAGAGTGAAATTTGTGGGATGTGTGAGAGTAGGAGCATAGATGGTGGGGTGAGGGTAGAATGTGGGGAAGGGTAAAATGGGTGGTAGTAGGGTGGATGGGTTGGAGGGGGAAGAGGTAGAGGCAGGGCAGGGTGGAGGGGTTGTGGAAGCAGATGATGAGAATGGGAGAGACAGAGGGAGGGGGAGAAGGGGAGGGGAAGAAGGGGAGGCGGATAGGGCAAGGAAAGAGCAGGAGGGAGAGGGAGAGGTGGAGAGGAGGAGAGAAGGGGAGAAGTGGAGGGGAAAGGGGGAGTGGGAAAGGAAGTGAAGGGGAGAAAGGGAGAGCAGTAAAGGGAAAAGGAGTAGAGGGGCGAAAGGATGGGTTGGGGTGATGGTATGAGATGTGAATGGTGATGGGAGGGGTGTAGGGAGAGGGGCATTGGTTGAGGAAGAGGGATTGGAGGGGACGGGTAGACAGGATGGGATGGACAGCATATAGAGTCCATTGACGGTTAATGATAATACAGAATGGAATGGTTCCCCACCCCTCCAGACACCTCTCTCCTACCCCTCCCTCACCCACCATTCCACTTCAACCTCCCCCCACTCCTTTCACCCTTCACGACCCCCTCCCCATCTCATCCCACAACTCTGCACCCCTCCCCCAATCCTGCCCACCCCTCACCTCTCCCCAATCCCCTCACCACGTTTCTCTCCCTGACTCACCCCTCCCCCTCCTCCATCACTCACCCCTTCGCCAAACTTGTCAATCCCTCAGGCCTCTCCCATTCCCCTCACCTCCTCCATCTCACCATCTCACCCCTCCTCCATTCCCCACCCCTCTCCCAATCCCCACCGCAGCCCCTACCCATCCCTGAATGGCCGTTTAAGGGTAGACCCCATTTATGCCTCTACATTTATTTACCTGCCAGCCCCACCTGCCCAAACTCCACACAGACAGTGGGCGGGGATGGGGACTGAACTAGGGTCTCCCATCTTCCCGCACCTTCTGTGGGAACCAACCTGAATGTGGATAAGGGTGTTCCAGGGGGATCGGATCATCTTCCTTCTGTTACCATCGAACATTAACTCACACTTCCCATTAAAGAAGTTGTTGTTGAAGGGTGATCTCGTCGGCGTCATTCCCATGATGTTCATCCTGTGGACCCAGGAGAGCTGCTCTGAGATGGAACCTGCTAACTCGTTTACCAAGGACGCCTCCCCTGCACAGGAACTACCCCCCCACCCCTCCAAGATGTAGATCACCCTACCCTCCAGTTAGACAGCTTCAACTCCTCTCCCCTCCCCTCCCCCACTGGTCTCCCTCCTTCCCCCATCCCTCCCTCTCCTTTCCTCCAACTCCCCACCCCCTTCCTCCTACCCGAGGGTATCTTTCTGTTGCCTTCCTCCCCTTCACCTCTCAGCTCTGTCCCTCTCCCACCCAAACTTATACCTCCCACCCGCAACTTCCTCCATTACCCACGTTCAAATCCGGCACTGTCTGTAAGGAGATCTCCCCGTGTCTGCATGGGTTCCCCCCCCCCCCCCACCGGGGCTCCACTTTCCTCCCGCCCATCTAATCGTATGGGGTTGAAGGCGAATTGGGTAGCTCAGGATTCAATGGTGAAAATGGCCTTCTTCTGCTCTGTATCACTTGATTTCTTTAGACGTATGACAGGGTAACAAGCCGTTTTGGCCCACAAACCCATGCTGCCTAACTTACACCCATCAATGGTGGGAGGAAACTGGAGCCCCCAGGGAAAGCCCATGTAGACACGGGAAGAACGTACAAACTCCTGGCAGACAGCGAAGGATTCAAACCCCAGTCCCGATTGCTGGCGCTGTAATGGCATTGCGCTAACCGGTACTCCAACCATTAAAATCAGGCACCTACCTTATTTTTAGCTTCCCAAGGGTCTCGGGCCTGAAACATCAACTGCCTATTGTTTTCTACTCTCCATCCAGCCATTGTTGAATCCATTTCACTACTTCACCATGAATACCCAGCGTCTGCACCTTCCTGACATGTGGGACCTTGTCAAAGGCCTTACTGAAGGCCATGTAGACAACATCCACAACCTTTCCTTCATCAACTTTTCTGGTAACCTCTTTGTAAAACTCTCTAGGATTGGTTAAATAGCCACAAGCCATGTTGACCATCCCTAATCAATTCCTGACTGTCCAAATATATATTTGATCTCTTAAAACAGCTTTCAATAATTTACCTACTCCTGATGTCAGGCTCACTGGCCTACAATTTCAAGGGTTACTTTGGGAACATTTCAAAATGTACTGGGGGTGTAGGTGTTATGTGTAGAGGAGACATGACCTCCCTGCCTATTGCTGGTGGTCATGTGGCTTCCCCATCTGAAACCTATTTGGAAGTCACATCAATCTGTCAGAACAGTGTGTACTTTTTGTTTCATTCAAAGTTAGAAGTTGTAGATTCAAAGTTATGGTTTGTAGGTGGAGTGCCAATAAAGATTGGGCTCAGGCCACTAGTTAGTGCACACCTTGCCACTGGCTAATTCAAATCACCTAGCATCCTTATTGGCTAGAGCCCTGTATTTAGCACCAGCACAAAGCACACTTGCTCTCTCTGCCTTGGAGTGATAGCCCCCGGACACCACTCCATGACACATTGCTCATGTGGACATTGCTTGGAAGGGTCGAGGGTAAGGTGCACACTGCACTGCAACTGAGCCATAGTATTGCTATAGATCAAATTGCAATAGATCAAGACATGCAGTAGATCCACACCTCGCATCGATCATGTCTATATGTACACTCTGCTGTTACTGTGTGTAGTAGAGCTGGGTCCCAATGATTGGGGATCTGGGAGGGTGTATAGAACCCCTATTTATAGTGTGCAAATGTTTGCAATGCTTGTGTAATTGTGCACTGTTTCACATTCTCCCATTTGTTTCCCTGTTATAATTTTGCACACTCCTTCATAAATTGTGCACGTATGCTTCATTAAATTGTGCATGTATTTTCCCATGCTCTTTATTAATTGTACATGTTTTTATTCCCACTATGATTTTCCTATGCTCCCTTATAAACTATGTATGAATGTTTTATTAAATTTAGAAATTAAATCTACTAAAATGTTCTCCTTTATTTCAATACTTGGAGCATGCTAATCTGCTTCCAGATTATCGGATAATTTTGTTATTAGTTGTACATTGAGAATTTTGTTTCAATTCAGGAAATATTTTGGATGTCAGACATTCTTATTAGTTCATCCTATATTAAGTAATTCTTTTTTTTTTCTCCCTCGGTTCAAGATATTGGTTTTTATCAATGGTTGAACTTAGGTATCCAGTCTTTCTTGAACCTTTTTATCCACCTTACTTTTACCTCTTTTGAATGACCATCTGCTAAAGGTAATACACCCAGATATCATTTTTTTTTGGTATTTACAGGTTAGCAATTTTTTTAAACTCTTCATCATTGAGACTTCCTCTGGACTTAGAATTTAATGTTACAGGGAAGACGCAAGGTTTTCAACCAGACCATAAACAGCTGTTGTCTGCCCTGTATGAACTATTTTTGCTACCTAAGGATAATTCCCTGGATGGAAATAAAAAAAATTATGGGAACAAGATTTCCAACAAATATTTTATAGGATTCTATTTTGAGACATTTTCATTCATCTTCTCTCTGTGCTCGACATTCACTATTACAATTTAAAGTACTCCATCGTGCCCACTATTCCAAAACCCAATTGGCTAAATTCTATCCAACTTATCTTCTAAATGTAAAACTGTCGATGGTTCATTGTACCGTATGTTTTGGTTATGTCCTTCTCAATTATTGGGAAGGTGTATTTCATACACTCTCTTTACTTCATATTAATTTGGCCCCATCTCCTTTTATTGGCTTGTTTGGAATATGTGGGCCTAGTGATCCAATACTGAATTCTTCCCAATCCCACGTCGTAGGTTTTGCCTCCCTGATAGCCAGAAGGGGCCATACTGCGACAGAATATTTTGATGTGGCTTGGGATGAATTGCTAGAGTAGCTTTCACACAAACACATCTTAAAACGCAGAATTTCTGCAGGACTTTTGCAGAGTGCTTTTTGCAAAGAGAACAACAAAATTGCAGAATACAGCTTGCCTGGGAGAGCATGTGATCTTTGCAGGAAAGGGCAACAGAACAGTTTTGCTCTCAGAGAGGATGGGAGTAAAACAGAGAGAGAAGGAGTCAATAAATCAGTTCCAGAGGGACAAGCTGGCAAACTTTGGAAGGCTGCCTGGTCAAAGGAGAAGACTGGCTGTCTGAAAGGAACTCTGAAAGAAAGAGGATCATCTGGAGAACCCTGAAGGCGGGCAGGTTTCGTCAGTAAGACTGTTTGAGAAGGAATTAGTTGCAGATGTCCTGGAAAAAGAATCTCTTTCTGAAGACCAACAAGAACCCTCCTGAGTGGTAACCATTTGCCTGTTAAGCACTAAAGCCTGGTGAACTTTGTTAATGCAAACTTCTGTGCACAGAACAAGAATTGCCTGCAATCAGTGAGATTGGACTTTTCTAATCTTAAATATACATTATACACACCTGCGCTTAGTATCAGAGGGGGGATTAAGTAGGTTAGGTAGGTTAAGTAAGTAGGTTAAGTAATAAGTTAAAGTTTAATTCTGCTTTCTTGTTCAAATATAATTAAAAACGACTTTTGTTTAAGTAACCCTGTGTTGTGGTGCATATCTTTTGCTGCTGGGTTTTGGGGTCCTCTGGACTCCGTAACAATACGAATGAAATCGAAAGATGCTGCCCCTCCCATTCACACTAAATGGCTGGCTTGTTTGTTGTTAGAGAAAAAAAATTAGATGCTCCACGAATTGGGTTCTTTTCTTAATTCTTTCCCAAATTTGTACAAAATTTTGTCTAACATCAAATTTGTGGTTCATTACTTCAAAAGGAAATTAGTTGGATACTTAACCCACCCCCAGGATTACATCATGGCGGTGTGTGGGAAAGGATGATTAGATCAATCCAGGAAATTCTTAACTCCATTTTGAATAATCAGATACTGAATGATGACAAATGTGTGAGATTGAAGCTATTTTAAATAGTCGTCCAATAATGAAAATTTCTATCTTTTCAAACGACATCGAGGCGCTTACACCGAATCATCTCTTACTTCTTAAATCTAAACAATTAATGCCTCCGGGTCAATTTCAGAAAGAAAATATTTATGCAAGACACAAATGGAAGGCAAGTGCAGTGTATTGCGGATTTATTTTGGAAAAGATCGGTTAAAGAATATCTTTCATTATTACAAGAAAGGTAAAAATGGTCTAAAGCTTGGCAAGTGCGGATTAAAACCAAGACTGGATACTAAAATCGACCTATTACTAAAATTTAATTATTTAACTAATTTTTGACCTCATTGTTTATTTATCTTTTCATGATCTGGATAGTGATCCATGTATTTTGTCGACAACCTCTGGAGTTGGGAGTTGAATTAACCAGTTTCGTTTTGCTTGTATTTTTCTAAACTTAACGTAGGTTTTGACTATTGTATAAGTTTGATTATTGTTCTATTCATGTTTATTTACCTATGTAACATTTGCTACGTGAAATTCATCAAACTATTGACAAAGAAATTGAGCACGTATTTTCCCATGCTTTTATTAATTGTGCGCTTTATTCCTGCTACGATTTTCCCGCGCTCTTCTATTAATCGCTGTTCACAAAAATCACGGTGGATTGCAAACCTTTGTGTCCAAACTCATTCCCCTGTGAACCCACTGAACCAGATGCTTTTGGTTAATGGGATATAAATTGGGTGACACAGACACACGGGGCCGAAATGGCCTGTCACCGTGCTGCATGTCAAAATGTAATTTAAAAATAGCAGAACAATGTGAGGTACCCTCCAATTCTCCGGCACCGCACCCCTGGCTGTTGTACCAGTCTCCACCACCACCCACTCACTGGCCAAGCATTCCAAGCCTGCACCACTGTGTGTGTGTGTGTGTGTGTGTGTGTGTTTTTAAAAAAAATTACCCCTGACATCTCACCTAATCTTTCCTTGCCTCACTTTAACCAGATGTCCTGTGACACTGGTCATTGAAATTACACAGAGCTCTGGTGAGGTGGGGCACTGATCTGGGTTAACGAAAGAAACTGCACCAAATGTTCTCCAGCTTTTTCTGGGGACGAAGAATCAATTGATATTGATGGGTGTCACGGCTGGGCATACCAGTTAGTGTGAGGCTGTTACAGCGCCATCAGTCAGGACTGGGGTTTGTTCTCCGTATGTCTGTGTTGGGTTTCCCCAGGGGGGTTCCGCACCATACCCGGAGTGGAGGTTAATGGGTTGTAAATGGGGCAACATGGGCTCGTGGGCAGAAAGGCCCTGTTACCGTGCTGTATGCCAACATTTAAAAAATAAATAACATTTAAATATGGGGTGAGTGCGGCAGTGAAATGCTGAGGGAGAAATGGAAGAGCACATGTTCTCTCTGGTCCCTCCCCCCTGCTACCTGCCTACCCCTCTCTCTCTCTCCCACCCTTGGGTGGGATACAGCTGGACTTCAGCCAGCCCCTGGCACTCACCCCACGCCGGCAACATGGCTATACTGCCAGAATTCGTAATTTCTCTGGCAAACGGGGCGGAAGCTCTCACATTCGTCCTCGTCGCTGAAGTCCCCGCAGTCGTCATCATTGTTGCACTTCAGCCTCTGTTTGACACAGTTCCCTAAGGGAGGGGGCAAGGGTGAGGTGGGGGGGGGGAAATATGAGACAAGGTAATGTCAACAGAGCTAGAGCTTTTGTCTTTACTGCAGAAAAGAATGGGGGGGGGGCTTAAAGGAAGTTGATGTTTCAGGCCTGAGCCCCTTTGCCAGGAGTGATTCATGTCAGGCAGATCCCCAAATTAAAAAGGTGGGAGGATGGGGGAGAGGGGAGGGGAGGCAGAGGGGGAGGGGAAGAGGGCAAGGGGGAGGGGGAGGGGCGGGGAGGGGGAAAGGGAGGGGAAGAGGGAAGGGGGAGGTGGAGGAAGGAGAGAGGGCAAGGGGAGGGAGGGGGAGGGGGGAGAGGACAAGGGGAGGTGGAGAAGCGGGAGGGGGAGAGGGGATGGGGAGGGGGATGAGGTGGGAAAGGGAGGGAGAGAGGGCAAGGGGGAGAGGGGAATGGGTAGGAGGAGAGGGGAAGGGGAGAGGGAGGGGAGGGGAGGGGAAGGGGAGGGAAATGGGGAGAGGGGGAGGGAGAGAGGGGATGGGGATGGAGAGGCGGAGGGAGGGAGGGCAAGGGGAGGGGAAGTGGAGAGAGGGGATGGGGAGAGGGGAAGGAGAGGGGGTGGGGAGGTGAGAGGGGAAGGGGAGGGGAGGGGAGGGGAGGGGTGGGGGAGGCGAGAGGGGAAGGGAGTGGCTGAGGGCGATGACAGTGGGAGGTGAAGAGGGCAAGGGGAAAGCGGAGAGGGGATGGGGAGGGGAGAGGGTGATGGGGAGGGGGAGAGGGGGAGAGGGGAGAGGGGATAGGGAGAAGCACAGGCTAACAAGGAAAGATACTCCGGGGATGGCGTTAATCAAATTTATTATTTTAGATTTTAGTCTCAGTTTTGCAGAAGCCGATTCTGGCCATTTAAACCCACACCACCCAATTATTTTCTCTCACACACACACCCACCCACATCCACTACACACACACTCCACACATATACACACCCACAGACCCTACACATACACACGCACAGAGATTTCCACCCATGCACACCACATCCACCTGCACACATGTATTACCATTTTCACACTGGAAGTCAACTCCACAGTCGACAGGCTCCTCCTCACAGTTGTCAGCGTCAGTACAGAGTCGCTCTTCAAAGAGGATGTCAGTGCACACCCTGCCCCCAAACTGACCAAAATGGCCAATACTTCTGGATCGATACTATTGAAAAGGAAACAGCAGGGATAATTCCAGTCATTACAGAGCACTGGAGACCAGCTCAATGGTTGTGGCCATGGAGACGGTGAAGGGCGAAGGGGGCAGGGGATGACTTCCAGGATCCCCTGAAATGCATCAACTAGACATGCACAGCTAGCGAAACATTGTTACAGTACCAGCAACCAGGACCAGGGCTCAAATCCCACGCTGACTGTAAGAAGTGTCTACGTTCTCCCTGTGTCTGCGTGGGTTTTCCCCGGGTCCTTCATAATGTACCAGGGGTTGTAGGTTAATTGGGCGCCACAGACTCATGGGCCGAAATGGCCTGTTACCGTGCTGTATAATTTAAAAAAAGAAAATTTCACATTTGTTGACTCATGCACTGAAGTGCAGTGAGTATGATTATTTAGAGAGCAGTCCAGATAGTCAACCCATATAGAGTACAGCAGGTAAACATGGTGCAGAATGCAGGGTCACAGTTAGCACAGTACAATGGCAGCATAATTTCCCCATTTCCTGGATCATTTAGGAGTATGATAACTGTCCTGGAATCTGGAGGTGTGTGAGCTCATGTTCTAGAATCTTCTGGGAGTTGAAGATAGTGCAGCCCGAGTCTTTGAATACGTGTGCTGCTTTTCTGAGGCAGTGGGAGTTATAGATGAGAGCTTGGTGGGGGTGGGGGAGGAGGCAGTTTCCCATGGTGATTGGACGGGTCGGCAATGCTCAGCGATGGGATGGGACAACCACCCTCCACTATGCCTTAATAATTCTGTGGTAGAGAGCACCAAGTTCCTTGGAGTCCACTTCAGAAGTGACTTATCGTGTGTGGTGGAACACGGTAGGGCAGGTGTGAGCTCACTAGACTGTATAGGCTGGCCCACCTCCGACCCTCTAACTGCTCCCCATAGATTCCCAATAAAGGCTGAGAACCCTAGTCTCCTCCCTCCATACCAGCCTTGGATCTGGGCCAGCAGCATGTAGAGACGTGGCTGACGTTTCAAGATATTAAAACCTTTAGTCACTCGCTTCAAGTCTACTTGTGGTTATTGATTGCGCTACATCATGGGCATACAACATCTTCTCACTTGTCAAGAAAGTGCCACAGCAACTGCACTTCCTGAGAAGACTGAAGTGGGCAAGGCTACCGGCCACCATCATGTCAACCTTCTATAGGAGCTCTATCGAGAGTGTCCTGGCCAGCTGCATCACACTGCGAGTACAGTTGCTACAGAGAAATGGATGGGCGGTCAATCTACAGGACTGTAACAGTGGCAGAGAGGATCACTGGAGTCTTCCTTCCCCCACCCCCCCCCCCCCACCCCGCCATCGACGTGATCTACTGTGATTTCTGCCTGAAGAGGGCGTGCAAAATTTTCCACCCTGCACTCAGCATCTTCCAGCTGCTCCCATCGGGGAAGAGACGCAGGAGGATCAGAGCCAGCGCCACCAGGGTGAGGAACAGCTTCTTCCCCACGGGCAAAGAGAACACGGAACAACTGATGAACTGCTCACACTGACCCTCCATGACTCAATGGTTTATTTAATAATAATTCAGCACTGTCTGTGAGGAGTTTGTATGTCCTCCCCGCGCTTGTGTGGGTTTTCACCGGGGGGGGGCCTCCGGTTTCCACCCACCGTCCAAAAATGTACTGGGGGGAAGGTTGTTGGGCCTAATTGGATGACACGGGCTCATGAGCCGAAAAGGCCCGTCATTAAGTTGTGTGTCTAAATTTTTTAAAATATTTAATATTTGTATATGCACCAAGTTTTGTGCATATATATTGTTTTAAAATTTTTGAATTTAGATATACAGCATGGTATTAGGCCATTTTGGCCCACAAGTCCCTGCCAACCAATTTAGTTTGTCTGTTTGTGTTTTGTCTGGCTGGACTTGTACATTTGGATAATAAACAAACTTGAACTTGAAATGGTGTAACCCCCCTCCCCACACTGGGATGGGTTTTAAATTGCCACCGTGACAGAGGTGCACCAAAGAAGAGGTACAAGGACTACCTAAAGAAAACTCTTGGTGCCTGCCTCATTGATCACCGCCAGTGGGCTGATATCGCCTCAAACCGTGCATCTTGGCGCCTCACAGTTCGGCGGGCAGCAACTTCCTTTGAAGAGGACCGCAGAGCCCACCTCACTGACAAAAGGCAAAGGAGGAAAAACCCAACACCCAACCCCAACCAAGCAATTTTCCCCCTGCAACCGCTGCAACCGTGTCTGCCTGTCCCGCATCGGACTTGTCAGCCACAAACGAGCCTGCAGCTGACGTGGACATTTACCCCCTCCATAAATCTTCGTCCGCGAAGCCAAGCCAAAGAAAAGAAGAAATCCTGGTGGTCTTTACCTTCACGTCCTTGCATGGTTGGCAGGATGACCACTGAGTCCAAGGTTCAAGTTCACAGGGGATCTGGCCTGGGGTGATCACAGCTCGTTCTGTTCTCCGCAGAGGACTGGCCCTGGCCTGCTGAGATCTGCCCAAAACACAAATCCATGACCATCAGGAGCCAAGCTTCAGCAGCGAGTCACCCATGGACACCAAGCACTAGTGAGTTTGGAAGGAAACGCTACCCAGGCGAGGCGAATCGGAGGTGAGCTGGACTGCCGGGAAACCGTCAGGTCGCGCTGAGAGTTCTGATTTAGAGATACAGGCCTGTCCGGCCAATGAGTCTGCGTCTCCCAAATACCGAGCTTCCGACGCAAGCCTCCTCCCTAGCCCTGGCAGTCTACAGGCCAAAGCCTCCATTGCGAACTCTCACCCTGGTCCCGGCAGCCTACAGGATCAAGCCTCCATCGCAAATCCTCACCCTGGCCCCTCCCTCCTTCACTTTTGACTTCCCCAACCTTTTTGCACTCCACCTCCTGCCACATTCCCCCCTCCCGACACCATCACTCCATTGACCATCCCCCCAACCCATTGCCTGGTCTTCACTATTCTCTCCAACCTTCCCCTCTCAGAGACTGAACACTCTCCCCAGTAGAGGCCTCACCATTGTTTCCCCTTCACTCACATCCTCAACAGGTCTGTGATGTCGAACTCTTCTCCTGTCAGTTCCATCTCTGTGCCAACTTCTTCCACCAGGACCCCCCCCCCCACCCCCACCACTACTGCAGACCCCTTCTCCTGCTTTAAGCCTTCTTCCTGGGCACCACGTTCCAGCCTTCTCCCTGCTCCACACCTTTATATTTCCAACTCCCACCGAGACATCAACCATATTGTAACCATATTAATATTTGGGGAGATTTTATAATATTTAGAGGAGGTCACATACATACACACATTTTAAAACAGATCTTATTTGAAAGACTGAAGAATTCACATTGCAAGATCTCTGGAGAATGTTAGCACCTTTCACAAGTAGGTGTTAATTGAATTGATGTCAGAAAAGGCTTGACCATTGTCTTGCTGGAGTCATGCTGGTACCCCTTCTGGAAAGTGATCACAGAAAGATCAATTCTGGATTGTTTACCTTAGCTAACAACAGATGGAGCAGAAGAAAGAACTCCTGTTGTTTTGTTCAGGAAGGTGGGGATTTTTGCAAGATATGCTCGCTTTGGAGTTTCAGTTGGAAAAGAGAGAGAATTGAGTTATTAGCTCAGTCAGTCAGTGTGTGGGACACTGATGTTACAAGATATAACCAGCAACCACAAAGAAGGGAGATCACACGCTGGGTGGGTCACGTCTCCAGAATGGAGAACCATCGCCTTCCCAAGATCGTGTTATATGGCGAGCTCTCCACGGGCCACCGTGACAGAGGTGCACCAAAGAAAAGGTACAAGGACTGCCTAAAGAAATCTCTTGGTGCCTGCCACATTGACCACCGCCAGTGGGTTGATCTCGCCTCAAACCGTGCATCTTGGCGCCTCACAGTTCGGCGGGCAGCAACCTCCTTTGAAGAAGACTGCAGAGCCCACCTCACTGACAAAAGGCAAAGGAGGAAAAACCCAACACCCAACCCCAACCCACCAATTTTCCCCTGCAGCCGCTGCAACCGTGTCTGCCTGTCCCGCATCGGACTTGTCAGCCACAAACGAGCCTGCAGCAGACGTGGACTTTTACCCCCTCCATAAATCTTCGTCCGCGAAGCCAAGCCAAAGAAGAAGAAAGATGAAGAATTACTTTATTAACAAAAATTCACCTTCAAACTTTAATTCAAAATCCCCCCTTTTATAACAATGCCCATTGGTTACTATGTAAATTTCTATAACAGTGTAAAACTAATACATTCCCCAGCCTAAATATAACATATTTAAAGTCTAAGTTACGCTTTCATCCAGCCCACAGAAAAAACTTAAACACAAGACAAACACAAAACACACAAGATTCACAAAACTTCGGTCTCAACCGAAGCAAAGATCATAAACAAAATTCAGTTTGTTTGGTAACTGAAGCCAAAAGATCTTTAAGAGAGAGAGAGAAAGAGAGAGAGCACAAAATTTGAAGTTGTCTTCTTGTGTTGCTTGCAGAGAAAGGAACAAAGGCTTGGTCTGGATCCTTCTGGCTGCCTTCGGAATGTCCATCACTTTTTGAAATCCCAACATTCTAAACTGTCCTCCAGACCATGTCTTGTGCTCTGGGCCTCCTTCCACTCCACAGCACCCCCAGAGGTGGTTTATCATCCAAGTCCAGAAATTTTTAGATCATTTTCTGTACATGCCCAGTCCGTCTCCCACTTTCTCAGCAGTCCAGTTTCACCTTGGCTCTCTAAGGCAAACTGTCACTTTTTAACATAAAACCACACAACACATGGGCCAATACACAACACAGAACTCTGTCACACTGACAAATGCAATTCAGGGAAAACTGTTTGAAACGGATGAAAGCAAGTTCCAGAGCAGTAGATGGCTGGAAGTGCTATCTGTCTGATGTTTCTCTTGAAATAGAGGAAGGAATGGAACTCTGTGGTAGCTTGAAGAAAGAGGTTACCATCTAGAAAACCCTAATGGGGCAAGTTTCATCTGCGAGACCCTGAGGTGACTAGTGGTGGTATCTCAGTTCTGGAAATCCTGGAGCAACAAATATCTCTCTCTGCAAACCCTACAAGAACCTTCCTGAGCGATAGACATTTACCTTTCAAGCACTAAGCCTGGTGAACTTTATACATGTTAAATTCTGTGCACAGTCTGGTGATTGCCTGCAACCAGAGAACTTAGAAGAAGGAGAAGTGAGATTGAAATGTGAACCAAAGAACTTTACTTGAATTTACACACACATTACATACAGCAGCGCTTAGAATTAAAAGGGGGTAATTTGGGTTAGTATCGAGTATAGTATAAGAATAGAGTTAAGTTAAAGTTTGATTCTATTTTCATGTTTGAAGTTGATTAAAAATAACTTTTGTTTTGAAAGCCACTTGTCTTGGAGAATGTCTGTTGCTGCTGGGTTTTGGGGTCCTTTGGGCTCGTAACAGTATCGACTTCGCTTCTCCCCTCACTTATTCCAATCTCATGTCTTTGGAATGCCTGGCCCTTCACTCTCCCCACACTAATCCCAACCTCACCAGCAAAACCACAAACGAGGATGACGACATTATGGTCTGGTGCACTGACCTGTACCAGAGGACAACTCTCAGAAACCTTCTCTTACCCCTCCAACAGGGCCCCATACTAACCAACAGGGCCCCATACTAACCAACAGGGCCCCATACTAACCAACAGGGCCCCATACTAACCAACAGGGCCCCATACTAACCAACAGGGCCCCATACTAACCAACAGGGCCCCATACTAACCAACAGGGCCCCATACTAACCAACAGGGCCCCATACTAACCAACAGGGCCCCATACTAACCAACAGGGCCCCATACTAACCAACAGGGCCCCATACTAACCAACAGGGCCCCATACTAACCAACAGGGCCCCATACTAACCAACAGGGCCCCATACTAACCAACAGGGCCCCATACTAACCAACAGGGCCCCATACTAACCACTGCATCACACACTATCTCTGAAACCATCACTTCCAGTCATCTCCCTGGCACGGCCTCCAACCTCACTGTTTCCCCATCCCACGCTCCCTATTTCTACCTCCTGCCCAAGATCCATACACCCAATTGTCCCAGAAGATCCACCATGTCCACGTAGTCCTGCCCCACTGAACTGGTATCTGCTTTCGTTGACTCTGTTTTGTTCACCCCCCACCCCGGTCCAGTCCCTCCCCACCTATATCTGCAACACTTCACCCGCCTTCCATCACTTCAACAATTTCCAGTTCCCCGAACTCAACCGGCTCATCTTTACCATGGACCTCCAAATTACGTTCCATCTCCATCGCCCTTAATGAAGGCCTCAATATCCTTCTCGGTGATGGACCCGACTAATCCCCCCCTCCACCACCACCACCCTCCTCTGGCTGGCGGAACTTGTTCCCACCTCTCAGCAACGTATCCATTGACTCATCCCACTTTCTCCACATCAAAGCGGGAGGCCGCGGGTTAAAATAAGTAGAAACACAACATGCTGGAGAAGCTCAGCAGGTCGGACAGCGCCCTTTATGTAACAAAGGTAAAGATAGATGACCGACGTTTCGGGTTTGAATCTTTCGTAAGAGAGAATGCTAGCGGGGTGGTGGGCAAGGGGGAAAAGGCAGGAAGATCCATATACTGTGCACTGTGGAGAGATTGGATCTCACTAGCCTTTTCCATAGGGTTGGTCATTGTCATTTGAGCATGAGCAGTGACACCCGTGACTCCTCGCTCGAGTACATTTGTTTCTTGTGGCTGCGTTACCAATGGCGCTGCTGGAAGGTTAGGTGCTAGCCCTTTGGGGATGTCACTTTGAGTGGTAAATCTTGCCGAAGCCTGACCTAATGCTTTCACTTTGGCCACATTCATTGCACATTGCTCCTCAAGCTCTCGTCTTTTCTCTATTCAATAATCTGTTTCGTCCTTCGCCAGCCATTTGTAACTTCAGTTGCTTATTCCTGATTTAAAGAATCCCTATTCTCTGAAGCGTATTGTAGCCGTTTATTAGGGCTGGAAAGGCTGCTTTTACACTGTTCAAGTTCCCGCCGTTTTTGCTGATTGAGTCACCATATGAATAACATTAGCGGGTGGGAACGTCCACGCATATGAATGCCCTTCTTCCCCAGCCTGTTTCTGCTGAGTTAGCTGGGCAGCTTGACCAACGCTATTTTAGGGCTGTTGGTCTGATGCTGCCCCAGGTTCTACCCCCGCCGGATTGTGGTCCTGGGAGTCGCTTTAGCGATCTCCGTCCACATCTGCAGCCGCGCAATGTGCCAGCCCGATCTCCGCAATTGTGGGCCACCGCAGTATCTTTCCTCCAACCACTGTGTTGTGCGCAGACAGTAGCCAAGTCTGCTTGCTCCTTATCATGCATATGCTTGAAGCACGCAAAGCACTGGATGCCTTTGAAGTTCTTCCTGCGCTCACAACCTTGGAAATACCATCATCAGAATGAACTTTCAGATACCGCTGATTGAGTCTCTATCTTCTGCTCTTCAGTGGGACTTGGCAACGCAAATTCATCTGTTCCAGTTCCACTAACCTTTAAGCCAGTGAATGAAGCCTGCAGTGCCTTGACAGGGTCTTCTTCTTGCTTGCTAGTTGAAGCCGCTTCTTCATTGGCTACTGGCTCCGAGCGTTGTCGGTCCACCTTGCTGGCTCAACTCACGACGAGATGGATCTTTAGCCCGACGAGACTTCTTCTTATCCATCTTGGGTTCTCCACACTGCAACCTGGCTTCTCCCTGTTCTTGCTGGAACTGTAAACGAATTTTGTATCTTACTTGCTCCCTTTAAGAGCATCGCTGCTGGCTGAATGGTCTTAATCTTTTTTATCTTAATGTTTATGTTTACTGGAACATTTTTTGGGCTTCCTACCAATTCTGCTATCAGAGCTGTGGCTTATCTTTTACAAGGATGCAAGCTGTCTTGCCAGCTTTTGACTCAATTTTGAACTGCACAATACACAGAAAGGTTCACACATTTCTGGAATATTCCATTGTTACAGTGTTGATGTCTCTTGGCTTTAAATTAAGTTGTTAATTTTTTTAGACAAATTTTACAATCCTTTCTTCTGAACAAAGTTCACAATTAAATTTTCCTTTAAATCAAAGTATTGATGACACTTTCCTTATTCTAAGATATCCTGATTTCAAAGCGTGAGCTGTGTTATCCCTCATTTCAATCTCTTTAATCCAATGAATCCAACTCTGTGGCTGTTACTTTATGTAGTTTTAATTCGTTGATAGAACAGATAAACATATTGCATAGCTTCGCAACAAGACTTTCCTAACGGTGAATAACAAGGCATTTAATCTATAATAGTGACTCAAAGATATATAGAGATATAAGTTTAAAGAAAAGTTTCTCATGCTCACGCTTCCCTCACATCTTGTAGAATGAGAGCAAGCCGTTAGCCTGGGCGGATATTACGACAGATTACATCATAGGTACTTTGGTAACATGACAAACAACAGCTCTCTTAAAAAGAGAAGCACAAAATTAACTTAGAATCAACAAACACAAGGTTTTAACCTTTACACTAACCTTTTATGTGGAACCTTGTCAAAGGCCTTACTAAAGTCCACATAGACAACATCCACAGCCTTCCCCTTTTTAGTAACGTCCTCAATAAATATGAAAAGATTTGTTAAACCTGATCTACCACGTACAAAACCATGTTGATTACACCTAGTCAGTCTCTGTCTTTCCAAATAATTGTTTATTCCATCCCTAAGAACATCCTCCATTAATTTACCCACCACTGACATCACACTCATGGGCTTATAACTACCCAATTTACTTTTAGAGTCTTTTTTAAACAGCGGAACAACATGAGCCACCCTCTGGCACCTCACCCATGGCCAGTGATATTTTAAATATTTCTGTAGAGCTCCCTCGATTTGTTCACTAATCTCCCTCAGGGACCAAGGGAATATCTTATCAGGACCCAGGGATTTATCCACCTTTTAAAAATAGCCAGTACCACCTCCTCATTAATCTGTATACTCTCCACGACCTCACTACTAGATTTCCCCACTTCACCTGGCTCAATATTCCATTCCTTAGTGATTACTGAAGAAACAAAATCATTTAAAACTTCCCCCCTCTCTTTTGCTTCCTCACAGAGCTGATCCGTCTGATCCTCAAGGGGCCCAGTTTTATCCCTCACTATTCTTTTACTTTTAATGTACCCGTAGAAACCCTTTGGATTTATTTTTATGTTTCTTGCCAAAGCATCTCTCCTTTTAGCCGTTCCAATTTCTATTCCTCAAGCTCCTCATTATTCCCTGTTGTTCACATCCCTCTTCCTCAGAACCAAGTTCTCAATATTCCTAGAAAACCAGGGCTCCCTATAGTTTCTAACCTTTCCTTTAATCCTCATAGACCAACTGTGATCTCAACATTTCCCCTTGGAATATCCTCCATTTTTCTGTTACATCCTTCCCAGAAAATAAATTCTCCCAATCCACACCCTCTAAATCTTTTTGCATCTCCTCAAAATTTGCCTTTTTCCAATCAAGAATCTCAACCTTAGGCCCAGCCCGATCCTTCTCCATAATGAACCTAAAACTAACAGTATTATGATCACTTGACCCAAAGTATCCCCAACACAAACCTCTGTCACCTGCCCTATCTCGTTCCCTAATAGGAGATCCAATACTGCTCCCTCTCGAGTCGATTCTTCTGTGTATTGAACATATTTGACAAACCCCAACCCATCCAGTCCTTTTACAGCCAATGTGTGGAAAGTTAAAATCTCCTACAATCGCCACCTTATATTTACTATACATATATTCTATCTCCTTACAAATTTGTTCCTCTAATTCCCTCTGTCCATTAGGGGGTCTATAATACACCCCCATTAGTGCTTTCATGTCTTTCCTGTTCCTCATTTCCACCCAAATCGCCTCACTGGATAAGCCCTCCAATCTATCCTGCCACAGCACCACTGGAATGTTCTCTCTAATAAGCAATGTTGCTCCACCTTTTATCCCCCTGTTCTAAAACAATGGAATCCTGGAATATTTAGCTGCCAATCATGTCCCTCCTGCAACCAAGTTTCACTAATGGCTACACTAATGGGTTCCATGGGTTAATTTCTGGTCTAAGCTCGTCCACCTTCCTCACCATGAAATATCTAGACTGGAGAGAATGTCTTCCACATTCACTCCTTTGATCACCATCTACTTTTACCACCCCCTCACCTACATTAATTTTAACATTCTGATTCCCCTCTCCCTTCAAATCTAGTTGTCCTTCTACCCTAATATTCACACTCACATTGTGATTCCCCCCCTCCCCCCCCCAACCCATGCCGTCAAACTAGTTTAAACCCTCCCCAACAGCTCTAGCAAATCTGCCCGCCAGCGTAATGGTCTCCCTCCAGTTCAGGTGCAGCCCGTCCTGTTTGTACAGGTCTGTCCTTCCCCAGAAGTGACCTCAATGATCCAGAAATCTGAACCCCTGCCCCCTCTCTTCAGCCACCCATTCATCCTCCACAGCTTCCTGTTCCTACTCTCTCCAGCATGTGGAACAGGCAGTAATCCCGAAATGAACACTCTTGAGGACCTGCTTTTTAAATTCTTCCCTAATTTTCTCTTCAGGACCTCATCCCTACTTCTATCTATGTCATTGTTCCCCACGTGGACCACGACTTATGGCTGTTCCCCCTCCAGAACATGATCAGAGTCTCCCTGACCCTGGCACCCGGGAAGCAACATACCACCCGAGAGCCTCGATCTCATCCAGCCAACCTCCTATCAAATTGTCTAACCAATGAGTCCCCAGTCACCATTCTCCCCCCACCTTCCTTTCTGAGCTGGGTGGAGGGGGGGGGCACAGTCTCCACACCGGAGACATGACCACCCTAACTTGTCCCTTGAAGGTCTCCACCAACAATATCCAAAACAGTGTACCTGCCATTGTTGGTGAGAGCCACAGGGGTACTTTGCACCATCTTTATCTTCCCCTTCCCTCTCCTGACAGTCACCCAGCTACTTGCCTGAATTATAGGGGTGACTGCCTCCCTGACACTCCTGTCTGCCACTACCTCTGCCTCCCTCAGGATCCACAGTTCATCCAACCCCTGCTCTGAAGAGCTGTGCAGCTACTTAAGACTTTAGCTCAGGGGTTCTCAACCTTTTTCTTCCCACTCACGTCCCACTTTAAGTATTCCCTATGCCATCGGTGCTCTGTGATTAGTAAGGGATTGCTTAAGGTGGGATGTGGGTGGGAAGGGAAGGTTGAGAATCATTGCTCTAGACCCATTTGTTACTGAAATATTTTGCTTAAGAAAAATGGTCAATGGCCCATTTGCTTTGGAGATATGAAACCGTGCACATAACGAGTCAATGAGGTACGATTAAAACTATGGATTTCAAACTTTTTCTTCTCACCCACATCCCACCTTAAGCAATCCCTGACTAATCACAGAGCACTTATAGCATAGGGAATACTTAAAGAGGTGTGCAAGTGGAAAGAAAAAGGTTGAGAACCAATGTTTTAATTGTCCCTCGTTGACTCGTTATGTGCACGGTTTCAGAACTCCAAAGGAAATGGCCAATGGCAATTTTCTCCTTGAAGCGGCAGAGGATGAGGGGCTACTCGAAGGTGATGAGAGGCATTGATTGTGTAGGCAGCCAGAGGCTTTTACCCCGGAGGTTGAAATGGCTAACATGAGGGGGCGTAGGTTTAAGGTGCTTGGGAGTAAGTGCGGGGGGGTATGTAAGAGGCAAGTTCTTCACACAGAGAGTGGGGGGGGGTGCATGGAATGTGCTACTGTTAGCAGCGCTGGAGGCAGTTATATTAGGATCTTTTAAAGGATTGGTACATGGAGCTGAGAAAATTGCAGTCGGGAAATTCTAGCCAATTGTTAGAATGGGTTTCTGCCTCCACCTCCCACTCAGGTCGAGTTTTCCCAAATTCCAACCACCCTTGAGAATGCACGACATTCCAGCACAGCACAGGCCCTTCAGCCCCCAATGGTGTACTGACCTACTCCACGACAATCTCAACCTTCCCTACCTCACATCCATGACCCTCCATTTTTCTTACATCCATGTACCTGTCTCCGAGACTTCTGAACGCCCCTCTTGTACCAGCCTGCACCACCGCTCCTGGCCACTCATTCCACGCACCCACCACTCTCCATGTTAAATATACTTACCCCCAGCGACTTCCCTAAGCTTTCCTCCCCTCACCTTACACAGATGTCCTCTGGTGTTTGCTAGCCCTGGGAAAAGGGTGCTGGTTGTCCACCCCAACTAAGCCACTCATAGTCTACCATACCTCTACCTCCTTCATCACTCCAAAGAGAAGCCCTAGCTCTGTTCTTGCTTCATGTAACATGTTCTCCAATCATGGTAGATCTCCTCTCCAAAGCTTCCACAGCCTTCCTATAATGAGGTGACCACAACTGAACACAAATATTCCAAGTGTTGAGAGTGTTATAGAGCTGCAACATTACCTCATGGCTCTTGACTCAATCCCCCGACTAATGAAGGCCAGCAGATCAAACGCCTCTTCAACTAGTGCAGTAAACTTGAGGGATCTATAGACCTGTCCCCAAGATCTCTCTGTTCCTCCACACTGCCATTAACCATGTACCCTGCCTTCAGGTTTGACCTTCCAATGTGCATCATTTTACACTGATCTAGAAGCTCTAGGGAAAGAAGTTCTCTCTCAGATCCCTTCTGAACCTCCACCCATCAACGTACCCCTTCCAATCTTAACCGTGTAGGGAACCTTCCTGTCTGGGCCCCTTCGGCGCTTGGTACTTCTCAATCAAGTTCCCTGTTTGCCTCTTCGTTTCCAAGGAGGGCAAGAAAGGCCTCTCCATGTCAGTCCACAGCCTGGTGAATCTCCTCGACACCCTGTCTGGCACAATCGCCTCCTTCCCAATGGTGCGGTGACTGGAACTGTTTCCGCGACAGCTCCGTGGGTATGGGCCAAGACTCCGGTGGCGCGGGGGGGTGGGGGGTATGGTAGTGGACGGAGCTGGAGAAGGTGGCACTCAAAGCCTGAGGTACCCCCTTTGCCTCACCTCTCCTGATCCTCTGCCTCGAATGGGCGAGCGGCAGGAACTGAGACCAAGAGGTGGACCGCCAGGACGAGCCAGGCCAAGCTTGTCACCATCTTCCCCATGCTGTAACAGCCAATGTTCCACACTCCACTCCTGCACCCACGCCTGGCCTATTAGAAGCTGCTGTCAATTATTGACAGGCTCTGCTGGGCTTGTTAACTCCTTATGTTTACTCTGAAGAAGGCCAGAAACCTGGGAGGCCATTGATCCCCTCTGGGGTTGATGGTAACAATCCAGATCAGAGCTGATGCAACTTAACTACATCTACGTTTATCCCCTTGCTTGCTTAATCCTTCAAGTTGACAGATCAGCCACCAGTTGAATAGAATTCTTACCCCATCCCCAGTCCCCAGGAACATGTGTCCGAGCCAACTTCCCTAAACCTGCCTCTTCCCTGGAGTGTCATAGAATGAGGGAAGATTCAATAGAGTTAGATAAAATTATGAGGGGGAGAGATAAATGTTCTTCTGTTTTTTCCTTGAAGAAGAGCTCAGGCCCAAAATATGGGCCATATATCTTTGTCTCCTATGGACGCTGAAAAGACCAGCTGAGATCCTCCAGCATTTTGCTGTGTTTTTACTAGAATCACAGCGTCTGCAGACTTTTCATTTTCACAGAGGTGAACGCAAGCAGGCTTATTCCACTGAGGTTGGGTGAGGCGAGAATGAGAGGACGTGGGTCAAGGGTGAAACATGAGATGCTTTAAAGAGAACATTAGGGGGATCTTCTTCACCCAGAGAGAAGTGGATGTGGTGAATGCGGGATTTATGAGACATTTGGATAGATACATGGATGGGAGGGGTATGGAGGGCTATGGACTGGGCCTATTTCTGTGCCATAGTGTTCTATGGTTCTATGCCCCGATCCCTGATTGGAGGGAGTATTTTCTCCCCTTCAACCCCTGAAAATCCTGGACAACATCCATCAAATCATTGCATTTGGAATTCCAGGGACTGTTATTTTATTTATTACATTTAGGAGGGTGGGATAAAAACATCAAACCACCCTTACAAAAATGCAAACCATCCTTATAAACACCTTACAGTGGGATTCAAACCCCCGGTCCTGATCGCTGTAACAGCGTTGTGCAAGCTGCCAAGCTAACCGTGTCGCCCTTGAGTAAAGAACCCTAGCTGGACTTGTCAGCAATCCTCAATGGGAGCCCGATGGCCACCCCTTGCAGTTCCCAGGACATTTACGTAAAGGACTTTTTTTCACCTGATATTTTTAAAGATCTATTTTCATGTAGTTGGTTGGAGAGAAGTACGGAAGAAACCAAAACTTGACTTCTTCACGGGGAAGGGGAGTCCTGGGGTGGGGGGCCTATAGTTAAAATCCATTTGGGAATAGCTAACTGAGATGACCGCTTGTTAAAGTTGAAATTAATTTCCTGTTACCTAGTCCCCTTGTTTGATGTATTGATCGAGAAATCACAGTCTGCAATGCACATGAGATACCAACAAATCTATTGGTCATTTCAAAGCAGCAGTGAATGGTCCCTGCCAGTTGCTCTTGGCAAAGTGACCTCTCCCTTCCTCCCATTTGTCGGATTCCTGGGTGGGTCAAAAGCAAAATGCCACAGATGCCAAAGATCCGGAACGAAAACAGAGGACACCTGACAGGTTGAGAAACAGGTGAACAAGGTCAGAAAAATACAGTGGATGTTTGGGTCGGTGACCCATGAAGGTTGGCTTCCTTGTCACGGAGGAGGCAGAGACGCACCTGAAGGGTGTCACGTGGGCCAATAGACAGGGATAGTCACGAGAAACCTCTCCCCATGGCAGATGCGTCGAGACAAGTTCATTGTAATCTGATTGTACAAGTACAACTTGAAATAATGGCGTTCTTTGGTCCTTGGTGCAAAAACGCTGACAAACAACCACACTTAACACACATACAGACAAACAATACATATGCAGGACAAGTATTCATCCATGCAAATAAATTGGGGTATCACAGTTAGTGAAGCAGTTAGCTCAACGCCTTTACTGAGCCAGTGATTGGGACCAGGGTTCGAATCCCGTGCTGTCCACATGGAGTACGTACGCTCTTCCCGTATCCATGTAGGTTTTCCCTGGGGGGCTCCGGTTTCCACCCACACTCCAAAACGTACAAGGTCAGTAGGTAATTTGGGAGGAAGCGTTTCAATGGCTGGAATCGCCTTCTACTGCATTGTAAACAATTTTTAAAAACGTACCTTAACTGACCCCCACTCATCCTATGCAGAGGCCTCTGGTACTGGCCATCGTCTCCCCGGAAAAAGAGCTGGTGAGAATGGTTTCTCTCTCCACGGAGGCTGACGTCCAGAAAACAACAGCCTGGTGAGTCAACTGAAGAGTTCGTCTGGTTCCTGGTCACATTGTTTGGGGGAACCTACAGCCACTATATCATTAACCCAGTGTGTGGAAGAATTGATTTGAGACGCCTGTGTGTTGGGTCTGAGGTCGGATTATATCCGACAACGACTTCTCGAGGAGGACCCACTCCCACTCAAAAAGACTATCAACTTGATCAGGACTTTAGACTCGGCCCAACACCATGCGGTGTCAATCGCGGGCAGAAGTGGGCCATCTCCGTATGTTCCACCACAAGGGCCTTCAGCCTGGGACTCAGTATCGGGCATTACCGACCCGACCACGGCTGCAATTACGCCAACAGCATCATCAAGATGCAACTTCTGCGGGCAGTCCAAGCATTTAAGGCGCCTCTGCCCCGCGAGGGGGGCTACATGTTTGGGCTGCGGGAAGAAAGGCCATCACCAGAAGGTTTGCAGGTCCCAACCGCAGTCCGGGAGCAGCACAGCATGCGTTCCAGAGGAGCTTCTGGCGCTGACCGCGTGCATGGTAAGGGAAGCGCCATCTTGTCGGCCATCGCTCCAACCTCAGCACCTCGGCCTACCGCCCCAATGACATCACTTCCAACTGCCACAACTCCAATTCCGCCTTCTTCTTCATCGAACACTGCGTGGTCAACATGGAGGTCACCATCTTGGGAAGGCCTCCCCGTCACCGACAATGAAGGGATGCCTATCCTAGCATCAGTCACCCTGAACCAAACCAGCCTTCACCCGATCTCGAACTCCATGATGCGGATGGTGGTCGATAGTGGCAGCACAGAATGTTTCGTGCACCCTGACATGGTCCAGAGACTCTCCCTCCTGGTCTGACCCATGACCTGGACGGTTTCAATGGCGGCAAGGGACCAACAGACCAGTATCCGGGGGCATTGTGTAGCATCGCTGATGGTGGGGGGGCGGGGGGGTGGCGGGGAGTATTATAGCGATTTTGTATTGTTAATTACGCCTCGCCTCTGGATGCCGATCCTTCTGGGTCTCGACTTTCAGAGTCAGTTCAGGAGCATGACGATGGCATTTGGGGGCCCCCAACCACCGCTGTCCGTCCATAACCACCAGTCCCCGGCACCGCCTTGTGGTCCTAGTACAGCCTCCAGCACCATCCTGCGGCCTCAGCACTCAGTCTCCGGCACTGTCCTGTGGCCTCACCACTCTACGGGTGCCTCCTGTCACTGTTCGCGAACCTCACCCCGGATTGCAAACCGATTGCCACCAAGAGTAGGCGCTGTAGTTCGGAGGACATGCAGTTCATCCAGGCTGAGGTTCAGCAACTCCTGGCGAAGGGAATCATAGCCCCTAGCACAAGTACCTGGAGGGCGCAGGTCCTCGTGGTCAGAGATGCGGGCAAGCCCTGGATGGTAATTGATTATAGTCAGATCATCAACTGCTTCACCAGTTGGACGTTTACCCACTACGCCAGATAGCCGACTTGGTCAATAAGGTCACTAAGTACAGAATTTCTTCGACCATTGACCTCAAATCGGCCTCTCCGTCCAGCTGATCAAATCTATACGAGTTTCGAGGCAGACGGGAAACTTTTCCACTTCCTGCAGGTACCCTTCAGGGTTACTAACAGTGTTTCTGCCTTTCAGAGAGTGATGGACCGGACGGTGGAGGAACACGAGCTGATGGCAACGTTCCCCTACCTCGACAATGTCACCATCTGTGGCCATGACCAGCAGGACCACGACACTAATCTCGCAAAGTTCCCACATACGGCCAAGTCCCCACATATGGCCAAGTCCCTCAACTTGACAAGTACGTGTTCAACACGGAGCGCCCGGCCCTTCTTGGATGCGTCGTGGCACATGGTGTCATTGCCCCCGACCTGGACCGCTTGCGACCCATCATGGAGCTCCCTGTCCCAAACACCCTGAAGGCGCTTAAGAGGTGCCTGGGGCTGTTCTCATATTATGCACATTGGGTGCCCAACTATGCCGATAAGGCCCACCCATAATTTGTATGACCACCTTCCCATTATTGGCGGAGGCCCAGGCACCTTTTGACCAAATTCGAGGAGACATTGCTAAGGCCATGATGCATGCCGTGGATGAATCTGTCACCTTCCTGGTGGGGAGTGATGCCTCCGATATCGCACTCGCTGCCACATTAAACCAGGCAGGCAGGCAGGCCGGTGGCATTTTTTTCCCGCACCCTGCATGGTCCCAAACTCCGGCACTCCTCCGTCGAGAAGGAGGCTCAAGTTATTGTTAAGGTGGTGAGCCACTGGCGGCACTACCTTACCGGTAAAAGATTTACCTTGTTGACTGACCAGAGGGCAGTGGCCTTCAAGTTCAGTGCCAAACAACGGGGTAAGATCAAGAATGACAAGATTCTGAGGTGGAGGATTGAATTATCCACCTACAACTACGATATCTTGTACCGGCCAGGTAAGCTCAATGACCCCCCCCCCCCCCCCCCCCCGGACGCCCTATCCCGAGGGACGTGCGCCAGCACGCATCTCGACCGTCTCCAGATCTTGCATGACAATCTGTGTCACCCCGGAGTCACGAGGTTGTACCATTTTGTCAAGACACGAAACCTCCCGTACTCCATCGAGGATGTCTGGTCCACGACCAGACGCTTCCAAATTTGCGCTGAGTGTAAGCCCCAGTTCTACCAGCCAGAAAAGGCACACCTCATCAAAGCCACTTGCCCTTTCAAACAACTCAGCGTCGATTTCAAGGACCCAGTCCCAACCACAAATAGGAACACCTACTTCCTGACGGTGGTTGACGAATCTTCCAGGTTCCCCTTTGCAATTCCCTGCCTGGATATTGCCTTGGCAACGGTCATCAAGGCCCTGAGCAGTGTCTTCATTCTGTTAGGGTACCCCGACTATATTCATAGTGACCAGGGAACCTCATTCATGAGTGAGGAGCTGCGACGGTACTTCCTGACCAGAGGCATAGCCACCAGCAGGTTCTTTCTTTGGCTTGGCTTCGCGGACGAAGATTTATGGAGGGGTAATGTCCACGTCTGCTGAAAGCTCGTTGGTGACCGACGTCCGATGCAGGACAGGCAGGCACGGTTGCAGCGGTTGAAGGGAAAATTGGTTGGTTGGGTGTTGGGTTTTTCCTCCTTTGCCTTTTGTCAGTGAGGTGGGCTCTGCGGTCTTCTTCAAAGGAGGTTGCTGCCCGCCGAACTGTGAGGCACCAAGATGCACGGTTTGAGGCGATATCAGCCCTCCGGTGGTGGTCAATGTGGCAGGCACCAAGAGATTTCTTTAAGCAGTCCTTGTACCTCTTCTTTGGTGCACCTCTGTCTCGGTGGCCAGTGGAGAGCTCGCCATAGAACACAATCTTGGGAAGGCGATGGTCCTCCATTCTGGAGACGTGACCCACCCAGTGCAGTTGGATCTTCAGCAGAATGGATTCGATGCTTGCGGACTCTGCCAGCTCGAGTACTTCGATGTTGGTGATGAAGTCATTCCAATGAATGTTGAGGATGGAGCGGAGACAGTACTGATGGAAACGTTCTAGGAGCCATAGGTGATGCCGGTAGAGGACCCATGATTCGGAGCCGAACAGGAGCGTGGGTATGACAACGGCTCTGTACACGCTGATCTTTGTGTTTCTTCAGGTGGTTGTTTTTCCAGACTCTTTTGTGTAGTCTTCCAAAGGCGCTATTTGCCTTGGCGAGTCTGTTGTCTATCTCTTTGTCGATCCTTGCATCAGATGAAATGGTGCAGCCGAGGTGGTAAACTGGTTGACCGTTTTGAGTTCAGTGTGTCCGATGGAGATGTGGGGGGGCTGGTGGTCATGGTGGGGAGCTGGCTGATGGAGGACCTCAGTTTTCTTCAGGCTGACTTCTAGGCCAAACATTTTGGCAGTTTCCGCAACTGGACCACCAGCTATAACCCCAAACATAATGGCCAGGTAGAAAGGGAGAACAGCATTGTTTAGAAGGCGATACTCCTAGCCCTTAGGTCCAAACATTTGCTAGTGTCCCGCTGGCAGGATGTCTTGCCCGAAGCTATGCACGTCATCCGATCATTACTGTGCACCGCTCCTAACACCACCCTGCATGAACGCCACTTTTGCTTTTCCTGGAGATCAGCGAATGGTTCCTCCATCCCTCCCTGGCTGACGACCCCAGGGCCAGTTCTGCTTCAGAAGCACGTCAGGATCCATAAGACAGACCCACTGGTTGAAGCAGTGCACCTCATACATGCAAACCCCCAGTACACATTTGTGAGGTATCCGGATGGCCACGAGGACACTGTGCCAATATGAGACCTGGCAAGGGCCGGAGACCCTGCGACTGCCTCACCGGCTGCTGACCACGCCGCAGATCCGATCATGCTGCATCAAAGCACAATCCTGGAGTCTGAGCTGTCTGCCTTGCAGCCAGACGTCGAGGCATCTACCCACCCCACCATCACCCCGGGAGTCCACCACCAGCACACCAACCCTGACAGTCCCTGCAGAAGACGCTCCCCCGTCGGTCCCCACTCTGGAGGAGCGCCGTACAGACATGCCGGTTCCACGGCGGTCTGGCAGACAGAGGAGGCCGCCCATGCGGCTCAACCTCTAGCCGGTGGCGGCGTCTGCTTCTCCCGCCTCATTGTAATAAATGTTAATACTGCTGCTGTTGTCCTTACTGTATGGTTATGGTTTATTACTGTTACTTTCCCCGGTTTTACTCTTTGTTCTCCAGTGGGTTCCATTTTTTAAAAAAGGGGGTGAATATGGTGATATGATTATGTGCACTGGCTGGCCTGCACTCCGGGTGTCCTCCTCTCTTAGTCCTGCCCATGTGACCCCAGGCCATAAAGGTCGAGTCCCCTCTCCTTCCCGTTCATTCCTAGCCTTGGACCCGGGCCAGCAGTCTCTGTACAATAAAGCCTATCGTTTCCCTTAGCCTTTTGTCTGTGTCATTATTGGGCTACAGATAGCGCCCAACAGTCGGACAGCGCTTCGAGTCATAAGGCCAGTAGTTTCAAGATACCACATTTACTCATGTGAAAGTTGGTCTCATGTGAAAATCAACCCCTCCCCCTCTATTTCTTTTCGACTTTTCCATCTATCCCGTGTAAAAGTCGACCCTCATCTCTCACCTCATCTCCAGCCGCCCACAGACCAGAGCTCCCAATGTCTCTGTCGACGCTGATACCTACCTTAGTGCTGAACTCCCCCCACCCCTTGTACCGGCATGCACGCCAACTCCCTCGCCAGTCGCCACACCAACCTCAGTCTCCTCAAGGCTGACACCACTGCTGGATCCCACAGACTCATCCACTCCCAGCACCAGTACTCCTTACTTTTCGCTGTCCCCTCACACCTCTCCCTACTCAACCCCTATCTCTCCCTTTGAGCCTTTTTATTATAGATACTGCCCGACTTACGACCATCTATACATAATGACCTAAAAAAAAATGACCAGGCAGTGGGATCAGTGTAGGGACTGATAAAGGACTGTGGGGAGAGATTGGGTCAGTGGGATCAGTGTGGGAACTGATACAGGGGTGTGGGGAGAGAGAGGGGCAGTGGGATCAGTGGGGGACTGATACAGGGCTGTGGGGAGAGAGAGGGGCAGTGGGATCAGTGGGGGACTGATACAGGGCTGTGGGGAGAGAGAGGGGCAGTGGGATCAGTGTGGGAACTGATACAGAGCCATGGGGAGAGAGTGGGGCAGTGGGATCAATGTGGGGACTGATACAGGGGTGTGAGGAGAGAGAGAGGCAGTGGGATCAGTGGGGAACTGATACAGGGCTGTAGGGAGAGAGAGGGACACTTTAGAAGGTTCACGAGAATGTTGACAGGATTTCAGGGTCTGAGTTACAGGGAAAGGTTGTGCAGACTGGGGCTTTTTTCTCTGGAGCGTAGAAGATTGAGAGGGGACTTGATAGAGGTGTTTAAGATTTTAAAAGGGACAGACAGAGTAAATGTGGATAGGCTTTTTCAATTAAGAAAGGGGGAGATTCAAACTAGAGGACATGGTTTAAGATTGAAGGGGGAAAATTATAAGGGGAACATGAGGGGAAATTTCTTTACGCAGAGGGTGGTGGGGATGTGGAATGAGCTTCCGGCAGACGTGGTCGAGGCGGGGTCATTGGTTACATTTAAGGAAAGACTGGATAGTTACATGGATAAGAGAGAACTGGAGGCGTATGGACCGGGTGCTGGTCAGTGGGACTAGGAGGGTGGGGATTAGTTACGGCATGGACTAGTAGGGCCGAACTGGCCTGTTCTGTGCTGTAAGTGGTTATATGGTTATATGGGATCAGTGTGGGAACTGATACAGGGCTGTGGGGAGAGAAAGGGGCAGTGGGATCAGTTTGGGGACTGATGCAGGGCTGTCGGGAGTGCGCGGGGCAATGGGATCAGTGTGGGGACTGATAGCAGGCTGTCGTGAAAGTGTGAGGCAGTGGGATCAGTGTAGGGACTGAGAGTGAGCTGTCAGGAGAGCGTGGGGTAGTGGGATCAGTGTGGGGACTGATAGCAAAGGGACTACATGCCATGCTAACATATGGACGTGTCCATTTCAAGGTACAACCCATTGATCGGAACATAACTCAGACGTATGTCAGGACGCATCTGTACTTGTAGGACGTGTATTTTGATGAATGGACTCTGTATTATGACTTAAGTTGATTGCATTTTTCCTTTTTACTCATTTAGAGATTATTTGGACTTTTGCTACTGATATCGTATTTTGGATTCTAGTGTGAATTTCATCCCCTCAAAAGTAGTATCCATGTAACAGTCAGGACACAGCCCAAGATATCACAGGTAAAACCATCCCCACCATTGAGTACATCTACGTGGAACACTGCTGTCACAGAGCAGCAGCGATCATCAGGGATCCACACCACCCAGCACAGGCTCTGTTCTCGCTGCTGCCATCAGGAACGAGGTGTCGGAGCCACAAGACTCGCACCCCCAGGTTCAGGAACAGCTGCTTCTCCTCCACCATCAGACTCCTCAACCACAAACTCAATCAGGGACTCATTTTAGGACTCTTCGACCCACTGAGTTTCTCCAGCATTTTGTTTTCACATATTTGAGGACTTTTGCTTTACTCTGTAATTGCACAATTAGTTTACATTTCTTAATCTGTAACATGTGTACGTTGAGTCACCCTATTGCACTGCCAGTAAGTGTAATTATATTTAAATTTAGACGTACAGCACGGTAACAAGCCATTTTGGCCCATGAGCCCGTGCCGCCCAACTTGTACCCAATTAACCTACACCCACTAGTACATTTTGAACAATGGGAGGAAACTGGAGCCCCCGGAGAAAACCCATGCAGACAGAGGGAGAAAGTACACACTCCTTACAGACAGGAGCTAGCCAGAGTAGAAATTGCCGGATAGTTAGATTGAATATGTGACTTGAACAGTGGGGCAGAAGGGAGGGTTTCAGATTCTTGGGGCATTGGAATCAGTTCTGGGGCAGATGGGCAGGGCCAGGATCAATGTCCTCGGGAGATTTTTTGCGAGTACTGTTGGGGAAGGTTTAAAGTAATGGGGCAGGGGGATGGGAACCTATAAAGAAAGAATGAGGAAGGTGATACAGAGACCAAAGCTAGAGTTAGGAAAGAGAAAAAGAAAACTAGAGGGCAGAAAAGTAAAGGATCATGAGATTCTAAAAGGGCAATGAGCATAAGGGCCCTTTATCTGAATGCCCTTAGCATTAGAAACAAGGTTAGTGAACTTGAGGCGCAAATCAGACCCCAGGCATATGATTTAGTGGCCTCACAGAAACATGGTAGCAAGGTGGGCATGATTGGAAGTTAAATATTCAAGGGTATCAGGTAGTACAAAAAGATAGACAGGAAGGTAAAGGTGGTGGGTGGCGCTCTTAATCAAGGATGAGATCAGGGCAATAGGGAGAGATGATAGAAGATCTAAGGAGCAGAATGTTGAGATCATCTGGGTAGGGATTAAGAATAGTAAAGGGAAAAAAATCACTGGTGGGAGTTGCCTTTCGCCCACCAAATAACAATAGCACAGTAGCATAGGTCATTAACCGAGAGAGAGCTGAGGCACGTAGAACAGAATGGCAGTTGTCGTGAGGGACTTTAACTTCCACGTAGATTGGGAAAATCAAGTTGGTCGAGGGAGTCTGGAGGATGACTTCATAGAATGTGTCCGTGATAGCCTTCTTGAGCAGCCTGTTAAGGAGCCAACAAGAGAGAATGCTATTTTAGATCTAGAATCGTGCAACGAGATAGGTAAAATTAACGATCTAGTAGTTAGGGATCCTCTTGGAAAAACCGATCATAGTACGATTGAATTTCTCATGCAGATGGAGGGTGCTATAGTTAGATCTAAAACTAGAGTACTGTGCTTGGATGGGGAGACGACAACAGGATGGGGGAGGAATTGGTCAATGTGGACTGGGAGCACAGGCTGGTTGGCAGAACAGTTGAGGAACAGTGGAAGACTTTCAAAGAGATTTTTCACAGTGTTCAACAAAAATATATTCCCGTTAAAAATAAGGACAGTCAGAGAGGGAAGAGTCAGCCTTGGTTAACTAAGGAAATGAAGGAAAGTATAAAATTAAAAGCTCATGTGTACAAAGTAGCCAAGAGTAGTGGGAAACTGAAGGATTGGGAAAACTTTAAAAGGCAATGAAGGACAATTAAATGGGAAATAAGGAAAGGGAAGAAGGATCATGAGGGTAAATTAACACAAAATATAAATTTTATAAAGAAAGAGGGTGACTAGCGTCAACATAGGTCCCTTAGAAGATGAGAGAGGGGGATTGATATTGAACAATGAGGAAATATTTTCTGTCAGTCTTCATGGTGGAAGACATGTCCAACATGCCAAAGAGTGGTGATAGGGATGAGGAGGGAGGTGAGGACCTCGATAAAATAATTGTTACAAAAGAGGTAGTGATGAGCAAACTAATGGGACTGAAAGTGGACAAATCCCCTGGTCCTAATGGGATGCATCCAAGGGAACTGAGGGAAATGACAGGAGTTATAGTCAATGTGTTCATAGTCATTTACCAAAATTCTCCGGATTTTGGGCAGGTCCCGGCAGATTGGAAGACAGCAAATGTCACACCACATTTTAACAAGGGATGTAGGCAGAAGATGGGTAACTCTCGGCCAGTTACCTTAACATCTGCAGTTGGGAAAATGCTTGAAGCTGTCATTAAGGATGAAATTGCAAGACATTTAGAACAAAGGGGTTCCATCAGGCAGACGCAGCATGGATTCAGAAAGGGAGACAAACTTGTTGGAGTTCTTTGAGGATAAAATGGGTGGGGTAGATAGAGGGGAACAGGTTGATGTTGTATATTTGGATATCCAGAAGGTGTTTGATAAGCTGCCACACAAGAGAGTTATCAATAAGATACAGATGAATGGAATTGGGGGAAATATATTGGCATGGGTTGAGGATTGGTTAACTGACAGAAGGCAGAGAGTCAGGGTAAATGGGTGTTTTTCTGATTGGCAGATAGTGTTAAGTGGGGTGTCGAAGGGGTCGGTGCTGTGCCTGCAGCTGTTCACCATTTACATTGACGATTTGGGAGAAGGGACAGAGTGTAGAGTGGCCAAGTTTGCGGATTATACTAAATTGAGTGGAAAAGCAAACTGTACGGAGGATGTGGAGAGGCTGCAGAAGGATATAGTTAAGTTAGATGAGTGGGCAAAGGTCTGGCAGATGGAGAACAACGTTAGTAAATGTGAGGTCATCCACTTTGGTAGGAAAACTAGAAGAGCAAATTATTATTTAAATGGTGAAAAACTGCAGCATGCTGTCATGCAGAAGGACTTGGGAAGGCTTGTGCATGAATCGCAAAAAGTTGGGTTGCAGGTACAACAGATTATTAAGAAGGCAAATGGAATGTTGGCCTTCATCGCTAGAGGAATTGAATTCAAGAGCAGGGAGGTCATGCTGCAACTGTACAAGGTCCTGGTGAGGCCGCACCTGGAGAACTGGGTGGAGTTCTGGTCTCCATGCTTGAGAAGGGATAGACTGCCCTTGGATGCAGTCCAGAGGAGGTTCACCAGGTTGATCCCGGAGATGAGGGGATTGACCTACGCAGAGAGACTCAATCACCTGTGGTTATACTCACTTGAATTCAGAAGAAAGAGGAGATCTTATAAAATTATGAAAGGAATAGATAAGATAGAGGCAGGAAAATGGTTTTCACTGGTAGGTGAGACCAGAACTAGGGCCACAGCCTCAAGATTTAGGGGAGCAGATTGAAAACAGAGATGAGGAAAAATTCTCTGCCCAGGGAAGCAGTTGTAGTGACTTCATTAAACATATTGTAATAGAATATTTGTAGATGTATTTGGGAGAAATTGGTAAAATTAGAGTAGGCTACATACATACACACATTTTTAAACAGATCTTATTTGAAATACTGAAGAATTCATGTTCAGTAATTTTACAGAAACTATGGAGAATGCTGGTGCTAATTGAAATGACGTCATTAAAGCAACAAGCGGGAGATGCTCTGGCTGTTGGAAGCTCTTTGCAAGGGTTTTGACAAAGTTTTGTTTTCCTAAGACAACCCAGGAGTTTTGCAAGTCAGAGTGTCACATGGGCTTTCTGGCAGTTGTGGGGGGGGGGGGGGGGTGGGGGGGAGAGAGAGAGAGAGAGAGAGAGAGAGAGAGAGAGAGAGAGAGAGAGAGAGAGAGAGAAACAGTACAAGCCAAGAAGCTTGTTGGAATTGAAACAGAAAGCTCCAGAGCGGCAGATGGCTGGAAGTGCTATCTGTCTGATGTTTCTCTTGGAATAAGTGGAACAGAAAGGAACTCTGTGTAGCCTGAAAGAAAGAGGTTACCATCTGGAGAATCGTGATGGGGCAAGTTTCATCAGCGAGACCTTGAGGTGACTAATGGGGGTACCTCAGTTGTGGAAATCCTGGAACAACAAATCTCTCCCTCCAAACCCTACGAGAACCTTCCTGAGTGGTAAACATTTACCTTTCAAGCACCAAAGCCTGGTGAACTTTATACATGTTGAATTCTGTGCACAGTCTAAGAATTGCCTGCAACCAGTGAACTGAGATTGAACTGTGAGCCAAAGAACTTTTCTTCCATTTACACACACATTACATACACGTGCACTTAGAATTAGAAAATGGTTAAGTTGGGTTTAGTTAAGTTAATAGAGATAAGTTCAAGTTTGATTCTGATTTCATGTTTAAAGACAATTTAAAAACAACTTTTGTTTAAGTAACTGCTTGTCTTGGTGAATGTCTATTGCTGCTGGGTTTTGGGGTCCTTTGGGGTCGTAACAATATTCAAGGTTCATTTTGATAGATTTCTACATAAGAAAGGAATTAGGGGATATGGGGAAAAGGCAAGTTGGTGGAGTTGAATCAATGATCAGATCAGCCATGATCTCATTGAATGGCAGAGCAGGTTCGACGGGCCAGATGGCCGACTCCTGCTCCTAGCTCTGATGTTATCATTCTAACCCCGACCTAGACTGATGACACTGTAACCGTTACGCCAATTCTGCACCCACCACCATCCCGCAGGAAGAAGGATCTCAGGGTTGTACAATCGTAAATCAGATAGGTGTGGTCCTCGAGTTGAGATTCTATATTGGAGAAAGTCCATTTTTGCGATATTGAGAAGGGGCTTGCTGTCTTGAAGCAAATGTTGGGGGGCGAGGTGGAGGAATAAATTCCCAGGGCCTGACAAGATATTTCCTGAGACCTATAAGAACCAAACAAACAGCTTATTTTCTGGGCTGTAATGTTCTGCGGTCCCAAACTGATGGTCTAACGAGGGTCATTGATAGGGTGAAAGGTCACAGTCCCTGGGTAAGCGAGTCTAAAACTAGAGGGTGCGGGTTTAAGGCATGAGATTTAAAGAGGACCCAAGGTGGAAACCTTTTCCACAGAGGCTAACGGCATGTGAGACGAGGTGCCAGATGATGAGGCAGAGGGGGAAGCAATGGTTACGTTTAGACATTGTACGTGGGTCGAGATTGAGGGACTTGGATTTTGAGAGCGGGCAAAGAAGTGGCAAATAAAATACAATCTTTGAAAGTGTACAATCGTGAATGTTGATAGAGAGAATAAAAGGGCAGACTATTTGTAGGTTCAAAGGGACTTGAGGGCCCTTGTGCAGGATTCCCTACAGGTTAACCTGCAGGCTGAATCGGTGTTGAAGAAGGCGAATGCCAAGTGGGCGTTCATATCTAGAGGGACAGAGTACAAGAGCAGGGATGTGATGTTGAGGCTTTATAAGGCACTGGTGAGGCCTCACTTGGATACGGGAACACTCTTGGGCTCCTTATGTAAGAAAAGATGTACTGGCATTGGAGAGGGTTCAGAGAAGATTTGCAATAATAATTCCTGGGATGAAGAGATGAACATCTAAGGAACATTTGGACTGCACTCCTTGGAGTTCAGAAAAATGAGGGGGGACCTCGTAGAAGCATTTTAAACACTGAAAGGCCTGGACAGAGTAGAAAGGTTGTTTCCTACTGTAAGAGAGTCTAGGACAAGAGGGCACAACTTCAGGATTGAAGGGCATCCACTTAGAACAGAGATTTCTTTAGCCAGAGAGTGGTGAACTTCTGGATATTGCTACCATGGGTGGCTGTGGAGACCAGGTCATTGGGTGTATTTAAGACAGAGATCAATGGGTGTCTGAATATTCAGGAGTTATGGGAAGAAGATCAGGGAGTGGGGCTGAGTGAGAGAATGCATCAGCTAATGATGGAATGGCCAAGCAGACTCAAAGGGCTGAATGTCCTGCATCTGCTCCTATGTCTTATGGTTCCACGGAGAGGGATATGGGCTGAACGCAGGCAAATGGGACCAATTTGGATGACAAATGGGCAAGCATGGATGGGTTGGGCTGAAGGGCCTGTTGATGTTCTAGACAGCTCCACTGCTCTGTTGTTGGACGGAATCTGCAGGCTGGGGATGCGTGTTGCTCAAACCTGAACAGAGTGCAGTGTTCAGGCAGGATATTTGGAGGAGATGTGGCAGCTGTTCAATGAAGATTCATCAGCCATAGATCTCCCAGATATAAATTCTCCAGATTCCATCCTTCTCCTCATCTCAGTTCCCCTCCCTCCCATATTTTGGTGATGCAGGAGTCCATAAGCAGGCTATTCAGCCCATCAATTCTTCCCCACCATTTAATCATGAGCTGTTCCATTTCCCCACTCAGCCCCACTGCTCGGCCTTCTCCCTTTGATGACCTGGCGAATCAAGAATCTGCCTTAAGTACATTACCCTCTGGCTGAAGAAATTCATCCCCATCTCTGTTCTAAGTGGACGCCCTTCAGTCCTGAAGTTGTGTCCTCTTGTCCTAGACTCTCCCACCATGGGGAACAACCTTTCTACATCCCTCTGTCCATGCCTTTCTACATTCAAAGCATTTCAAAGGGATTTCCCCCCCCCCCAATTCTCCTAAATTCTAGCAAGCACAAGCCAAGAGCTGCCAAACACTCCTCGTATGATGACCCTATCGTTCCCAGAATCGTCCTTTGAACCCTCTCCAATCTCAGTCACATGATTGATCATCAATCTGCAACATTAATATACCTGACCATTTCCAGTATTTCATTTATTAATATTGGAGACTTGTTTCTTCTCTGTAACAGAAAAGTCTCCCAACACCAGGGACGGTTCCAAAACTCAGACCGTCCTACTGCAAACCTCCATAAACTGGCTGAGCTTCGAACAAATATGGACTCATCTCCCCATTAATCATTTACTCCCGGTTCAACTACATTGCAATATTTACTTCAGTTATCTGCCTCCTGCCCCCATGTGAAATTCGGGTGAAGGTTCGATTGAGGCTTGAGGGTGGAAAAGACAGAAAGGGAGGGAAGGGGGACAGTGGTCAGCATCCCAGTATTTCAGGGATAGTCCAGAACAATGATTCTCAACCTTTTTCTTTCCACTCACATCCCATTTTAAATCATCCCTCTGCCATCAGGGCTCTGTGATTAGTAAGGAATTGCTTAAGCTGGGATGTGGGTGGGAAGGGAAGGTTGAGAATCATTGCTCTAGACCCAATTGTTACTGAAATATTCGGCTTGAGAAAAATTGTCATTGACCATTTCCTTTGGAGTTCTGAAACCCTGCACATGACGAGTCAACGAGGGATGATTAAAACAGTGGTTTTCAAACTTTTTCTTCCCACTCACATCCCACCTTAAGCACTCCCTTACTAATCACAGAACACCGATGGCACAGGGATTACTTAAAGTGGGATGTGAGTGGAAAGAAAAAGTTTGAAAACCACTGCGTTAATTGTTTACATAGGTTAGCACAACATTGTGGGCTGAAGGGCCTCTACTGTGCTGGAACGTTGTATGTTCTTTTGCCCATTGTTGTCCCTTCAATCATTGACTGATGGGAACAGGTGCCCCCATCCTATCCTCAGCCGTAGTCTTGTCCAGCTACAAACCTGGAATGGTTGAGGGTGGAGTGGGGGGGGCGGGTGGGGGGAGACCACCCTCTCCACTGAGCCACAAATGCCTCAGCCCCAGAGCTGGACAGGCCGCTACTTCCATCTCCGAGAAGGCATGACCAAACTCCCAGCTATAGGCCAAGATACTTCACCAGTGTGTTTTTCCCCATCCTCTGGTCCTCAAACGGTCACCCAGAGGTGTTCCCATCACAGAATTAACTGACGTTTAATTTAATTGAAATTTAATTTTATTTAGACACACAGTTACAGCCCACAAATAATCCTAATTAACGTACAACCATTGTCGAATTTTTAAAATGTGGGAGGAAACCAGAGCCCCCGGATGAAACCCATGCAGAACGTGCAAGTTCCTTACGGACAGCGTGGGATTCGAACCCCCGTCGCTGGTGCTGAGATAGTGTCGTGCTAACTATACTGCCCTTCTTGACATGAGTCACAAGAATGATTCCTGGAATTAAGGGATAAGTATACGAGGAACGTTTGACGACTCTAGGTCTGGACTCCTCGGAGTCCAGAAAGGCCTGAACAGAGTAGATGTGGCAAAGTTGCTTCCCAAGGTAGGGGAGTCTAGAACATGAGGGCACAAACTTCAGAGGAGTTTCTTTAGCCAGAGGGTGGTGAACCTCTGGAATTTCCTCCCACGGGCAGCTGTGGAGGCCGGGCTGTTGGGTGTATTCAAGACAGGTTTCTGAATAGTCAGGGTATCAGAAGTAGGCCGGGGAGTGGGAGAATGGGTCAGTAACGCTGGGATTCGATGGTCTGAATGGCCTACTTCTGATCCTTATGGAGTGTGTGGAAGGTGCACTGCCTGTGAAGTCAAGCTCCCTCACTGGCAACAGGAACAGTCCACATTCAGGCTTGCCTCATCATGAGGCCCCCAGTCTGATGAGTGGTCAGATGATATACATCGGCTCTCTCTTCCCGCAGATGTGTTTGTCCTGCTGGGTATCTTGGTATAGCGACTGACTATGTCTCCACAGAGGTTCTTGATCTGCTATCCCTTCAACAGGGAGCATTTACCTGCTGCATATTCCCTGCATCTGTAGCTTTGATTTTCACCAATGGAAGTTTCAGGATCGCCCTCATGGATCTGGGACCTTTCCCAATGATTCTGTCATGAAGAAATGAAGGACATGCAGTCATTAACCCCTCAATGTGGTCTTAGCCTCTGAACCCCATGCTCCAGTGGGTTCGTTTTCTGCGTGGAGATGGCCCGTTTCACCCAGTCACCCTCCTATGACCTCTCACTACCCTATCACGACCTCCCACCCACCATGACCTCATCCCCCAAACGCAACGTCTCCACGGCCCAACCGTGACCTCATTGACCCCCACCATGACTTCTCATTGCCCCATCGCAACCTCTCACCCCACCCCCACCATGATCTCTCACTGCCCTACCACCGCAACGTCTCACCGCCCCTGACATGACCTCCCACCCTCCCATGGCCTCTCTCCCTCCCCATCGTGAACTCTCACCCCCAGCATGATTTCTCACCTTCCCCACAACCTCCCACCCCCTATCACTGCCCCCCATGGTCTCACCTTCCCCGTGACCTCTCACCTCCACGACCTCTCACCCAATCACCAGGCCTTTTAGACTGAATGGAAAATTCGGAAGTGTTTTACCTGGATTTCCAGAAGGCGTTCGATAAAGTGCTGCATAATAGACTTGTCCAGAAAATAAGGACGCATGGAGTTGGGGGATATGTATTAACAAGGGTAGAGAATTAGTTAACCAATTAACTAATGCAGAGAGCTGGGTTATAGGGGTGTTTTTCTGGGTGGCAGTTGGTGGTGAGCGGGGTGCCACATGGGTCGGTCCTGGGCCCACAACTGTTCATGGAGTACATAAACCAGTGGTTCTCAACCTTTTTCTTTCCGCTCACATCCCACTTTAAGTAATCTCTAAGTCATCGGAGCTCTGTGATGAGAAAGGGATTGCTTAAGGTGGTATGAGAGTGCAAAGAAAAAGTTAGAAAACCACTGTTTTAATCGTCCCTCATGGACTCGTTATGTGCAGGGTTTCAGAGCTCCAAAGGAAATGGGCCAATGACAATTTTTCTCAAGCAAAATATTTCAGTAACAATTGGGTCTTGAGCAGTGATTCTCAACCTTCCCTTCCCACCCACATCCCACCTTCAACAATCCCTTACCAATCACAGAGCCCCGATGGCAGAGGGATGACTTAAAGCGAGATGTGAGTGGGAAGAAAGACAGAGAACCACTGACATTAATGATGTGGAAGAGGGGACAGAGTTTGCTGATGACACTAAATTGAGTGGAAAAGCAAATTGTGCAGAGGATTCGGAGAGTCTGCAGAGAGATATTGATAGGTTAAGTGAGTGGGCAAGGGGCTGGCAGATGAGATTATCCACACTGGAAGTACAGAATGGCAAGGATGAGGGAGTATCTCATGAAAACCTCCCGTACATTGACAGAGCTGGGTAGAGTAGACATGGAGATGTTTAAAGCAATGGAAGAGTCTGAGACCAGAGTATGGCTTCAGAATTAAACGACTTTCCTTTAGCACACAGATGAGGTTTCTTCAGCCAGATGCCGGTGAATCTGTGGAATTTGTTGCCCACAGTCAGCTGCAGAGGCCAACCATTGGGTAGATTTAAAGCAGAGGTTGACCGGCTCTTGTTCAGTAAGAGGGTCAAAGGTTGTGGGGAGAAGGCTGAACCAATGGGGTTGAGAGGGTGAAAAAATAAGATTTCAATGGCAGACAGGCTCAATGGGCCAAATGGCCTAACTCTGCTCCTCTTATCTTATGATGTTAAAATGTCTCTGGAGACAACATTTCCATTGGTGCCCAAAGGCGAGCCACACAAGGTCTGAGAGTGTTCTGGAAGCATCTCTTTCACCAACATTTTGGCCACAGTTACAAAATACAGCAGTGTGGTGGGAAGGGCACTGACCGACGGCATCATGGTCTGGTATGGGGGAAACACCAGTACCTCGCAGTGGAAAGCCCTGCAGAAGGTGGTGGACACAAAACCCAGGAGATCATGGGTTAACCCTCCCCACCACTGAGAACCTCTACAGGGAACGCTGCCATTGGAGAGCAGCAGCGATCATCAAGGACCCACACCACCCTGTACATGCTCCGTTCTCGCTGCTGCCATCAGGAAAGAGGTGTCGATGCCACAAGCCTCGTACCACCAGGTTCAGGAACAGCTGCTCTCCCTCCACCACCAGGTTCAGGAACAGCTGCTCCCCCTCCACCCTCAGACTCCTCAACGACAAACTCAATTAGGGACTAATTTTTGGCTTACATATTGAGGATAGTTTACCCCATCGATCAGTAGAAATTCAGTCTGGCCCACAGGAAATAAAGATCTCGGGGTTGTACGTTATGTCATCTATGTATATGGGCAATAAATCTGAACGTTGAACTTTGGCAGACATGATTTTAGCCCAAGGATGGGTGGACGATGTCAATGGGAAAAGGCTGAAAGGACAAATTGGCTCACAACTGGATGACGGTACAATAGATCAGAGGCGATGTTCTTGCCGAGATGAGCTGGCGCCCGGCCACTGATGGTGTATTGGACCATGGCCCCAGTTTGAAATGCTGCCTCCGTACAAAGGGTAGCAGTCACTGAACAATTACGGAGGGCAAACAGCCAGAGGTCAACATCTGCATCGTACCTAGAATCGAGATTAAATCTTTGGGGGACAAGCTAAAACAAGCAGGACCCCTTGATTATTAACCATGCCCCTGGAGTAGAGAAAGGCATATGGACAATGGCTTGAGAGGGGTGGAGGGCTCGAGATGCAACGAACTGGGCCCATTCCTGGGGACATGGGAATTCTTACACTAACAAACATGGGATCCATACCCTCAACAAAGGTGGTGTTGGGATGGTTGAAATGAGACCTGGATAAGATGCTGGCCCTCAATCCAGAATCTGAGCTCACTGGGTGATGCCTGGAATTCCCAGCCATCCAAATATGGGGGCTCCGCACACCTTCAAACTCAGCCACTTGGTTTCCCATAATTACTGTGAACGAACGATTTAAGATTCATATTTCAAAATTTATTGTCAGTGTAAGGGTGAAAGGGGAAAGATTTTGGGAGAACTTCTTCACACAGAGAGTGGTGGGAGTGTGGAATGAGCTGAGGTGGTGAATGTGAGCTCAATTTTAACCTTAACAAGGAATTTGGACAGGGAAATGGATGGGAGGGGTATGGAGGGTTATGGACTGGGTGCAGGTCAGTGGGACTAGGCAAAAAAATGGTTCTGCATAGACTAGAAGGGCCAAAAGGGGCTGTTTCTGAGCTGCAATGTTCTATGGTTCCACACAGATGGCATCACATACAATCCTGAGATTCTTTTTCTCGCTGGTGTGGCAGAATTACCAGTTATTAGTAAGGCAAAGAAAAACTGTAGTGAACGTACATGTGTAAACAAATAAAGAAATGTAAACAAACTGACTGTGCAATACAGAGAGAGGAAAAAAAAACCAGCGTTCCGACATTGTTGCACAACGTCTGAAAGTGAATCCAAGTAACTGTGCATCTGAAGGTCTGGCACCAAAGTCACTCTGAGCTGATCCATTTTCCCCAACCTTTGATGGCAAGAACCTATCTGTCTCTGCCATAAATACCCCCAATGACCCAGCCTCCACAACCGCCTGTGGAAACAAATTCCACAGATTCACTAACCTCTGGTTGAAGAAATTCCTCTGTATCTCTGTTCTAAGTGGACACCCTTCAATCCTGAAGTTGTGCCCTCTTGTCCTAAACTCTCCCACCATGGGAAACAACCTTTCTGACCACATCTTTCAACATTCAAAATGTTTCAGTGAGATCCGCTCCTCATTCTCCTGAATTCCAACGAGTACAGGCCAAGTGTCATCAAACTTTCCTCATATGATAACCCTTTCATCCCCAGAATTATCCTTGTGAACCTCCATATAACCACTTACAGCACAGAACAGGCCAGTTTGGCCCTACTAATCCATGCCGGAACAAATCCCCACCCTCCTAGTCCCACTGACCAGCACCTGGTCCATACCCCTCCAATCCTCTCCCCTCCATGTAATTATCCAGTCTTTCCTTAAATGTAAATAACGTCCTTGCTTCAACCACCTCTGCTGGAAGCTTATTCCACATCCCCACCACCCTTTGCGTGAAGAAATTTCCCCTCATATTCCCCTTATAATTTTCCCCCTTCAATCTCAAATCATGGCCTCTGGTTTGAATCTCCCCCACTCTTAATTGAAAAAGCCTATCCACGTTGACTCTCTCTGTCCCTTTTAAAATCTTGAACTCCTCCATCAAATCCCCCCTCAATCTTCTACGATCCAGAGAAAAAAGCCCTAGGCTGCTCAACCTTTCTCGGTAACTCAAACCTTGAAATCCTGTCAACATTCTCGTGAACCTTCTCTGCACTCTCTCTATTTTGTTTATTTCTTTCCTATAATTTGGTGACCAAAACTGTACACAGTACTCCATATTTGGCCTCACCAATGCTTTGTACAATTTCATCATAACCTCCCTACTCTTGAATTCAATACTCCGATTTATGAAGGCCAACATTCCAAATGCCTTCTTCACCACACCATCTACCTGAGTATCAGCCTTGAGGGTACTATTTACCACAACTCCTAAATCCCTTTGTTGCTCTGCACTCCTCAATTGTCTACCATTCAATGTATATGACCTATTTAGATTTGCCTTTCCAAAATGTAACACCTCACATTTATCTGTATGAAATTCCATCAGCCATTTCTGGAGCCCACACCTCCAGCCTTCCTAAATCACCTTTTAATCTTCCTCACTGTCCTCAACACCACCAATCTTTGTATCATCTGCAAACTTGCTTATCCAATTCTCCACCCCTACTTCCAGATCGTTAATATATATAACAAACAATAGTGGACCCAGGACCGATCCCTGAGGAACTCTACTAGTCACCGGCCTCCAAATGGACAAACAATTTTCTACCACTACTCTCTGACACCTCCCATCCAACCACTGCTGAATCCATTTCACTACCTCCTCATTTATACCTAATGCCTCCACCTTTTTTTCCTAACCTCCTGTGGGGAACTTTGTCAAAGCTTTACTAAAGTCTAAATGGACAACATCCACAGCTTTCCCTTCATCAACCTTTTCTGTAACTCCCTCGAAAAACTCGATCAGGTTTGTTAAGCATGATCTACCCCTGACAAAACCATGCTGATTACTCCCTATCAATCCCTGTACCTCCAAATATTTGTAAATACCATCCCCCAGAACACTTTCCATCAACTTGCCCACCACAGACGTCAGACTTACAGGCCTATAATTCCCAGGTTTGCATTTAGTCCCTTTCTTAAACAGCAGAACCACATGTGCCACCCTCCAATCCTTTGGCACTACCCCCGTGGCCAGTGACATCCTAAATATTTCTGTTAAAGGCCCCACTATCTGTCCACTAGCCTCCCTGAGTGTCCTTGGGAATATTTTGTCCGGTCCCGGAGATTTATCCACCTTTATCTTTTTCAACACAGCCATCACTTCCTCCTCGGTTATCCTTATATGCTTCATGACCTCCCCACTATTTTTCTTTACTTCAACTGGTAGAATATATTTTTCCCTAGTGAATACCGAGGCAAAGAAATCATTCAAAATTTCCCCCATCTCCTCTGACTTCTCACTCAGCCTACCCTCGCTATCTACAAGGGGTCCAATTCTATCCTTCACTAATCTTTTACTTTTAATGTACCTATAGAAACCCTTTGGATTTATTTTTACTCTGTCTGCCAAAGCCTCTTCATGCCTCTTTTTGGCCTTTCTAATTTCTTTCTTAAGATTCCTTCTACACTCCTTGTAGTCCTCTTTCAATTTCTCAGCTCCCCTCTTGTACACCTCCCTCTTTCTCCTAACCAAATTTCTAATATTCATCGAAAACCAAGGCTCCCTATGACTTCCAGCCTTTCCTTTGATCCTCACTGGGACATATCTACTCTCTACTCTCAAAATTTCTTCTTTGAATATTCTCCATTTTTCATTTACATCCTTTCCTGAAAAAATCATGTCCCACTCAATACTCCCCAAATCCCTTCTTATTCCTTCGAGATTTGCTTTTCTCCAATCCAGAACCTCAACTTTAGGCCCTTCTTTGCTCTTCCCTAAAACTACCTTAAAACTAATAGAGTTGTGATCACTAGACCCAATTTGTTCTCCAACATTAACCTTAGACACCTGACCTATCTCGTTCCCTAACAGGAGATCCAGTATTACACCGTCCCGAGTCGGTTCCTCTACGTGTTGATTAAGAAAACTATCTTGTACACATTTGACAAACTCTAGCCCATCCAGCCCTCTTACTGTATGGGTATCCCAATCAATGTGAGGGAAGTTAAAATCTCCCATGATCACTACCTTATGTTTATTACACATATATGCTATCTCCTTACAAATTTGTTCTTCCAATTTTCTTGGCCCATTTGGTGGTCTAAAATACACTCCTATTAGTACCCTCATGCCTCCTCCACCCCTCAATTCCACCCAAACAGCCTCACTGGACGATCCCTCCAAACCATCTTGCCACCTCACGGCAGTAATGTCCTCCTTCACAAGTAGAGCAACTCCTCCCCCTTTTTTAACCCCTGTTCTATCACATCTAAAACATTTGTATTCTGGAATATTTAGTTGCCAGTCCTGACCCTCCTCTGAACCCTCTCCAAAAGGAGCCCAAAACTGCTCACAATCCTCCACGTGAGGCCTCACCAGGGCCTTATAAAGACTCAACATCACATCCCTGCTCTTAGATTCTATTCCTCTTGAAATGAACGCCAGCATCACATTTGCCTTCACCACCGGCTCAACCTGCAAGTTCACCTTCAGGCCGTCCTGCACGAGGACTCCCAGGTCCCTTTACATCTGCGAACTTCTTACTGTATATTCTCCCCATTCCACCTGTTCATTTCTTTAACCAAAGTGCATGAGCGTTCATTTTCCAACACTGAGGAGAGAAGTGGAAAATGAAATGCATTCTCCTAATCTGTCCAAGTCCCTCAGCAGCCTCCGTGTTTCCTCAGCACGACCTGGACCTCCACCTACCTTCGTATTCTCTGCAAACCTGGCCTCTGGATCATTCCATAACCTAAATCATGAATATACAATATATAAAAAAGGGGATGTAGGCAGAAGACGGGTAATTACCAGCCAGTTGGCTTAACATTTATATTCTTGAAAATGCTTGAAGCTGTCATTAAGGATGAAATAGCGAGACATTTAGAACATAGGGGCTCCATCAGGCAGATACATATGGATTCAGAAAGGGTAGGTCTTGTTTGACAAACTTGCTGGCATCCTTTGAGGATATAGTGGGTGTGGTAGATAGAGGGGAACAGGTTGATGTTGTATATTTGGATTTCCGGAAGGCGTTTGATAAGGTGCCGCACAAGAGACTTATCAATAAGATACAGATGAATGGACTTGGGGGAAGTATATTGACAAGGATTGAGGATTGGTTAATTGACAGAAGGCAGTCGGGTAAATGGATGTTTTTCTGATTTTCAGACAGTGGTAAGTGGGGGGCCGCAGGGGTCGGTACTGGGCCCGCAGCCGTTCACCATTGATGATTTGGGAGAGAGGGCAGAGGGTCGTGTAGCCAAGTTTGCTGATGATGCTTAATTGAATGGAAAAGCAAATTGTACAGAGAATGTAGAGAGGCTGCAGAAGGATCTAGTCAAGGTAGGTGAGTGGGCAAAGGTCTGGCAGATGGAGTTTAATGTTAGTAAATGTGAGGTCATCCACTTTGGTGGGAAAAATAGAAGAGCAGATTATTATTTAAATGGTGAAAGACTGCAGGATGCTGTCGTGCAGAAGGACTTGGGAAGGCTTGTGCATGAATCGCAAAAAGTTGGATTGCAGGTACAACAGGTTATTAAGAAGGCAAATGGAATGTTGGCCTTCATCGCTAGAGGAATTGAATTCAAGAGCAGGGAGGTCATGCTGCAACTGTACAAGGTCCTGGTAAGGCTGCACCTGGAGAACTGGGTGGAGTTCTGGTCTCCAGACTTGAGGAAGGATATACTGGCCTTGGAGGTGGCCCAGAGGAGGCTCACCATGTTGATCCCAGAGATGAGGAGGTTGAACTACGAGGAGAGACTAAATCGTCTGGGATTATACTCACCCGAATTCAGAAGAATGAGAGGAGATCTTATAAAATAATGAAAGGGATGGATAAGATAGAGGTAGGTGAGACCAGAACTAGGGGACCCAGCCTCAAGATTCAGGGGAGCAGATTGAAGACGGAGTTGAGGAAAAACTTTTTTTTTCCCCCCAGAGAGTCATGAATCTGTGGAATACTCTGCCCAGGGAAGAGTTGAGGCAACTTCATTAAACCTATTTAAAGTTCAGTTAGATTTTTACAGAGAAAGGAATTAAGGGATATGGGGAAAAGGCAGGTAGGTGGAGATGCACTAAAACACGATCAAACATAACACACAAACAAACAATATATATGCAGAATGTATAAATGAATATTGTTCATAGAGTCTCAGAGGGTTTATATAAGCATGGGGGAGGGGGGTGGGAGTGGTGAGACTCCAATGCTTCTTCTCTGCCACTCTTACGGTCCTGTGGATTGACCCACAATCCATTTCTCTGCAGCAACCGTACTCACACTGTGATGTAGCCAGCCAGGATGTTCTTCATAGAATTTCTGTAGAAGGTTGACACGATGGAGGCTGGTAGCCTTGCCCACTTCAGTCTTCTCAGGAAATGCAGTCGCTGCTGCGCCTTCCTGACAAGTGAGGAGATGTTGAGTGGCCACGACAGGTCACTAGTTAAGTGAACTCCAAGGAACTTGGTGTCTCCACTCTCTCCACTACAGGGTTGTTGATGTGTAGTGAAGGGTGGTCGTTCCTGGTCCTCCTGAAGTCCACGATCATCTCCTTTGTCTTGTCCACATTGAGACTCAGTTTGTTACCCTTGCACCACGTCACGAGATTTCCCGCCTCTTCTCTGTAGTGCGACTCATCGTTGTTGCTGATGGAGCCGACGACTGTTGAGTCATCTGCAAACTTGATGACTCTGTTGGAGCTAGATCTGGCGATTCAGTCATGGGACAGTAGCGTGAACAGGAGCAGGCTGAGCACACAGCCCTGAGGTGCGCCAGTGCTCAGTGTGATGGTGCTCGATGTTCTGCTACTGACCCAGACAGACTGTGGTCTTTCCGTTAGGAAGTCCAGGATTCAGTTCCAGAGAGGGGCATTGAGTCGCAGTGAGGACAGCCTCTGGGGAATGATTGTAGTAAACACCGAGTTGAAGTTAATGAAGGGAAGTGGAGAGCTCAGATTGGATCGGAAATGTAGTCTTCAACCTCTGTTTTTCCACATGTGAATAGGGTCCAACAATCCAAATTGTGGTCTTTGGAGTGAAAAGCATAGATAGGTGGACAGCTGGCACCTTTTTCCCAGGGTGGGACCTGTGGGGGCCTGGAATGCATTGCCAAGGATGGTGCTGGAGGCTGGAACAATAGACTCTTAGATTGGCTCACGGATGGAAGATTAATAGAGGGTTACAAGGCAGCATGGATAGTGTCATGGTTAGAGCAACGTTGTTACAGTGCCAGTGATCAGGTCCGGGGTTCAAATCCCGCACTGTCCGATTGGAGTTTGTATGTTCTCCCCGTGTTTGCGTGGGTTTCCTCTGGGGGACCCAGTTTCCTCCCACCCTTCAAATGTACTGGAGTTTGTTGGTTCATTGGGGAGCATGGGCTCATGGGCTGAAATAGCCTGTTAATATGCATTATGTCTAAATTTAAATTTAATTTAAAGGTAAGGAAAGTTTCATGTTTTTTTTTGATAGGGTCTGCTCAACATCGTGGACTGAAGGGCTGGTTCTGTTCTCTGTCCCACTAAGTCCATGGACCTGAGTTTGACCCCTCATTACAGTCAGGAACACCAGGCTCCCTCAAACACATGTTGCGCCCCCCCCCACCCCCCCACCGCTTCCCCCTGGTAACGTCTCAGCTCGATAAATCCGCACCCATCCTCAGCAGGAAGTCCAAGGTTTACCCTCCCCACCCTCCACCGGGCAGGGTCAGCGGTGGGAACTGAATGGACACAGTCAACATATCTAGATGCTGCATTAATACATTTAATGAAAGATCACATTGAACTGATTACATTTGACATAGTTAAAGCTTTAAACGATCTACAGTTCCAGTTTATTGAACCATTTGAGATAAGATGTTGGCTGGGCAGACAAGGGCTATTGAGGAATGAGAAGTGGAGTGCTGGTCAGTTCAAGGAGTTCTTCAGACACTCAAGGCAATCCTGGGCTTGGCACCAAATGCCCGCCTTACAGACACTGACTGGCACTGGTGCCCACAATGGGTCCATTTCCAGTGGGATTAACCTTGCAATTGGATGAACTGAGGTGGGAGTGGGGTATGCACTGGGTTTCAATAATGTATTCCAGTTCAGGGGAGAGGATCCAAAGCGCTGCACTGGCCTTCAAGTCGCGTCTGGGGCAGGTTTGAAGTGAATCGAACGCATTGAGGAGTAGTGTACACAGCCAGCTCCTTCGCGCTGACCCCTGTTGGTCTGGTGTGTGCTGGGGGGCGGGGGGGCGGCGCGTGATCAGTTTGTAGCAGCAACATCTGGTCCCGCACATGAACAGCGCCCGGCGACAGCGTGGGCAGGAACCAGCAGGATTACACCAAGCAGGAGCACCTTCTGGACGCTTGCCGAGAGGTCCAGGGGGAGTATTTGGTTTAAAAAAAAATCAGGCTTTCTGTCACCCTTTAGTGCTAAACCTTCCATTGAGAGGAAGCTCAAAGTACAAAATGTGCAAAATTAGCATTTCTTCGTTTCATGCTCCTGCATTTCACTGGTTCCTCACTGTTCAAGGGTGACACCACCACGTCTGGAGTCCAATCCAGATGTCCAACGTCAGGTGTGGGACCTCAGCACATCCGAGAAACTCAAGGTCTGCAGGGTTTACAATATGGGAGTGGGAGTTCCCAAAGCCCTATTCTAAATTGGATGACAAATCTTCCAGTGCAGAGATAGTAGATGCTGGTCAAGAGAAAGGCACTTAGGTCCAAGACTGACCAACATCAGGCACACGGATCAAACCAGACAGGTCGACAAATAACTCAGAAAGATGGTCATAATACCAAGCTGAGAACAGGAGCTAAACTCTTCCATCCAACCAGCTTCGAGTGGCTTTCACTTCTCCAGGAGAGAGAGAGAGAGAGAAAGGGGAAAAAAAAAACACATTCAGGTTTGAAAATCACATCCGTCAATTGGAGTTAAACTTAGCTGCAGATCAGTCCCATCCCTGGTAACCAGCTTTGGTCCATCCACTGGTGGTCAGCAATGTTTCACGGGGGGGGAAAAAAGAAACGTTCCACTCGCAAGCCCTTCCGGTGCACGCAGGGACCAGCCAGTCCGGTCAAACGAGGGGCACCTGGGGAAAAGCGACAGCGGGCTGTCAAGGGAAAGGCTCGAAGGCATAAACCTGTGGGAAAGGCCATTGCACCGGGAATTTCCACATGGGGTGGGGGGGGGGGGGGGGGAGGCCACCACCCATTTCAACTCCCTGCCCCATTTCCATGCTGACAGGTCTGGCCACGCCGGTCTGAGACCATCCTCAGACTGGAGGGACAACACCTCATCTTCCGACTGGGCGCCCTCCAAGTAGAAGGCATTAACATCAACTTCTCTGGCTTTCATTAACACTCCCCTTTTTTCTTCTTTCCTCTATCTCTTTCCCCCTTTGCACTGACAGACCCACCCCCCCAACCCCCATTAATTCTCACCATTCCTCTCCTACCCATGACCATTTTGCCCATCGGTCTGTTCTCTTCCCCTTGCCCTTTCTTCCCTTCTCCCCCAACCTTTCATTCAGGCCCCTGCCTGCTTTTCCCTCATATCTTGAAGAAGGGCTTAGGCCTGAAACGTTGGTGAGATATCTTTACCCCTTATGGACGCTGCGAGACCTGCCGAGTTCCGCCACTTTTACTGCAATCACAGCGCCTGCAGATTTCAGCACTCCACATCTGGTTCCTACGGGCAACTCCATCTAAACAGCAGCAATTAAATACCCATGGAGCCTAGCTTTGGGAGAGACTCCAGGGCTTCTCAGGAAGGCAGTTGTTTCAATGAAATAGATGAAGCTGCCTCACCCACCTGTAACACCAAGGAGCTCCCGGCTGCACATGATACCCCAGTGCGTTCCCACTAGATACAGGCGTGGGAGGCGTAACTTCGATATACATTGTTGAGCCAACCTTAACAAATCCACTCCATGATCAATCCCTATAACCCCAGATGTTTCTTCCACATTGATTTCACCATTGCACCAGCCCCAGCAATGTATTCCACTCTAAAAGACTTAACTTTGACATCTCCCCCCAAACTTTCCTCCACTCACCTTAAACACCTTGCTATTGTTGCCCTGGGGAAAAATAATTGCAGGTTGTCCACCCTATCTTATACACCTCTATTGGATCATCGCTCAACCTTCATCACTCCAGCTTGCCTCATGAGACGGGTTCTCCAATTCAGGCAACATCCTGGTATCTCTCCTCTGCACCTTCACCAAAGTTTTCACATCCTTCCTGCAACAAGGTGACAAGAACTGCATGCAATACTCCAAATGTGGTCTAATGAGAGGTTTAATGGGGTGGAAACGTCACATCGTGGGTCTTGAACTCAGCCCTTGATTGATGAACACACCACATGCCTTCCTAACCACTACCCACTTGCATTGCAACCTCGAGGGATCTATGGGCCTGGAGCTCCAGATCCCTCAGTCCCTTCAAACCATCCTGTCAATTGTCATAAGTCTATCTCTGCAGATTGAACTCCATCTGCCAACCTCTTCACCGACTCTGCTTCCTGCCTCCATTCTGTTGAAACCTATGACCACCTTCTTTGCTATCCACAACACTTCCCACCTTTCTGTCATCCGCAGACTTCCACCTCCCATTTCATTTGTCATTTATATAATTTCTTTTTCATCATCTTGCCCACCACCAACTCATTGGACTACATTTCCCAGGATTCCCTGCCTGACATCTCCAATCCTCCGCTGCAGGCAGGAAGGACCCAAAGATTATCGCCAGTGCCGCAGCAATCTCTTCCCTCGCTTTCTGTAATAACCTGGGGTACATCCCATCGATTTATTCGCATGCTTTTCAGTTGCTCCAACAATTCCTCTTAGTTAACCTTGACATGTTACAACACATTAGCCTGCTCAATGCTAACCTCGCATTTAGGGCCTCTCTCCTTGGTGAGCAGCCCTACTTCCTCCACCTCCAGGCACCTCTTCCCCCTTTATCCTTGGACAGTCCTAGCCTCACTCCAGTCATCCTTCTGCTCTTCCTGCAGAAGTGCCTGAGGGGGGGGGGTGGGGGGTTGTTTCACTTAATCCTACTTGCCAAAACCTTCTTCATTCCCTCCTCTGAAGACCCCTTCTCCCACCTTGACATTTTATCTTCCTCTTGGATGCCACGTTCTGGTCTTCAGCCTACTCTAGATCCTTAGATTGCCAACTGCCGCAGAGACATCAACGGTTAGCATGGAAGCTACAGGGCCCATGACCCAGGTTCAAATTGTCACTGTCTGTAAGGAGTTTGGTGTTCTCTCTGTGTCTGTGCGAGTTTCCTCTGGGTGCTCCGATTTCCTCCCACCCTCCAAAACTTATGGGTAGCTGGAATGGCCTGAAATGGTGTTGTATGTTTACATTTTTAAAAAAACCATTAAAAATTCTTGACTTCACCCACACCACTCAACTAGAACCATAGAACATTACAGCACAGAAACAGGCCCCCTCAGCCATTCTTTTGCCTTGTCCCACTGACCTGCACTAGTCCATAGCCCTCCATACCTTTCCCACCCATGTAACTGTCCAAATTCTTAAATGTTAAAATTGAGCCCACATTCACCACCTCACTGGCAGCTTGTTCCACATCCCCACCACTCTCTGTGTGAAGAAGTTCCCCCTAAATTTTTCCCCTTTCACCCTTAATCCCTGTCCTCTGGTTTGTATCTCACCCACCCTCAGTGGGAAAATCCGACGAACATTTACTCTGTCTGTCCCCTCATAATTTTAAACACCTCCATCAAATCTCCCCTCATTCTTCTATGCTCCAGGGAACAAAGTCCTAACTTGTTTAACCTTTCCCTGTAACTCAGTTCCTGAACTCTGGGAAGCGTCCCAGCAAATCTTCTCTCAACGCTTTCTATCTTACATATCAGTGAGATATGTATTCTGTAGTACTTTCCTGTAGTTCGGTGACCAAAACTGCATACAATCCTCCAAATTTGGCCTCACCAATGTCTTATTTAACTTCATAACATCCCAATTCCTGGGCTCAATACTTTGATTTATGAAGCCAAAAGCTCTCTTTACAACCCTATTCACCTGTGACACCACTTTCAGGGAATTATGTATCTGTATTCCCAGATACCTCTGTTCTACCCCACTCCTCAGTGCCTGACCATTTACCGTGTACGTCCTTTCTTGGTTTATCCTTCCAAAATGCAACACCTCACACTTGTCTGCATTAAACTCCATCTGCCATTTAAAAATTTTTTTTTAAAATTTTTTTACACAGCCCATTTTTCCAGCGGGTCCAGGTCCCTCTGCAAATTTCCTCACCTGTTCCAATCTCACCTGCCCTCCACTTTCCTCATACCCTTGCGTCCCCTTCTAGCCCTCCCATCTCCTTTCTCAAGTTTCTTCCTGACTACCTGATAACCATCATGAGACTGGCCGATTTTGCTTCCTGTGCCTTATGCGCACTTCCTCACCAACCATGGTCCTTTCGCCCTGCCATCCTTTCCCCGCCTCAGTGACCCCTAAACATCCTCCACATTTCCGAGAACATCCGTTCCCAATTTAATGCTCCCGTTTCTCAGGGAGTGCCACTCAAACTCCCGTTAAAGACACAGTGTTTCACTGTGCAGGTGAAGAGCCCTGCATAATGTTTGAGACAAAGACACTTTTATCCTGTCCACAAGACCATTTTTCACAGGATTCTGCAGGCTCTTTTAAATACTTCTTGGCAAACTGTATTCTGGCCATCCTGCTTCTGGCTAACTAATGGTTTGCATCTTGCAGTGCAGCCTCTGTACTTCTGTACGTGAAGTCTTCTGCAGAGAGTAGTCGTTGAAACACCCTCACCTGCCTCCTGAAGAGTGTTTAGGAACACAGGAACATAGGAAGTAGGAACAGGAGAAAGCCAAAAATGGCCCATCGAGCCTGCTCCGCCATTCAATACGATCATGGTTGATCTAATTTATGACCTAACTCCACCTACCTGCCTTCTCCCCATATCCCCTAATTCCTCTATCACCTCATTCGGCCCATCGAGCCTGCTCCGCCATTCAATACGATCATGGTTGATCTAATTTATGACCTAACTCCACCTACCTGCCTTCTCCCCATATCCCCTAATTCCTCTATCACCTCATTCGGCCCATCGAGCCTGCTCCGCCATTCAATACGATCATGGCTGATCTAATTTATGACCTAACTCCACCTACCTGCCTTCTCCCCATATCCCCTAATTCCTCTATCACCTCATTCGGCCCATCGAGCCTGCTCCGCCATTCAATACGATCATGGCTGATCTAATTTATGACCTAACTCCACCTACCTGCCTTCTCCCCATATCCCCTAATTCCTCTATCACCTCATTCGGCCCATCGAGCCTGCTCCGCCATTCAATATGATCATGGCTGATCTAATTTATGACCTAACTCCACCTACCTGCCTTCTCCCCATATCCCCTAATTCCTCTATCATGTAAAAATTTATCTAACCGAATTTTAAATATGTTTAATGAGGCAGCCTCAACCACTTCCCTGGTTAGAGAATTCCAAACATTCATTTCTCTCTGGGAAAAACTATTTTTCCTCATCTCTGTCCTAAATCTACTCCCCCGAATCTTGAGACTGTGTCCTCTCGTTTTAGTTTCCCCGGCCAGCTCAAAAAACCTTCCTACATCTATCCTATCCGTACCCTTCATAATCCTACATGTTTCTATAAGATCTCCTCTCATTCTTCTGAACTCGACCGAATACAATCCTAGACGATATAATCTTTCACCATAAGTCAACCCCTTCATCCCAGGGATCAACCTAGTAAACCTCCTCTGGACCGTCTCCAAAGCCAGTAGATCCTTCCTCAAATATGGAGACCAGAACTGGACTCAGTACTCCAGGAGCGGTCTCACCAGTACCTTATACAGTTGCAACATGACCTCCCTACTCCTGAATTCAATTCCTCTAGCGATGAAGGCCAACATTCCATTTGCCTTCTTAATAACCTGCTGCACCTGCAACCTAACTTTTTGCGATTCATGCGCAAGCCCTCCCAAGTCCCTCTGTTTCTAATCTGCCGAACAGGTATTTGGGGATTTTTCTTCATTATGATGAAAATTCTTCTGTCATCAGCAGTGGAGGGTGTTCCTTGCAATACCATTTGGCTCTTTCTTCTTAACGATGTTCCAAAGAATTGATTTTGGTAAATCCTAAGGTTTGGGTGATGTCTTTCTTAATGATTTATTCTTGTTTTTCAGCCTCATAACGGCTTCTTTGGCACAACTCTGATCCTCAGATTGAAAAAATGGCAAAATGGTGATCAAAAGCTAAGAAGCCAGCCCAGCTCTCTTATCCCTGCACCAATGAAGCAATTAAACATGCCTGAGTACTCAAACACCTGTGAAGCCAAATGTCCCAAACATTAGTGTGTCCTGAAATGAGGGGACTATATGTAAAAAATGCTGTCATTTCTACATGGTTGAACCAAAATGTGTACAATAACCTTCAACAAAATCTGGAATGTACACTTTAATTACGTGAATTGTTTGATGACAAATTTAAAACTGTGGAGCACAGGGGCAAAAAAAGGGACAAAGTGTCTTTGTCCCAAAAATATACAACACTGTATGTCTTTAGAAAATCTGTCACTGTTCAAATTCAGGAGCTGTGGCAATAGCCCCCTCTCACAGTCAAACAGGTAATAGTCAAATACTTACAGGACGTTAAATAAATGGGTTTCCAAAGTGATCTCCAAAGGGGTCGGAAGATGGCTGTGGAGCTGCCGGACAGTCAGCCTAAAGGAACAAAAAAAGATGCTTTTAAACAAAGACATCCTCGCGTTGGGAGTCAGATCCCAGGCGCATCGCAGCCGGGTGCTCCCAGTCGACACCAGTTATCGGCCATCGCAAAGCTCGACCTCTGCTTTGCCATTCCACATTGAACACACTCTGGGTCTGGCTGAGAGCTGCAGAGCACAAGTTGTCACAAAGTGTCCCAAGGAGCTAGACGGGAACTGGTCCAACCTTGCAAGGGGAGTCTAATACAGCATTCATCTGAGACGGGTGGGGGAAGGTTCAGACTAGAGGGGCTCAGAATGGAGACGGCTTCTCTGGGTCAAGTAGGAACCTTTCCCTATTCACATCCTCTTGCTTGGAAACTTGGGGCAGATTGTCAGCGGCACCATTGAACACTACTGCACAGAAACAGGCCCTTCGAGACTTGCCAACCTATAATTCTGCCTAGTCCCACTGAGCTGCACCCAGTCCATACCTCTTCTGTAGACAGCCGCTGTTATTGGCTGCTCTGCACCCCGCTGCAATTGCATTGCAGCCACCGTACTCCTGGCAACGCTCTATGCATGCGCGCCATGTTAGAAGCTGTTCTAATTACTTTCTTAAGATTTTATTTTCACCTTGTATTCCTCAGGCAGTTCATCCCTTCCCTGCGGTTTATACCTGTTGTCCACATCCCTCTTCCTCCGAACCAAGTTCCCAATATCTTTTGAAAACCAAGGCTCCCAACAGTTTCTAACCTTTCCTTTAATCCTCATGGGGACAGACCAACTCTGCCCTCTCAGACCTTCTCCTTTGAATATCCTCCATTTAGCAGCTACATTCTTCCCTGAAAATAGCTTATCCCAATCCACACCCTCCAAATCTTTTCTCATCCCCTCGAAATTTGCTTTCTTCCAATCAAGAATCTCCATCTTTGGCTCACCTCTATTCTTTTCCATTACTAGTCTAAAACTAATAGTATTGTGATCACTAGACCCAAAGTGTTCCCCAACACAAACCTTTGTCACCTGACCTACCTCATTCCCTAATAGGAGATCCAATTCTGCCCCTTCTCTAGTCGGTTCTTCTACGTTTTGATTCAGAAAATTTTCCTGAACACATTAACAAACTCTACCTCATCCAGCCCTCTAACTGTATGGGCTCCCCAGTTAATGTTTGGAAAGTTAAAATCTCCCACAACTACCACTTTGTGTATATTACATGTATACGCAATCTCCTTACAAATTTGCTCCTCTAATTCCCTCAGCCCATTTGCTGGTCTATTCCTCAATTCTACCCAAATACCCTCACTGGACGATCTCACCGAACCATCCTGTCGCAGCACTGCTGTAATGTTCTCTCTAATAAGCAATGCAACCCCTGCACCTATTATCCCCCCTGTTCTATCATGTCTAAAACAATAGAATCCTGGAATATTTAACTGCCAAACCTGCCCTTCCTGCAACCAAGTTTCACAATATCGTATTTCCACGTGGCCATCCATGCCTTAAGCTCATCCTCCTTATTTACTATGCTCTTTGCCTTATAATATATGCCCTTAAGGGAATGTTCTCCATAAATACTCCATCTACTTTTACCTCTTTCCCTCCTTCATTTATATTTACATCTATTCCCTCCATTCCTTCCAATCTAGGTGTTCTTCCTCCCTCATCTCCGTACTCTCATTCTGATTCTCACCCCCCCCCTCCCCGCCAAACTGGTTTAAACCCTCCCCATCAGCTCAAGCAAACCTGCCCGCCAGGATATTGGTCCCCCTCCAGTTCAGGTGCAGACCGTCCCTTTTGTACAGGTCAGACTTACCCCAGAAGAGATCCCAATGATGCAGAAATCTAAACCCCTGCCCCAGCTCCTGAGCCACACGTTCATCCTCCACAACTTCCTCTTCCGACCCTCACTAGCACATGGTACAGGCAGCAATCCCGAGGTCGCCACCCTTGAGGTCCTGCTTTTCAACTTCTCCCCTAATGCTATGTAATTCCTTTCCAGGACCTCATCCTCACTATGGACCACAACTTCTGGCTGCTCCCCCTCCCCCACCAGAATGCTGTGGACCCGATCAGAGACATCCCTGACCCTGGCACCTGGGAGGCAACATATCAACTGGGATCCCCGATCTCATCCAGCAAACCTCCTATCTGCTCCTCAAACCAGTGAATCCCCAACTCCAAGAGCCCTACTCTTTTCCCCCCCTTCCCTTCTGAGCCAAGGGTCCAGCCCCTGTGCCAGAGACCTGATCTCCATGACTTCTCCCCTATAGATCGGCCCCTCCAGCCATCTCCAAAGCAGTATACTTGTTGTTGAGAGGACCAGCCACAGGGGTTCTCTGCATTGCCTCTCCCTTTCCCTTTCCTCACAGACACCCATTTCCCTAATTCCTGACTGCTGGGGGTGGCTGCCTCCCCATCACTCCTATCTATCACTGCCTCTCCCTCCCTTATGATCTGGAGTTCATCCAGCTGAAACTCCAGCTCCCTAACCAGAGGTTCCATGAGTTGCAACTGGATGAACCTTTTGCAGGTGTCGTCATCAGGAACATCTGTGTTGTCCCTGGCCTCCCGCATCCTGCACTCGGAGCACAGGACGACCTCAACTGCCTCCATCGCCTGCTTCTTTATTTAAATTAGAGTCATTAAAGATAATCTCAAAACAGACTTGCCAAACTTACCTCACAGAGAGTTCTTCCTCAGCCTCTGTTCAACAGATCCAAACCTCAGTGCCCCCACTCCTTCCCTGACCCCTCCTTCATCTTACTCTCCTTTTAATGGCACTCTACCAATTAACTTAATTACCGTCTCCCACATATCAATTCCCAGCTAGCTCTCTTTTCAAGTTCGCACCAACCACTTACCTCTCCCACTAAAAAAATGTCATTAGTTTCAGGCTAATTATGGAGAAGAATCGGTCTGGTCATCAAGTTCAGGTTCTGAATTGGAGAAAGGCCAATTTTGAGGAAATGAGGAAGGATCTCAGAAGAGTTGATTGGAAAAAGTTATTTTCTGGCAAGGAGGCATCCAGCAGGGGGGGAGACAAGATTCTGAAAGAGCAAAGTTTGCACATTCCTATGGGGAATAAGGGCAAGGTTAACAGATATGGGGGAACCTTAGGTTTTCAAGGGATATTGGAGAGCTGGTTAAGAAAAGGATGGGGCTATGTATGCGGGATAGATAACAAGGAGGAAATGAGCCGCTTGCAGAGCATAGAAAATGTAAGAGAATGGTTAAGGAGGAAATCAGGAAAGCAAAAAAATTCACCAAGGTGCTTTGGCAGATAATGTGAAGGAAAATCCAAAGTGTTTCTACAAGTTTGTTAAAAGTATAGTAAGGGACAAAATTGGACCCATAGAAAATCAGTGAGGTCAACTATGTGCGGATTCTCGCGAAACTGGGGAGATATTAAACAATTTTTTTTGCATCGGTATTTATGCAGGAAACTGGCTCAGTGAATAAGGATGGAAGTGAAACAAATAGAAGTGTCATGGAACATACAGAGTTTAAGGAGGAGGTACCTGCTACCTTGAAACGTAGACAAATCCCCTGGGCCAGATATGATGTTCCCCTGCACCTTGAGGGAGATAAGGACTGAAACTACAGGGCCTCTGCTGGATATATTCAAGATGTCCTTGGTCATGGGGGAGGTGCCGGAGGATTGGAGGGTGGCTCATGTTGTCCCGCTGTTTAAGAAGGCCTCCAAGAGTAAACCAGGTAGCTATAGGTCAGTGGTCCTGACATCAGTAGTAGGTAAATTTTTTGAAGTATTTCTGAGAGATGGGATATATAGATATTTGGACCGTCATCAGTCAGCGTGGCTTTGCGTGCGATAGGTCGTGTTTAACGAATCTTGTAGAGCTTTTGAGGAAGTTACCAGGAAGGTAGATGAGGAAAAGGCTGTGGATGTTGTTTACATGGACTTTAGTAAGGCCTTCAAGGTTCCACAGGAGAGGTTGGTTCAGAAGGTTAGGACACTAGGTATACATAGAGAGGTTGCAAACTGGATTTGACATTGGCTTGGTGGAAGAAAACAGAGAGTGGTGGTGGATGGTGGCTTTTCAGACTGGAGGTCTGTGTCAGATGAGATGCCTCAGGGATCTGTGTTGGGACCATTATTGTTTGTTACCTATATAAATGACCTAGATGATAACGTGGTGAATTGGATCAGCAAGTTTGCTCATGACACCAAGATGGAAGGCGTCGTGAACTGTGAGGAAGATTTTCAAAGCTTGCAGAGGGATCTGGGCCCGCTGGGAAATTGGGCCAGTAAACGGCTGGTGGAATTTAATGTAGATAGGTGTGGTGTTGCACTTTGGAAGTGCGAATCAGGGTAGGAGGTACCCAGTAAACGGTCGGGCACTGAGGAGTGTGGAGTAGCAGAGAGATAGAAACATAGAAACATAGAAGATAGGAGCAGGAGAAGGTCATTCGACCTTTTGAGCCTGTTCCGCCATTCAACGAGATCATGGCTGATCTTAAAGTTCAGTACCCCGTCCCCGCCTTCTCTCCGTAACCTTTAATACCCTTATACTGAAGAAATATATCTAATTCCCTCTTAAATAGATTTAATGAACCTGCCTCTACTGCCCTCTGTGGCAATGAATTCCACAGATTCACCACCCTCTGGGTAAAGAAATTCCTCCTCATCTCGGTCCTAAATGGTTTGCCTATTATCCTCGAACCATGGCCCCGGGTTCTGGATTTTCCCATCCTTGGAAACATCCCATCTGCATCCATTCTGTCCAGTCCTGCCAGAATTTTATATGTCTCTATGAGATCCCCTCTCAATCTTCTAAACTCCAGCGAGTACAATCCCAATTTGCGCAATCTTTCCTCACAAGTCATTCCTGCCATTCCAGGTATCAGCCTGGTGAATCGCCTCTGCACTCCCTCCATTGCAAGAACATCCTTCCTTAGATAAGGTGACCAAAACTGCACACAATACTCCAGGTGGGGTCTCACCAAGGCCCTATACAGCTGCAGTAAGGTATCCTTGTTCTTATACTCAAACCCTCTTGATATGAAGGCCAACATACCATTTTCCTTTTTAACTGCCTGCTGTACCTGCATGTTCACCTTCAGAGACTGATGTACAAGTACCTCTAGGTCTCTCTGCACTTCCCCATCTCTTAATCTATTGCCATTCAAATAGTAATCTTCCCTCCGGTTTGTATGACCAAAGTGGATAACCTCACATTTATCCACATTGTAGTGCATTTGCCATGGATCTGCCCAGTCCCTCAATTTATCCAAATCACACTGGAGCTTTCTGACCCCCTCTTCCGTGCACACAACCCCCCCTAGTTTAGTGTCATCTGCAAATTTGGAGATATTACATCCAATCCCCTCATCCAGATCATTAATGTAAATTGTGAACAGCTGGGGTCCCAGTACAGATCCCTGTGGTACCCCTCTGGTCACCGCCTGCCACTCAGAAAACGAGCCATTTATCCCAACTCTCTGTCTTCTACCTGCCAGCCAGTTCTCAATCCACATCAATACTTTGCCCCCAATCCCATGAGCCTTGATTTTGGAAGCCAGTCGTTTATGCGGGACCTTATCGAAGGCCTTTTGGAAGTCCAGGTACACCACATCCACTGGCTCTCCCCTATCTATTTTACCTGTCACCATCTCAAAGAATTCCAATAGATTTGTCAAGCATGATTTACCTTTTGTAAATCCATGTTGACTCCGTCCGATCCCTTCTCTGCTAGTCATATGCTCCGCTATTACATCCTTAATAATGGATTCCATCATTTTGCCCACTACTGATGTAAGGCTCACCGGCCGATAATTCCCAGCTTTTTCTCTACCCCCCTTTTTAAATAGTGGGGTAACATTAGCTACCCTCCAATCCATGGGTACTGATCCTGAGTCTATCGAGTTCTGGAAAATAATTCTTAAAGCATCTGCTATCTGAATGGCCACTTCCTTGAGTACCCTAGGATGTAGATTATCAGGCCCTTGGGATTTATCGGCCTTCAATCCCATCAATTTCCCCAAGACCATGTCTTTAGAGATACTGATTTCTTTCAGTTCCTCCCTTGCATTAGTCTCTATCTTTCCCAACATCTGGGATACAGATACATTGTTCCCTGAAGGTGGTGTCGCAGGTGGACTGGGTTGTAAAGAAAGTTTTGGCATCTTAGCTCTTACAAATCAAAGTATTGAGTATAGAAATTGGAATGTTATGTTGAAGTTATTCAAGTCATTGGTAAGACCAAACTTAGAATATTGTGTGCAGTTCTGGTCATCTAGCAGCAGGGAAGATATCAATAAGATAGAAAAAATGCAGAGAAGGTTTACTAGGATGTTGCCAGGTCTTCAAGAGTTGCCGAGAAAAATTAAACAGGTGAGGACTCTACTCCTTAGAACGAAGAAGAATGAAGGGAGATTTGATAGAGGTTTAGAAGATTATGAGGGGTATAGACAGAGTAGATGTGAGTCAGATGTTTCCACCTAGACCGGGGGGAGATCAATGCGAGAGGTCATAGCTTTAGGCTAAAAGGGGAGAGGTGTAAGGAGATCATTCGGGGAAAGTTCTTTACTCGGAGAGTGGTGGGAGTATGGAATGATCTGCCATCTGATGTAGTGAATGCAGATTCCATCTTGAGTTTCAAAAAATAAATTGGATTTAATCACCCCAGGGATGGACTGCCTAGGTAGGGTATATCATCCCTGGGTTCATCTGACACCCTTCTATCATTTAAGAGAAGATTGGATGTGTTCATGGAGGTGAGGGGGTTGGAGAAATATTGGTGGAGGGCGGGAGGATTGAGCTAGTGGAGTTGTTCTAGTGAACCAGTGTGGACTCGAAAGGCCGACATGCCCTGTTTCCGCTCTGTAAATGGTTATATGGTTAATACATGGATGGGAGAGGTCTGGAGGGTTATGGAATGAGAGTAGGTCAGTGGGACTAGCTAGTCTTATTGGTCGGCACAGACCAGAGGGGTCGAATGGCCCATTGTTCTCTGCTGTAACGTTCTATGGTTCTAGTTGTCTTGTTATTCAGTACGCAATAACAAATGCCTCCCATCCACGTACCTGTCCAAATTTTTCTCAAATGCCGAAATAGAGCCTACATTTACCAGTTCCACTGGCAGCTCATTCCACACTCTCACCACTCTCTTAATGCTCCCTTTAAACATTTCACCTTTCACCTTTAACCCACGTCCTTTAGTTTTTAAAATCGCAAAATCAGAATTTATTGTCTTGAATATGTCATAAAATGTTGTTTTGCAGCAGCGACAATAATGTAAACATTTAAACCACTTGCAGAATTAAAAAATAGTGCAAGCAAGAGAAAAAAAAATCAAAGTCGGGCTGTGCCTGTGGTTCATTGATCATTCAGGAATCTGATGGCGGAGGGGAAGATGCCATCCTTGTGCCGCTGAGTGCTCGCCTTCAGGCTCCTGTACCTTTTCCCGATGGTAGCAGAGTGAAGAGGGCATGGCCTGGGTGGTGGTGGGGGTCTTTGAGGATAGGGGCTGCTTTTGTAAGACACCGCCTCATGTCGATGTCCTCGATGGAGTGAAGTCTGGTGCCTGTGATGTTGCAGGCCGAGTTCACAACCCTCTGGAGTTTATTCTTGCCCTGAGAGTTGGCGTCTCTGTGCAGCCATCCAGAATTCTCTCCATGGTCTTCCTGTAGAAGTTTTCGAGTCCTCGGTGACGTACTGAATCTCCTCAAACTTCATGAAATATGGCCGCTGGTTATATTCTTCACCTAATCTCAGTGGCAAAAAGCCTGCTTGCATTTATCTAAACTCATAATTTTAGAATACCTCTATCAAATCTCCCTTCATTTTTTGGCACTCCAGGGAATAAAGTCATAACGGTCAAAATGTACAGGGTTTGTAAGTTAATTGGGGTAATTGGGCAGGCACAGGTTCATGGGCCAGAATGGCCTGTTACCATACTGTATGACTAAAATTTTTTTTTAATTAAAAAAACCCTGTTTAATATTTCATTCTAACTCATTTCTTCAAATCCCAGCAACAGTGTCCTCTGCACTCCTTCAATCTTACTGATATCCTTCCTGAAGTTCGGTGACTGAAACTATCCACAACACTCCAACTTTGGCCACACCGATGTCTTGTACAACTTCACCAGTGTCTAAGATTCCTCAAGGATTGCAAAGCATGTGCAGATGACAAGCTACCGTTGCAGTTGTAATGTGCCCCTGACCCTCCCTGCGGTCTCCAACCGCCCCTCCCCGCACAAAGATGGAGACCTGATGAGGATTGCGATCCAATCTGCAGTCAGTCAGATCCAAAGCCGCAGCTGGAAACCATCTTGGAGATGAGATCAGCAGCTCTGGCAAGAGCAGGGGGCACTTGGACAAAAGGTTGGAGAAGGCCTAATGAGGAAGAGAGGTCTACCCCGGCAACCAGGAGGGTCTGAATCTCCGAAAGATTAATGTTCACCTGGTAGGTAAGTCCTCCACGTCCCAGTGGGAAGAGTTCAGCAAACCTCTCCTGGTGTCAAGGCAAATAATACCAGTGTGTTTTTTTAAATGTTTTAAATTTAGACATAGGAGAGTAACAGGCCCGTTAGGCATATGAGCCCGCGGTGGCCAATTACACCCAAATGACCTACAACTCCGGTATGTTTTGAAGGTTAGAAGGAAACTGTGAAGCCCCCAGAGGAAACCCACTCAGACATGGGGAGAACGTACAAACTCCTTAAAGACAGCACATGAGTCAAACCCTGGTCACTGGCATTGTAACAGTGTGGCGCTAACCATGCCACCCTACAGATGTGTGGTGGAAAGTGTGCATCACGGCCTGACACGAGGGGTGGGGGGGGATGGGGACACAATACTCCCGAGCATAAAGCCCTGCAAAAGGTAATGGGCACAGCCCAGGATATCTCAGGTAAACCCCCCCCCCACCCCACCGCCCAGAACCTCTACGGGGAACGCTGCCATCGGAGAGCAGCAGCGATCATCAAGGATCCACCCCACCCAGCGCACGATCTGTTCTCACTGCTGCCATTAGGAATGAGGTGTCGGTGCCACAGGCCTCGCACCACCAGGTTCAGGAACAGCTGCCACCCTTCCACCATCAGATTCCTCAACGATAAACTCCACTAGGGATTCATTTAAGGTCTCTCACTTTGCACGTTATTTATTACTGAATTATTTTTATGAATTGCCGTTTGTTTACATTTCTCTTTTTCTTATATAGTTACTGATAAGTGGAAATTCTGCCTGGTGCGCAGGAAAATGAATCTCAGGGCTGTATGTGATGTCACGTATGCACTCTAATGGAAAAAATCTGAACTTTGTTGAGCTCGTCCCGCTGTGATATCACCAGAACATTAACACAGGGTCATCCATAACCTGTACTCACTGTGTGAGAGGGAGCAAACGGATCTCCCAGCAAATCAAAGGGTTTCTGAACTGGTGCAGTCTGTCTTGCAGGAGCTACTGGAACCTCTACAAAGGGAGAAAACAGGCGTGGACCCCGTTAAACAGCAGCTTTCAGACTTCAGGCACTGTGCTTTCTCCTCCCACCCTTCCACAACCAGCAGGCATGTCCCCATGTGGAGGTAAAGGCTCTGAGAGGCTGCTCTGTAGCCTCGTCACCATCCACTGGCATTCACCGTTGGAAAAGATTCGCGAGGATGACTCCCAGGATGTGGTGGGATCTTAATTTTAACTGAGACATACAGCACGGTAACAGGCCCTTTTGGCCCACGAGTCCACGCCCGCAATCCCCGGCACGTTTGGTGGGGGAGGAAACCAGAGCCCCCGGGGAAAACCCGCGCAGACACGGGGAGAATGCTCAAACCCCTTACACCCAGCGCGGGATTCCAACCCTGGTAATGGTATAGCGCCGACTGAAATGCCAACCCTGACTTACAAGGATATTTCCCCTGGATGGTCAGAGGCTTGTGCGGAAACCCAAGGTTTCAGGAGGGGCATTTCAATATTCCTCGACAAGGTGGGGGGGGGGGGGTGGAAGAAAAGAATAGTAAAACGTGACACTGGAAAAACTCAGTAGGTCAATGAGTGTCCTTTATATGGCAGAGATAAACACATATAACCAATGTTTTGGGCTTGAGCCCTTCAAAGAATACTCATACCTTAATGAAGCGCTCAAGCCCGAAACGTCGGTTCTGTATCTTTCGCTTTGCTTCATAAAGGACACTGTTTCCCCTGCTGAGTTTCTCCAGCCTCGTGTTTTTAACTCGACCACAGTGTCTGCGGCCTTTCGTGTTTTACTATAGATTAGAGGTGAGTGGGACTTGTTTCTGAGGGCCCATGAGTTTCCAAGGGTGGCGAATGTGGGCACTCCGTTTCCACAAATGGCTGTGGAGGCCAGGTTGTTGGGCAGATTGAAAGTGGAGGAGGATACATTCTTGATCAGTCAGGGTGCCAGTGGTTTTGGGGAGAAGGCAGGAGAATTGGGTTGAGGGGAAAGTTGCATCAGCCACAATTCGAATGGGGGACCAGGCTTGATGGGCAGAGGGAAATGGGAATACAGATACATAATCCACTGAAAGTGGCGTCACAGGTGGACAGAGTCGTAAAGAGAGCTTTCGTAAATTCGTATTGAGTCCGGGAGTTGGGATGTTATGGTAAAGTTGTATAAGACATTGGTGAGGCCATATTTGGAGGATTGTGTGCAGTTTTGGTCATCGAACTACGGGAAAGGTATCAATAAGATAGAAAGAGGGCAGAAGATTTACTGGGATGTTGCCCGGACTTCAGGAACTGAGTTACAGGGAAAGGTTAAACTTGATTAGGACTTGATTCCCTGGAGTGTAGAAGAATGAGGGGAGATTTGATGGAGGTATTTAAAATGATGAGGGGGACAGACAGAGGAAATGTAGATAAGCTTTTTCTACTTGGGGTAGGTGAGATACAAATCAGAGGAGATGGGTTAAGGTTGAAAGGGGAAAGGTTTAGGGGGAACATGAGGGGGAACTTCACACTGAGAGTGATGGGGGTGTGGAACGAGCTGCCAGCTGTTAAGTGGTGAATGCAGGTTAAGTTTTAACATTTTTAGAGGAATTGGAGCCATGTACGTGGATGGGGGGGGGATGGAGGGATATGGACTAGACAGAAAAATGGTTCGGCACAGATTAGAAGGGCCCTATTTGTGTGCTGTAATGTTCTTTGGAATAGCCTAATTCTGCTCCTATATCTTCTGGAGCTGGCAGTATTAGAGGCAGGAACAAGTGTGAGACATGAGCAAGGAGGTGCTTTTAAGATTTTTAATTTCAACATACAACAGGGTAGTAGGTACTTTCAGCCCATGAGTCATGCCGTCAAACTACACCCAATTGACCTAGGACACCTGGTACGTTTCAAACAGTGGGAGGAAACCGGAGCTCCTGGGGTAAAGGCCCTCACAGAGAGGGGGAGGACATACAAACTCTTTACAGACAGTGAAATCCAGTCCTGATCGCTGTCACAGTGTAGCGCTAACCGCCACGCTAAAAAGTCTATGGGAGAAGCAGGACTAGCTCAGGCATTCAACTTGGTCAGCATGAATGGGTTGGGCCCAATGGCCTTTCAGTGTTGCAGAACTGACTTGTCCCTCTCCCCACCCAGCCATAACCAACTTCAGCCATCGTGCTAGATCTCAGAACCATGGACCCACGCCCCAGTTTGCCGAGCCCATTACCGTTGGTTGCAGGAGAGACTTGAGTGATGTCAAAGTCATCGTGATCGGCTATTTCCTGTGCAACGCCCACCTTCGTGCCAAAGTACTGTGCGAAGGCTCCTGAGGTCCCAGGGATGGTGGGTTGCTCCCCTCTCCGGGCTGGGATGGCTGGCGGCTTGGCGATTTGGAAATCCTTGAACATCTCCTTGACGCTCTTCTTCTCCTTGTCTCCCAGTGGGTCCAAGGCAGTGAAGGCACTGACCTGGGGCTTGGCGGCATCCTGGGCAGGGGCAGGCCGCGGAGGGGGCAGAGGCGGGGACGCCGAAGCCATTCCCGCTGGCTGCATCATCGGGAGGGATGGTGGAAACATATTGGGCCCAAACGGGTTGGCTTGGGGAAGGGGCTGACTCCAGATGGGAGGGGGCAGGGAGAGTGAACCCCACGCAGAGGGAGGTGGTGTGCCTCCAAACGAGGGCTGCTGGCTCCAGACGGCTCCTGGGCTACCGCCAAAGACACTTGGTTGGACGAACGGGGTTGGCGTGCCGAGAAGAGGCCTTTGAGGCATGGTTGCAGGCTGTCCCCACGTGGTCTGTCCAAGCACCGAGTATCCTGCCAACAACAAGAGCACAAGTCCAGTGACAGAGCTGTCCACATGACAGCAAACTCACAGTCTAACAGGAGACAACTCACAGCATCTGTCCACTTATCTTTCCCATCATTGTATTGATCAGCAATTCCATCTGGCGTCCTGTTACAGACGACCAATCCCAGAGTGAGGGGCACAGGTCCTTCAGCTCCTGTCTGTTCACCACCCATTTACACAATTTTTTTAAATTTTAGAATATAGAACATTCCAGCACAGTTCAGGCCCTTCAGCCACGATGTTGTGCTGACCTACGTAAACCTACTCCACAACAATCTCACCTTTCATGGGCCTGTCTAAGAGTCTTTTAAATGCCCCTAATGTACCAGCCTCTACCACCATCCCTGTCAAGGCATTCCAGGGACCTACTGTCTCTGACAGACTTGTGCTATTATTAATCTTCAGGTTACAAAATATACATATATTTCTTAGTAAAGTTACTGGATGGGTTTAAACAGGGAAACACACACAAAGACACTTACACACAGAGGACACCATTTTGAGAGACAGGAAGCACTTTCAAGCTGCCTTGCCAGCTAGCGCCCCACTCACAAGGCAGCTTGAAAGAGTCCAACCTGGTTAGCAGGCTCCAAAATCAACTGGGTCCCTGCCATTTAACCCAGTTAAACTTATCTAGGTCTCGTCTACCAGCAGCTTGAAAACAAAAATGGCTGACCTAGTTACTCCTGCGATGTCAGCGCGCAAGGGAGACCCCGGCTGAAGTGTCTGCCATGATCGGGGCGGGGGGGAGAAGAGAGGGGTTGCTGCCACGGAGGTGGCCACAATTGGGACGACTGAAGTTGCTGACATGGGGGCAGAGGGGTTGGCTGCCGCAGGGCGACAGAGGGGTCAGCCACCACGGGTTGGGGAGGAGCACGATTGATGGTGGGGTGGGCAACTGACAGCTGGTGGGGGAGACTGACCACTGATAGTTTGCGTGATGTGTCACCTACCACATGATTGCGGGGGCGGGATCCCCCTTAAATCACCATGTTGGTAATTTAATGGGTCGATTTCCCCACCCCCCAGCTTGAAAGGTGCTGGAAGCCCATTTAGCCAACTAATTGCACCAGGGTCCCTGGAGGACTACCCGGGTGATGCAGCATAAAAACGCCTAACGTGTCCCCTATGTCCAGCTGTAAACAAGCTTATATCATTGGATAATGGAAGTCTGTTTGCTCAGAGACAGTTTGATTGCTACTTCAAAGCATTAAGTAGTCTGATTATTGATCTCCATTGAACCCTGAAACAATGATGTTCACTCGGGAAGCCATCCGGTCAAACAGAAGACCATTTGGTTGTTGACCCACATTTCTGAAGAAACTTCCAATAGAGCCAACAGTGACATCACGTGAAAAAGGCACTTTAATAAAACATCTCCTAATAGTTATGAACGAGATCGTCTGAAGTCACTGCAGGAACCTTCAGTGAGAAAGGTACTGTTGTGTTCTCCCTTGTCGGGCAAGGAGCACAGAAGCAGAGGCTTCAAAGAAAAGGGCCACTTTGGCTGTCCCTCTTGGTCAAAAGAGAGCAGTCCCACTGCAGCTATTGCAACGGTCATTTCATTTCATTCAAACCTTGCCTTGGAAATAATCATGGAAATCACAAGTTCCACAACCTCCAAGAGGGGAATTGGAAAAAAAAAGTAATTTGTATGAAGGACTATTTCTCTGAAAGCAACTCTACAAGAATTTGTGAGTTTGAGAGTTTTTGAACAACAGTTTAAAGACTCTGGGTTTCAGCACAAACGATTTCCAAGACTGAACTTTAAATTTGAATAATTTCTTCAGAATTGCATCTAAACTATAATAGTTTGGGATCTTCCCCCACCCCACCCACCCACCCACACTTGCACATTACGTTTATAGTTAGGAACATAGGAAGTAGGAACAGGAGTCGGCCAAAAATGGACCATCGAGCCTGCTCCGCCATTCAATACGATCATGGCTGATCTAATTTATGACCTAACTCCACTTACCTGCTTTCTCCCCATATCCCCTAATTCCTCTATCATGTAAAAATTTATCTAACCGAATTTTAAATATGTTTAATGAAGCAGCCTCAACCACTTCCCTGGTTAGAGAATTCCAAACATTCACTACTCTCTGGGAAAAACTATTTTTCCTCGTCTCTGTCCTAAATCTACTCCCCCGAATCTTGAGACTGTGTCCTCTCGTTTTAGTTTCCCCGGCCAGCTCAAAAAACCTTCCTACATCTATCCTATCCATACCCTTCATAATCTTATATGTTTCTATAAGATCTCCTGTCATTCTTCTGAACTCGAGCGAATACAATCCTAGACGATTTAATCATTCATCATGTCAACCCCTTCATCCCAGGGATCAACCTAGTAAACCTCCTCTGGACCGTCTCCAAAGCCAGTGTATCCTCCCTCAAATATGGAGACCAGAACTGGACTCAGTACTCCAGGTGCGGTCTCACCAGTACCTTGTACAGTTGCCACATGACCTCCCTACTCCTGAATTCAATTCCTCTCGCGATGAAGGCCAACATTCCATTTGCCTTCTTAATAACCTGCTGCACCTACAACCTAACTTTTTGCGATTCATGCACAAGCCCTCCCAAGTCCCTCTGCACAACAGCATGCTGTAGTTTTTCACCCTTTAAATAATATTCAGCTCTTTTATTTTTCTTGCCAAAGTGGATAACCTCACACTTACTAACATTGTACTCCATCTGCCAGATCTTTGCCCACTCATCCAGCTTAACTCGATCCCTCTGCAGACTCTCCATATCCTCATTACAGTTTGCTCTTCCACTCAATTTGGTGTCATCTGCAAACTTGGCGACACCACATTTTGTCCCCTCCTTCAAGTCATCAATGTAAATGATGAACAGTTGTGGGCCTAACACTGACCCCTGCGGCACCCCACTTACCACTCTCTGCCAACCTGAAAAACTCCCATTTATCCCGACTCTCTGCCTCCTGTCAGACAACCAATTTTCAATCCAGGCCAATAGACTTCCCCGGACTCCACTTTCCTGTAACTTACTGAGAAGTCTCTTGTGCGGCACCTTATCAAATGCTTTCTGAAAATCCAAATATACATCAACCTGTTCCCCTCTATCCACCGCACCCATTACATCCTCAAAGAATCCTAACAAGTTTGTCAAACAAGATCTTCCCTTTCTAAAACCAAAAGTTCCCTTTCCAAAAGTTTCACTATTTCATCTTTAATGACGACTTCAAGCATTTTTCCAACTACAGACGTCAAGCTAATTGGCCGATAATTTCCAGTCTTCTGCCTACATCCCTTCTTAAAAAGTGGCGTGACATTTGCTGTCTTCCAGTCTGCCGGGACCTGCCCAGAATCCAAGGAATTTTGGTCTATGACCACCAATGCATCAACTCTAACTTCTGCCATTTCCTTCAGAACCCTTGGATGCATATCATCAGGACCAGGTGATTTGTCTGGCTTTAGTCCCATTAGTTTCTCCATCACTACTTCCTTTGTAACAACTATTTTATCAAGGCCCTCCCCAACATTCGCATCCTTAACTCCGCACTTGGGCATGCTGGACGTGTCTTCCACTGTGAAGACTGACACAAAATATTTGTTTAATGCCTCGGCCATTTCCTCATTTTTTGCTACCAGTTTTCCTTTCTCATCCTGCAAGGGTCCTATGTTAACTCTGGCCACCCTCTTCCGTTTTATATATTTATAAATTTTTTTGCTTTCTTTTTTTATATTTTGTGCCAATTTACTTTCATAATCCTTTTTCCCATTTCTTATTACCCGCTTTGTAACCCCTTGTTGTCTCTTAAAGTTTTTCCAATCTTCCAGTTTCCCACTGCTCTTTGTAGCTTTGTACACCTGCGCCTTCAATTTTATGCTCTCCTTCATTTCCTTTGTTAACCACGGTTGATTTTTCCCTCCCTTCCTGCCCTTTTCCTGACCGGAATATATTTTTGTTGAGCATTACAAAATATTTCTTTGAAAATCTTCCACTGTTCCTCAACTGTTTCCTCAATGAGCCTGTGCTCCCAGTCCACTCTGCCCAATTCCTCCCTCATCCTATGGTAGTCACCCCTGTTTAAGCCTAATATATTAGTTTTAGATCTAACTATTTCCCCTTCCATCTGAATGAGAAATTCAATTGTACTATGATCGCTATTTCCCAGTTGCTCTCTGACTATTACATCATCTACTCTACCTATCTCATTGCACAACACTAGATCCAGGAGAGCATTTTCTCTTGTGGGTTCCTTAACATGCTGCTCAAGAAAGCTATCGCGGATGCATTCTATGAAGTCCTCTTCCAGACTCCCACGACCAACTTGATTTTCCCAATCTATGTGGAAGTTAAAGTCCCCCATGACGACTGCCGTATCATTATTACATGCCTCACTTATCTCTCTATTTATTTCCTGTGCCACTAAACTATTGTTATTTGGTGGGCAATAGATAACACCCACCACTAATTTTTTCCCTTTGTTATTCTTTATCTCTACCCAAATGGACTCAACGATATGCTCTTTAGATCTTAAGTTAAGTATGAAATTTTATATTATTAAGTTATTATTGTTTTGAAGATATCATTGTCTTGTGGATAAAACACAGGATTCTGTAGACACCGTGGTTAAGTGAAAAAACACACAAATGCTGGAGAAACTCAGCAGGTCAAGCGGTGCCTTTATGTAGCAAAGGTGAAGATACATCACCAATGTTACGGGCTTGAGCCCTTCATCAAGGTGCGGGGGAACATGAGAGATGACTGCACAAAAGGGGGAAGGGGAGGGGGTGGTAAGGGTGGGAGATGATAGGTGGGGGGGGAGGACCACAGGATGTGGGGGAGAGGTGTCTAGGCTAGGAGGAGAAGGGAAGTAGGAACTGGAATGACTAATTGAAGGGGGGTGGAAGGGGAGAAAAAAGGCAAGCTGATAAATGGAATGCAGTGAACTCAATGTTCATGCCCTGGGGTTGGAGGGTGCCTAGATGAAAAATGAGGTCTTGTTCCTCCAATCTGAGGGTGGTCAGGGCGGGGTAGCATGAAAAGCCATGGACAGACATATGAGCTTGAGAATGTAATTCAGAATTGAAATTGTTGGCTACGGGGAGGTCGCTTTTGTTGCAGTTGGAGAGGAGGTGCTGGGCCAAGCGATCTCCTCATCTGTGACCGGTCTCTCCGATGTAGAGAAGGCTACAGAGGGTGCACCGGATGCAGTAAATGAGCTCTTTGGAGGTACAGATGAAATGTTGCTTCACCTGAAAGGTCTGTTTGGGACCTCAGACCGTAGTGAGGGAGGTGCAGGTATTACATCTCCTACGACCGGAGTGGAGGGTGCTGGGGGGGGTGGGCGATGGGTGGGGAGGGAAGACGAGGCACGTTCTCCAATCTAGGCAGCATCCTGGTGAGTCTTCTCTGCCCCCTCTCCATAGCTTCCACATCCTTCCTGTAATGAGGATGCACAAGGGAGTCACGGAGGGTGTGGACCCTAAGGAAGGCTGAGAGGGGAGGAGAAGGAAATATGTGTCTGGTGGTGGGGTCCTGTACCAGAAATTCTGGTAGATTATGTGTTGGATGCGGAAGCTGTTGGGGTGGTAGTTGAGGACGAGGAGGATTCCGTGTTTATTGTTTCTAGGGGAGGGGCTGGGGCAGATGAGCTGGGAATAGAGGAGGTGCAGGTGAGGGCCGAGTTAATAGTAGTGGAGGGGAAGCCATGTTTGTGGAAGAAGGCAGACATTTCAGAGGCTCTGGACTGGAAGACCTCGTCTTGGGAGCAGATGCGGCGGAGACGGAGAAATTGAGAGAAGGGGATGGAGTCCTTGCAGGGGACAGGGTGTGAGGATGTGTAGTCCAGGTAGTTGTCTTGGTGAATTTCTATTGCTGCTGGTCTATGTCATAATATCCACCATTCTCTGTGTAAAAAAAAACCTTACCCCTGACGTCTCCCTTAAACCTTCCTCCCCTCACCTTGTACAGATGTCCTTGGGTGTTTGCTACTCTCACCCTGGGAAAAAGGTGCTGACTGTCTATTCCATTTAAGCCACTCATAACATTGTGGATCTCCAAAGACACCTCTCATCCTTCTCCGCTCCAAAGAGAAAAGTCCCAGCTCTGTTAACCTTGCCTCATAAGGCACGTTCTCCAATCTAGGCAGCATCCTGGTGAGTGACCTCTGCCCCCTCTCCATAGCTTCCACATCCTTCCTGGTGACCAGAACTGAACACAATTCTCCAAGTAAAAACACAAAGCTGGGGAAATTCAGCAGGTCAGTGTTTGTTGTACAATGAAGATAAAGATACATAACCAACGTTTCGGGCTTGAGCCCTTCAAAAGGTGTGATCAAAATATAGGCAGGTGCACAGATAAGAGTTTGGCACAGCCTGGAAGGGCCAAATGACCTGAATTTCTGTGCTGTAATATTATATGGTTAGACAGAACCACAACCATGTAACAAAACAGAAAACAGTAGGGATGACCGTTGTTCTCGAGTCAATAAAACTGATGCACCACCAATTACTCGAAAGACCATTGTGGAGAGGCCAACAGGCTTTTATTCACAGAAGAGCAACTGCGCATCCCTACTGGTTGACTGTCACGCTCGAGGAGGGGGCTGTGGAACAGCTACTTTTATAAAGGAGCCAGTGGGTACAGGTACAATCGGCCAATGGGCCAGATAATTACATGCAACAGTATCTTTTTTTCATTTTACTTTATGCAACTCTGGGCTTATATTTGGTTCCTTCAAGGGTCGGGGAATCAGAGATTTTTGGTTCGTTGTTTAATTTACATTGTCTTTTCCTTGAGGTATTCGGGGATGGGAGGGAAGGGAGAGGGGTGGGTGTTGGGGGAGGGGGAATGGACTCTGTTGAGCAAGATTGTACTGTTCCTTTGGATTGGTGAGAGTCTTGGAAAATCAAAAATAAATTATTTCAAAAAAAGAGAAATGTGATCGACGTGATCTACTTTAACTTCTTCCTGCTGCAAGGCAGACAAAGAGCCACCGTGAGCATTGCCCAGTGCCCCCTACAGAACAGGAGAAGGAGAAGCAAAAGAGAGACCTTTCAGAGACACCGGGCGTCCGTGGATTTGCCTCTGGCCCTCCCACAGCCTCTGCAGCCGCACAAACTCCTGTTGCAGATCCATCGGCTCCACGAGGCTCCAGATCCAGACCTCCGACACCATCAGGAAGCCTTCAGCACCCGAGGCTCCTTCACTCTGGCCACCTTTCCTCACTCCTCAAGGTTGAAACTTCCTTTTATTTGTCTCACAGCGAGACATTTAAAAATGCGGCTCCGGACTCATGGAGAGTGAGGAGCGGAGACACAGCGCCACCGCAGGGAGGGAGGGGAGGGTCCCGACCGCCCAGCCCAAAAGTCGTCAGCTCCCTACAGGCTTTGAAGGAGCCGACGGTGGTTTCATTTAAAATCACGCCACCGCAGGGTCTGCGCTCAAGATGGCGGTGCCCATGATCGGCAGTGGCCACGACACTCGGTGACTCTGGGGGGGATTCTCCTTCTCTTTCTCTGTCTGTAAGAGGCACTTCTGGCAATTTCTGCTGATGGCAAATCTGTCTGCCTTACAGAAGGCAAAAAGCAATTTTGTGTTATATGGCCTTGTTTTTATTACATAACAATAGATTAAATCTTGATGTCCTTTTGCCTAACTTCGGACAGAAGGGCCAGAACCTGCCTCTGTGGTTTTTCTCAACCTTCAGCAGGTCCTTGAACCTTCTTGCTCTACCCCAGCCATTCTCAACCCACGCTCTGCTGCCGCCATGGGTGCCACAGCTTGTTTCAGTCAAAGCCTTGTTTTCTTTTCACCTCACGCAACATAAATGTTTTTTATGTAGTCAGTAGGAGAGATGTACGGAAGAAACCAAAACTTGACTGCTTCATCGGGAGGGGGGCCCAACAACTCTGAGCAGAGTCTGAGGAGGAGGGTAGGGGGAAGTGTCCATAGCTGCAAGAAAGGTTGAGAATGGCTTGTCTCCACCACTGAGCTCAGCTAACTGCATATCTTCTATGGTCCCCTTCATGGCTTCTTGTGTTATACCCAAATTGTTCATGGGAAGTTACAGCAATATTTCCATTTCACCTGTATATAAACTTCATTAATTCTAAAGCTATAACAGGGAGATGCTGCAATGAATTTACCGAATAACCATTTACATTACATTCGGCCCTATTAGTCTGTGCTGAACCTCTTCTCCCGCACAACCCTCCACACCTCTCCCATCCATATACCTATCCTTGAATATTAACATTGATCTCACTTCTACCACCACTGCCGGAAGTTCATTCCATACCCCCACCACCCTCTGCATGAAGAAATGTCCCCTTATGTTTCCCTTCAACTTTCCCCCCTTTACTCCCAATCCATGCCCTCTGGTTTGAATATACTGGTCAAATATTTTGGACCAATTTTTTGGGTCAAATTTGGGGGTGTTCACATTTACACGGGTTGCACTTTTGATCGTGGTAAATACCTGCGTTGTTCAAGGCGTCAGGAGCTCGGATGGGCAGGCGGCCCGGATGAGGATCCATGGTCAGGGCGTCAGGAGCTTGGATGGGCGGGCAGCCCGGTCAAGGATCCACGGTCGGGATGTCGGGAACTCGGATGGGTGGGTGGTTGGGCCATTGGGAGCTCGGATGGGCGGGCGGCCCGGGAGAGGATCCTCGGTTGGGATGTCGGGAACTCAGATGGGTGGGTGGTTGGGACGTGAGGAGCTCGGATGGACGGGCAGCTGGGGCCAAAAAAAGCAGACGTTAACTTTTACGTGGGTTATACGTAAACACAAGATTTTTGGGCCAAAATAAAGGTGGAGGTCGACTATTATGCGGTATCGACTGTTACACGAGTGTAGATGGTATATAAATATTTGACCAAACCCACTCAAGAAGGTGCTTACCCGTGCTGGTCAGTGGAGTCGTGGAGGCTGGTACATTGAACAAGCCCAGGGTGCCGACACCGGACGGGGCGGGAGTCTGTACCGTGGTGGTACTGGAACCAATGCTGTTACTGGCAGTCTGCAAGAGACAGGCAAACCAGCATCAAGAGGCCATAGGGAAGAAGATGCAGCACCACAGGGCAAAAAACAGAACTGGGGGGGTCCCAACCATGTGCCCTACGGGAGATTGTGGGCTGTGGGGATTATTCCGAGACTGGCTGCAATCCAAAACTTCCCAAAATTTCTCTCTTTGTGTCTTGCATTGGACGTTGGTGACCTGGGATTCGTCTGAAGCAGCTTCATTCCCTCAGCAAGCAGAAGGGGAGACCGAAATGCAACATTTATACATGCAGGGGCAGAGAGGGTTAGGGCAGTGGGGACAAGAGCATGCACGTCATCGAGGGAAGATCACCTTTGGTACTCCACCAGAGGCAATTAGGGCTCCAAACCCAAGAAAACCCCTGGGGAAGTGACAGAGATTCCAAAGTTTGTGGCTCTATCCAAGGCTAGAACTTCCACCTGCACCAAAGGCAGAGAACCACGGGGTGATGGTGGTGTTAACCGCTGGCTGTTAGGTTAGTAGTGAAAGGGGGTTAGAGGATTGGTCACCTGAAGATTTCGCCTGCCTCGTCCTCCCTTGCTGCTCTGCGGTGGAGGGGACAGAGTAATGGAGTCAAGGCCTTGTCCGAGCAGGGAATCCATCGGCTTGTTTGGAGCACTCGGAGTGTCGGCTTTCAACCCATTGTGCGTAGCCGGAGCAATGGATGAGATTTCCACAAAGGGATTAGGTGTTGATTTGTTAACTACATCATTCGGTTCTTGGCCTCCTAATCCGTCCAGTGCCCAGGGCAAAGAGTCAACCTTGGGGATTGCCGCGATTGGATTGGACAGCTGGTCAAAGTCAAGGGCGTTGCCGGTGTCGGTCGGGAAAGCCAGAGCTCCATCTTTCTGATTGGTAGGTCTCCCAGAATCAACAGAATGAGGTACTGATTGGTTAGGCTCGGAGAAAGGATCATTTCCAAAAGGGTTGGGATCAGGAGTGGGGAAGAAGCTGAGTGAAGAAGCGGTGGCCTCATCTCGAAAGGGATTGCCTTTTGCACAGGTGTTCAAGGGGTCGTCCATTTCAGGAGGAGACAAGTCCAACAAACAACCGGGAGAGCCGTCATTATTTTCCTAATTATTGACAGAGAGAAGAAGTTCGATCACGGGAATAGAGGCAGAAAAGATGCAGCTAAACAGAGACAGGAAATAGCAGCTTCCGTGAAGTTCCACCCCACCCTCTCCACCTTCCAAAGGTGTGGGGGAAGGTGAGCACCATCCCACATCCATTGTGGTCTCCTCAACATCAGAGACAATGGGCGCAGACTGGGTGAGATCGCTTCGTTGAGTACCTCGGACCTGTCCGCCCCAATAGCCCACGGCCACCCATTTCAATTCGCCGCCCCATTCCCTGACCAACATGCCTATCCATGGTCTCATGTACTGACGAACTGAGACCACCCGCAAATTGACGGAACAACATCATCTTCTGTCTGGGCCCCCTCCAACCGGATGGCCTTAACATCGACTTCTCCAGTTCCTTAGCCTCCTCCCCCACCTCTCCCCTTTAAACAACCATTATAGAGAGAGATTGGTTGGTTCAGAGATAAAGCAGCAACATTTTACTCTTCCTGTTTATTCAGGAGTTGGACTTATATAGGTACCCTTTGTCTGTCTCTGTGTTATGTCTGCTTGTGTGTCTGTGTGTTTTGCACTGAGGACTGGAGAACGCTGTTTTGTCAGGTTGTACTTATACATTCCAATGGCATAACCTTGAACTTGATAACATTAGAACATAGAACAGCTCAGTACAGGCCCTTCGGCCCTTGATGTTGTGCCAACTCAGATCTTCCTTCCAAAAAAAAATGACGCAACCCTCCCTACCCCGTAATCCTCTATTTTTCCTCCATCCACGAGTCTGTCTAAGAGTCTCTTAAATGTCCCCTAATGTTTCAGCCTCCACCACCATTCCTGGCAAGGCATTCCAGGCCCCCACAACTCTGTGTAAAAAATACTTACCCCTGACATCACTCATAAACTTCCCTCCCTTCAATTTGTACACATATCCTCTGGCGTTGGCTGATCCTGCCCTGCGAAACAGGTGCTGCCTATCCACCCTACCTCTGCTTCTCAGAATCTTGTAAACCTCTTATCAAGTCTCTGCTCATTCTTCCACGCTCCACAGAGAACAGTCCCAGCTCTGCCAATCTTGCCTCATGAGACTTGTTTTCCAATCCAGGCCACATCCTTCCTGTAATGAGGTGACCAGAACTGAACACAATACCCTAAGTGTGGTCTCACCAGAGATTTGTAGAGTTGCAACATGACACCTCGACTCTGTATTCAATATCCCAATTAATGAAGGCTAACATCCCATTGGATGTGGGGTGGTAGGTGAGGACAAGAGGAATCCAGTCCTTGTTGCACGTGGGGGTGGAGGGAGCCAGGGCGGATATGTGAGTAATGAGGGATATGGGGGTGAAGGCTGAGTTGAGGGGGAGCCATGTTGTTTGACGGAGGAGGACACTTCACCAGCCAGTGTTAATTTTGCTTTGAAAGTTTGGACAAAACCAAATTAAATTGAGAAATACCAATGATCTAATTCCCTTGGAATGCAATTCGCTTCCAACAGCCACGTGGCTGGAGAATTCCACTCTGCAATCTGCAGATAATCCATTTCTGGCCACAGTCCAGGACATATGATCCCAAATAACTCCTCTCGCATCGTGGTCTGAAATGAACCCACAAAGAAGCAAACGACATTCCCTGATCACTCTGGTGACCTTTCAGCTGAACACAAAATTCGGAGGGAAACAGGGTTTGAACTCAATCTGGCACATTTTGCCTGTATGGAGAAAACTCAAATCCAGACTCCGGGCCCATGTTAGAAGCAGAAACAGTCCCTGACAATGGCTCCGTTTTTATGTCTGCAGAAGTGCCTGCTGGAAACTTACACCAATTCCTATCAAGGGGATTGACTAACCTTCCAAAGAGGGGGTATGGGAATAGGGGGGGCTGGGGGTGAGGTAAGGATGTTGATTCAGCTTGTGTCAAAATCTTTAACTTACAATACTGGGTTGAAGTTGAGTGCTGTACATAACAGAGCAGGGAAGGTGACAACACTGTGGCTGAAGGGGTAGGAGAGAGGGCAGGCCGGTTACAGCGCCGGAGACCCAGGTTCAAATCCCACGCTGACTGCAAGGAGTTTGCATGTTCTCCCCGTGACCTGCATGGGTTTCCTCCGGGTGCACCGGTTTCCTCCCACCCTCCAAGGGGGGCTGTAGGTCGAATCAGTCGGCATGGGTTTAAATGGCTGGATCGGCTTCTACTGTGCTAGAAGTCAAACATTTTAAAAATAGCAAAGTAAAGCACATGACTTCTCGGAATCGGCAAACAGAAGTGAACCGATCTCCTGGACTGCAGGATCCTCACATTGGAGTCTAATCTTGAGAGAAGCTCAGTATGGATGAACAGAGGGACCTTGGGGGTCCAAATCCAACCATCCCTCAAGGTTGCTGCACGTCAATAGGATTGTTAAGAAGGCTATGGGATGTTGGGCTTCATTAATGGGGGTGGGGGTGGGGGGGTGTTGAGTTCAGGAGTAGAGAGGTCATGTTGCAACTCTACAAATCTGTGGTGAGACCACACTTGGAGAACTGTGTTCAGTTCCGGTCACCTCATTACAGGAAGGATGTGGAAACTCTGGAGAGGGTACAGAGGAGATTCACCAGGATGTTACCTGGATTGGAAAGAAGTCTCAAGAGGCAAGGTTACCAGAGCTGGGACTTTTCACTTTGGAGCGTAGGATGAGCAGAGACTTGATAGAGGTCGACAAGGTTATGAGAGGCTGCCCTAGTGGACGGACAGCACCTATTTCCCGGGGCAGGAATAGCAAATATCAGAGGACATGTGTACAAAGTGAAGGGAGGGAAGTTTAGGGAAGAAGTCAGGGGTAAGACTAGAAGTTACCAGACTGAGAGGCTTTTATGACTGTAAATAGAAGGCTCACCTCATATTGCTGACCCGAGACCCGAGCTTGTTCTGGGGGAGGGGTTATGGTGTTGCCACCTTTATTAGGGGATTCGATGGGGGAGGAGCCACAGGGGCGGGCCAGACATACACGTACGAACAGTATTATCAGTGGTTCCACCACATTCACCCCTCTTTGAAAAGAAGTCCAGCAGCATGAAGTGGGTTCACATCCAGCACAGATTCATAGAAACATACAAGATAGGAGCAGGAGTAGGTCATTCGACCCTTCAAGCCTGCTCCGCCATTCAACGAGATCATGGCTGATCTTAAAGTTCAGTACCCCGTCCCCGCCTTCTCTCCGTAACCTTTAATACCCTTATACTGAAGAAATATATCTAATTCCCTCTTAAATATATTTAGTGAACCTGCCTCTACTGCCCTCTGTGGCAATGAATTCCACAGATTCACCACCCTCTGGGTAAAGAAATTCCTCCTCATCTCGATCTGTCCTGTGGTCTTGTCTGCCGTTGTGACCATCGTAGGGCCAGCTGTGGTTCAGCAGTTGACTCCTGGTCATTGTTGGTGGGTGGGGTGTCTGGCGGCTGAGTTGAGACAGTTGGGGCGGGGGGTCAGGTGCCATGGTATGTGGTGTACGATTGTGGAGTGTGGTCGGCCGGAGTCCCTCGCGCGCACCAGGTCCCGGACGGTCACAGTGTCCTTGCGCCCCTCTGGGTACACCACATAGGCATATTAGGGGTTTGGCGTGGAGGAGGTGGACCCTCTCAACCAGTGGGTCGGACAAGGCTTCTTACATACTTCTGGAGCAGGACTGGCCCTAGGGATGTCAACCAGATGGCAGTGTGGCCCCCGACGCAGACTTCCTGGGGAAGGGAAACATCCTTTCACATGTGATGGCATCAGTGGTGGTGCACAGGAGGGATCTGATCGCATGGAGGACCTGTTGCCAGTGGGAGCATGGCCTTCCAGATGGTGGCATTCTCCCTTTCCACCTGGCCATTCTCTCGGTATTTGTAGCTGGTGGTCCTGCTCGTGGCGAAACCTCTGGCCAGCAGATATTGGCTCAGCTCCTCGCTCATGCACGAGGGCCCCCGGTCGCAATGAATATAGCAGGGAGATCCAAACAGAGTGAAGAGGCTACACCAGGCTTTAATGATGGTGGCAGCACCGGGCAGGAACTGGCAAAGGGGAACCGTGAGTACTCATCAATGATGTTGAGGAAGCACATGTTCCAGTTCGGAGAGGGCAGGGGTCCCTTGAAATCCATGCTCAGCTGCTCGAAGGGGCCGGTGGGCCTTGATCAGATGCAACCTGTCTGGGTGGGTGAAGTGTGGGTTGCACTCCGCACAGACCTGACCATTTCTGGTCATTGTCCTGATGTTCTCATCCAGATGGGGGAGGTTATGGGCTTTGATGAAATGGAAGAACCTGGTGACCCCGGGATGGCAGAAGATGTTGTGGAGGGCTTGTAAATGGTCTATCTGCCCACTGGCACATGTCTCTCGGGACAGGGCATCTGAAGGCTCATTGAGCTTTCCGGGCTCGTACAAGATATCATAGTTGTAGGTGGAGAGTTCGATTCTCCACCTCAGAATCTCGTTGTTCTTGACTTTACCCCGCTTCTTAATATTGAACATGAAAGCGACAGCCAGCAGGGCAAATCATTTGCCAGCAAGACAGTGCCTCCAGTGCTGTACTACCTCAACGATGGCCTGGGCCTCCTTCTCAATGGAGGAGTGTCAGATCTCGAGTCCTTGGAGAGTGCGGGAGAAAAATGCTTATGGGTCTGCCTGCCTGGTTAAGTGCGGTGGCCAGGCCAAAGTTGGCCGCTTCGCTCTCCACTTGGAACAGGATGGATTCGTCCACAGCATGCATCAAGGCCTTGACAATATCGCCTTTGATGTTGTTGAGGCCCTCACGGGCCTCTGCCGACAGGGGAAAGGAGGTGGTTTTTTTTTTAATGGGGGGGCCTTGTCTGCATGTTTGGTGACCCACTGGGTATAATAGGGGAAAACCTCAGGCACCTTTTCAGGGCTTCGAGGCTGTGGGGAAGTGGGTGCTCCAACAGGGGGCACATGCAGTTAGGATCGGGGCCAATAACTTCATTCTCCATGACACATCTGCGGAATGCAGATTTATCCTTGTTGTAGTTGAGGTTAAGACTTTTGGGTGTCTGGAGGAATTTCCGGAGGTTGGCACCATGGACCTGCAGGTCGTGGCCGCAGAGAGTGACATCGTCGAGGTGGGGAAATGTGGCCAGTTGCCTGTGCTTGTCCACCATTCAGTCCATCTCCCTATGGAAGATGGAGACTCCATTGGTGACCCCAAAGGAGACCCTCAGAAAATAGTAGAGGCAGCCATCCTCTTTGAGAGCGGTGTACTGGTGGAGCTCCAGGTAGGTAGGGAGCTGGTGGTATGCCGACTTTAAGTCAATGGTGGAGAATACCCGATACTGGGCGATTTGGTTTACCATGTCGGCTCTGTGGGGGAGGGGCTACACATCCAGTTGTGTGACCCTGTTAATGGTCTGACTGTAGTCGATTCGGTGTTTCCTGTCCCACTCCTAACCACCACTACCTGGGGTCTCCAGGGGCTGGTACTGGGTTCGATGATCCCCTTGGCCAGGAGCCGTCTCACCTCTGATTTGATAAAGGCCCTGTCCCCAGCACTGTATCGCCTGTTCTTGGTGGCGACAGACTTACAGTCAGGGGTGATGTTGACAAATAGAGGTGTGAGGGGTGGAAATCCAAAGGGTGGCGAGCCCGCAGGTTGTGCGCGGCGGGCAGATCGCAGGTCAAACACGCTCGGAGGGGAGGGCAGGGGATTCAAAAACTGTTGGTTGCAGACCGTGGGGAGGGGGTGGGGCCTATCATATTCTATGGTGATGCTCTCAAGGTGGCACTGAAAGTCCAACCACAGTAGCAAGGGCGCTCAGAGCTGTGGCATCACAAGGAGTTTACAATTTGTGTACTCTGCGCCAGGCACAGTCAGCGTCACTATGCAGTTGCCGCAGATCTCTGCCATAGAGACTCTATAATTCACTGGTCTCACCACGAGGGAGTAATGCTGCCCCGTGTCAGGGAGGATGAAGCTCTCCATGCTCCTGCTATCGAACAGATAGCTCGTCTTGCCTCACTGACAAGCTGATGAAGGCTGCTTTGGTCGAGCATGTCTAAAGCCAAAGTAGCATCGCTGTCTTATCCACCGTATTGACTCATGGTCTGGAAAGATAGCAGCGTCCAAGATGGTGGTGGCCCCCACGCGGCATTGCTTGGGTTTGAAGGTTGCTTGGATTTGTGTACCTTGGCGTAGTGTCCATTCTTCCCGCAGCCAGAACAGATCACGTCCTTCGCTGGGGAGTGTTTCCTAGGGCAATTCTGCTGGCCACAGAAGTAGCACTCCAGGTGCTCACCGGCGCCGGCGGCCATAGTCAGGTCGGGACATGGGGCGGGCTGCAATCCCGTGACCCAAAATGGTGGCACCCACATTCCCCACGCAGCGACTGCATTACCAAGCGAGAAAGAGTCCATGTTTATAAATAAATTCTTCAGCAATATTCTCTCCAATTTTATTTAATTAAATTCCCACCCATGATGGTTTCACATTTCCAAATTGAAGGCGAAGGTGTACAAAGATGCAAAGAGCAGTGGGAAACTGGAAGATTGGGAAAACTTTAAGAGACAACAAGGGGTTACAAAACGGGTAATAAGAAATGGGAAAAAGGATTATGAAAGTAAATTGGCACAAAATATAAAAACAGAAAGCAAAAAAATGTATAAATATATAAAACGGAAGAGTGTGGCCAGAGTTAACATCGGACCCTTGGAGGATGAGAAAGGAAAACTGGGAGCAAAAAATGAGGAAATGGCCGAGGCATTAAACAAATATTTTGTGTCAGTCTTCACAGTGAAAGACACGTCCAGAATGCCCAAGTACGGAGTTAAGGATGCGAATGTTGGGGAGGGCCTTGATAAAATAGTTGTTACAAAGGAAGTAGTGATGGAGAAACTAATGGGACTAAAGCCAGACAAATCACCTGGTCCTGATGATATGCATCCAAGGGTTCTGAAGGAAATGGCAGAAGTTATAGTTGATGCATTGGTGGTCATAGACCAAAATTCCTTGGATTCTGGGCAGGTCCCGGCAGACTGGAAGACAGCAAATGTCACGCCACTTTTTAAGAAGGGATGTAGGCAGAAGACTGGAAATTATCGGCCAATTAGCTTGACGTCTATAGTTGGAAAAATGCTTGAAGCCGTCATTAAAGATGAAATAGTGAAACTTTTGGAACGTAAGGGTTCAATCAGGCAGACGCAGCATGGTTTTAGAAGGGGAAGATCTTGTTTGACAAACTTGTTAGGATTCTTTGAGGATATAATGGGTGTGGTGGATAGAGGGGAACAGGTTGATGTTGTGTATTTGGATTTCCAGAAAGTGTTTGATAAGGTGCCGCACAAGAGACTTCTCAGTAAGTTACAGGAAAGTGGAGTCCGGGGAAGTCTATTGGCCTGGATTGAAGATTAGTTGTCTGACAGGAGGCAGAGAGTCGGGATAAGTGGGAGTTTTTCAGGTTGGCAGAGAGTGGTAAGTGGGGTGCCGCAGGGGTCAGTGTTAGGCCCACAACTGTTCATCATTTATATTGATGACTTGGAGGAGGGGACAAAATGTGGTGTCGCCAAGTTTGCGGATGACACCAAATTGAGTGGAAGAGCAAAGTAAAGAGGATGTGGAGAGTCTGCAGAGGGATCTAGTTAAGCTGGATGAGTGGGCAAAGGTCTGGCAGATGGAGTACAATGTTAGTAAGTGTGAGGTGATCCACTTTGGCAAGAAAAATAAAAGAGCTGAATATTATTAATTTTTCTATTTATGTCCTCACCATTTTATCTTTCCTTAACTTGTTTATTTAATTCCTGAAAAAGTTTTTGTGGTATAGAAATTGGCAAAGTCTGAAACAAGTATTGAATTCTTGGAAAGATAATCATCTTGTTACAATTAACTCTTCCAATTAAGGCAGGCCCATTATTGAAACATTTGATAATATATTTGGAATAAGATTAAATTAGAAAATGATGGAAGCTCTCGGTCACCAAAAATGCCATTAGTTAGGCCTCTTATAACTTTTCCAAAAGATCATCCTTTTTTAAGTATATGGCATAGTAAAGAAATTTGTAAAATAGGAGATTGTTATGAGTGGGATAGACTGATGTCATTTGAGAATTAGATATAACGTTCCACATTAAATCCAAAAAGTTATTTTCAATCGAGAGCTTATTTGAGATAAAAATTAGGACTGGAAATGGTTTTAAATGGCTATATAGAATTAGAATTGATTGCTGATGGAATTGTCGAGAAGTTTCTTTCATTCGCAAATGCAAAATGACAAGAAAAAAACCACTTAAATAAGGTTTATTTAGGTCAAAGGAAAGACGGGAACACAATTTAAATACGTCAGAGGTTATGTCTAATACAATTAACGCAGTTTTTACACCAGTTTTATATTACCCCTCAGAAATTGAAGAGGTGGAAATCGGACACATTGGATCAATGTTTTAGACGTGGTGAAGATATCGGAACTTTCTACATGGTCTTGTTCAAAGGTTAAGCCTTTGTGGATTTCTGTGAGTAAGCTTTTGCGACAGGTTACAGGTATTGCTTTTCCGCCAAATCTCGAGCTATTTTTGAAAATTCAACTCTCTTAAATTACATCTATCAGATTTTTGGTTGAAATTTGTTAAATTAGCTCTGGTGATCACGAGGAAATGTATCGCTGTCACTTGGAAATCAGATGCTTCATTAACACTAGAAGATGGACAGCAGAGGTTCAAAGTTGTATTCCATTACAGAAAAATATTACATATAATCTGAGCGGTAAATACTCTCTATTTTTACAGACTTGCAGCTTGAACATTGGGTTTGAACTTATAAATAATTCCTTTGAATCCTCCAAACCAGTAAAGTCTTCCCTTAATAAATTACGATCCTTTGTGAAATGTTTTTGGGATCTTTGAGTGTTTCCTGAAGCAATCCAATTCAATATATAGCTATTTTTTAATATAATATTTTAGCAATTTAGTTTGTTTTAAAGTTTACTTTTTAGTGGGGTGAGGTAGGGGAGGGGGTTTTAGAGGTTTTCAACATGAATTCAATCAATTATTTGTAACAATGTCATATGCATTTTATTGTTCTATATGTGTTGATTCTGGAGTGTGGGTACCCACACTCCTGTTCGGCTCCGAATCATGGGTCCTCTACCGGCACCACCTACGGCTCCTAGAACGCTTCCACCAGCGTTGTCTCCGCTCCATCCTCAACATCCATTGGAGCGCTTACATCCCTAATGTCGAAGTACTCGAGATGGCAGAGGTCGACAGCATCGAGTCCACGCTGCTGAAGATCCAGCTGCGCTGGATGGGTCACGTCTCCAGAATGGAGGACCATCGCCTTCCCAAGATCGTGTTATATGGCGAGCTCTCCACTGGCCACCGTGACAGAGGTGCACCAAAGAAAAGGTACAAGGACTGCCTAAAGAAATCTCTTGGTGCCTGCCACATTGACCACCGCCAGTGGGCTGATATCGCCTCAAACCGTGCATCTTGGCGCCTCACAGTTTGGCGGGCAGCAACCTCCTTTGAAGAAGACTGCAGAGCCCACCTCACTGACAAAAGGCAAAGGAGGAAAAACCCAACACCCAACCCCAACCAACCAATTTTTCCCTGCAGCCGCTGCAACCGTGTCTGCCTGTCCCGCATCGGACTTGTCAGCCACAAACGAGCCTGCAGCTGACGTGGACTTTTTACCCCCTCCATAAATCTTCGTCCGCGAAGCCAAGCCAAAGAAGAAGATGTGTTGATTCTAAATGAAGTTTTTTTTATAAGAGAAAGCGTCCACGTTGCGTACGGCCACTTCCAGAGTTTCAGCGAGTTCGATAGCTTTCTGCAGCTTCAGTTCACCCTGTTCTAGCAGTCGCTGGCGAATGTCATCCGATCTGACGCCTGCTACACCAGCATCGCAGATCAACACCTCCGTGTGCTCTTCTGCTGATACAGCCTTGCAGGCCCACCCGAGGTCTCGCTAAACCTGAAGGTAACCCTCAATCGACTCCCTGGGTTACCCGTGGCTAGGACATACCCGGTGTGGACTCCATTCACCTGGACCAGGTTCTGGCCTTTCAGAATATCCATTGCTTCGGCGAATGTCTTGCAGTCTCTGATCATCAGGTGAATGCGGTGCCTGACCCGTGAAGACAGGAAGTGCAGCTTGTCCACGTCGGATTGGAGGATCTCGGTGGAGGACTGCAGAAACATGATGAAGTAATGTAGCCAAGGTTCGGACTTGTCAGATGCTTCCGGTGATCAAGGGTCGATTTCCAGCTTCTTTGGTCTCAGCAACTTGTCCATTCCAAAACAATTATGGTAATAAGAATGATGCCCTATCAATAACTCCAAAGACTAGGTTACCTGATTGAGAGGCTTTTATGACCATAAACAGAAGCCACCTCTCATGTTGCTGACCCAAGACCCGAGCTGGTTCTGGGGAGGGGGTTATGATGTTGCCGCCTTTATTAGGGGAATCGAGGGGGAGGAGCCACAGGGTCGGGCCAGCCATACACGTACAAACAGTATTACCAGTGGTTCCACCACAGGGGACCTGGAATGCCCTGCCAGGGATGTTGGTGGAGGCTGAAACATTAGGGGCATTTAAGAGACTCTCAGACATTTTATGAAAGAAAAATAGAGGGTTACGAGATAGGGAGGGTTTAGTACTTTTTTTAAGGGAATATATGGGTGGGCATAACATTGAGGGCCGGAGGGCCTGTACTATGCTGTTCAGAATCCAATATGACTGGTACATATTTACATGGTGAAAAAGCAAGCGGCTTGGGATAAGTCTAAAGATCCTGGATTGAAACACTAAGGTTTGCTTGCTCTCAGGCCCAAAATGTCGGGTATATACCTTAACCTCCTGCGGACGCTGCAAGACATGCTGAGTTCCTCCAGCACCCCTGTGCTTTGTCTTGCTCCGTTTGACAGCCGCATCGGCCACAAAGTTACACCGAAACATTGAAATTTGGGCCACTGGTTTAAATTTAAATTTAAAAAAAAATTTTAAATGTAAATTTAGACCTACAGTATGGTAACAGGCCATTTAGGCCCACGAGCCCATGCTGCCCACTTTACACCCAATTAGCCCCACCCCAGTACGTCTTGAACGGTGGGAGCCCCCCCAGGGAAAACCCATGCAGACACGGGGAGAACGTACGAATTCCTCACAGACAGCGTGGGATTCGAACCCCGGCCCCAATCGTCGGTGCTGTAAAGGCGCTGCGCTAACCGCAATGCCAGCCGGGCCCCCCAAACCGTGGTCTTTGCTTACCGCTGGGGAATGAATGTCAGGCGGAGTGGACATGTCTCCAAACAATTGAAGTTGATCGATTCCCTGTTAAAGCAAAAAAAGCAACCCCATCAAAAAAAAATAAATCACAAGGGGCATTATTTTCATTCAGATTTAGCTCCGTGTGAATAAAATCCTCTGGACCACATTTAGGTCTCAGTTTGCTTTACCCCTGCCTTTTACCTATCTCAAGGCCCCATTCTTTCCGCACAGTCAGACTAATCTGGAGACGGAAGAAGTGACCGAGGCAGGTTCCGCAGAAGTCTAAAGGATGACAATTACGCCGATAGGAAACGTTGCAGCCATTCTCAAGCTTCATCTGACTATGTCCGCTCCCCCCCCCCCCCCACCCTCCCTCCCAAGGAACCTGCTCAATCTTTATGGGCCTCCTTCCCTGTGAAGCAGTCAAATTTAGTTGGTTTTTCTTTCCCACGGTCTTCGTTCCTACCAACTACGCAAAAAAACTTGAAAAATATTTCTGTTGCGTGAGGTGAAAATAAAACAAGGCTTTTACTTAAATGTGCTGTGGCCCCTGGGGTGGGTGGGTGAAGGTAGGGGCCTGTTGAGGATTGGGCTGGTTTGGAGGCATGAGAGCCAAATGGTAGGTATCTTGGTCAGTATGGTGAAGTTGGGCTGAAGGGCCTGTTTCTCAGCTGTATGTACAGTAATAACATGGCGTGCCATAGACATAGGGAGCATAAATAGGGCATTCAGCCCATTAAATCCATTCCATCGTGATCCATTTTCCCACTTCCCTGCCTTGTCTCCATACCCTGACTCTTCAGAAACCTCTCAATCTCTGCCTTAAATGGGACGAGGCAAGATGGCATAGAATGAAGACATCGGAGCTCATCTCTTCCTAGTTGGAAAGTTTAAAGCCTGATTTTAATGTCTGCTAGTCCCTGTTGGGCTTTTCCACTCTCCGGCTGGGGAGAAGATGATGTCCCAGCTAAATCTGAAGTCATCAGCCACTGTTGGTATTAACTGCACCTGGTTAATAAGGGGGTTACTGCTTTTTTTTTTGGGGGGGGGGGTTTGCAGTTGGTTAAGGGGTTTTGTTTTTAAGCCAATTGTGAAAGATTAGGTGCCACTGTGTAAGTAGTAATGAATAGTTTAAACTTTGCAATTTTTAATGTTAAGGGTTTAAATCATCCAATAAAAAGAAATGTTTTTTAGATTATATTAAGAAGTTAAAAGTAGATATTGCATTCTTGCAGGAAACTCATTTGAAAGAAAAAGAACATTTGAAATTGAAAAGGGACTGGGTAGGATATGTAATTTCTTCCTCATACAATTCTAAAGCTATTGGAGTGGAGATTCTGGTAAATAAAAAAAAAATCTTTTACTTTGGATTTTTTTCTGCCAATGCTGGAAGAACGTTATTAGTTAATTTTCAGATTTTTTCTGAAAGTTGGACATGAATGAATGTTTATGCACCAAATGAAGATGATCAAGCATTTATTTTGGATGTATTTTTAAATTTGAATCAGTCAAATGGCAATATTCTGGCCGGAGGAGATTTTAATTGTTGTTTGGATCCTTTGTTGGATATATCTCCCAAAATTGTTCAAAGAATGAAAATGGCAAAAAGACTGCTTGAGATGATGAAAGATTTTAATTTAGTGGAAATTTGGAGGAAGTTAAATCCAACTGAGAAAGATTATTCCTTCTATTCAGCTCAACATAATTCTTTCTCTAGAATAGATTTATTTTTGATTTCTGCGCATTTACAAGGTAGATTTAATTTTCCAGAATATAAAAGTAGGTTATTGTCAGATCACCCACTATTGTTAGTTAAATGTTTAGGTATTGAAGTAACTGAGACAGCTTATCATTGGAGATTTAATGAAATGTTATTGAAGAGACCAGATTTTATTAAGTATATGAGAGATCAAATTATTTTTTATTTACATATGAATAATAATTCAGTTCAGAGTAGATTTATTTTGTGGGATGACTTAAAAGCATATCTGAGGGGACAAATTATTAGTTACACAGCAAAGATTTTTTTAAAAACAGTATTTATTAGAAAGTTTAAATTTGGAAAAGGAAATTGAAAGTTTGGAAAAAAAATAACAAAAAAATTGTACGGAGGATGATAAGATAAAATTATCTAAATTGAAATTATGTTATAATAATTTACAAACAAATAAATATGAATAAATAATTTTAAGGTCTAAACAACAATAAGGTTCCTCATGGGAGGTTAGTTAGGAAGCTAAGTCCTTAGGTATTAATTTGGAGAGAGTCAAATGGATTCAACAGTGGCTGGAAGGAAGGTGTCAGAGAGTAGTAGTAGATAATTGTTTGTCAGGATGGAGCCCGGTGATAAGCGGTGAACTTCAGTGTTCGGTATTGGGACCGTTGCTGTTTGTCATATATATTAATAATCTGGAGGATGGGGCGGCAAATTGGATTAGTAAATATGCAGATGATATTAAAATAGGGGGAATTGTGGATGATGAAGAGGGTTTTCAAAGATTGCAGAAGGATTTAAACTGCTTAGAGGAGTGGGCAGAAAAATGGTAGATGTAGTTTAATGCTGATAAGTGTGAGGTGCTTCATTTTCATTTTGGAAAGAACAGTCAAAGCAAGACATATGTGGTAAATGGGAGGGCACTGAAGAATACAGTGGAGCAGAAAGATCTAGGAGTAACGGTGCATTGTTCCCTGAAGGTAGGGGCACATGTGGACAGGGTGGTGAAGAAGGCCTTTAGTATGCTTGCCTATATAAATCAGTGCATAGAATATAAGAGTTGGGAAGTAATGATGAAACTGTACAAGGCATTGGTGAAGCCAAATTTAGAGTACTGTGTGCAGTTCTGGTCACTGATTTATAGGAAGGATATTAACAAGATAGAGAGAGTGCAGAGAAGATTTACAAAAATGTTGCCTGGGTTTCAGCATCTGGAATACAAGGAAAGATTGAACAAATTAGGTCTTTATTCCTTGGAACGTAGAAGGCTGAGAAGGGATTTGATAGAGGTGTTTAAGATAATGAGAGGGATAGATAGAACGAATGTGGAAAGGCTTTTCCCATTGAGAGTAGGAGAGATGGATACAAGAGGTCATGGGTTGAGAGTTGATGGGCAAAGGTTTAGGAGTAACATGAGGGGGAACTTCTTTACTCAGAGAGTGGTTACTGTGTGGAATGGGCTTCCGGGAAAGGTGGTGGAGGCAGGGTCAATTTTTTCATTTAGGAGAGAGTTGGATAAGTATATGGATGGGAGGGGGATGGAGGGATATGGGCAGAGTGCTGGTAAGTGGGATTAGAGGAGGGTTCTTGGATCAGTGTGGACAAGAAGGGCCAAATTGGCCTGTTTCTGTGCTGTATTTGTTATATGGTTATTATGAGTTGGGAGAAAGACCGCATAAAATTTTGGCATGGTAACAAAACTGAGCAAGTATCTAGGACAATTAATGCTATTAGGAAGAACAGAGAGATTACTTATAAGCGAGAAGATATTAATGATGAATTTTTAAAGTTTTATAATAATTATGATCAAGAAATGGAACAAATTGATTTATTTTTTAAATTTACCATTGTTGAATGAGGTTCATGTGAGGAATTTAGATACCTTATTTACTGATTTAGAGTTGAAGTAAGCTTTGCAATCATTGCCAAATGGGAAATCTCCTGGAGAGGATGGATTTACAGTAAAGTTTTATAAAGAATTTAATGATTTGTAACTTCTGCTATATATAGATGTTTTGAAACAAGCAACTGAAACTGGTGTACTTCCAGAATCTTTCTTAAGAGCATTGATTACAGTTATACCTAAAAAAGATAGAGATCCTTTAAAAGCGTCATCTTATAGACCAATATCATTATTAAATGTTGATTATAAATTGGTGGCGAAAGTTTTAGCTAATAGGTTAGCGAATTATTTGACAAAATTGGTGCACATTGATCAAGTAGGTTTTGTTAAAGGTAGATATTCAGCAGATAATATAAATTGATTTCATTAATTAATGTTGCAAACAAAAAATCAACCAATGGTTGTATCTTTGGATGCTGAGAAGGCATTTGATCGAGTGGAATGGAAGTTTTTGTTTAAAGTATTGGAAAAACTTAATTTTGGTCCATTTTTTTTAGAGGTTGGGTAAAGGCTTTATATGCAGGACCTTCAACAAGGGTATTGACTAATGGTCAGATTTCAAAATCTTTTAATTTGTCTCGTTCTACAAGATAAGGTTGTCCCCTCTCACCTGCTTTGTTTGCTTTAGTGATAGAGCCTTTAGGTCAGGCTGTTTGACAAGATTTTAGTATTAGGGGACTTAAAGTGAGAGTAAAAGAATATAAAATTAGTCTATTTGCAGATGATGTTTTGATATATTTAAACAATCTATAAACTTCATTAAAGTCAATGCAAGATTTGTTGAATAAATATGGTAAATTGTTGGGATATAAAGTTAATAGGGAAAAGAGCGAGATTTTATCAATAGCTGAAGAAGATTATAGGGACTGTAGAGAAATTACTAAATTTAAATGGTCAAGTAAAACTAAATATTTAAGGGTAGTTGTAAATAAAAATCATCAGGAATTATGTAATTTGAATTATTTATCCTTATTAAATAAGGTTAAAAATTATTTAGATAAGTGGAAAGATTTACCATTGACTTTAATGGGAAGAGTGAATTGTATAAAGATGAATATTTGCCCTCGAGTACAATATCTATTTCAATCTATTCCGTGTGTAGCTCTAAAAATTTTTTAAGGAAATAAATAGTTATTAGATTATTTTTATGGAAAGGTAAATTATCAAGGGTTTCTTTACAAAAATTGACTTGGCCTTAAGAGCTAGGCGGTTTGCAATTGCCATGTTTTTATAATTGTTATGAGGCAGCTCAGTTGAAGTTTATTATTTGATACTGATCAATGCCCTAGGTGGGCAAAGATAGAGATGGATCAGATTATGGAAAATATTACTCACTTTATTTATAAATGGAACCCTATATTGATACAAGAATTTAAATTACCTGTTCTACAAAATATAATGAATATTTGGTATAATCGAGATTTAAGTATAGGTTCTAAAGGGATAGTTTCCATAAAAATCTCCACTATATCAGAATAAATTAGTTCCTTTTTCATTACACAATCCATATTTGAAAGATTGGGAATTAAAGGAATGGTTAATGTTATAGATTGTTTTGAGGCAGGGAGATTTTGTTCGTTTAAAAGGCTACAGGAAAGATATGGTATTGAGTCAAATTAATTCTTTGTTTATTATCAACTTTGAGATTTTTTGAAGAAGAATTATACTGAGGAAATAATTTTACCAGGTCAAATGAAATTTGAATTATTAATTGCAGATAAAGTTGAAAAAGGTTTCATCTCTGACATGTATAAATTGTTGCAGGAGAAAATGGAAAAAGTAGATATATATAAAGTTAAAGAGAAATGGGAAAATGATTTAAATATTGTTTTGACATTGGAAGAATGGTCAAAAATGTACATGTGAACATAGGAACATAGGAAGTAGGAAGAGGAGTAGGCCAAAAATGGCCCATCGAGCCTGCTCCGCCATTCAATACGATCATGGCTGATCTAATTTATGACCTAACTCCACCTACCTGCCTTCTCCCCATATCCCCTAATTCCTCTATCACCTCATTCGGCCCATCGAGCCTGCTCCGCCATTCAATACGATCATGGCTGATCTAATTTATGACCTAACTCCACCTACCTGCCTTCTCCCCATATCCCCTAATTCCTCTATCACCTCATTCGGCCCATCGAGCCTGCTCCGCCATTCAATACGATCATGGCTGATCTAATTTATGACCTAACTCCACCTACCTGCCTTCTCCCCATATCCCCTAATTCCTCTATCACCTCATTCGGCCCATCGAGCCTGCTCCGCCATTCAATACGATCATGGCTGATCTAATTTATGACCTAACTCCACCTACCTGCCTTCTCCCCATATCCCCTAATTCCTCTATCACCTCATTCGGCCCATCGAGCCTGCTCCGCCATTCAATACGATCATGGCTGATCTAATTTATGACCTAACTCCACCTACCTGCCTTCTCCCCATATCCCCTAATTCCTCTATCACCTCATTCGGCCCATCGAGCCTGCTCCGCCATTCAATACGATCATGGCTGATCTAATTTATGACCTAACTCCACCTACCTGCCTTCTCCCCATATCCCCTAATTCCTCTATCACCTCATTCGGCCCATCGAGCCTGCTCTGCCATTCAATACGATCATGGCTGATCTAATTTATGACCTAACTCCACCTAACTGCCTTCTCCCCATATCCCCTAATTCCTCTATCATGTAAAAATTTATCTAACCGAATTTTAAATATGTTTAATGAGGCAGCCTCAACCACTTCCCTGGTTAGAGAATTCCAAGCATTCACTACTCTCTGGGAAAAACGATTTTTCCTCATCTCTGTCCTAAATCTACTCCCCCGAATCTTGAGACTGTGTCCTCTCGTTTTAGTTTCCCCGGCCAGCTCAGAAAACCTTCCTACATCTATCCTATCCATACCCTTCATAATCCTATATGTTTCTATAAGATCTCCTCTCATTCTTCTGAACTCTTCTTCACATTTAGTATTGTCAAATTAAGTAATGTGAGATATAATATGGTTAATTATAATTTTTTACATCAATTATATTTAACCCCTGAGAAATTGAAAAGATATGATTTTATTTAACGGATTTATATTTTAGATATAGAGAGCAGAAAGGTACTTTTATACATTCAGTTTGGTCGTGTAAGAAAATTTAGTATTTTTGGGAGGAAGTTATAAAATTTTTTGAGAGTTTTGTTCAAAATGGATATTCGACTGGATCCTAAGTTGTGTTTATTGGGTTATGTTAATGTTCCATTTGTAGATTCATAAATGCCTAAACCGTATTTAACCTTTAAAGATTAGGGCTAGCAGTAATGAGAAAATGTATAGCTGTAACGTGGAAGAATGAAGTACAATTAAGTTTGTGTCGATGGCACAATGAATTGCATTCTTGATTATATTTAGAAAAAATAACATAACGTAAGGAATAACTATCTTTTTTTATTGATATGTGGGGTTTATATTTGAAATATATGTCTATAGAAATTAAATAAATGTTGTAAAGTTGGCACACCAATCAGGGAATATTCAATACCTTTTTTATATAAGGCTCTGGGGTTTAAGGGGGCTGGGGATGTTTTTTGGGGCATTATTTTTGTGTTAGTAGTTTAGAGTTTACAGTTTTTTTTAAATATATGAATTTGATTTTTTAATGCAATTTGAGATTCTTCTCTGAACCCTCTCCAATGCCAATACATTCTTTCTTAAATAAGGAGCCCAAAACTGTACTCAAAGTGAGCCCTCACTAGTGCCCTCATAAAGCCTCAACATAAAGCCCCTGCTCTAGTATCCTATCACCTCTAACATTGCATAGACAGCGAGCTGTAAAGGTTACACCCAGTTACCCCGCCAGACAAGGCCTAAGGTTTAACCGTCATCAATAGCTCCACGAGTCCATGGCTCAAAGTGGCCATTACCCGAAGTTGTCGCTGTGCCCAACTTTGGTTGGGCCACGCAAGTGCGGGGAAGCGTTCTGGTTACATTTCAGAAAGTCGGCGGCTAGAGGGTTGTGCAAAAGGGATTCACCGGTGAGGGTCAGTTTCTGAGTGTGCTAGCGTAGAGCTCGTCGAAAAAACCAAAGACTTGTTGATCCAAACCAAGGCTTTTATTAGCAAAAGACAGGAGCTCTTCACAGGTGGCCGACCAGTCCAGAATGATCCGACCTGGCTAGGGACACAACCCTTTAAGGCCCAGACAATAGGCGTGACTTAGCTCTCAGCCAATTGCTGTAAGCACAGTCTAGATACAGTAACTATATACACTATGTACATTGGTGATAGATCTGTACTATCACAGCTAGCGAGCATGTTTCGGGGGGGGGGGTGGTGGACAAACTGTGATTGCTTTCCCAAAGCAGAGGGGAGACCCAAGAAAAGTGGATTGGTCCAGAAAAAGTAACCCGAATCACTCCCAGTGGTGATAGCGTCACACGCCAGGCCAGCCATTCTCAATGGTGGCCATAGGGCACCCCCTGGGGAGGGGGGGCAAGGCACATACAAGGGGGGCATAGAGTCTGTGGGAGCGAAGTATGGAAGAAACTAACTAAGGTGACTGCTTCTTGGAAAAGAAGGCCCATAAACTTTGAGCAGAGTCTTTTTGGCACATTGCCCTTCATAAATCAAAGTGTTGAGTCCAGGAGTTGGGATGTTATGGTGAAGTTGTAAAAGTCATTGGTGAGGCCAAATTCGGAGGATTGTGTGCAGTTTTGGTCACCAAACTACAAGAAAAATGTTAATAAGATAGAAAGAGGGCACAGAGAAGATTTACTAGGATGTTGCCTGGACTTCAAGAATTGAGTAACAGGGAAAGGTTAAACAGGTTAGGACTTTATTCCCAGGAGCGTAGAAGAATGAGGAGAGATTTGATATTTAAAATTATGAGGGGGACAGACAGAGTAAATGTAGGTCGGCTTTTTCCACTGAGGGTGGGTGAGATACAAACCAGAGGATATGGGTTAAGGGTAAAAGGCGAAAAGTTTAGGGGGAACTTCTTCACACAGAGAGTGGTGGGGGTGTGGAACGAGCTGCCAGTGAATGTGGGATCAATTTTAATACTTGAGAATTTTGGACAGGTACGTGGATGCGAGAGGTATGGAGGGATATGGACTGGATGAAGGTCAGTGGGACTAGGCACAGACAAGAAGGGCGGAAGGGGCCCATTTCTGTGCTGCAGTGCTCTATTGCTGTACTCAATAGAGTTGGATCAAGAGTAGGGAAAGGTTAAAGAGATAGGAGGCATTTTTCTTTGTAAAAACATTGAGGGCCAGTAACACTGCCAGGGGAGATAGCTGAGAACAATGCGATAGCAATGTTTCCAGTGGCATTTAGTTGAACACCTGAACAGGCAGAGGATGGACAATACAAACAGGGTGAGGGTAGACGAGATCAGTACAGCCGGGACTACTTCCACGTTGAATCCTTTGTGAACCCTTGCACCGTGAAGCACCAACCCCACCCCCCAACCCCAAGCAACGGTCAATGGTCAAAGCACTTCATCTGGAAAATGACCCATCAAAGAGCTGGGGCACTCACACCCCCCAGGGTAAAAGATAAACAACCTGTGTCACCACTAATGCTTCCCAAAGTCCACATGGTTGGTTATCCAAGTGGCTTTAGCTTTCGAAACAATTTAAAAATAAAATCAGCCACTTACATTTTTAACACTAGATACTGCGTCGTCAAAGTTCAGCAGTGGACTGCCATTCTGGGGGGATGGGGGGGGGGGGGAAAGAGACAAAAATAAGCTTCAAAGATTGCTTTGTGTTAATACACTGGACTGGAAAGCACATGGATCTGGTCCATTAGGCTATTAGGAGACATCTTGCTGGCCAATGCATGTGCATTAATGGTGAATTATTTTTGTGGTCATGCGACAAGGTGAGTGCTGTCTATAAGGAATGATCAACAACACCTGAAGCCTGGAGTTACCACGTGACAGGCTTTTATTACCATAAGACTGGACACACACTCCAGTTGCTGGCCCAATTCCAGGATACAGACTGAGGAAGGGACCCGGGCCTCATCGCCTTTACTGGGGAATTCCATGGGGGAGCGTTTACAGGGAGGGGGGCGGGCCAGCCATACTCAGGGAGACAGTGCCAACAGCATAGCAGCATCACCACAAGGAGCTTGTCCATTCTCCCCGCGTCTGCGTGGGTTTCCCCTGGGGGGTGGGCTCTGATTTCCTCCCACCCTCCAAAATGCCGGCAATCGTAGGTCAAATGGGTTTAACAGGCCAGAAGGGCCTGTTATTGTGATGTAGGTCAAAATTTACATTTTAAAATTTAAATTTAAATTAACAAATGTATGTATTCTGTTTTGTTGCGCGCACCCGTGGTTTGGAGAGATGCTGTTCCGTCGGGTTGTATATCAGATGATAATAAACTTGAACTTGACCAGGGGAGCGAGCTGGAGTGAAGCATAAGGCATAGGAGCAGAAATAGGCCATTCAGCCCATCAAGTCTGCCCTGCTATTTAACCATTTTCCCCCTCAGCCCCACTGCCCAGCCTTCTCCCCGTAACCTTTGATGCCCATCAACCTCTGCCTTAATTGCACCCAACGACCTGGCCTCAGGTCAGGTGGAGTCTGGTACTGGTGCGAACTGGGATGGGGGCGAAAAAGCCATCTGTGCATTTGCGCAGGGGGTGATGCTGCCCATTTTACCACTGCCACTGAGAAGGAATAGACCTGCTTCTGCCCAAAAGGCCTTACCTCAGTGGGTTTGCCATCATCCTGAAAGGGGGGGGGGAGGGGGGAGAGAAAGAGAGAGCAGTTAGTGCATCACATGATATACAACACAGGGAAGCTTCAGAACCAGGGGGGTAGGAACAGGGATGTCACAATGTAAAAGCACAGAGAGTATTGTGCACAGTTCTGGACACCCAGTAAAAGCGAGAAGAGGTGCACAAGCTATTCAGACGAATGTCAATGGCAAATTGGAGTTACAAGCAATGCACAAACATGCTAGAGAAACACAGCAGGTCACGCAGCAACGAAAGGATGCGAGGGGTAACCGACGTTTCGGACCCGAGTCCTTCGTCAGGTGTTAAGCTGTAGGGAAACAGTTGGCATAGCGGTCGGCGCAATGCCGTTACAGCGCCAGCAATTGGGCCCGGGGTTCGAACCCTGCACTGTCTGTAAGGAGTATGTACATGTCTTCATGGGTATTTCCCACCGGAGGCTCCGGTTTCCTCCCGCCGTTCTAGACGTTTCCGGGGGTTGTGGGTTAATTGGGCGGCCCGGGCTCGTGTTACCGTGTTGCCTATCTAAATTTTTAAAATAAATTATAACATTAAATTGAAATTTAAGGGGTAGGTGGGGGCTTCGCTCCCTGGAGTGTTGGGGCTGACTGCAGAGGGGAACTACACTCATGAGAGATACAGACAAAGTGAACGGTTTCGAAACTGGAAAATTTGCAAGTCTACAAGGCTGTTGAACATTCAGTGCACCCTCTAATTTGCACACAAGTCCTCGGGCTGGAGGGGACTGATGAAGTGTTTTGAAAGGCTGGTATTGAAGCATGATCAAAATAGGACGTATGCAGTGAAGGGGAGGGCAACAATGCAGAGAAACAGAGAGATCTTGGAATAACGGTTCATCGTTCTTTGAAAGTGGATTCTCATGTAGATAGGGTGGTGAAGAAGACTTTTGGTACGTTGGCCTTTATAAATCAAAGCATAGAATATAGGAGCTGGGAGGTGATGTTGAGACTGTTCAAGGTGTTGGTGAGGCCAAGTTTGGAATATTGTGTGCAGTTCTGGTCTCCAAATTATAGGAAGGACATCAATAAGGTAGAGAGGGTGCAGAGAAGATTTACTAAAATGTTGCCGGGATTGCAGTATCTAGAATACAAAGAACGATTGAGTTCTTAGAGCGTAGAAGGTTGAGGGGGGGATTTGATAGAGGTATTTAAAATTATGAGGGGGCTAGATAGAGTAGATGTGAATAGGCTCTTCCCCTTGAGGGTAGAGGAGATTGGAACGAGGGGTCACAAGTTAAGGGTTAGGGGGAGAAAGTTTAGAAGTAACATGAGAGGGGGCTTCTTCACTCAGAGAGTGGTGGCTGAGTTTAATGACCTTCCGGAAGAGGTGGTTGCGGCAGGGTCAATTTTGTCATTTAAGAGGAGGTTGGATAATGTTGGAATCTAGGGGTTAAAACAGTATGAAATAAATGATTAATTAATAAGTGTATATTTACTGCATGGTTCAGGGAAAAAGGAATGTGATTAAGTGGCAATCACAGCATGGAGCAAAGTTGGCTGAACAAAATTGTCTCTCCAAAATACAGGGAGAGGAAATGCATAAAACGACTTAGGAGGAATGCTCAAACTAAAGGAGGTGGTGAGTAGCACAGGAGACACAGGCCAGATCAGAACAAAGAATGGCCTGCAAGAAACAAAGGGAATGGAAAACCAGTCTAGGAGGAAGATTAAGGCAGGAGGAGGTGTTAAAGAGAACAGCAGAAATTGGCCAGACAAGAACAGAATGGTGATTAGAAATATCTGGGGATGAATTAATTTCTGATCAACACAACAGGATAGTCTGGCCTGGAGGATTAAGATGGGAGTGCTACACCCCAGATATCTGCAAAACAGGAGATGACTTGTGATAACCCTTATGCAAAAAGATCTAGCAAAGGAAGACAACTTTTGTTCTGTATGATAATGAAATCTAGCAAAGGAAGCCAACTTTTGTTCTGTATGATAAGGTTGACCTATATAAACTGAACCAACTGGACAATAGGGGTCAGTCTTGGGGAGTAGCTCACTGTGCAGGTGACCTATGAACTAATGAGTGACCCAGAGCTCTGTTAAGTTTTATTCTTGTGCTGTGTAATAAATTGACTGTTGAACCGAATACCTTCTCCTATCACTTCATTCAAAGAACACGCTGGACTCAGACCACACATAGACTAAATTAAGAGTAAGGTAAAGCCAGAGTCCGACAATTTGGTGACCCCGACGTGATGAAGATGGAGAAGTGACGGAAGAAAAAGTTACGAAACACCGGTCGATTGTGGTGTGGTGATAACAACAAGTGACCATCCTACAAAGGGAGGTAAGCAGACGCCTGTTTTAACGAAGTTCTGCTATTGGCAAAGATAAATTGTGTGTTGTCACTACTCTGCAAAAGCCCTCGTTAAAGCCAAAGAATAAAACAAAAGGTGGTTGGAGTCCTCCTAGTAGAATGGGGTTGGAGTCCCCTGTAGTAAAAGGGGGTTGGAGTCCTCCTAGTAGAACGGGGTTGGAGTCCCCTGTAGTAAAAAGGGGGTTGGAGTCCTCCTAGTAGAAAGGGGGTTGGAGTCCTCCTAGTAGAAAGGGGGTTGGAGTCCTCCTAGTAGAACGGGGTTGGAGTCCCCTCGTAGCGATCTCGAGAGATAGGTTTAGACACTTGGCCAATTAGATTAAGGTGTATGGTGATGGTTATTTGTTTCTGTAGTGTGTAATAAGTATTTGATTAAGGATCGTGTACCATAGTAGTGTATAAGTATCTGTATAAGGTGCATTGTGATAGTTATTTGTTTTTATAGTGTGTAATAAGTATTTGATTAAGGATCGTATACCATAGTAGTGTATAATCAGTATCTGTATAAGGTGTATTGTTTTATAGTTATTTGTTTCTATAGTGTATAAGTATCTGTTTAAGAATCGTATAGTGTATCATAATAGTTTATAATAAGTATTTGTTTAAGGATCGTGTACAGTGTGCCGCTGGTGTTTAAAATAACGTGGGAAGGGACGAATCCTACCAGGGGAGAGACCCAGTGAAGTACGGTCTAAAGGGTTAAAGATCAGAGCGGAGATGGAAGGAGTAAATAGGGATGTAGGGCAAGAGCTCGGGGGAGACAGAGGGGTTCCCCCATCTGTAAACCGACAGTGGGAGAAAACAAGGAATCAAATACTGGGAGGATTACCGAAGGGAGAGGAGGTACAGGCTATGGCACGGTACGAACAGATATGGAGAGAGCTGCAGAATCAGGGGAAGGTACCACGAGGGTTTGAAAAAATCCGGCTGGTACTGTACTTAGGAGAAGCAGAGAGGGAAGCAGCCAAGGAGGTACAGGAACATGAGGCAAAAGGACAAGGATCTATATGGAATAGAAGAAGGTTTAAACAACAGAGAGAAGTGAAGGAACAGAGAAGGGCAGATTTACACATTATGACATTGGCTTGCATGGCTGTGGAAGCGAACCTTCAACATGATATTAAACAGGGATCCCATAACACTAAGGAGAATATGGGGGAGGTGAAGCCGTCAGCCCCGTTATATCCAAAGTTACCGGAGACATTGCCACCACCTTATCCTATTCCCCAAATGCCAGCGATGCAGATAAGTGAGGGAATAGTGAATGTCACTGAGTTAACAGGTCCAGAACTACATGAGGCGAAGGAGAGACTGAAGAGAGTTGCACAGGAGAGAGTGGAGGAAACAAAAGAGTGGGTGCACGAAGTACAGAACGATAGATGTGCAGTAAGGAAAAATAGTAGGGGCTTGGGAAGTACAGATGAGAGAGAGCTGGGACAAGAGGAGAATAGGAAGGGAAATGACCCAGCGAGTGTCAGATGGGAACGGGAGAGAGAGCAGAACGAGGATACTGATCTCGCTAGTGTGAGTGTTGAGAATGAAGAGGAGGAACAGCCAGTCACGATCAGGGGAAGCATGATCACACATAGAAGACAGAGTCAGGATTACCCTCGTTCCCCTTTGGGATATGCGTTGCGGGACAGGGAGGAAGTACGGCTTCCAGAAAGGTATAGACAGATGCCGCTAATTTATAAGGGTCCGCAAATTGGGGAGAGGTATCAACCCTTCTCATTCACCGACATGAATTGTATTTTGGATAAAATGCCACCTCCGACTGAGGGAGGTGGAGCGTGGATGGGAAAGTTCTGCCAATATACGATGGGACATAAGATAGCCATAGGGGATTGGAGAGCATTATTGGGTAAACAGCTTGGGCTGTGGGAGATACAGCAGGTAGAAATGATCGCAGGAATCACTAGGTGCCTCGAAGCCGAGCCATTTGCCAACCATGCTACGGCAGTAGGAGGGGCAATGAGAGATAAGTTCCCCGTTCCCCCCGGTGTCATGCAGTCCCTGACCTTTTCCATAAAGGAGGATGAGGAGATCTCGACTTTTTTGAGTCAGTGTAGGGAGAGTTGGACTGATAAAGCAGGAGTACACCCAGCCACAGATCCCTTGCAGACTACACTCTTTAGGGCTGCAGTAACGAGTGGACTGCCAGCTGTAGTTAGGGAGGCATTAGATAATAACCCTGATATTCCTGGCTGCTCGAGTGAGCAATGGGAAAAACATTTGACCCATCACATGAAACGTTACAGGGCTAAGCAAAAGGAGGACAAACATACTATGGAGTCGGCACAAGTGCAACTCCTTAAGCTTCAATTGGAAGAGGCTAGAAAAAAGGCAAACGAGGCAAAAAAGATTTCCTCAAAGGGTGCGAACCAGATGATTCAGCAGCCAACGCAACCACCACAAGGGAATAATATGAGTTGGCACCCGGCCCCATATTGGGCACCGGGTCCCACCTATGTGGCCAGAATGGGAGGTCCAATGGGGGGATTCCGAGTAAGAGGGAGAGGTCGGGGTGCTCCACGAATGCAACCAGCCGTATGTTTTGTATGCGGTCAGTCAGGACACTGGAAGAGAGACTGCCCCCTGGCTTGGGATCCTCGGGACACTGGGGGAAGGGGATATGGACCACCACAAAATGAGCATTGGGTCCAGCCCCAGAGATCGTCAGTGCCACCCCCGGTACATCAGGCACCCCATGCGGCTTTAGCTCCAAAGAGACAATTCCCTTTGCTGACAGAGGAGGAACAATATTGCCCACAGTGACGGAGCCCGAGCACCCACGAGCAGGCTAGGTTGGCAGACCCTTTCCTGCAGATTAAAGTTATGGACATGGAAGTATCCTTTTTAGCGGATACGGGAGCCAGATTTTCAACACTCACTGGCACTGAATTTCAAGATAAAACATCATCCTCTAGCGTCCAGCTGATAGGGTTCTCGGGTACACCAGAAAATCTGCCGTTTTCTACACCACTAGTTACTTCTGTGGCGGGACAGACTTTTACACATCAATACATTTTGTCAGCCAGGTGCCCTACCAATCTCTTGGGCAGAGACCTGTTGGTCAAGTGCGGAGCATCGATCCTTTGTGGACCCAGCGGAATAGAGGTCACCTTTCCAAATGGATATTCTATGAACTGTTCATTGACTACACTGCATTCCAGTTCTCAGATGTTGTTGGCGGCAGCTGGAGGATCCGCGTCTGAGGGACAATGGGCTGACATTTACTGGGGGTTGTTGCAACCAGAGGACCTACAGAAGGGAGGGCTGCTAAAACTTTATAATCAATGGAAGCCGTGGATCCAGACGTTACACCCGCATACCCCTCCCTCGGACCCTCCCCATATGACCCTCTTTTACGATAGGGATGGGGATGAAATGTATCAGCATGCCTTTTATGAAGAGGTAGAGGGCATGCTATGGGAAATTAATTCGGACTACATAGTGGTAGGAAAGGAGGGAGTGGCCGCTACGGTGGCACTGACATCTGAACAGCTGGAATGGTATGAGATGGCAGGTGAGGCCATTCCTCATGTCACCCTTGCAATTGGCACTACTCATCAGGCAAAAGATTTGGGACCGATGTGTCGGAACTTGATGTCCCTAAGTGACTGGTCCGATACCCAAATACCGACAGTGCAGTTCTCCTCATCTGGTCAGGCATACAAAATTTTGTCTCCAACATATGATCAAGTCCTCCTTGAGCATAGACAGATTGAACGCTTTCATGGTAGAGAGAAGATGGATCACCCCGACTCGGCCCCTATGCTAGATTCTCTCCCTGAGAACCTGTGGTCAGTGGGACCAGCAGATGTGGGTTTTTGTCAGCAGGTTGATCCCATAACCTTCGAACTGTCAGATTACACCCCTATTTGGCAGATGCAGTATCCCCACAAACCTGAAGCTGAGGAAGGTTTGGCAAAGACCATTGATGGCCTTATGTATTCAGGGGTGTTGGAACATTCGCGTTCTAGTTGGAATACACCCATTTTACCGGTTCCTAAACAAGACACGGGCAAATATCGGATGGCCCATGACTTAAGGCGCATCAATGGTATTGTGAGAACACCCACAGTTCCAGTACCAAACCCATATACTGCCATGACTGCTTTAACCCCCAACCACAAGTGGTTCTCTTGCATAGATTTAGCGAATGCTTTCTTTTGCTTGCCGCTGGCAGAACCATTAAGAGATGTGTTTTCGTTCACGTATAGAGGTAGAAAGTTGCGGTATACTAGGCTTCCGCAGGGCTTTATTTTATCTCCAGGGATTTTCAATCAGGTGTTGAAAGAACAGTTGGGGGGGCTAGCACTGCCAGGTGGGGTAGTTCTGATCCAGTATGTAGATGACGTCCTATTAGCAGCACCTGATCATACTTCCTGTTTGGAGGCCACCTGTCTCCTGCTAGTGCAGCTGTTCAAGGCAGGCTTTAAAGTCTCTCGCTCAAAGCTGCAATGCTGCAGGCAGGTGGTCACCTTTTTAGGGAGAATGGTCTCAGCGAAAGGCACAGGGATTTCCCCTGCACATCGAACAGCGATACTACATCATACAAAACCAAAGACAGTTAAAGAGATGCTTTCGTTTTTGGGTTTGTCAGGTTATAGTAGGCAGTTTATCCCATCGTATGGTGAGTTGACACCTCCACTGCGAACTTTGGTGAATGAGCAGGGGATGAGGAATCTGGGAGCTACACTTGATTGGACTGCACAGGCTGAGATGAGTTTTAATTCTATTGAAGCAAGCTCTTACAACAGCTACAGATTTGGCGATTCCAAATTATAAACTGCCTTTCTTTTTGGATGTTTCTGAAAAAGCACACACAATTGATGGTGTTCTTTTTCAGAAAAAAGGGGGAGGAAGATGTGTGCTCATGTATGTGAGTATCACACTAGACCCAACGGAAGACAGACACCCACCATGTACGAGACATGCAGCGGGAGTAGCAAAGATTTTACAAAAGGTGGCACACATAGTAATGGGACATGGCCTGACGGTATTAACAACACATAGCATTGTAGCATTTGTGAGCTCGACAGCATTTACAATGACTTCGCTAAGGCAGACGAGACTAGAAAAGATCCTGAATGCTCCAAATGTTACATTTACCCATGAAGGCATTAACATGGCAGACAATATGGGAGAGGGAGAACCACACTGTTGTGAGAAGAGGGTAGTGAAGGATATTAAAATAAGACCTGACTTACAGGCTACACCCTTAAGAGAACCAGATGAAACCTTGTTTACAGATGGGTGCTGTTACAGACACCCCACAGATGGATTGAAAGCTGCCTATGCGGTGGTACGAAAAACTACAGGAGGATTTGAAGAAATCATTACAGGGACAGTGAGAGGAAAGGAGTCAGCTCAACTCGCAGAACTACAGGGAATGATAGCAGCATTAGAATGGGCAGAAGGGAAGGAGGTCAATATATATACAGACTCGGCATATGTGGTAGGGACAATACAGGTTGAGCTGAGTCAATGGATTAGAAGTGGGTTTTTAACAGCAGCAAGGACCCCAATTAAACACGAGAAGGATGTTAGGAAATTGGGTGAGGGTCTCCTGAAACCAAGGGCATTAGCAGTTCTTAAATGTAAAGGACATGATAGAACAGATACGATGGTGGCTCGGGGAAATCAGGAAGCGGACATGGCCGCTAAAAGGGCAGCAGGATACGGCCCTCAGTTTATTATGATACAGGCAGACAGAACAGCACATGACTTATTACCACCGTGTAGGGTAGAAGTAATAGTACAGGAACAAGCAAAGGCATCACCTCAGGAAAGGATGGTATGGGAGGAAAGGGGGGCAACCAAGGATCAAGGACTATGGAGATCGATAGACGGGAGGCCAGTTTTACCATCTGGACTCATGAAACCCCTCCGCGAGGAGGCGCATGGGCTAACACACTGTGGAAAGAAGCAGATGATAAGGTACTTGATACATTGGTGGCACCCCTTCCTGCCGGCGATGGTGGAGAACCATATTAGAGAGTGTGAGGTATGTATAGCTTTCAATGTCAAGGCGACTGTAAAGCCACATGAAGGTCAGTTCCCGCTACCTAAGTTACCAGGGCAGGAAATTGTACTTGATTATACGGACATGATTGAGAGGGTAAGTGGCTATCGATACCTCTTAGTAGCAGTAGATGTGTTCACAGGGTGGCCAGAGGCAATCCCTGCCAAAAGAGAAGATGCAAGGACGGTATGTAAATTCCTGATCAACCAGTATATTCCGAGACACGGATTTCCTAGAAAAATTAGGTCTGATAATGGAAGTCATTTTAAGAATAATGATCTACAGGAGGTAGAAGCAATGTTGGGATTGAAACATGCCTTTGGAACGGTGTACCATCCGCAATCCCAAGGGAAAGTGGAGAGGATGAACCAACCAATAAAAGGTAAGATCGGGAAAGTACAGGCACGGACCAAACTAAATTGGGTGGATGCGTTGCCCCTGGCATTAATGTCAATAAGGAGTTCGGTAAGTTCTGTGACAGGATTTACTCCATATGAACTACAAACAGGGCACCAGTTTCCAGGACCGGGAGCCGGAATTCAGACTACGAAGAATGAGGTAAGCTCAATGGGATGCAAGCTTTATTATGATAAACTAACGGCTCTGGTGTCAGATTTTTCACAACAGGTCACAAGTCCCAACAGAGAAGGGGAAACATCGATACCTTCAGTCGCGGAGTGGGTTCTGCTAAAGGTCATCAAAAGAAAGTGGTCGGAGCCCAGGTGGACAGGACCCTACAGAGTGGTGGAGAGGACGTCCCACGCGGTTCGACTACAAGGAAAAGGTGAGACGTGGTATCATTGGAGTCAGTGTGCAGCAACGGACCCACCGACACGGACACTGGAACAGATTCGAACGGAGGTGACTGAGAACCTGTGAAGCAACCACGGACTAAGAACACTTAACGTCCCTTTTTAAAGAGACTATTGGACTACGGTGACTGTGTATCAGTGGTTGACGGTATAATCAATTTATTGGCATCAAAACAATGAAGGGAGCTGTGATGGACACTATGTGGGGACTATGGGTGATGTTGTTCCTAGCCCTTGAACCAGCTGGAGAAGGAAACAACTGTACAAAGGGTTTGGGGTCAGCCTGGGAGGCCCATAACGAACCGAAACAGTACTTTGCGGATTGGACTGACGTTTCTGAACACTGTGTGGGGGCCCCCACTGGACTGAAGTGTGTTCATAATGGCCAAATTTGTGAGGTTAAGTTTAACAAGGGGTCGGAGATGCCGGTCCTTGCAAAAACTCCTGAGGTCTTGGTCCCATAAGTTAACTGGTGGTTGGTCTCATTTTCATGAGACCAAAAGGGGGATTGTTGGAATCTAGGGGTTAAAACAGTATGAAATAAATGATTAATTAATAAGTGTATATTTACTGCATGGTTCAGGGAAAAAGGAATGTGATTAAGTGGCAATCACAGCATGGAGCAAAGTTGGCTGAGCAAAATTGTCTCTCCAAAATACAGGGAGAGGAAATGCATAAAACGACTTAGGAGGAATGCTCAAACTAAAGGAGGTGGTGAGTAGCACAGGAGACACAGGCCAGATCAGAACAAAGAATGGCCTGCAAGAAACAAAGGGAATGGAAAACCAGTCTAGGAGGAAGATTAAGGCAGGAGGAGGTGTTAAAGAGAACAGCAGAAATTGGCCAGACAAGAACAGAATGGTGATTAGAAATATCTGGGGATGAATTAATTTCTGATCAACACAACAGGATAGTCTGGCCTGGAGGATTAAGATGGGAGTGCTACACCCCAGATATCTGCAAAACAGGAGATGACTTGTGATAACCCTTATGCAAAAAGATCTAGCAAAGGAAGACAACTTTTGTTCTGTATGATAATGAAATCTAGCAAAGGAAGCCAACTTTTGTTCTGTATGATAAGGTTGACCTATATAAACTGAATCAACTGGACAATAGGAGTCAGTCTTGGGGAATAGCTCACTGTGCAGGTGACCTATGAACTAACGACTGACCCAGAGCTCTGTTAAGTTTTATTCTTGTGCTGTGCAATAAACTGACTGTTGAACCGAATACCTTCTCCTATCACTTCATTCAAAGAACACGCTGGACTCAGACCACACATAGACTAAATTAAGAGTAAGGTAAAGCCAGAGTCCGACAATAAGTACATGGATGTGAGGGGGTTGGAGGGTCATGGATGGGAGTGGGTCTATGGGCCACAAGACTCACACCCACCAGGTTCAGGAACACCTGCTCCCTCTCCAACGTCAGACTCCTCAACAACAAACTCACTCAGGGACTCATTGATGGACTCTGACTTGTGCACTATATTGATTCTCTCTCTATTGCATAGTCAGTTTGCTTACATTTCTTAGTGAACCATGAAGTTCCTCAGGGTTCGGTCCTGGGTCCACTATTATTTGTTATATATGAAAGTCTGCAGATGCCATAATTGTCGTAAAAACACCCTGAAATGTTGGAGGAGTCTGGCCGGTCCTTTCAGCGTCCATACGAGACAAAGACATTTTGGGCCTGAGTCCTTCCTCAAGTGGGGGGGGGGAAGGTTTGGATCTGGAGCTTGGGCTGGTCTGCGTGGCTGTTGTGCTGGCAGGATCCCTGGAGGCGAGACCACTGACATGCTGGGAGGACCCTCTTTTGCTTCTCTTTCTCAGTAAAGGGGTGCCTTGCTGATGGCAAATCTTTGCCTGCCTTCCGTGTAATATTACATTTCTGGCATGGCAATAAAATAATCTCGAATCTTGAAAATGAAAGCAGCGGACAGCCAGCATCATAGAGTTAAACATGAAAGGCTTCAGACACTGGGGTCAAGGACAACACACAAACATGCTGGAGAAACTCAGCAGGTCACACAGCATCTACAGGAAGTAAAGGGAAACCAAGGTTTTGGGCCTGGGCCTTTGGTCAGCATCATGTAGCCGCTTATGCAAGGAGAAACAATATCTGGGGAGATAGACTAAAGTCTCGGGCACTTGGGGGTATACACCAGCATCAGATATGGAAGTCTCTCCAACCAACTCAGGTGCCTGCAAGAGGCACACAGCAGGTTGTGATACACAAAAGTGCTGGAGAAACCCAGCAAGTCATTTGTCGGGGTTTGAGTTTGAGAGTCGCAAGAGGGCACGTTGCGTCGGGACTGGACCAGGGTTCGATTCCTGTGCTGTCTGTAAGGTGTTTGTACGTTCTCTCTGTGTCTGTGTGGGTTTTCCCCCGGGGGATCCGGATTCCTCCCACTGTTCAAAATGTCATGGCGGGTTGGGGGTGCAAATTAGGCGGCATGGACTCGTGGGCCAAAATGGTTTGTTACCGTGCTATATGCCAAAATTTCCAATTTAAATTTATGCATGTAAAGGGGGTAGGGTCTTTTTATAAAAACCAGGGAGAGTGGTAGGCACCTGGAATTTCCTTGCCAGGGATGGTGGTGGAGGCTGGAACATTGGGGGCATTTGAGAGACTCTTAGACACATAGGTGGAAGAAAAAGAGGGTTACGTGGTAGGGAGGGTTTAGTATTTTTTGGTAGGAATATATGGGTTGGTACAACATTGAGGGCTGAAGGGCCTGTAATATTCTGATTTCTATGTCAAATAGCTTCCTGAGGAAACAGGAATATGACATGTTTTGGGCCTGAAAAGTCAGTTACTCTTTGCTTTCTATAAACGCTGCATAACCTGCTGAGTTCTTCCGGGATGCTTATGTATTGCAATCACAGACCTGTCTGTTTAGCAGCAGGTGGTAAAACATTAACAAGGCTTAATCTTGCATGCCAATCCTGCACAAACTTTGCCAACACCCAGGTCCCAGGGACCACCCGACCCCCGCCCCAGATTGGGTCACTTTTCCCCTCCCCAGAACGTGGAACAAGGTGGATTAGTGTCAGCTCAAGCCTGCTGTTTGGACTGAGAAGTGGTTTGGCAGCAGTATCCTGTGGGGTTCTAGGTGGCCACTGCATTTCCCTGTCCTTCATTCAGGAAGGCAACAGGGGACACCGCACTTCGAGGCAGCTGACACAACAACAGGTTTAACGGGGCAGAGTCCACCACAGCAGGTTACAGCAGAGATCAGATGGCTGTTGACCCACCGAGTGGGAAGTTGGGCCCAAGATAAAAATTAAGAGAAAATCCTCACCCAACCTTCCCCAAGGCTCAGCAAGACCCTGGAAAATAGCAAAAGTCATTGTCTTTAGAATGGCACAGTGTGTGTGGTTGTTGGGCAACAGGGTATTTGATGTTCAAGACCTCAAGCGTGGCAAAAACCTCCATTGGACACTAACACTCCATCTTCCAAGTCTGAGACCTGGACTATGAGCAGGCATCTGAACCATAAAGCACGACTGGACAGAAAACTGGCCATTTGGCCCTTCTAGTCTGTGCCAACCATTATTCCGCTAGTCCCATTGACCTGCTCCCATTCCATAACCCTCCAGACCTCTCCCATCCTTGCATCTATCCAATTTATTCTTAAATCTTGATCAAGCCTGCATTCACACTCCTTCCACTCTTTGAGTGAAGAACATCCACCCCCCCAATGTGCCCCCCGACCTTTTCCCTTTCAGCTTAAAACTACGACCTCTTGTATTTATCTTCCCCCAATCTAAGTGGAAAGACCCTACTCGCATCCACTCTGTCTAGACCTCTCATAATCTTGCCAATCTCGATCAAATCTCCCCTCATTCTTCCCTCCAAGGAATAAAGTCCGAACCTGTTTAGTCTTTCCCTGTAACTCAACTCCTGAAGACCAAAGAAGGGATTACTTGGAACAGTTTCTGCAAATTAAGTTTACTGTAGAACACTGCTGCTCAGAACAGCTCTTCAGCCCACCTATTCTGTATTGAACTATTGTTCTGTCCAGCCCCACTGACCTGCACCCAGTCCACAGCCCTCCATACCCCTCCCATCCAGGTATCTGTCCAAATGCTTCTTCAATGTTAAAATTGAGCCCGCAGTTTGTTCTTCACACAGAAAGTGGTGGGAGAGTGAAAGTTCCCTCTAAACATTTCCCCTTTCACTCTTAACCCATGTCCTCTGGTTTGTATCTCAATTAACATCAGTGGAAGAAAAAAGCCTATTTGCATTTACTCTGTCGATCCCTGTCATAATGTTGTAAACTTCAATCAAATCTTTCCTCATTCTTCTACGCTCCAGGGGATAAAGTCCTAACCTAAACCTTTCCCTGTAACTCAATTCCTCAAGTCCTGGGAACATCCTAGAAAATCTTCGCTGCCCTCTTTCATTCTTATTGATAGCTTTCTTGCAGTTAGGTGACCAAGACTGCACACAATCCTCCAAATTTGGTCCCACCAATGTCTGAGACAACTTTACCATAACATCCCAACTCCAATACTCAATTTGATTCATGAAGGCCAATATGCCAAAACCTCTCTTTGCAACCCCATTGACCTATGGCACCACTTTTGGAGAATTACAGGGTATGTGTCTGTATTCCTAGATCCCTCTGTTCTACTGCGCTCTTGAGTGCCTGACCATTTACAGCGAAGGTCTTACCTTGGTTTGTCCTTCCACAATACAACACCTCACACTTGTTCACACTAAATTCCCTCGGCCATTTTCCAGGCCATTTTTCCAGCTGGTCCAAATCCCTCTGCAACCTTTGAGAACCTTCTTTACTGTCCACAACGTCTCCAATCTTTAGCCCCTTTCACACTTTCATCCCGCTAAATCAGCCATTCAGTGTCCCGGGATAGGAATAGGGGTTTGGCTTTTCACATTTGGTCACTCTTAACTGGGACACTGAATGCTTTAACATTCTCCCCCGGAATGCCACCCCCGGAGTTAGGACTGTTCTACCTTCTACCGGTGACGTCATGACGTATCGAGTGATGGTGGACCTGCCCTAAATCCTGATCAATGTATTATGATCTTATATTTGAACAAAATTAATCATGTCTAATTATAATATAATTAAGATTTATATTCAACACTGTACGGGCCCTTCAATCCGTTGTTGTGCCAACCTATATAAACCTTTCTAGCAATAGCGGAAAATTTTTAAACAGTGTGGGAAAGTTTGTAGCGCTATAGCGCTACATAAAGACCATGGGTAAAAGTGATGGCGGACCTTACCCTCCCAGAATTCCATGCAGTAGAGAAAAGGTTGTATGCACGGCATATTCATGGAGGGGTTTCTCTGCCACACAGCATTCTGGGAAGTCAGGTCCACCATTGGTTTTTCCCATGGTCTTTATAAATTGTGCGCTATAGTGTTACCAACTTTCCCACGCTGTTTAAAAATAGTTCACTTTTGATACTTATTTCCTCTTTCTCTCCCACTGCAACTTTCCCACAGCAAAGTTTATACCTTCATTTTCAACTTTTCTTCCTTCATGTTCCTGCACTCATACAAAAACTTGGGTCATTTCAAACCCACAATGCAATTGCACGTTTCACACTTGCCTGATTGCAATGGCGATGCCTGCAGCTGCCGGAGATTGTACTAGGGGTTGAAGCCGTCAAAGCCATCAATCCCCGCTGTGAGATGACATCATCTGATGCTGGCATTGAGTTGATTTTGCTTTCACACGAGACACTTTAAAGGCCGATTGGCCGTTAATTCCTATGGTCACTTGCAAGTGTGAAAGGGGATTTCATGTCATCAGCGAACTTGCTGATCCAATTTACCACATTATCGACGAGAAACAACAATGGACCCAGCACCGATCCCTGAGGCACACAATTAGGCCCCGGTGTCCAGACAGAGAGGCGATCATCGCTTCTCCCGCAAAGCCAAAGTCTAATCCAAAGTACAGACATCAGGAGCCTCCCTAGGCCCCTGTTATATTGTTCCACGGTGCAGGGCAAGTTTGCGTCAGACTCCTGTACCTGGTAAGTTGCTTCCCACAACAATCTGCCCCAGCATTCAGTGAACATTCCCAGCAAATCCCGAGAGCCACTCGCCTGTGATGGGCCCCTCACCCCATCCCTACACTGGGCCTCAATGCAGGCTCCCCATCAGTGCCAGTCGTCCTCCCAAGGTAACGGCAGCCCACCCTATCGCCCTGACCCTCAGCCAGACAAGCCCACCGGAGGTGATCTGCGTCAGCCCCAGACATCCCAAGCCACTCACCTTCGCTTGGGTTTCTGCATGCTCCTTTTTCTTCAGGTTGTACACCAGTTGGAAGAGGTCCTTCAGGTCCACCACCAGAGGCTCAGCCTGAGGAACACAAACATAAAACATTACAGCACAGTACAGGCCCTTCGGCCCACAATGTTGTGCTGACCTATATAAACCGAAACTAAACCATCCTTCCCTACAAATGTACATTGTCTTTTAAATGTCCCTATTGTACCAGCCTCCACCACCAGCCCTGGCAATGCATTCCAGGCCCCCACCACTCTCTATGCAAAAAAAAAAACTTACCCCTGATGTCTCCCCTCGTCTTTACTCCTTTCACTTTATCCAGACGTCCTCTGGCATTTGCTAGACTAGCCCCAGGGAAAAGGGTGCTAGCTGTCTGCCCCATTTACACCTCTTTTAATCTTGCAGACCTCTAACCAAGAGGGAGGAGCTCGTGGTTCACAAATAGCACAGGATACTGCAAAGGTCTTGGGCAGACCCGCCACTGAGAACCCCCCTCAGGAGGCGGGGCAACCATTCACCACCCTGCTGCTCCTCAGCGGCGACAGCTTGGCATCTCACTCCCGGTGGAATAATCAAAAGGACAGAGGGCAGGCAAGAGTCATGGTGGAGCCCAGACCAGCCGAAGGGGCATTCAGGTTCAGAATCAGAATTTACTGTTGTGAACAAGCCACGAAGTACGTTGTTTTGCGGCAACGTCACAGTGTAAACTTTCATATAAACCACCTTACAGCAATAAATCAAAACAGTGCACGAAAAGTGAAAGTCAGGCAGTGTCTTTGGTTCATTGATCATTCAGGAATCTGATGGCAGTGGGGAAGAAGCTGTCCCTGTGCAGCTAAGGGCTCGTCTTCAGGCTCCTGTATTTTTTCCCTGATGGTAGCAGAGTGAAGAGGGCATGGCCTGGGTGGTGGGGGGTACTTGAGGATACTTTTTTGAGACACCGCCTCATGTAGACGTCCTCGATGAAGTGAAATCTGGTGCCTGTGATGTCACAGGCCGAGTTAACAACCCTCTGGGGTTTTTTCTTGTCCTGAGAGTTAATGGCTCCATACCACACAGTGATGCAACCAGCCAGAAATCTCTCCACAATACACCTGTAGAGGTTTACAAGAGTCTTTGATGTACCAAATCTCCTCAGACACCTCACAATGTACAAGCCGCTGGTGAGCCTTCTTCATGACTGCATCAACATGGAGACTCCAGGACAGATCCTGGGAGATGTTGACACCCAGGAAATTTGAAGTTCTTGACCCTCTCCACTACTGAACCCCGGTTGAGGACTGGGTTGGGGTATCTGCTAGCTATAACCATATAACCACTTACAGCACAGAACAGGCCAGTTCAGACGTACTAGTCCATGCCGTAGAAAATCCCCACCCTCCTAGTCCCACTGACCAGCACCCGGTCCATACCCCTCTAGTCCCCTCCTATCCATGTAACGATCCAGTCTTTCCTTAAATGTAACCAATGATCCCGCCTCGACCACGTCTGCCGGAAGTTCATTCCACATCCCCCACCACCCTCTGCGTAAAGAAATTTCCCCTCATGTTCCCCTTATAATTTTCCCCCTTCAATCTTAAACCATGCCCTCTAGTTTGAATCTCCCCCACTCTTTTCGAATGGTGGGAGGAAACTGGAGCCCCCGGGGAGAACTTACAAAATCCTTACGAACAGCCTGGGATTCAAAGCTAGGGGTCACCGCCGCTGTAACAATGCGGCTCTAACCGCTCCACTAACTGTGCCACCCATTTTCATCTAGGTTAAAAGCGCCTTGCAGGGATGGAGACGCAGTCGTGCAACGGGCAATCTGGGTCACACTGTCTGACAGCAGCAGTTGGGAATCTTCTTCGGGGAATATGAGCAGCAGAGTGGGGGGGGGGGTGCCGGCGACGATCAAAGCGGTGGTCCGCCACTGCCCATCTCCACTATGGGCCACCGTACCTGCTGGGCAGTCTTGATCGCAAAGAACTGGTGCTGTCCCTCTGCTCCACAAACGTAACCGAATGCACGATTGTCTGTGACGTCCCGGGCAATGAAGGAGATCCTGTTGACCGTGTGCTCGTGTTCGATCACCTGGAGAAAGGGAGAGGCTCAAGGTCACTTCTCAGAGGGACACTGTTGGCGTCCATAGGAGGTTAAGATACATCACCATTTTGGGACAGAGCCCTTCTTCAAGGCATGAGTAAAATGGTTTTTTTTAATTTAGACCTGCAGCACCGTAACGGACCCTTTTGGAGCACTAGATGGTGCTGAGCAATTTCCACCCAATTAACCTACAATTCCCCCTTCGCTACATTATTTTGAACAGTGGCAGGAAACCAGAGTCCACCACCCCCCCCCCCGGGAAAACCCATGCAGACATGGAAAGAACATACAAACTCCTTACAGACAGTATGGGATTCAAACCCCGGTCCCGATCACTGGAGCTGTAACGGCGTTGTGCTCACCGCCACACCAACTGGGCCGCTCCTTTACCCCCAGACCTGGTGAGTTCCTCTAGCATTTCTCAGCCACTTGCTCTTCACTCTGACCTTGAAGAAGGGCTCAGGCCCGAAACGTCAGTTACCTCGGACGACGCTTCGAGTTCCTCCAGCAGTTCTTTTTAACCTGACCTCCAACATGGGTCAGACTCTAGCATCGTTTTGCCAGCTGACCTTTCCTTCCTGAGTCTGGATAGAGGAAAGCCCAGGTCTTTGGAACCTTGCCCAATGTCCCCCTCACCTCGCAACAGAGGCTGGCTACAGACAAGCCCACAAAATATAGCTGCATTCCACAGCGGGAAGTCTGGAAAGTAAACACTTGGGGCAGCTCGCATCTGCTCAGAGCAAGTCAACGTTTCAGGTGGAGAACTCTTCGGACTGGGAAGGAGTCTAAGGGTGTGGGGGGAGGGGGATAATGCAGTACATTACAGTACAGGACCTTCAGCCCGCGACACATACCTAAAAAATCCTAAACCCTCTCTACCCCGTAACCCTCTGTTTTTCTTCCATCCATGTGCCTGTCTCTTAAATGCCCTCAATGTTCCAACCTCCACCACTGTAGAAGGCTGTGTTTATAGCCAATCTAGAAATATCAATTATGAGAAAACCAGCACAGTGTACTGACAATAACCACACCAACAGTGCGAGTATAATTTAATAAACTAATATGTACACTAAGAGGTCTTGTCTCTCTACAAGACGGACCTGGAAGGCTAGACTGTAGCTCTGGACTGCTTTCTAGACAAGGTCACCGGGATGGCCCCTGGTGGCCTAGTGGTGGAATTACATATCACCACACTGATTTTCCCATTACAGAAATAAAGTTGCGGACTTCCAGAGAAAAGGCTGGAAAGAAGTGACAAAACTAAACCAAGGGACTTTCTAGACAGGAAATTAGAATCAATTATCTCTCCTGCTCTAAAAAAAATGTTTCAAGGTAATCACATCAACCCATACCCCTTCCAGGCTCTAGACTACATAATACTTTCAACACAAAGATGCAAAATGCCTTGCTGACTGACCCCAACAGGCTGCAGAGGCCCTGTCGAACAGGCTGCAGAGGCCCTGTCGAACAGGCTGCAGAGGCCCTGTCGAACAGGCTGCAGAGGCCCTGTCGAACAGGCTGCAGAGGCCCTGTCGAACAGGCTGCAGAGGCCCTGTCGAACAGGCTGCAGAGGCCCTGTCGAACAGGCTGCAGAGGCCCTGTCGAACAGGCTGCAGAGGCCCTGTCGAACAGGCTGCAGAGGCCCTGTCGAACAGGCTGCAGAGGCCCTGTCGAACAGGCTGCAGAGGCCCTGTCGAACAGGCTGCAGAGGCCCTGTCGAACAGGCTGGCATTGGACAGTGATAATGAATGACTGAGACCAAGGCAAACAGAGCACTGTATATTGCAAGCATCGTCCAGGCTGCTCCCATTGTACATGCTACAAATTAATATCTTTTAATTATAATATATACATGTAAAAAGCTAATCGATGTCAACCATTTTCCTGTCTTTAAAAATGTGCAAAAACTGACTGCTAATGCCTTAACTTGTAACAATACTTTCAGCGAGGTGACTCTCTAATCCATATGCAGGAATGGTTCCTGAATACTGCTCCCTTGCCCTGGATTAGCTGAACGAGGTTCCAATAGTACTGGTGAGGTGACTCTGTCTACCCACCACTGGCACCCCTCATTCCCGCTGACTTAATAAAGACTGTGTTTTGGACTTTGTGGTTTGTTATACCTCAACAAAAGTCGTGACTTTAATACCACCATTCCTGGCAAGGCATTCCAGGCCCCCCACAGAAACAACTTACCACTGACGTCTCCCCTAAACTTCCCTCCCTTCACTTTGTACACCCATCCCTTGGTGTCTGCTGATCGTGCCCTGGGATACGGGGGCTGCCTGTCCTCCCTATCGACGCCTTGTAGACCTCCATTAAGCCACCTCTCATCCTTCTACACTCCAGAGAACAGCTAACCTTGCCTCCTAAGGCTTGTTTTCCAATCCAGGCAACATCCTGGTGAATCTCCTCTGCACCCTCTCCATATCCTTCCTGTAATGAGGTGACTGGAACTGAACCCAACATTCCAGGTGTGGTCGAACCAGAGTTTTATAGAGCTGCCACATTATCCTTTTCTCCCTGTGGACGTTGCGTGACCTGCTGAGTTTCTCCAGCACTGTTGTACATTGGAGTCGACCCCAGTGCCTGCAGACATTTGTTTTAACTTGGACGCATCTGGACATGATGCCCCTGTAAAAGATGGTAAGAGACCTCAAATACATTACATTTCCCCCAGGCTTCTCAGAAAGTCCTCTTGGGTATGTTTCAAAGCCTTGCAAAGTCCCCTCGAGCGCAAGGACTGGTGTGCAAGTTAGGCGGCACACAGAACGCTTGACAGCCTTCTGCCAAAGTGAAACACAAAGGTTTGCAGGCTCTGTGATTGTTGTGAAGAAAAAATGCTGGAGGAGCTCGGCTGGTCTCATAGCGTCCATGGGAGGTACATCTGACATTTTGGGCCTGAGCCCTTCTTCCAGATCATGAGCACAAAGCAGGCAGGGTCCTGCAATAAAAGGCTGGGGGAGAAGGGAGGAGTGGGTAGGTGGAGGAGCACAGATCGACACATAATGAAGTGACCAGAATATTCCATGGGTAGGACTGGGTGACCTTGGGAATGTTACCTAGTGAACGGGAGCTGTTGGAGAAACCGGCTTCTGATGGCCCCAGACCCCAAAACAATTCTCTCCCCCTCAGATGCAGCCTGACCAGCCGAGTTAGATTTACTACAACTCAAGTTTTAGGCCAGAATACTCAGCAGTAGAATTAGGCCATTCAGCCCCTTTCCCTCTCAACCCTTCTCACCTTTGATCCCCTTATTGACTCAAAACCTATTAAACCTCCATTTTAAATTGACACAGTGACTTGGCCTCCAGAGCTGTCTGTGGCAACACCACCCTCAGACTGAACATCTGCCCTAAAGGGAATTAAAACTCTAAAGTCTGCAGACGCGGTGGTTGACCACGATGTGCTGGAGAAACTTAGCAGATCAAACCGTGTCCTTTCTGCAGCAAAGGTTAAAAATACACAACCGACTTTTTGGGCCTGAGGCCTTCTCAAGGTGTGGAAAATGTTGGCAGGCGTCCGAATAAGGGGAGAGGTGAGGCGGGGGGGAGGGGTGGCCACAAAGGGAGGGAGGGGAAAACAGCGGGCAGGGGGGCGGAGGGACAGCTCTGTGAATAGAGACGGAAATAGATTGCGAACTGACGGGAAGGGAGGGGGAAAGGAGAGCAGGTCGCCAGAAGCTGGAAAGGTCAACCTTAATGGCCGGAGAGCGCCCAGGCGTGAAATCGGGTGTTCCTCCAATTTGCAAGTGGTCTGGGTGGGACGGTACACAGGGTCACGGACAGACATGCGAGTGTGGGAGTGGGACACAGAGCTGAAATGGTTGGTCCACTGGGAAGTCCCAGTCACTGATGTGGACAGAGTGAAGGAGCTCAGTGAAGCGCTCTCCCAGTCTGAGCCCAGTCTCCCCGAAGGCCTCAAAAGGGATATCCTTTCATTCCGAGGCTGTGCCCTCTGGTCGCACAACTTCTCCACGTCCATGGTATCCAGCATGTTTAGATGAGATCTTCCCTCATTCTACTAAACTCCAGCGAGTGCAGGCCCCGAGCCACCAAATATTCCTCTCATCCCCAGGGCCATTCTTGTAAACCACCTCCTGACACACTACAGCAGCCATTCTCAATGGGGGTTGTACGCCCCCTCTCCCATCTTACCCCCACCACCCCACAGAGGCCACAGCATATTTAAGGTGGGGGGGGTGGTCATGGACTGGAATCATAAAACATTTTTCTGATTTTTTTGTTCCGTCAGTAGGAGAGAAGTACAGAAGGAACCAGAAAGTGACTGCTTCACAGGGAAGGGGGCCCAAAGACTGAGCGGAGTCCCCTGGGGGCCATCGCCAAAAGAAAAAAAGGCTGAGAAAGTTTGCAGTGCCAGCACATCCTTCCTCAGATGTGGGGCTTAAAGCTGGCCATGGACTACTTGATATAGAGTGGGCCATTCAGCCCATCGAGTCTGCTCTGACAATCCATCACTAACTGATCTGTTCTCCCACCCAGCCCCACTCCATGGGCTTTTCCCCCCAGTAATACCCTGACTATTCAGATACCCATCAATCTCTACCTCAAATGCACCCAACGGCCTGGCCTCCACAGCCTCCCGTGACAGCAAATTCCAGAAGTTCATCGCTCTCTGGCTAAAGAAACTCCTCCACATCGCTGTTATAAATGGGCACCCTTCAATCCTGAAGTTATGCCCTCTTGTCCTAGACTCTCCTATTGTGAGAAACAACATTTCCACATCTCCTCTGTCCAGGCCTTTCAACAGTTCAATAGCCATAAAACGTTCTTCATATTCTAAATCTTTTATTCCAGGAATCATTCTTGTGAATCATTTCTGAACCCTCTCTAATGTCAGCACATCCTTTCTTAAATAAGGAGTCCAAAACTGTACCTGTACTCCAAGAGAGGCCCCACCAGTGCTTAGAACATAAAAAATGGGAACAGGAGTCGGCCTTCCAGCCCGTCGAGCCCTCTCCGCCATTCAGTGAGATCATGGCTGATCTGATAATTGATTCATCTCCACCCACCTGCCTTTTCCTCATATCCCCTAATTCCTTCCTTAAGTAAAATTCTATCTATCTGAACCTTAAATATGTTTAATAAAGTCGCCTCGACTGCTTCCCTGAGTAGAGAATTCCACAGATTCACGACTCTCTGGGAAAGTTTTTCCTCATCTCCATCCTCAATCTACTCCCCTGAATCTTGAGGACGTGTCCCCTAGTTCTGACCTCAACTACCAGTGAAAACAATTTTCCTGCCTCTATCTTATCCATCCCTTTCATAATTTTATATGTTTCTATAGCATCTCCTCTCATTCTTCTGAATTCAAGTGAGTATAATCCTAGGTGATTTAGTCTCTCCTTGTAGGTCAACCCCCTCATCTCTGGGATCAACCTGGTGAACTTCCTCTGGACTGCCTCCAAGGTCAGTCTATCCTTCCTCAAGTATGGAGACCAAATTGATACAGCATTTGTGCAAGAAACACATTTAACTGAATTGGAGCACAAGAAATTAAAGAGAAATTGGGTAGGACACGTAACAGCATCGTCGTATAATTCAAAAGCAAGAGGAGTAGCTATATTAATTAGTAAAAATGTGCCAATTAAAATAGAAGAGGAAATAATAAATCCAGCTGGGAGATATGTAATGATAAAATGTCAGATATATTCGGAGTTTTGGAATCTACTCAATGTATATTCACCTAACGAAGAAGATCAAAAGTTTATGCAAGATATTTTTTGAAGATAGCAGATACGCAAGGGAACATATTAATAGGAGGGGATTTCAACCTGAATTTGGATTCAAATATGGACAAAACTGGGAAAAAAATTAACAGAAAGAACAAAGTAACCAAATTTATAATTAAATCGATGGAAGAAATGCAACTTTTGGATATATGGAGGAAACAACACGCAAATGAAAAGGAATATTCATATTATTCGGGTAGACATAAAACATACTCAAGAATAGACCTATTTTTGTTATCAGCTCGTATGCAAGATAGAGTAAGAAAAACAGAATATAAAGCTAGAATATTATCGGACCATTCACCCTTGATATTGACAATAGAGTTAGAGGACATCCCTCCAAGAATGTATAGATGGAGATTAAACTCCATGCTACTTAAAAGACAGGATTTTAGAGAATTAATTGAAAGACAAATTAAAATGTACTTTGAAATAAATACGGAATCAGTGAAAGATAAGTTTATACTATGGGATGCAATGAAAGCGTTCATCAGAGGGCAAATAATAAGTTATGTAACCAAGATGAAGAAGGACTACAATCAGAAAACAGAGCAGTTGGAAAGGGAAATAGTAAATATAGAAAAAGAATTAGCAATGAAGGAAGATACAACTAAAAGAAGAGAATTGGCAGATAAAAAAATAAAATATGAAACATTACAAACATATAAGGTGGAGAAGAACATAATGAAGACAAAACAGAAGTATTATGAAGTAGGGGAAAAAACGCACAAAATCCTAGCATGGCAGCTTAAGACAGAACAAGCTAAGAAAATGGTATTGGCATCAAGGAAAAAAGACAAACAAATCACATATAATCCAAAGGAGATCAAGGAAAACTTTAGAGAATTCTATGAACAATTATACCAAACTGAAAACGAAGGGAAAGAAGGGAAAATAGATGAATTTTTAACTAAAATTGAACTACCAAAATTACAAATAGAGGAACAAAATAAATTAACAGAACCATTTGAAATAGTAGAAATACAAGAGATAACAAAAATATTACCAAATAATAAGACACCAGGAGAGGATGGATTCCCAATAGAATTCTATAAAACATTTAAAGATTTATTAATTCCTCCCCTCCTGGAAGTAATCAATCAGATTGATAAAACACAAAGCTTACCAGATTCATGTAAAACAGGAATAATTACAGTAAAACTAAAGCAAGGGAAAGATCCACTCGCACCAGCGTCATATAGACCAATATCATTACTTAACACAGATTATAAGATAATAGCTAAACTATTAGCAAACTGATTAGCAGAGTATGTACCGAAAATGGTAAATCTAAACCAAACTGGATTTATTTAAAAAAGACGCACAACAGACAATATTTGTAAATTTATTAACTTAATTCATGCAGTAGAAGGGAGTAAAGTGCCAACAGTAGCAGTTGCTTTAGATGCAGAGAAGGCCTTTGACAGAGTAGAATGGAATTATTTATTCAAAGTATTGCAAAAATTCAGTTTACCAGAGAAGTATATTAATTGGATTAAAGCATTATATAAGGGGCCATTGGCGAAAGTGACAGTAAATGGATATATATCAAAGCAATTTAACTTAAGCAGGTCAACATGGCAGGGATGCCCACTATCACCCTTATTGTTCGCGTTAGGTATAGAACCACTAGCAGAATTGATAAGAACAGAAAATAATATAAAAGGGATAAAAATTAAAGACAAGGAATATAAAATCAGTTTATTTGCGGATGATGTTATAGTATGCTTAACAGAACCAGAACTATCAATAAAAGAATTATATAAGAAATTGAAGGAATATGGAGAAGTGTTGGGTTACAAGATTAACGGAAATAAAAGTGAAGCAATGCCAATGAATAATGCGGATTTCTCTAAATTTAAGAAGGAATCACCATTCAGATGGCAAATGCAAGCAATAAGATACCTAGGTATACAAATGAATAAAAATCTCGGCCAACTATATAAACTCAATTATTATCCACTAATGAAAAAAATTACAGGATGATTTAGAGCATTGGAAAGATTTACCACTAACACTAATAGGAAGGATAAACTGTATTAAAATGAACATTTTCCCAAGGATATTATACCTATTTCAGGCATTGCCAATACACTTGACAGAGAAATTCTTCAAGGAGTTAAAGAAAATAATAAGGAAATTTTTATGGAAAGGGGGGAAACCAAGGATAGCACTAGATAAATTAACAGAATGGTATAAACAAGGAGGCTTACAACTGCCAAACTTTAAAAATTATTATAGAGCCGCACAATTAAGATACCTATCAGATTTTTATCAAACAAGGGAAAAGCCAGATTGGACTAGATTAGAATTAGATAAAATAGGGGAAAAGATACCTGAACACATATTATATAAATGGGATGAAAAATTGGTACAACGTAGGAGTTCTCCAGTATTACATCATCTTCTCAATATTTGGAAAAAGATTCATGTAGAAAGGAATAAAACAAATTACCAATTACCAAAACTAATATTGACGCAAAATAAGTTACTCCCTTTTACAATAGATAACCTTTCCTTCAGAGAATGGGAGAAAAAAGGGATCAAAAGAATAGAAAATTGTTTTTCAGGAAATAGATTATTATCCTTTGAACAAATGAAAGATAAATACAATATAACTCAAGATACAGTGCTGGCATATTACCAATTGAGATCCTACTTGAAGGACAAATTAGGAAGCAGTCTGAGTTTACCAGAGGGAAGTAACTTTGAATATGTGATTACAGATACAATGATAATCAAAAGATTTATAACAAATATGTATATTAAACTGCAAGAAAAGGAGAATGAAGAAACAAATGGTAAAACTAAACAAAAATGGGAACAAGATTTAAATATAAAGATAAAAAAGGAAACATGGGAGAAGTTATGTTCTGGAACGATGAGAAATACAATAAATACGAGGTTACATATGATACAATATAACTGGATACACAGGCTATACATTACACCTCAAAAGTTAAATAAATGGGACCCAACAGTATCTGATAGATGTTTTTGATGTAAAAAAGAAATGGGAACAACAATTCATGCAATCTGGACATGTGAGAAAGTAGAAAAATTTTGGGAAGATCTCAACCAGATATTAAATAAAATAACAGAAAACAATATACCAAAAAACCCAGAGATCTTCCTCCTAAGTAACATAAAAAACAAAGAATTTGGAATTGATTTGGAGGATGCACAAAAAAGATTTGTTAAGATAGCTCTAGCCGTAGCAAAAATATGTATTATGTCAACCTGGAAATTGGAAGATAATTTGAAAATACAACAATGGTATATAGAAATGAATAAATGTATTCCATTAGAAAAAATAACATATAGTTTAAGAAATAATATTGAAATATTTGAACAAATATGGGAGCCTTACATTAAATACAAAAGAAAAAACCAACCGGGGACATTCACTACCTAACTTAACGAAAGGAGAAGGAAATGAAAAGAATTGACTCAGTGGAATTTCTTATTTATTTTTATTGAATGACAACATTGTTTGACTGGTTTAATGTATCTTAGATTTTGTACTTTAAATGGATGGGGGGGAGGTAGGGAGGGTGGGATGGGAGGAGGGGGGGGGGAGAAAATGACACTGTATATAATTGAAAAGGAAAATGTATGTATCATGGTCAATGTGGTTTATGGTGTGAAAAATAAAAAAATTTTAAAAAAGTATGGAGACCAGAACTGCACTTAAAACTCCAGGTGCAGCCTCACCAGGAACTTGTACAGTTGCAGCATAACTTCCCTGCTCTTGAATTCAATTCCTCTAACGATGAAGGCCAACATTCCATTTTCCTTCTTAATAACCTGTTGTACCTGCAACCCAACTTTTTGCGATTCATGCACAAGCCTTCCCAAGTCCTTCTGCACGACAGCATCCTGCAGTCTTTCACCATTTAAATAATAATCTGCTCTTCTATTTTTCCTACCAGTTACTAACATTTACTAATGTTGTCCTCCATCTGCCACTCACCTAACTTAACTATATCCTTCTGCAGCCTCTCCACATCCTCCCTACAATTTGCTTTTCCACTCAATTTAGTATCAACCGCAAACTTGGCTACACGACCCTCTGTCCCCTCTCCTAAATCGTCAATGTAAATGGTGAACAGCTGCGGGCCCAGCACCGACCCCTGTGGCACCCACTTACCACTATCTGCCAATCAGAAAAACATCCATTTACCCCGACTCTCTGCCTTCTTTCAGTTAACCAATCCTCAATCCTTGTCAATATTCTTCCCCCAACTCCATTCATCTATATCTTATTGATAAGTCTCTTGTGCGGCACCTTATCCAACGCCTTCTGGAAATCCAAATAGACAACATCAACCTGTTCCCCTCTATCTATTGCACCTCAAAGAATGCCAGCAAGTTTGTCCAACAAGACCTGCCCTTTCTGAATCCATGCTGTGTCTGCCTGATGGAATCCCTTTGTTCTAAATGTCTCGTTATTTCATCCTTAATGGAAACTTCAAGCATTTTGCCGACTACAGACATTAAGCTAACTAGCTGATAGTTACCCGTCTTCTGTGTACATCCTTGCTTCTAATAATCAAGTTCTCAGCCATCAAGGGGGGGAAACCAATGCCTCCTTCTCTGTGGCAGGGATTAGTACCTCAACTATCAGCTACAACTAAACAGCCAGAGATTGCTTTGCTCTCAACAGCAAGATAGTCAGAGGAGGTTGGAGAACGGGGACAAGACATTAACGTGCTGGAGCAATTCAGCAGGTCAAAACAGCGTCTGTGGGAAGAGTTAACGAAAAGACAAGGTTTCCGGTCAGAGCCCATCAGGGGGAGGTGAAGTGGGTGGAGGACAGGCTGATAGGTGAATGCTACTGGGAAGGGGCTGAGAGGTCCTGGGGCAAAGGAGGGAGGAAGCCACTCTGATAGGAGGAAAGGATGAGGGATGGGGGTAAAAATGTCCAAGGGACGGGGTAGAGGGATCCTAGGGATGTGGGGAGTGGAGAGAGGGGCGTGAGGGAACAGGCAAGGGGAAGTGAGAAAAAGTGGGGAATTATCGGCCAGTGAGCCTTACATCAGTAGTGGGCAAAATGATGGAATCCATTATTAAGGATGTAATAGCGGAGCATATGACTAGCAGAGAAGGGATCGGACAGAGTCAACATGGATTTACAAAAGGTAAATCGTGTTTGACAAATCTATTGGAATTCTTTGAGATGGTGACAGGTAAAATAGATGGGGGAGAGCCAGTGGATGTGGTGTACCTGGACTTCCAAAAGGCCTTCGATAAGGTCCCGCATAAACGACTGGCTTCCAAAATCAAGGCTCATGGGATTGGGGGCAAAGTATTGATGTGGATTGAGAACTGGCTGACAGATAGATGACAGAGAGTTGGGATAAATGGCTCGTTTTCTGAGTGGCAGGCGGTGACCAGTGGGGTACCACAGGGATCTGTACTGGGACCCCAGCTGTTCACAATTTACATTAATGATCTGGATGAGGGGATTGGATGTAATATCTCCAAATTTGCAGATGACACTAAGCTAGGAGGGGTTGTGTGCATGGAAGAGGGGGTCAGGAAGCTCCAGTGTGATTTGGATAAATTGAATACATGGCAAATGCACTACAATGTGGATAAATGTGAGGTTATCCACTTTGGTAATACAAACCGGAGGGCAGATTACTATTTGAATGGCAATAGATTGGGAGATGGGGAAGTGCAGAGAGACCTAGGGGTACTTGTACATCAGTCTCTGAAGGCGAGCATGTAGGTACAGCAGGCGGTTAAAAAGGCAAATGGTATGTTGGCCTTCATATCAAGAGGGTTTGAGTATAGGAACAAGGATACCTTACTGCAGCTGTACAGGGCCTTAGTGAGACCCCACCTGGAGGATTGTGTGCAGTTTTGGTCGCCTTATCTAAGGAAGGATGCTCTTGCAATGGAGGGAGTGCAGAGGCGATTCACCAGGCTGATACCTGGAATGGCAGGAATGACTTGTGAGGAAAGATTGCGCACATTGGGATTGTACTCGCTGGAGTTTAGAAGATTGAGAGGGGATCTCATAGAGACATATAAAATTCTGGCAGGACTGGACAGAATGGATGCAGATGGGATGTTTCCAAGGATGGGAAAATCCAGAACCCGGGGCCATGGTTTGAGGATAATAGGCAAACCATTTAGGACCGAGATGAGGAGGAATTTCTTTACCCAGAGGGTGGTGAATCTGTGGAATTCATTGCCACAGAGGGCAGTAGAGGCAGGTTCATTAAATCTATTTAAGAGGGAATTAGATCTATTTCTTCAGTAGAAGGGTATTAAAGGTTACGGAGAGAAGGCGGGGACGGGGTACTGAACTTTAAGATCAGCCATGATCTCGTTGAATGGCGGAGCAGGCTCGAAGGGTCGAATGACCTACTCCTGCTCCTATCTTCTATGTTTCTATGTTTTAAGTGGTCTGAGGGATGGGGGGAATAAAGGGGTCAGAGTGACTGGGGAATAAAGGGGTTCAAGGGACGCAAGGAAGGGGTCCGAGGGGCGGTGGGGAGGAAGGGGTCCAAGGGGCAGTGGGGAGGAAGGGGTCCTAGGGGCAGTGGGGAGGAAGGGGTCCGAGGGGCAGAGGGGAGGAAGGGGTTCAAGGGGCAGTGGGGTGGGAGGGATCCGAGGGGCAGTGGGGCGGAAGGAGTCCAATGTGGGAGGGAGTCTGAGGAGTGAAGGGATACTCACCCCAGTCTTCTCATCGATCAGTTTGATTCCAGACAGGGAGATGGTGAGCCAGATCCTCTGCTTGTGTTGTCCCTGTGCACGGGCAGCTATTGCAATGCCCTGGAGAGTACAATTAGAACAGATACTTTGTTAATCCAGGGGCATTTCAGTTGAGAGTCAGGTTTGATTAAACCTTGGGATGTAGTCACATTTCTGACACACACACATTGCTGATTGATCCCTTCAAAATCACGTTGGAGCAAAGAAGCAAGAGATGGCCATTTTCCCCATCCAGACTCCTCCGCCATTCAAGGTGTCTGATCTAGTGGCAGACCCTGCCTTTTCTTCCCCAGTTCCCCCTTACTCTGCAAAAATAAACTGTCTCAAATGCATTTAATTGGGCATTTCTCTCGATACAGTTTTAACCCTGATGCCCGACTGTTCGAGCCAACATTCAGGGGTTGTAGGTCGATTGGTGCATTTGGTCCAGAAAAGCCTGTTACCGTGCTGTACACTTGATTTAAATTTAATTAGACTCATTGATGGAGGGAGGGGAAAACACAGGCATTACCTTGAGCTTCATCATCGAATCCTGACACATCTGGTCTCCTCTCGCGTCAGACACATCATCGATACCGATGATCTTGGCTTTGTAGCGGATGCCGTCACCCTTGAACCTGGCCAAGAGGAATTCCTCAGTCTTCTCCGGACCTGGGAAGAACACCATTCCCACATGACTGCGACATCTCTAACATGCCCAGCTGGCAGCCCCTACACCCAAGGTTCTGAGGACGGGCGGGGATTTGAAACCCAGATGCTCTTAACTCGTTGCAAAACACAAAGGTCTGCGGACGCTGTGATTGTTGTAAAAGGAACTCGGCCTGTCTCGCAGTGACCAGAGGAAGTAGTGATATATAACCGACGTTTTGGGCCTGAACCCTTCCTCCAGGAGTGAGCAAAAAAGCAGACAGGCAATTGGATAAAGACTGGGGAGAGAAAGGGGGAAGCTTCTTCCCTCTAGTCTGTCTCACATTCTCTCCCCTCTATCTCCTTTCAGAGACAAAATCAATTCTCGCCTTTTATCATCTTCAATTAACATCTTTCGTCTGTTGGTCTGGATTCTTCCCCCTTTCTCTCCCCGGTCTTTATTCAGATGCCTGCCTGCATATTGCTCTACCTAGAAGAAGGGCTCAAGCCCGAAATATCAGTTATAAGCCCACCCTCTGCTGGGCATTATAACACCCACGGCATGATGTCATCCTTCCACATATATATATAAATTTTTTTAAAATCCTGTGTATCAGTAGCCAGGTTAGTCTAATATAAGTAAAGAATGAGAAAGCATCACGTCTCCGATTCTTAATGGTGTGAGTGGGCACACAACAGTGGCGACGAGAAACAAAATGAACCCTACACGTGCTCCGTGCACCAACCGGCAGAGGGAAAACAACAGAAGGTAGGAAACGACTCCTTAACAACCCCAACAAATTCCCACCAAAAGATCAAGGCGAAAGTGCGCCAAGATGGCGGAGGGAAAGCTCGGAGAATTCAACGAAGTGGAAGAAAGTTGGGATAACTTTGTAGGATGGTTTAACCACAACTGTGTAGCCCACAATATTGTGGAAGGTCCAGTAAACTCCAAATGTGCCTTCTTGCTCAGTAGAATGGGCATCAAAACATTTGACCTTCTTAAGACCTTGCTGGACCTAGAGCATCCAGGGATGAAGACATTCAATGAATGACACACAGCTCTAAGGAATCATTTAAGCCCCAAACCACCAGCTATGGCAGAAAGGCAATGATTCTATGAAAGGAGACAAGGACCAGGAGAAACAGCAAGTGAATACCTGGCATCGTTGCGCAAACTGGCGGAGTACTGTCATTTCGAGCAGTTTCTAAATCAGGCATTGCAAGACAGATTAGTGATGGGGCTGGCAAATCGCCAAGCAAGGCAAAAAAATATTAGGAATGGATCAAAACGTTACGTTACAGATTGCATACAGAACTGCCTGGAGCTCTGAAATGGCAGATAACTTGGATGTGAGTCAGCCAGACCTACTGGTCGGGAGGTCTTCCTGCCAACAATGCTTCCGTTGTGGGAAATACAACTGACCACAAAACTGTTTCTTCAAAAATTCTAAATGCAACCATTGCAAAACAGAAGGACATATCAAAGGTAAATGTCCGCTTCTAAAATGCAGGTGGCCTATAAATAACCAGTCACCTAAAGTCAAAACAATTACAGAGAGAGGCAACCTAGCAAAGGTGATGATAACAGCCCAATAGCTGACCTTCAAGCCCTGAAATTTCAGCTCCTGAGATATTACACATCCGAGGAATAAATGGAAAAAACACAGCAATCTTTATACAGCTAAAAATAAACAGACACCCCCTGAAGATGGTGTTAGACACAGGGGCAAAGGTGTCCCTAATGCCGTTACATGTAAAGGAACGCTTGCTACCTCACCTCCCGGTAAAAACAACTGAAATAACTCGAAGATCTGTTACAGGAGACAGAATCAAAGCGTTTGGAAAATGGACAGTCCAAGTACAATGCAAACAACAGCAACCAAAAACACTCTCTCCCTCGACATCGTAGATACCCAGGGATCAGCACTCTTCGGAAGAAACTGGTTCCCCTAGACTGTTCAATACTAAATGTAAACGACACAGACACCTCCCAGCCAGAACTCAACCAAATCCTCAACAACCACGCAATGGCTTTCCAACAAGAATTGGGGAAAATCAAAGGTGTTCAAGCCAAACTGCAATTAAAATATAATCCAGAACCATAATTCTTCAAAGCCAGAACGGTCCCATTTGCTATGAAAGGGAATATTGAGGCTGAATTAAACAGACTAAAACATGAAGGCATATTAGAACCAATACAATATGCGATTGGGCAATGCCCATTGTACTCGAACGAAAAGCAAACGGTGAAATTCGCATTGGCGGTGATAACAAACTCACCATCAATTCATCGCTCAAAATACCTGAACACCCAATAGCCAAGGCAGAAGAATTGTTCCAAGCACCAAACGGAGGGCAAAAATTCACAAAACTAGATTTGTCACAAGCATATCAACAGATAGAATTGGACGAAAAAAAATCGAGGGAGTATGTGACAATCGATACCCATCTGGGACATGCGTGTCTTATGGAATTTCAACAGCACCTGCGATTTTTCAGGCAACAAGGGACAAATTACTACACGGACTCTCAGTTGGGTGTTACCTAGGTGATGTCATCATCATGGGCCGAAACGACAATGAACACTTACAAAACCTTGAAAAGGTTTTAACCAGACTGCAACAGACTAATATCCGATTACGAAAGGACCAATGTGTCTTCGTGCGCCCCTCAGTAACAGATTTTGGGTTTACAATCGACAACGAGGGGGTGCGAATGAATCCAGCAGGAACAGAAACTGTTTGCAACAAATCGGAATTACAGTCCTTCCTAGGACTTGTTCTTTCTTCTCTTTGGCTTGGCTTCGCGGACGAAGATTAATGGAGGGGTAATGTCCACGTCAGCTGCAGGCTCGTTTGTGGCTGACAAGTTCGATGAGGGACAGGCAGACACGGTTGCAGCGGTTGCAGGGGAAAATTGGTTGGTTGGGGTTGGGTGTTGGGTTTTTCCTCCTTTGTCTTTTGTCAGTGAGGTGGGCTCTGCAGTCTTCTTCAAAGGAGGTTGCTGCCCGCCGAACTGTGAGGCGCCAAGATGCACGGTTTGAGGCGATATCAGCCCACTGGCGGTGGTCAATGTGGCAGGCACCAAGAGATTTCTTTAGGCAGTCCTTGTACCTCTTCTTTGGTGCACCTCTGTCACGGTGGCCAGTGGAGAGCTCACCATATAACACGATCTTGGGAAGGCGATGGTCCTCCATTCTGGAGACGTGACCTACCCAGCGCAGTTGGATCTTGTCGGCCTCTGCCATCTCGAGTACTTCGATGTTAGGGATGAAGTCGCTCCAATGAATGTTGAGGATGGAGCGGAGACAATGCTGGTGGAAGCGTTCTAGGAGCCGTAGGTGATGCCGGTAGAGGACCCATGATTCGGAGCCGAACAGGAGTGTGGGTATGACAACGGCTCTGTATACGCTAATCTTTGTGAGGTTTTTCAGTTGGTTGTTTTTCCAGACTCTTTTGTGTAGTCTTCCAAAGGCTCTATTTGCCTTGGGGAGTCTGTTGTCTATTTCGTTGTCGATCCTTGCATCCGATCAAATGGTGCAGCCGAGATAGGTAAACTGGTTGACCACTTTGAGTTTTGTGTGCCCGATGGAGATGTGGGGGGGCTGGTAGTCATGGTGGGGAGTTGGCTGATGGAGGACCTCAGTTTTCTTCAGGCTGACTTCCAGGCCAAACATTTTGGCAGTTTCCGCAAAACAGGACGTCAAGCGCTGAAGAGCTGGCTCTGAATGGGCAACTAAAGCGGCATCGTCTGCAAAGAATAGTTCACGGACAAGTTTCTCTTGTGTCTTGGTGTGAGCTTGCAGGCGCCTCAGATTGAAGAGACTGCCATCCGTGCGGTACCGGATGTAAACAGCATCTTCACTACCGAAAACACATCCCTAACAGGTTTACACTACGCAGCCCGCTGAACCAATTACTGCAGAAAGATCCAACATGGTATTGATTGGAACACAGAAACTAAGTACACAGTCGATCAACGAAAGGAAATACTAACGCCAGCAAATAAGGTGCTGATCCACTACGACTCGAATAAAGAAGTTACACTCGTTGTGGATGCTTCACCAGTGGGACTAGGAAATCACAGGAAAAGGTGAGCAACCAGTAGCGTTTGCTTCGCGAACATTTAACCACAAGCCAACGCAATTAAGCCCAACTAGAAAAAGAAGGATTGGCAATCATTTTTGGTGTAAAAAAATTCCACCAATATCTTTACGGAAAAAAATTCACCCCAATCACTGACAACAAACCTCCTAGTTTAATCCATATAATAGACCATATGAGCTGCGGCCAGAATTCAAAGATGGGCCATGCTTATAACTATGATATAAAACATAAATCTGGAACACTCAATGCATGCCGCTACCCGAAACAGAGCAACGAGAAGAAATTATTAAATGGACTGGAGAGGCAGCAGCCATCAACCAAGAACAACTTCAACAACTGCCCATTACAGCCCAGATGATCGCAAAGGAAACCCAACAAGGGGCAACATTAAGCAAGATCCTATACTTCACCCTTAATGGGTGGCCCGCATCTGAAGTCATTCCAGAAGATCAAAACCTTACCACACACCCTGCCGTGAACTATCAGTCGAAGAAGGATATTTACTATGGGGCACCCGTACAATTATTCCAGCCAACTGGCAAACTACACCACAATCAACTGGGAATGGTACTGGGCCTGACGCACGTCTGGTGACCCTCCTAGATAGAGACATTGAAACAACAGTAAGAGAATGCAAGGTACGTCAGTCAATGCAGCCAAAAATGCCACAAGCCGAAGCTAACCCATGGAAATGGCCGCCCAAACCCTGGCATCGGATTCATGTAGACTTCGCTGGACCATTCATGGGTGAGACTTTCCTCATAGCTGTGGACGCTCACTCCAAATGGCCAGTAGTTTCACAGCTGAAAAATACCAAAGCAGATCCCACGATTGACTTTCCCACTTGTGGATCGCCTCATCAATTAGTTACAATGGACCTCAATTTACATCAGAACATTTTTTTTAAATGTATGCGCGACAACCATATCGGACATATTTTGTCCACACCCTATCACCCAAGAACTGATGGGGAGGCAGAACCTTTTGGACAAACATTCAAAAAAGCAATGAAAACCATGAAACTTCTGAATGTCTTCTGGACACACAAAATCACAGATTTCCCATTGGGATACAGAAACACGCCGCATTCTACCACAAAACGCACCCCAGCAGAACTAATATTTGGCCGCAACCTGTGGACCAGGCTGTCCACAGTTCATTCAGATCTGGGTTTCCGATTGCAAAAATCAGCATCGCCACAGACCTCACCTAGAACATTAGAAGTGAGTGAGAGAATTCTGGTACAAGATTATAGACAATGTAAAGACCCAGGGGTGGTAGGAGCAATCTTACAAAAATTGAGCCCTTGCTCAAACTCTGTTCTAGTGAGGGACAGATTGTTGAAGTGACACATTGACCAATTACAAGCATTGACTGACACTAAGGTCCATGAACTGCCTCATGAGCTGGAGGAGGTGGAACCAGACCTGCCATGGCCTGCCCTGACCACCCCACCCCTCAGACCAAGTGAGGAGGGGGCAGAGGCGGTCGCAGAGCTGAGCAATCCAGTAACTGAGACACGCAGCCAGGAGGGCAGCAAAGACGGGCAGTTGCCACCAAAGGTCAGTGAAGGTGGGTAGTCGCCACCAACTCGACCGCTGACCTGACGTATCTACAGGTCCCGAGCAAAGACCGGCAAAGTAAATCACACCAAGGCAGTCCAAAAGAGAAAGAAGACCACCTGAACGCTTTAAGGACTATGTGACCTGATTATTATTAAATATTTTCCCTTCTATAATTCTAATTACTCATAAGATGTATTCTAATTCTCACTTGTAGTCCTGGGCCTGATGTAATCTTATTAGTTCGAAGGAGCCCAATCAGCATTTACTGTATGGGCGGGTGGGGGGGGAAGAGTGCTGGGTATAAGCCCGCTCTCTGGACATTATGACCCCCACGTCATGATGTCACCCTTCCAGATATATATAACCCTGTGTGTCAGTAGCCAGGTTGGTGTAATAGAAGTAAAGGATGAGAAAGCATCAGGTCTCCGAGTCTTAATGGTGTGAGTGCACACACAACAGATATTGTGACAGATAATGTTATATTTTATATTGCACGTAGATATGTTTTAAAGGAGATAAGTTGTGGCAGGTTTATTAGTGTAGGTCACAAGCAAACACTTCAAAACAGATCTCATTTAAAATGCCAGAGCTCCGTTCTACCCAAACAGTCCAGACTCTGAGTACCTTTGCAAAAACTTTGAGGAACGCCTATAAGGACTTCACAAGTAGGTGTTAATTGGACATTCTGTAGAGTAATGGATTATTGTTTTGGAAAGTTACAGATGAACAGACTCAGAAGTTTGGGTCCAGAGCTGCAGTCTGTCTGAGTGCAGTTGGCTGTTCTAAGAGGGTCATGTGGTTTTCTCTGAGTGAGAGAGAGAGAGAATTCAGTTCTACAGTTCAGCAGCATCAGCTGGGACTGGAAAAGAAAAGGACAAGCTGACAAGCTTGTGGAAAAACCCCATTTGGAAGACGGGTTGTGAGTTCTTAGTTCAGCCTGGTCAAACCCCTTGTGGTCCATACAAGAGGAGGGGACTGGCTGCATAATGTTTCATTTGAAATAAGGAAAACAAAAAGGAACTCTGTAGTGACCTGAAAGAAAGAGGTTATCATCTGGAAAACCCTAATCGGGCAAGTTTCTTCGGCAAGGCACTGACGTGGCTGATCAGAAGGAATCAATTTGCGTCCAACGAGCATCAAATCTCTCTCTCTGAAAACTGACAAGAATCTTCCTGAACAGTAACCATTTATCTTTCAAGCACCAAAGCCTAGTGAACTTTATACATGTTAAATTCTGTGCACAGTATAAGAATTGCCTGCAACCAGTGAACTTGGAGGAATGAGAAGTGAGATTGGACTTTGAATCAAAGAATCTCTCTGAACTTACACACACATTATATACACGTGTGCTTATAATTAGAAGGGGGTTAAGTTAGGTTAATAGTAATAAGTTAAAGTTTGTTCCTGTTTTCATGTTTAAAGATAATTAAAAGCAACTTTTTTTAAGTAACCATTTGCCTTGGTGAATTTCTATTGCTGCTGGGTTTTGGGGTCCCCTTCACCTCCTATGCATGCTGAGAGCCCAACTGAGTTCCTTCAGCACTTCTGTGTGCTTTAGCTTCAAGTTAGTTAGCTATACTGGTGAGAAAGCTTTCACATTTAACTCACTGTGTAGAAAACGTTAAGCAGCTTGGAAGTGTACAGAATCGGGTTTTACAGGATGATCTGTAACAATGAAGTGGTGGACGTTTACAGAGAGCAGCAGGTATTGCCGAGAGTTTGCAACTGGAACTTTGTCCAAAGGCTATCAGCTGACTTGCGGAGCCTTCAAACGACCAGCACTAGCGGCGAGTTGCCTCGAGAGTTCCGGTCAGTTCAATTGGAGCATAAACAGCTGCTTGGGCAGATCCGCCCCTCACCTGGACCCATTCAGGTTCGAGCCCAACATCTGGGAACAGTTGGAGTTTGCATCGTCTTCATCACAAGGTGTAGGAGCAGAGCAGGTCATTCGGCCCATCGAGTCTGCTCCACCATTCCATCATGAGCTGATCCATTCTCTCACTCAACCCTGACCTTTCAGATAGCTGTTAGTCTCTGTCTTAATTAGCACCTCATTACAGGAAGGGCATGGAAGCTATGGAGAGGGTGCAGAGGAGATTCACCAGGATGTTGCCTGGATTGGAAAATAAGTCTTATGAAACAAGGTTAGCAGAGCTGGGACTTTTCTCTTTGGAGTGAAGAAGGATGAGAGGAGACTCAATGGAGGTCTACAAGATTCTTGGAGGCATAGATAGGGTGGACAGCCAACACCTTTTTCCCAGGGTGGGAGTAGCAAGCTCCAGAGGGCACGTGTACAAAGTGAAGGAAGGGAAGTTTAGGGAAGATGCCAGGGTAGGTTTTTTTTAAATGTAGAAAGTTGTGGGGGCCTGGAATGCCTTGCCGGGGTGGTGGTTGAGGCTGGAACACTGGGGGAATTTAAGAGAAGGCTCAGAAAGGCTCATGGATGGAAGAAAACTAGAGGGTGATGAGGTAAAAAGGGTTTAGTACTGTTTTTTTTGGTAGGAATATATAGGTTGGCACAACATCAAGGGCCTGAACTGCACTGTAAGTTCTATCAACCTACTCTACAACAATCTAACCCTTCCCAGCTTCACACCCTCTAACCCTTTATTTTTCTTGCATCCATGTGCCCGTCTGAGAGCCTTCTGCATGCCCCTATTGAACCAGCCTCCACCACCAGAGTGGGAACACAGAGTGAACAAAGGGCAGACTGGCAGTAGAAGGTCCGTGGGAGGGGTAATTTGGGCCATTACTACAAAGGAATAGATGCAGAAGAAGGCTTTTCAGCCCACTGAGTCTGCGCCACCATTCCATCCTGAGCTGATCCATTCTCCCACCCCAGCCCTTCTCCTCATAACCTTTGATACCCTGACTATTCAGAGACCCATCTATCTCTGCCTTAACTACACCCAACGACCTGGTGTCCACCACTGCCCGTGGTGGCAAATTCCAGAGGTTCACCACTCTCTGGCTGAGGAAATTCCTCCACATCTCTGTTTTAAATGGGTGCCCTCTTAAATTTATTTAAATAGTCATACAGCAGAATAACAGGCCCTTTCGGCCCATGAGCCTGTGCTGTCCAATTGACTCCCCTAACTGCCACATCTGCTCTATTCAGACCTTTCAACATTCAAAATCTGAGGCCCCCCCCTCCACGAGCCAAACTTTATGTTTTGGGATGTCAGGGGAAAATAGGCTCCCTGCGTATTCAACAAGGCTCTGTTTGAAGGCATCCAATGGTGCGGCTGGGTGACACCATGTGACCAACCTCTGAACTTGTTGGACATTACTCTGAATTAGACCCAAGCACAAGATCCAGAGGCCTGAGGTCCCCACTACACAATGGTTCCGCCGTGGTTTGCATACTTTCTCCGAAGGCTGATGCCCCCCACCCCCCCCCCCCACTATCTCGATAACATTTTGCAGGAGTTTAACTGAGAGTGTCCTGTCCGGCCACATCATTGGGCGAGACAGTAGCTGCAAAGCCTTGGAGTATATACAGAGGATCATCAAAAAGCCCGAGAAGATCCCTGAGGTCTCCCTTTCCTCTATACACGACTTTCACTGGGAGCGTCACTTAAATAAGGCTCAAAAAATTAGTGAGGACCTCCACCATCCAGCACACACCATCTTTGAACCCCACCATCAGGAAGGAGGTACAGGAGCATCAAAATCAGGATGGCCAGGCTGGGGAATAACTTCTTCCTGCAGGCTCTGAGATTGATGAACGGTGTTCTGTAATTGAGTAAATGATACCAAAATATTAATTTTATGTTACATCTGTATGTAGATGTGTTTGAGCGGTGCATACACCGTGGCTTGGAAGGACCACTGTTAAGTCCAGTTAGATATGTCCTGCTTTGCAACAGCTACTGAGCTCTTGGACCTCCCCAGACTACCCCAACTGTGAACATTAGGTGGCCACATAACTGAAACACAGAATCTCAGAACACCACAGCACAGAAACTGACCCTTTGGCCCTTCAACTCTGTGCTGAACCATTACCAAGCCTCGTCCCACTGACCTGCATCCATGTTGATCAGATCAGATTCTATTTATTGTCATGTAATAAAATAGAGATGCAATATTACACAAAATATTTGCCATTTGCATTGCCTTTCAGTCAGAGGAAGAGAAGCAAAAGAGAGGCCCTTCAGAAGTGCTGAGTGTCCGTCCCCACTATGCACAAGTCCACTATACGCAAGTGTGTGTGTGTGTGTGTGTGTGTGTGTGTGTGTGTGTGTGTGTGTGTGTGTATGTGTGTGTGAACCGAAACCGTTGCAGTTTGGGTATAATTCTGAAGAGATGATTTTAAGGTTTGGTCAGTTTTGTTTTGAAAATTAAATTCTTTCCACTATTGCTCAACAGCCGATTATGAAATAGGTGCGAGTCATCAGACTTCTCAAAACTCACAAACTTCTTTTAGAGTGGTTTTCAGAGAATTGTTTCTTCATACGAATGATTTCCCCCTCTTGCGTGGAGGTTTCAGTACTTGTGTTTTCTTCCATGGTGATTTCACAAACCCAGGCAAATGTTACACAAAGTGACCATTTAAAAATGGTTATGTTTCAAATACAAGATTAATTTTCCTTTCTTAATCAACAGTGATCATTTCAATAGACACGATGACTGTCCTCTCTTTTCGAGACAGTCGGAAGTGGCTAATTTCTTCAAAGCCACTTTTTCGGTGTTCTTCCCTTTCACAAGGAGGACACAAGCAGCCTTTTGTTTCTGCATTTCAATCCAGTGTCACCTACTGGATAGCCAGGTGTCGTCTGGCTTCAGTTTGAAATGAGTTCCTTAATATTCAAAAATTCTTTCTGTTTTGAAGTGTTTTGACCACATGGCATGGCATAATTCCTGTCTTTTGAAGTTTATCTCTCCCAAAGGTTTTACGAACCAATGCCTCCGATAAGTTTGCTGACCATAAGCAAAAGTCTGATTCTGTTTCTACCATCTGAGCCTCCATTCTAACAATATTGGTAAACAAGCCAAGAGCCTTTTGTTTAATTAGACATCCTCCATGAGCAACCCCATTGTCCAAGATATTCCTGTGAACAAACATTTCTAGTTTTATTGGGGTTTCTTATCAGACATTGTGATGCCAAAAATTCTTTCTCTTTCTGTGTCCAAACCTACAAAAATAACTTTACTAAAACATATACATTTTATAACTAAAGATTAATGTTAACACAACTCCGTCATACAGTTGAACCTGCTCTGCCAATCAATGTGATCATGGCTGATCTGATGGCTCCAACTACCTGCCTTTTCTGCATGTCCATCACTGTGTAAAAATCTATCCAACCTTGTCTTAAATCTATTTTCTGAGGTTGCCTCCACTGCTTCAATGGGCAGCAAATTCCACAGATTCACCACCCTCTGGGAAAAGAAGTTCCTCCTCTTCTCCACCCTAAATCTACTATCCTGAATCTGCATGCTATGTTGCTGGAGTTGGAGCTGGAGTTAGATGAACTCCAGATCATTCAGGAGGCAGAGGGGGTGATTGACAGGAATTACAGGGACATTATTAAACCCAAAAGGCAGGAGGAGGGTAGATGGGTGGCAGTCAGGAAATGGAAAGGGAACAGACAGGCAGTGCAGGGCATCCCTGTGGCTGTCCCCCTCAATAACAAGTATGCTATTTTGGATATTGTTGTGGGGGGTGGTGGGGGAACCATTACCTGGACAAGCCAGAGATCAAGTTTCTGGCACAGTCTGGTCCTGTGGCTAAGAAGGGAAGGGAGGAGAAGAGGTGAGCTGTAGTGATCAGGGATTCCATAGTTAGAGGGAGAGATAAGAGGTTCTGTGGAGGAGATTCTGTATCCCAGATGGTATATTGCCTCCCTGGAGCCAGGGTCCGAGATATCTCAGCTCGAGGTCACGGCATTCTCAGGAGGGAGGGTGAGCTGCCAGATGTCGTGGTCCATGTAGGGACCAACGACATGGGTAGGAAGGGTGAGGAAATCCTGGAAGGACAGTTCAGGGAGATGGGTGGTAGATTGAAGGACAAGACTTCCAGGGTTGTGATCTCAGGATTTGTGCCCGCGCCATGTGCCAATGAGGGGAGAAATGAGAGGATGGTGCAGCTTAACATGTGGCTAAAGACCTGGTGCAGGAGGGGGGGCTTCAGGTTTCTGGATCTTTGGGCTCCCTTCCAGGGAAGGTGGGACCTGCTCCAACGGGACGGTTTGCACCTGAACTGGAGGGGGGCTAGCATCCTTGTGGGAAGGTTTGCTCGTGCTGCTCTGGTGGTTTTAAACTAGATTTGCAGGGGGAGGGGAACCAGAGGGCCAGAGCAGATAGAGGAGTGGAGGAGGGAAAAGATAATGTGAAAATTACATGCACCGTTAGAGTCAATGGGTTGTGCGTGGTGGAAATGTTCTCAGGGGCATCTATTTCAGTGCAAGGAGTATTGCAGGAAAGGCAGATGAGAGAGCATGGATTGGCTCATGGATTTATGGCATTGTGGCCATTAGTGAAACTTGGTTGCAGGAGGGGCAGGACTGGCAGCTCAATGTTCCGGGCTCCGTTGCTTTAGATACGATAGAACTGGGAAGAAGGGGGAGGAGTGGCATTGCTCGTCAAGGAAAATATCACAGCCGTGCTCAGGCAGGTCAGACCAGAGGGCTCGTCTACTGAGGCTATATGCGTGGAGCTGAGGAACGGGAAAGGTATGACTACACTCATGGGGTTGTGTTATAGACCGTCCAATAGTCAGCGAGAATTGGAGAAGCAAATCTGTAGAGAGATAGCATACAGCTGCAGGAAACATAAGGTTGTGATAGTCGGGGATTTTATATTTTCACATATTGACTGGGAATCCCATCCTGTAAAAGGACTGGATGGCTTGGAGTTTGTCAAATGTGTTCAGGAAATTTTTCTAAATCAATATTTTGTGGTACCAACTAGAAAGAGTGTAATACTGGATCTCCAATTAGGGAACAAAACAGGACAGGTGACAGAAGAACATTTTGGGTCCAGTAATCATAATGCCATTAGTTTCAAGTCATTTATGGAGAAGGATGGGTCTGGGCCTCGGGCTGAGATTCTAAATTGGACAAAGGCCAATTTTGAGGAAATGAGAAAGGATCTAGAATGTGTGGATTGGAATAAGTTGTTTTCAGGCAAGGACGTGAGAAGTAAGTGGAGGTGAAATTTTGAGAATACAGAGTTTGTATGTTCCTGTCAGGATCAAAGGCAGGGTTAGAAGGTATAGGGAACCTTGGTTTTCGAGGGATATTGGGGATCTGGTTCAGAAGAAGAAAGAGTTATCTAACAGGTATAAGTAATACGAGGTGCTTTCACACTTGCGTTCCACTAAATTGGCCGTTCAGTGTCCTGGGATAGGAATGGGAGTTTGGGTTTTCACACTGGACCACTCCCAACTGGGACACTGAACGCTTTCACACTTTCAAGGAGCCATCCCCGGGGTTAGGACTGTTCTACCTTCTACCAGTGATGTCATGAAGCATCAAGCAATGGTGGACCTGCCCTCAATCCTGATCAATGTATTATGAACATAATTAATCATGTCTAATTATAACATAATTAAGCTTTACGTACAGCACAGTATGAGTTCTTCAGCCCCTGTTGTTGTTGTGCCGACCTCTATAAACTTTATAAGGGATCGTGGGAAAGTGCCAGCAATAAACAGTAATAGTGGACAATTTTTAAACAGGGTGGGAAAGTTGGTAGGACTATCACACACAATAAAGAAATACTGTGGGGGAAAAAGCAATGGCAGATCTGCTCTTCCAGAATGCCGTGCTGCAGAGAAAGGGCTGTATTCATGGCTGCATTCATGGAGGGATTTCTCTGCTGCACGGCATTCTGGGAAGTCAGGTCCGCCATTGCTTTTTCTCCACGTTGCCTGATTGCAATGCCAGAGTCTAAAGACACCAGGGATTCTACTAGGGGTCGGGACCGTCAATCCCCGCCATGAGATGACATCATCTGATACTGGCGTTGAGCTGATGTTGCTTTCACACTAGATACTTTAAAGGCCAATTCACCGTTAATTCCTGGGATCACTTGCAAGTGTGAAAGTGGCTATGGAGCAAGTGAGGTACTTGGGGAATAAAAAAATTCAGGTAAACCTCAAGAAAGAAATCAGGAAGGCTAAAAGAAGACACGAGGTTGCTTGGGCAGACAATGTGAAGGAAAATCCTAAGGGTTTCTACACATATATTAAGAGCAAAAGGATAGTAAGGGAAATCCCATTGAAAATCAGAGTGGGAGGCTTTCATATGGAGCCAGAGATGGGGGAGATCTTAAATGTTTTTTTTTCCATCAGTATTCAGTCAAGAAATGGGCACAGAGTCGAGGGAAGTAAGGAAAACAAGCAGTGAGATCACGGAACCTGTACAGATTAAGGAGGGGGAAGTGCTTTCTGTCATAAAGCAAATACGGGTGGATAAATCATCAGGACCTGATGAGATATTCCCTCAGACCTTGAGGGAGGCTGGTGTAGAAATTGCAGGGGCTCTGGCAGAAATATTCAAAATGTCCAGAGGATTGGAGGGTAGCTCACATTGTTCCATTGTTTAAAAAAGGCTCCAAAAGTAATCCTGGAAATTATATCCCAATGAACCTGATGTCAGAAGTAGGTAAATTATTGGAAGTCTTCTTTGGATTGCCAGGGACTGAATAGGAATAGTCCACAAGGCTTTGTGCCTGGTAGGTCATGTTTAACCAATCTTAAAGAGCTTTTCGAGGAGGTTACCTGGAAAGTTGACAAAGGAAAGGCTGTGGATGTTGTCTACACGGACTTTAGTGAGGGCTTTGACAAGGTCCCACATGGAGGTTAGTCAGGAAGGTTCAGACGCTGGATATTCATGGTGAAGTAGTGAAAATGGATTTGATGATGGCTGGATGGGAGAAGCCAGAAAGTAGTGGTGGATGATTCTTCTCAGACTGGAGGCCTGTACCTCAGGGATCGGTGCTGGGACCATTGTTGTTTGTCATCTGTATCAATGATCTGGACGATAATGGATAAATTGGATCAGCAAGTTTGCAGATGATACTAAGATTGGAGAAGTTGTGGTCAGTGAAGAAGGTTCTCAAAGGTTCAGAGGGATCTGGACCAGCTGGAAACATGGGCTGAAAAATGGCAGATGGAATTTCATGCAGACAAGTGGGAGGTGTTGCATTTTGGAAGGACAAACCAAGAAAGGTCGTACATGGTGAATGGTCAAGCAATGAGGAGTGCGGTAGAACAGAGGGATCTGGGAATACAGGTACATAACTCCCTGAAAGTGGTGTCACAGGTGGACAGGGTTGTAAAGAGAGCTTTTGGCACATTGGTCTTCATAAATCAAAGTATTGAGTCCAGGAGTTGGGGTGTTATGGTAAAGTTGTATAAGTCATTGGTGAGGCCAAATTTGGAGGATTGGGTGTAGTTTTGGTCACCGAACTACAGGGAAGATATCAATAAGATAGAAAGAAGGCAGAGAAGATTGACTAGGACGTTACAGGGAAGGGTTAAACAGGTTAGGACTTTATTCCCTGGAGCGTAGAAGAATGAGAGAGAAATGATCGAGGTATTTAAAATTATGAGGGGGACAGACAGAGTAAATGTAGGTCGGCTTTTTCCACTGAGGGTCGGTGAGATACAAACCAGAGGACAAGGGTTAAAGGTGAAAGGCAAATTATTTAGGGGGAACTATTTCATCACAGAGAGTGGTGGGCGTGTGGAATGAGCTGCCAGCTGAAGTGGTGAATGTGGGCTCAATTTTAACATTCAAGAAGAATTTGAACAGATACGTGGATGTGGGGTATGGAAGGATATGGACTGGGTGCAGGTCAGTGGGACTCTGAATAAATGGTTTGGCACAGACTAGAGGGGCCAAGGGAGCCTGTTTTTGTGCTGTAGTGTTCTTTAATTCTAAAAGAAACAAATTACCTTGTCTACCTCATCTATGCCTTTCATAATTTTGTACATTTCTATAAAATCCTCCCTTATTCTAAATTCTAGTGAGTTCAGTCCCAGATGATTCAATCTCCCCTCAGTGGCTAACCCCTTCATCCCTGGAATCAACATCGGGATCCTCCTCTGCATCTCCTCCAAAGCCAATACATCCTTCCTCGAGTAAGGAGACCAGAACTCCCAGTGTCCTCTGGTATATATTCCACCAAACCTAATTTACTTAATTTACTCTGTCAATCCCCCTCATAATTTTAAATACCTCAATCAAATCTCCCTTATTTCTCTAATCTGTGCCGAACCATTTTGTTTGCCTCGTGCCACTGACCTGCACCCAGTCCATCGCCCTGCATGCCCCTCCCATCCGTGTATCTGTCCACATTCTTCTTAAATGTTAAAATTGAGGCCGCAATTATCCTTGTAAATCTGTCTTATTGACATCTTTCTTGTAGTTCGGTGACCAAAACTGCACACAATCCTCCACATTTGGCCTCACCAAATGTACTAAATGCAATTAAAAATTTCTGACATATCCTTGCCCCATTAGTACATGGTAATTATGTCCCTTACGAAGCTGTAGCAAAAATTTCAGCTTCTTGATATAGATGGCAATATAATCAGTGAGATAAGTGTAGTCACACGGATCACATAGAAATGCAGTTCACAAGCTAGGACACTCCCTGCTGGTGGAGCCTTGGAGCAGGACCAATTGGATTATGGTCAGTTTGTCAAAGACGGATTTAACCATCATGTCAGGGCTGCAAAGGACATCTAGTGGGAGATTTACTAATAGCATTCCCTCGTGTGTGAGCCATTGATTCAAGTTCAAGTTTATTATCATCCAAGTACAACCCAACGAAACAGCGTTATCTGGTCCTCAAGGCAAAACACATAGACACAGAACCAGACATAACACAGAGACAGACAACCAATACATATACAGGACAAGTATACATATATAAAAATAAAATAAATACTATTTAATAAATAGTAGATCTCGGATGGTCAGTGTGAGCAGTTCCTTTGGTTGTTCAGCATTCTCACTGCCCGTGGGAAGAAGCTGTTCCTCAGCCTGGTGGTGTTGTCTCCGATCCTCCTGGATCTCTTCCCCGACGGGAGCAGCTGAAAGATGCTGTGGGTCTGGTGGAAGGGGTCCTCAATGATTTTGCACCCACTCTTCATACAACGATTCCTATAGATCACGTTGATGGGGGGGGGGGAGGGGGAGGAAGAATCCAGTGATCCCCTCTGCTGCTCTTTTGATCCTGTGGATTGACCTCTGATCCATTTCTCTGTGGCAACCAAACCCACACTGTGATGCAGCCGGCCAGGAAGTTCTCAATAGAGCTCCTATAGAAGGTTGACATAATGGTGGCCAGTAGCCTTGCCCACTTCAGTCTTCTCAGGCACTGTTGTGTCTTCCTGAATACACGAAGAGATGTTGAGTGTCCATGATAGGTCATTAGTTAAGTGAACTCCAAGGAACTTGGTGTCTCCGCTCTCTCCACTACAGAGTTGTTGATGTGTGGTGGAGGGTGGTCGTTCCTGGACCTCCTGAAGCCCACAATCGTCTCCTTCATCTTGTCCACATTGAGTCCCAGATTGTTACCCTTGCACCACGTCACGAGATTTTCCGCCTCTTCTCTGCAGTGCGAACAATCATTGAATTGCTGTAGCAAAGCCAAGAACTTCAGCTGGCTGCAGAATGCTGAACATGTGGAGCAGTGTCTTGGGCCCTGTCTCTCAGGGAAAGCTTCCCTTGCTTGGCTTGACCCCAGATAAAATTAACCCATGAATGCACGGGCCACGAAGGAGAATAGATTAATGTCCGGATAAAATGACCCAGGTCTGGGAAATGACAGCAACATTTCCCCGTGATCACCACAAGGCCATTGGCTTGTGGAGTTTCAGCCAAATCCTTCCAACTTAACACAAATGAGTGGCAAGGTTAGCACAACGCAGTTATAGCGCCAACACTCGGGACTGGGGTTCCTATCCCGCTCCAGCCCAACTTCAGTTGAGGGGCATTTGGCGATGGGACAGATTTCTAGCACGTGCCTTTTCCATTATTGATTGTGGAGAGAGAGTTGCAACCATTGTCACACAGAAACAGGCCCTTCAGCCATCTAGTCTGTGCCAAACTATTATTCTGCCTTGTCCCATCGACCTACATCTGGTCCATGTACCTTGATACCCCTCCCATCCATGTAACGGTCCTAAGTTTTACTTAAATGTCAAACTGTAGCTCGCATTCACCACTTCAGCTGGCAGCTCGTTCCACACCCCCACCACTCTCTGCATGAAGAGGTTCCCCCTAATATTTTCCCTCTCACCCTTAACCCACGTCCTCTAGTTCTTCCCTCACCCAACCACAGTGGGAAAAGCCTGTGGAATTTTCTCTTTCTATAATTTTCTATACCTTTATCAAATCTCCCTTGATTCTCTGATGCTCCAGGGAATGAAATCAGAATCAGAATTTATTGTTATGAACACGTGACAAAATTCTGTGCCATCACTGCTGAAGTTCACATTTCAAAAATAAATAAATTGTGGAAGAGGAGAAAGTGAGGTAGTGTCTGTGGGGCCATTTCCAAGAGGTGATTTGCTATGTCATGTCTACAGATGTATCGTGGAGAACATTTTGGCTGGTTGCATCACAGCCTGGTAGGGAGATGCCAATGGACAGGACAAGAATAAACTCCAGAGGGTTGTTAACTTGACCTGCGCCATCACAGGCACCAGACTTCACTTCACTGAGGATCTCTACATGAGGCAGCGTCTTAAAAAAAGCAGCCTCCATCCTCACCCAGGCCATCACTCTGCTACCATCGGAGAAAAGGAACAGGAGCCTGAAGACGAGCACTCAGTGGCACAAGGACAGCTTCTTCCCCTCCGTCATCAGCTTCCTGAATAATCAAGGAACCACAGACACGGCCTGACTTTATGACTTTTTGTGCACTGTTTTGATTTATTGCTGTAAGGTGGTTATAATACGAATGTTTGCCCTGTGACGCTGCCACAAAACAAAACATGAATCATTGATCATTCAGAAATCTGACGGCAGAAGGGAAGAAGCTGTCCCTGTACAGTTGGGTGTTCGTCTTCAGGGCCCCAACCAGCTTAACCTTTCACTGTAACTCAGTTCCTCAAATCCCGATCTTGATCTAGCCAAGTCCAACACTCTCCTCTGTGGGGGGTGAACTTTAATGAAAAAGCTGTTTTCCACATCTCGAATTTCTTCCACAGCTTCTACTAATTATGCCTTCAAGGATTTCTGTGTTTACATCCAGACTGGTCTTCAACCTTCTGCAGCCGCTAAACTGATCACAGCTTGTCCTGTACTTGACCACACGCAGGTCCTAACTAAACCCTGGGGACGACTTGGAAACTGAGAACCAGCTGGCAGGAAGGGAATATGGGTCAAAGATGAATTCGTAAAGCCAAACAATCTGCTCAAAGGGAGGAGCAGCGTCACCGAGTTTGGGAGGCAATGGTTAGGTGTCACGGTTGGCGCTGGGCTGTTACAGCGCCAGCGACCCGGGTTCGAATCCGTGCTGTCTGTAAGGAGTTCGTATGTTCTCCCCGTGTCTGCGAGGGTTTTCCCTGGGGGATTGTTCAAAATTGTAGGTGAATTGGATGTGATTGGGCGGCACGGGCTCGTGGCCTGGAAGGGCCAGTTACTGTGCTTTATGTCTAAATTTATTTTTAATTTAAAAATGTTTCAGGCCTGCCACTCTAATATTTGCCCTCCACTGTCTCCCTCACCTTTAACACGTCCTCCAGTGTCTGACAGTCTGACCAAAGACTGCAGTCACCGTAGACCAAGTAAAAGACACAATGTTGAAGAAACTCAGCTGGTCAAACAGGGAGGCAGAGGGAAGGAGGTGGGGAGTGGAGGGAAGGAGGTGGGGAGCGGAGGGAAAGAAGACAGGGGTGGGGGAGGGAAGGGAGGGGGAAAGGAGAGCAGGTTAGCAGAAACCAGAGACATTTTTCGACACCTTGATGAAGGGCTCAAGCCCTAAACATTGGTTCTCTATCTTTCTTTGCTACATAAAGGCACTGTTTGACCTGCTGAGTTTCTCCAGCGTCGTGTTTTTACTTCAACCATGGAGTCTGCAGACTTTTGTGCTTTAATCCTAGTAAATCATCTCTGCACTCTGCGAGTATGTCTATCCGTGGCCTCGTGAACTACCCCACCAAGACCACCCGTAAATTGGAGGAACGACACCTGATTCTCTGCTTAGGCCCCTCTCCAGCAGGACAGCATCAACTTCTCCAGTTTCTGCCAACTGCTCTCCTTTTCACCCCCCCCACCCCATCAGCTCTCCACCCCCCTTCCCTCGCTGTTCACTGAGCTATCCCTCCTCCCCCTGCTCGCTGCTGTCCCCTCCCTCCCTTCTCCACCTATCACCTCCTGCCTTTGCGACCACGCCTCCCGCCCACTCTTTTGTTCGGACGCCTGCTGACATCTTTCCACACCTTGATGAAGGGCTCAAACCCAATACATCATTTAAGTAATTTTATCTTTGCTATATAAGGGATACTGGTGTTGGTGCTGTGCAATTGATCATGGGTAGATATGGGATGGATTGAAAATGATGCTGGAGAAATTATATTGGGGAACAAGGAGATGCAGAGGAATTAAGTGAGTATTTTGGGTCAGTCTTCACTGAGGAAGACAAAAGCAATGTACCTGATAGAGGTCTCAGGGAATAGAATTAAGTACCATCCGGATTACTAGAGAGATGGTGCTTAGTAAGCTGAATGGACTGTAGGTAGATACGTCTCCTGGACCGGGTGAAGTGCACCCATGGGTTCTGAAGGAGGTGGCTTTGGGGATTGTGGAGGCATTGGAATTGATTTTTCAGAAATCAACAGACAGCCATAATTCCAGAGGATTGAAAGGTCACAAATGTGGTTCTACTGTTTAAAAAAGGAGGGAGGCAGAAAAAAGGAAATTATGGGCCTATTAGTCTGACGTCAGTAGTTGGAAAGTTATTGGAGTCGATCCTCAAGGATGAGGTTATGAAATACCTCAAGGTGCATGACATGATAGGTCCAGGCAGGACCTTCCCACCTATTGGGTGAACAAGGGAGAGGCTGTGGATGTTGTGTATTTGGATTTTCAAAAGGCTTTCGAACAGATGCCGCATTAGAGAGCCCATGGAATTCCAGGAATTAGATTAGAAAGGGAGGAGCATTGGCTGATAGGCAGGAAGTAAAAGGGTGGGAATGAAGGGATCCTGTTCCGGTTGTTTGCCGGTTACGAGTGGCGTTCCACGGGGGTCGGTGTTGGGACTGCTTCTTTTTACAATGTGTATCAATGATTTAGATTATGGACTGAATGGTTTTGTGGCCAAGTTTGCAGATGACACCAAGATGGGTGGTGGAGTAGGAAGTGTTGAAGAAACTGAAAGGTTTGGACAGTTTGGGTGAGGAACAAAGAAACAGCCAATGAGATCCAATGTTGAGAAATGTACGGTTAGACATTTTGGATGAGGAAATAAACAGGCAGATTATTATTTAGATGGGGAGAAAATTCAAAATTCGCAAGTGCAAAGGTACTTGGGGGTCCTCGTGCAGGATAACCTAAAGTTTAATCACCAGGTTGGATCGGCAGTAAAGAAAGCGAATGCTATGTTGGCCTTCATTTCAAGGGGAATAGTGTATCAGAGTAAAGAGGTGTTGATGAGGCTCCGTGGGGCACTGGGGAGACCCCATTTGGAGTAACTCTGTGCAATTTTGGGCCCCTTAGATGGGATGTAATGATGTTGGAGAGAGTACAGAGAGGATTTACCAGGATGATTCCAGGAATGGAAGGGCTAATGTATGACGAACGTTTAGCGGCTCTCAGACTCTATTCTTTGGAGACTAGAAGAAGGAGAAGGGATCTCATAGAAACATTCTGAATATTGAAAGGAATGGACAGAGTCAATGTGAATAAGATGTTTCCCTTGGTGGGTGAATCCAGGACAAGAGGACACAGACTTAGAATGAGAAGGGACCCATTTAAAACAGAGAGGAGGAGAAATTTCTTTAGCCAGAGGGTAATAGATATGTGGAATTCATTGCCACATACAGCTGTGGAGGCCCCATCATTGGGAGAGTTTAAGGGTGAGATTGATAGGCATCTAATCAGTAAGAGGATCAAAGGATATAGGGAAAAGGCCAGAATTTGGAATGAGATGGGAGAACAGTTTAGGCCAGGGTGGATTTGCAGAGCAGATTCAATGGGCTGAATGACCTACTTCTGTTCCTTTATCTTGTGAAAAGGAGGTGCAAGGCATTCCTTCCATCTGAGAGCCTACAGGTCACCCTTGGCCAAGGTGTAGTATCTGTTTAGCCTCCCAATCAGGGTCACGTGAAGCCATGGATTGCAGATGGTGGATGGTTTTACAAGCAGGTTCTACAAATTGGAATTTCTGGTTGTAAAAGTAAAAACACTGGGCAGGGGAATCTGCTGATCAGTGGCCAGGCCAGGGTTACCCATCCAGTGTGGACACTGCATTTGAAGAAGGGAACGGAAAAAAACTTCAGTATTTTTCTCGTGTATAATCATGAGCTCAACATCAACCTTCACCAAAAGAGAACAGGGGAGAAAACAACTACAATTTGGAGGGTCAGTGATCATGAAGGATGGGAAGACTTGATTGGCCACACCCAACAGCGAGGTACCCGAATGATGTAAAGGACACTGTTTGACCTGCTGAGTTTCTCCAGCCTTGTGTTTCTACTCCAGCATCTGACCCTTCAACTGTGGGGAAATAATTCTGACTATCCACCTCATCCACATCTCCCTATTTTATAAACCTCTATCAGGTCTGTGCAGCCTCCAACGCTCCAGAGAAAGCAACCCAAGTTTGTCCAAACTGTCCCTCTAAACCATACACCATCCTGGTTCACTTCTCCTGTCCCCTTTCCAAAGCCTTCAAATCCTTCCTGTAATGGGCGACCAGAATTACACTCAGTATTCCAAGTGGAGCTTAACCAACTTGTTAACCAACATGACCTTCTCACTTATATATTCAATGTCCCACCCATTGAAGCCCGGCATTCCACAAGCCTTCTTTACCATCCTGTCTACTTGTGCGGCCACTTTCAAGGAGTTGTGAGATCGCTGAACAACCAAAGGAACCGCTCACACTAAACCATCCGAGACTCATATTCCTGAGACTCTATTTATTTGTATAGATGAATTCTTGTCCTGTATCTGTATTGTTTGTCTTTATGTGTGTCAAGTCTGGTTGTGTCTGCGTGTTTTGCACTGAGAACCAGAGAATACTGTTTCGTCAAGTTGTACTTGTGCAATCAGATGTCAATAAATGGGACGACGATGGACCTGGATCTCCAGATCTTTCTACACACCAGTACTTTAAAGTGGCTTTTCCATTAATAGCACATCTTTCTCTTACCTTTGTTGTCCCCAAAGTGCAAACACCTCACACTTGCCCGCATTAAACCTCATCTGCCAATTCTCTGCCCATCTCTGTAACCAATTTGTGTCCAGATGCATTCTTTGAAGGCTGTCAAAGAATCTTATTACCTCCAAACTTATTTACCCATTCACCTGCTTTTTCATCCAAGACATTTGTACACATCACAAACCACGGTCCCAACATCGATCCCTGCAAACCACCATGGGCCACAAGCCTCCAGGCAGAATAACACTCTTCCACTACTACCCTCTGTCTTCTATCCCAGCCAATCTATATCTAAACTATCAATTCAGGTATCAGTTTATTTGTCACCATTATCAATAAGATAATGTTCCTGCAACCCGGTTCAAACACTGCAACATACATTCAATTTTCAGAAGCCAGACAATGAGAAAGGTCACAGCTGGATGTTGTAAAAACCCACCAGTAATAGGTGAAAAAAGGTTTCCCGAATCCGAGGGGCCGTTCTGTTCATGCAGCTGGGTTTACGACCCCTTCAAGTCCTCCATGCCATCCAAGAGGCCGAGGCCCCTCTCTCCCTGCCTCCGAGCCCAGCACGGCTCCGCAATGCACACACCCCCCACTCGCACCGGTCGCCTCCTCAGAGTCCGCCACTCGGCTCTCCACTCAGCCCGACAGCAGACACTTCCAGCAAACACTTTCGGAGAACAAAAGAGCCATGCGCTGCGCCTCAGCCTCCTCCTCTCGGCCAGGCCGGAGGCTCCGGTGGGTGAGTTCTGTAGCCCTTGCAGCAGCCACTCGGATCCACTCCCATTCGGCGTGTTTCACAGGCCTGCAGCCCAATGTCCCCTTTCCTCAGATTTTTAAAAGTTGTACATGGTTCCAAAGACCTAATTTCTTTCTAATGACCTGACCTCCACGACCGCCTGTGGCAACAAATCCACAGATTCACCTGCCTCTGGCTGAAGACATTTCTCCGCATCTCTGTTCTAAGTGGACGCCCTTCCATCCTGAAGTTGTGCCCTCTTGTCCTAGACTCTCCCACCGTGAGAAACATCCTTTCTACATCTACTCTCTCCACACCTCTCAACATTCAAAATGTTTCCATGAGAAACATATTGTGGAAAGTCTACGAGTGGTTGCACCATGTCATGGTTTGGAAACTTGAATAGAATATAACAAACTTAGTCATCCAGGCTCCCATGCATGGCAGACGTCTATGTGAGGCTCTGCCTCAAGTAGGATGGCAATGGTTAGCGCTAGACCTTTACAGCACCAGAGATCAGGACCGGGGTTTGAAGCCCCCACTCTAAGGAGTTTGTACGTGTCTCACTGTGTCTGTATGGGCTTTCTCCGGGGACTCTGGTTTCCTCCCACCGTTCGAAACGCGCCGGGATAATTGGGCAGCATGGGCTCGTGGGCCCAAATAGCCTGTTACCGTGCATGAATGTCTGAATTTAAAAGTTTGAATTAATGTGATCACACTGGATCGATACTTTCATTTCCATCGGGAAGGAGGGACAGGAGCCTGAAGACGGACACCGAACAGCACAAAAACAGCTTCTTCCCCTCCGCCTTCAGATTTCAGAACCTGTGGGCACCTCCTCAGCCGTTCTCTTTTGGGCACTAGGTATTTGTTTTAAATCTTGTATTTACGAAATTATAATTTTATAGCGATGTTGAACCTCATTCTGCAACCAATGTTGCTGCAGTGCAACAGGTTTCATGAGATGTGTCCATGACAATAAACCTGATTATGATTAAACATTAATTTGAACAGTGAAATTAATCAAACAGCACTAGCCAAGAGCCAGACTATCTCAGCAATAACCACCCGACAAAATCTATATTCCAGATAAATTATATTTATATACAAATATACAAATCTATTTTACAGTGCCAGCGATCGGGGTTCGAATCCCACACTGTCTGTAAGGAGTTTGTACATTCTCCCAGTGTTTTCCACCTGGGGGCTCTGGTTTCCTCCCACTGTTTGAAACATACCGGGGGTTATTTGGGCGGCATGGGCCCGTGGGCCAAAATGGCCTGTTAATGTGCGGTAGGTCTAAATTTAAATTTAAGGTGGCCAACGTCGCTTAGGACTCCCATCATCCTCTTCTCACTGCTACTTTTGTGCAGAAGTCTTGAGCTTCAAGGCTGCATTTAAGGCAGAGATTGATAGGTTATTGATTAGCCAGGGCATCACAGGTCAAGGAGAGAGGCCAGACAGTGGGGCTGAGTGGGAAAATGGATCAGCTCATGATTGTATGGCGGGGATAACTTGATGGGCTGAATGGCCTATTTCTGCTTCAAGCTTTTATGGTCTTAAGAACAATTTCTTTCCAACAGCTATCAGGCTTTTGAACCTCCTCTTGTTGCACGAACAAAAATCTGCACTATTTAACACCACCCTATTCCTGTAACTGAATATTTATCATCGATCTTTCTCCTTTGGCTTGGCTTCGCGGACGAAGATTTATGGAGGGGTAATGTCCACGTCAGCTGCAGGCTCGTTTGTGGCTGACAAGTCCGATGCGGGACAGGCAGGCACGGTTGCAGGGGAAAATTGGTGGGTTGGGTGTTGGGTTTTTCCTCCTTTGCCTTTTAGATTAAAAAAAAAATACAAGTAGCAGGAATTGTGGTGCATACGTACAATCAACTCATAATTGACCCATACGGGCAAAGGGCTGCTGGAGACCGGCTCACGGGAACCAGGTCTCAGAGCCAGGATCCGACAGGGCGTTGAGGGCAAGGAGGGCTCCTGAAGGGGCCTTGGGCTCTGATTCCATCATGATCATGCGGGAGGTACAGATCTGGAGCTCGGGCAACCGATGGATCGAACAGGAGTCAGAGGCTGCGGGAGGGGTGGAGGCGAATCCACAGACGTGCAGTGTCTCTGAAGGGACTTTCGTTTGCTTCTCTTTCTCTTGTACCGTAGGGAGCGCCGGGGCAACACTAATGGAGGCTTTGTCTGCCTTACAGCAGGCAGAAGGCAATTTTGTGTAATATTACATCTTCTGTATGATTACACGGCAACGAAGTGCTCCAACCCCAATGAAGGGCCCTGTGAAGCTGCCGCAAAAGAATGAATTTTGTGACACATTCATGACAATAAATTCAGATTCTGAAGGAATCTTGAATAGAACATGGAAATCTACAGCACAGTTCAGGGCCTTCAGCCCATACTGTTGAGCCTTGCCTCATAAGACTTATTTTCCAATCCAGGTGACATCCTGGTAAATCTCCTCTGCTCCCTCTCTGTAGCTTCCACATCCTTCCTGGAATGAGGTGACCAGTACTGAACACAATTCTCCAAGTGGGGTCTCACCAGATTTGTACAGTTGCAACATGAGCTCTCTACTCCTGAACTCAACCCTCCATTCAAGAACCCCAGCATCCTATCGGCCTTCTTAACTATCCGATCAACCCGTGCGGTGACCTTGAGGGTTGTATGGATTTGGGCCCCAAAGTCCCTCTGTTCATACTTTTTTCTTTCTTTCTTTGGCTTGGCTTCGCGGATGAAGATTTATGGAAGGGTAAATGTCCACGTCAGCTGCAGGCTCGTTTGTGGCTTACAAGTGCGATGCAGGACAGGCAGGTACGGTTGCAGCAGTTGCAGGGGAAAATTGGTTGGTTGGGGTTGGGTGTTGGGTTTTTCCTCCTTTGTCTTTTGTCAGTGAGGTGGGCTCTGCGGTCTTCTTCAAAGGAGGTTGCTGCCCGCCGAACTGTGAGGCGCCAAGATGCACGGTTTGAAGTGATATCAGCCCACTGGCGGTGGTCAATGTGGCAGGCACCAAGAGATTTCTTTAGGCAGTCCTTGTACCTCTTCTTTGGTGCACCTCTGACACGATGGCCAGTGGAGAGCTCGCCATATAACACGATCTTGGGGAGGCGATGGTCCTCCATTCTGGAGACGTGACCTACCCAGCGCAGTTGGATCTTCAACAGCGTCGATTCGATGCTGTTGGCCTCTGCCATCTCGAGTACTTCGATGTTAGGGATGAAGTCGGTCCAATGAATGTTGAGGATGGAGCGGAGACAACGCTGGTGGAAGCGTTCTAGGAGCCGTAGGTGATGCCGGTAGAGGACCCATGATTCGGAGCCGAACAGGAGTGTGGGTATGACAACGGCTCTGTATACGCTAATCTTTGTGAGGTTTTTCAGTTGGTTGTTTTTCCAGACTCTTTTGTGTAGTCTTCCAAAGGTGCTATTTGCCTTGGCGAGTCTGTTGTCTATCTCGTTGTCGATCCTTGCATCCGATGAAATGGTGCAGCCGAGATAGGTAAACTGGTTGACCGTTTTGAGTTTTGTGTGCCCGATGGAGATGTGGGGGGGCTGGTAGTCATGGTGGGGAGCTGGCTGATGGAGGACCTCAGTTTTCTTCAGGCTGACTTCCAGGCCAAACATTTTGGCAGTTTTCGCAAAACAGGACGTCAAGCGCTGAAGAGCTGGCTCTGAATGGGCAACTAAAGCGGCATCGTCTGCAAAGAGTAGTTCACGGACAAGTTGCTCTTGTGTCTTGGTGTAAGCTTTCAGGCGCCTCAGATTGAAGAGACTGCCATCCGTGCGGTACCGGATGTAAACAGCGTCTTCATTGTTGAGGTCTTTCATGGCTTGCTTCAGCATCATGCTGAAGATTGAAAAGAGGGTTGGTGCGAGAACGCAGCCTTGCTTCACGCCATTGTTTATGGAGAAGGGTTCAGAGAGCTCATTGCTGTATCTGACCCGACCTTGTTGGTTTTCGTGCAGTTGGATAACCATGTTGAGGAACTTTGGGGGGGCATCCGATGCGCTCTAGTATTTGCCAAAGCCTTTTCCTGCTCACGGTGTCGAAGGCTTTGGTGAGGTCAACAAAGGTGATGTAGAGTCCTTTGTTTTGTTCTTTGCATTTTTCTTGGAGCTGTCTGAGGGCAAAGACCATGTCAGTAGTTCCTCTCTTTGCGCGAAAGCCACACTGTGATTCTGGGAGAACATTCTCGGCAACACTAGGTATTATTCTATTTAGGAGAATCCTAGCGAAGATTTTGCCTGCAATGGAGAGCGTGATTCCCCTGTTGTTTGAGCAGTCTGATTTCTCGCCTTTGTTTTTGTACAGGGTGATGATGATGGCATCACGAAGGTCCTGAGGCAGTTTTCCTTGCTCCCAACAAAGCTTGAAAAACTCATGCAGTTTGGCATGCAGAGTTTTGCCGCCAGCCTTCCAGACCTCTGGGGGGGGATTCCATCCATACCTGCTGCTTTGCCACTTTTCAGTTGTTCAATTGCCTTATATGTCTCTTCCCGGGTGAGGACCTCATCCAGCTCTATCCTTAGGGGCTGTTGAGTGAGCTGGAGCAGGGCGGAATCTTGGACTGAGGGGTTGGCACTGAAAATAGATTGGAAGTGTTCTGACCATCAGTTGAGGATGGAGATCTTGTCGCTGAGGAGGACTTTGCCGTCTGAGCTGCGCAGCGGGCTATGGTCTTGGGGTGAGGGGCCGTACACAGCCTTTAGAGCCTCGTAAAAACCCCTGAAGTCACCAATGCCCGCGCTGAGCTGGGTTCGTTTGGTGAGGCTAGTCCACCACTCATTTTGGATCTCCCGGAGTTTGCGCTGAAGATGGCTGCATGCGAGACGGAAGTCTTGTTTCTTCTCTGGCCAGGACGGATTTGTAAGGTGAGCCTGGTGGGCAGCTCGCTTCTTTGCCAGCAGCTCCTGGATTTCCTGGCTGTTTTCGTCAAACCAGTTCTTGTTTTTCCTGGAGGAGAAGCCCAGTACCTCTTCAGTGGATTACAGTATGGTAGTCTTCAGCTGATCCCAGAGGGTTTCAGGGGACAAGTCCGTGAGGCGGATTGCATCGTCGAGCTTTGCTTTGAGGTTTGCCTGGAAGTTTCCTCTCACTTCGTCTGACTGCAGGTTTCCAACATTGAACCTCTTTCTGGGGGCTTTACTGTTCCTGGGCTTTGGCTTGAAGTGAAGGTTGAGCTTGTAGCGAACCAGCCGGTGGTCAGTGTGGCATTCCACGCTGGGCATGACCCTGGTGTGGAGCACATCTCGTTTGTCTCTTTCTCGCACCAGGACGTAGTCCAGGAGGTGCCAGTGTTTGGATCGGGGATGCATCCAGGTAGTCTTCAGGCTGTCTCTCTGCTGGAAAAGGGTGTTTGTAATGACAAGCCACTGTTCTGCGCAGAGCTCCAACAGGAGCTCTTAGTAAATGACCATTAACCCTGTACTCAGCCTTCTGGTTTGTCCTTCCAAAATGCATCACCTCACACTGATCCGGATTGAACTCCATCTGCCTCTTTTCCACCCAACTCTGCATCCAGTCTACATGCTGACCCTGTAATACACTCTACAACAACTGCCTAGAATTTCCCTGCTGCATAACCCTTCATTTTTTCTCAGTTCCATTTTTCTTAAAAGATCCTGTTGTACACACCATTGCCGGCAACACATTCCATGCACCCATCACTCGTGCTAGGAACGTATCTCTTAAATCCCCCCTGTACTTAATCCCAAGGACTTTATGCATTTCAGCCCCTGGAAGAAAGCTTCTGGCCGCCCACACGATCAATGCTTCTCCTCACCTAGTACGCCTCTATCGGGTCACTCCCCACACCCCATCCTCCATCGTTCCATGAAGAAAAGACCCAGTTCACTTAACCTATCCTCAATCCAGGCAGCATCTGAGTGAATCTCATCCACATCCTTCCTGTAACGAGGTGACCAGATCGGAACACAATATTCCAAGGGCGGTCTAACTAAGGCCTTGTATGGCTGCAACATTACCTCACACCTCTTGAACTCAATGCCACAGTTAATGAAGGTCAACCCACCGAACGCCAGGCGTGCTCAAGGTCAGAGCCACATACAATAAGGTTCAGATATTTGAGAGCCACAAGGCATGAAAAAATATTACATACATTGTTTTTCCTCTCGCATGCACATTGTTTTTTTCAAAAATTATATATAAATATTCAGAAATACATCAAATAGACAGGGCCTTTATTCATTGGAGCGTAAAAGGTTGAGGGGGGATTTGATAGAGGTGTTTAAAATTATGAGGGAGATTGATAGGGTAGATGTGAATAGGCTCTTCCACTTGAGGGTAGGTGAGATGGGAACGAGGGGTCATAAGTTAAGGGTTAGGGGGTCAAAAGTTTAGAAGTAACATGAGAGGGGCTTCTTCACGCAGAGAGTGGTGGCTGAGTGGAAGGACCTTCCGGAAGAGATGATTGCAGCAGGGTCAATTTTGTCATTTAAGAGAAGGTTGGATGAGGGCATGGATGTGAGGGGGTTGGAGGGTTATAGGCAGAGAGCAGGCAAGTGAGACCAGAGGAGATCACTTTAATCGATGCAGACTAGAGGGGCCGAGATGGCCTGTTTCCGTACTGTAATTGTTATACATAATATTTATTCATGTATATAAGCTGTTAGTTCCAATAATCGAAGTACACATACTGCTTATACTCCTGTAACACATGAATTTTGTGGACAAAATTTAGGGGATTGACCATTACATGCATCTTACTTTTGACCACAGTAAGTTCCTGCGTTGTTCAGGGCATCAGGAGCTCAGATGGGCTGGTATCCGAGGCCAAGGCGAGAGTCACAGGTCGGGGCATCAGGAGCTCTGGAGGGCGGGCAACCAGGGGGTGGGTGGGGGGGGGATTATTCCACGCATATTGCACGTATATATAACAAATATTTTCAATTTTAAGTCATGAGCGATTCCTCTCCGCCAACGTATTTCTGTAAGGCACACATTATACAAGCCGCGGTTTGGCCTTCTTAGCAACACTATCAACTTGAGCAGCAGTGGGGTTTTTTTTCAAACTTTATTTAAAAGATAATCAAAGCATAACATACAGTCTAATAACAATCAAAAATTAATTTTACAGAAATATATATATAAAAAAACAGTAACCCAACAACAACAAAAATACCCATCCCAACCACCCCATCAGCCAGCTCCCTTAAGGGAGCCAAAAATGTGAATTATTACAAAAATATTATGTATTAATAGGAATTCCAAGTAGATCTAAATGAATATAGTCCAAATATGGAAACCATTTATCACAAAGAAAGAATAATTATCATGTAAATTATAAGTAATTTATTCCATAACAATACAAGCTTTCGATTCATTTTGCCAGTGTGTTATATTAATCTCTGTACTATCTTTCCAGGTACGAGCTACACATTTACGCGCTACTGAGAGCACTAAACTACAAAAGCAATTTGAATTTTATCCAGCCCCTTCCTCTCAGAGAAGCCATATCACCCAACAAAAAAAAATCGTTGGATCTAATGGCAATTTAAAGTTATATTATTTTTCCAAAACTACCTTAATTCCTTGCCAAAATGGTTGAACTTTTCCACAAGACCAAACAGCATGTAAAAAGGTTCCAGTACATAAACCACATCTAAAACAAGAATCCAAATTACTAAACCCTTATTTTTTCAATTTCTGCAGGGTCAAATATAATTGATGTAGAAAATTATAATTAACCATTCCATATCTTACATTAGTCAAATTTAATTACATTATCCTGACACATATCCGCCCAATCATCTTCAGGAAAAATAAATGCTTAGTCACTTTCCAATTCAAGTTTAAATTTTTCCCAATCCGGTTTATCCATATTATCCTGTAACAAAAGGTACATAACCGAAATATAACCCTTCTTTGGTACAGAGAAAATCAAAGATTCAAATCTCGTCAAAGTAGGTAAATTCATCTCTCTACCATAATTATCTTTTATCAAGGCTCTGAGTTGATAATACACAAACAGAGAATTTACAGATATACCAAATCTTTCCCTTAATTGATTATAAGAAAGAAATTGTCCCTCTTCAAAACAATCCTGTATTGTCTTTATACCCTTAGAATCCCAACTCTTTAAATAATTATTAAACACTGAAAAAGGAATAAGCTGATTATTATACAATGGAATTAAAATTGATAGTTTATCTTTTGATCCCAAAACCATATTTCTTTTAATCCAAATCTTTAACAAATGTTTCAATACTGGCATATTATGTTCCTGTAACAAATTCGAATTCCAACGAAATATAAATTGATATACCTCAGCCTCAAAAATACACGCCATTTCCACCCTAGCCCAGCTAGGGGGTTGATCTAAATCCATCAATCTACTAATAAATTTCAACTGGGCCGCTTTGTAATAATTTTGAAAATGTGGTAACTGAAGTCCACCCAACGCGTATTTCCATGCAAGTTTATGCAATGCCACTCGAGCTAATTTACCCTTCCATAAAAACTCCCGCACTGCCTTATTCATATCCTGAAAAAAGCCCTTTGAAAATAAACAAGGTATTGACTGAAATAAATATTGAATTCGGGGAAAAATATTAATTTTAATACAATTGACCGGCCAATCAAAGTTAATGGAAGATCTTTCCATTTAATCAAATCTCCTTTAATCCGTTTTAGTATAGGCACGTAATTTAACTGATATTTAGCACCTAAACACATCCAAATATTTAATTTTATTTGTCCACTTTAATTTTGTAATAGTTTTAAATTCAGAATAATCTCCTATTCCAACTGGTAAAATTTCACTCTTATCCCAATGAACTTTATATCCGGATAATTCTCCAAATTTCGACAAACACTCTTGTAACTGCTTCAACGGGCGTTTCGGCTCCGTCAAATATATCAAAACATCACCTGCAAATAAATTGATCTTATATTCTTCATTCATAACCTTCATCCCTCTAATTTCATCATTTTGCCTAATAGTCTGAGCCAATGGTTCAATAGCCAATGCAAATAAGGCTGGTGACAATGGGCAGCCCTGCCGAGTTGAACAAGTCAACTTAAATGGTAAAGAAACCTTACCATTTGTCACCATCCTGGCAATCAGGTTTGCATATAAAGCTTTAACCCAACCAATTAAAAAAAGGGCTGAATTTAAACTTTTCTAACACCTTAAATAAAAAATCCCATTCAACCCTACCAAAAGCCTTTTCTGCATCTAGTGCAACCACCATAGGATGGTTAGGCTGATTTTGGTATGCATTGACCAAAGTAATTAATCGAATAATATTATCTGATCCATTTCTATTTTTAATAAAACCTGTTTGATCAGAATGTATCAACTTAGGTAAATACTTAGCAAGTCTTTTAGCTAATACTTTTGCTATAATTTTATAATCAACATTTAATAGGGAAATAGGCCTATATGAAGACACTTTTAATGGATCTCTATCTTTTTTTGGGATAACAGTTATTAAAACACTTGAACAAGATTCCGGTAATGTCTGATCCTCAATAACTTGTTTTAACATATCTCCAAATACATTAGATAAATCATCATAAAAAATTTTATAAAAATCCATCATCCCCTGAGGACTTTCTGTTTGGCATTTCCTGTATAGCTTCCTTGATTTCAAAATCTGTAAATGGAGATTCCAATTCCCAAACATCTTTCTCTTCTAATACTGGTAACATTAATTTAGATAAATAAGATTCAATAGAACCATTGTCCTGCTTCCCCTCAGAAGTATATAATTTTTGATAAAATGAATAAAACTGGCCATTAATTTCCTGAGGCTTATAGGTAATTGTTGAATTCTTTTTGATGGCATTAATAGTCCAAGATGCCTGTTCAGCTTTCAATTGCCAAGCAAGTACCTTGTGAGCAAGTACATTGTTTAGATCGATTAATTAAATGCTCAAACTGATAAGTTTGTAAAGTATTATAGCGTAATTTCAATTTCGTTAACGCAGCTTTTTTGTCTTCGGTCACATCTTTCTGAAAATCTTTCTCTAACTCAGCAATCTGATTTTCCAACCTTAAACTTTCTGCCATATATTGTTGCTTAACTTTCATAGAATAACTAATGATCTGCCCTTTCAAATAAGCTTTCAAAGCGTCCCATACTACAAAATGACTATCCACAGAATTAACATTCTCAGTCAGAAATAAAGAGATATGTTCTTTAATAAAAGTAACAAACTCTGTTTTTTTCAGTAATATTGCATTAATCCTCCATCTGTATGACGAATGTACTACTTCCGAAATTTCACAAGAAAATAATAACAAATGGTTTGATAGAACTCTACTTTTATATTCAGCTTGCAGTGCTCTACCCTGTAGGTGTACTGATACCAAAAAAAAATCTATTCTAGAAAACGAATCATGTTGTGAAGAATAAAAAGAAAAATCTTTTTCTATAGGATTAACCTTTCTCCAAATATCTACCAGATTTAAATCTTTCATCAATGCACCAATTTGTGTTGCCATCTTTGATTTCCTTATACTCTTCGGGTTTCTGTCCAATAAAGGTTCCAAAATGCAATTAAAATCTCCCCCAACTAAAATATTTTCGTTAGCTTGAGTTAACAATAAAAAAGCTTCTGAAATAAACCGCTCATCTTCTATATTAGGCGCATAAAGATTAAACAAGGTCCAAGATTCAGCAAAAATTTTACAATTCACTCGTAAAACTCTCCCGACATTTCCCTCTGATAATTCCAGTTCAAATGGTAAACTTTTATGAATCAAAATCACCACCCCTCTTGCCTTAGAATTAAAAGAAGAAGAAAACACATGTCCAACCCAATCTCTTTTCAATTTCAAATGTTCTTTTTCGGTCAAATGTGTTTCTTGTAAAAAGGTAATATCAATTTTCATTTTTTTTAATATAAGCCAATACCCGCTTTCACTTAATTGGATTATTTAATCCCTGAACATTAAAAGTTGCAAAATTCAAAGTAGATATTTTTACTAACTACTAATATATTTACAGACTATAAAGTAACACTCCCTTTATAAATCTTCAAAAATCAAAAAAAAATCCTTAGTAGACAGAAAGAAAAAAAAGGAGAAAGAAAAACAAAATTATTTTCCTCCCTTTCTCCCCCCCAAAAAGTAAAAGTAGCCCAAAAATTTTTTTAAAACACCCAAAGGTAGTGACACACTAGAAATCTGGGAATGGTAAACCCTCTAGTGGGAGATGACTATCAAAGCTGTCGGTGTCATCCACCCCCCCCCCCCCCCCAGCCAGACGCTTACTCATTATTTAAGTTACCACAATCAAATATAATAGACATATTCAGCCCAACAATTCCAAACCCAGTGATTGTTCCGGGTCCTCAATATCAAGAATTGGTGAGGCCAAATTTGGAGTACTGTGGACAGTTTTGGTCACCAAATTATAGGAAAGATATAAACAAAATAGAGAGAGTGCAGAGAAGGTTCACGAGAATGTTGACAGGATTTCAGGGTCTGAGTTCCAGGGAAAGGTTGTGCAGACTGGGGCTTTTTTCTCTGGAGCGTAGAAGATTGAGAGGGGACTTGATCGAGGTGTTTAAGATTTTAAAAGGGACAGACAGAGTAAATGTGGATAGGCTTTTTCAATTAAGAAAGGGGGAGATTCAAACTAGAGGGCATGGTTTAAGATTGAAGGGGGAAAATTATAAAGGGAACATGAGGGGAAATTTCTTTACGCAGAGGGTGGTGGGGATGTGGAATGAGCTTCCGGCAGACGTGATCGAGGCGGGATCATTGGTTACATTTAAGGAAAGACTGGATCTTTACATGGATAGGAGGGGACTAGAGGGGTATGGACCGGGTGCTGGTCAGTGGGACTAGGAGGGTGGGGATTTGTTACGGCATGGACTAGTAGGGCCGAACTGTGCTGTAAGTGGTTATATGGTTAAGACTTTGTTTCAGCTCTTCTTTCTTTCCATTCTTCCCATACCCATTCCCATTTCCGTTTACCCTCCTCTTAGGAGACGATGGTGAAAACCGACCATTCCTTCGCAATTTTGGCAACGAATTAGCAAAAACCAAGGCATCGTGATCATTCTCAAAAAATTGGGATTGAAAGTTTCCATAAAAAACCTTCAAAATCACAGGATAAAGCCATAAAACATCTTTAGCCGAATTAAATTCCCGTCATCTTCTAATAACCTCCTGACTCAAATCGGCATAAAAAAAACACTGTTATTTTGAAAAATTAACGGAGATCGATTTTGCTGCGCTTTCTGCACCGCCATTCGTAAGATCATCTCTCTATCTTGATATTTCAAACAACGAATCAGAACCGCTCTCAGTGTTTGTCCTGGAAGTGGTTTCTTCTTCAACGCTCTATGAGCTCAATCCAATTCCAAACTTTCAGAAAAAAACTCCTTGTCCAATACTTCAGGAATCCAGTGCTTAAAAAATTTTATGAGACCAGAACCTTCAATATCCTCTGTAAGACCAACTATTTTCACATTATTCCTCCAGCTTTGATTTTCCAACAAATCAATCTTCTTCAATAAATCCCTTTTTTGAATCCCCCAGTCTACAAAGAAATCCTCCACTTTTTCCATTTTTTCCCTATTACACTCCACCTGATTTCGACATTCAGAGAAAGCTGTTTCAATTTTTTTTAATTATCTTGTACAGTATCAAGAGATTTTATACATCTATTAATATCGCTTTTAACTACAGTCATTTCTTGTTTCATAGTTGTCATTTCATCACACAAAGTATCCATTTTTGTTTTCACCTCCATAAATCCTTGGGCCATTTGAGTTGATATTTGTTTTGACATATTCTCCATTTGACAAGCAATCCCTTCCAAAAGAGTGAACACAGAGTCCAGTCCAGGATCCATAACCATCTTTTGAGGCCTACCTTCTCTAACTTCAAACTCCTCCTCCTGAGTCGATTCCAGCAAGGTAAGTTCCTCTTCCTCCTCAGGCACGATAGGTCCTTTACCTGTGCGGCTGCGGGTTTGGATACCCGACGGCAGCACACCGACCTCGTCGGGCCACCGCCGTTCAGGCTCCCCCACAGCCGACACCTTTTCCACGAGTTCACGTACCTGCGAGGCACCGTGCATGCCCGCCAGAACCACTGAATGCGCAGGTGCGTCTTCCGACGCTACACTGCACGTCCCCGGTCCACCAGGCAGTGTTGCGGGCTCACAGAATCCTCTGTCGGTCCGGCCACCCGTGCGCCCGGCGTCACGTGCACGTGGGTCGGCAACGGCCAAACTTACCAATGTGCTGGCGCCATCTTGCGACTGCAAGGTCGGCGCAAACGTCAAACTCAAACGGGCAGGAGTTCTCGGCGGTTTGGAGCTCCCAATGACGACTCCGTGGATTCAACAGTGCAGGTAGGCCTCAATTCTTCTACACTTTTATAAGGTAGTTTTTTCTGAAGTTGAGCTTCAGATTTCTTCACATTAGTAGCCATATTAAATCACTCTTATTCAGAAGGCTGTAAATACTATTTTTAACCACTTTGGTAATTTTTAAAATCGGGTACTTAAGAATCGAGCTGGGGAAAAGTGGAATTACACGTCTTTCTTCTATGCCATCTTGCCATGCCCCCAAGCAGCAGTGTTGAGTGTCCTGCAGACATGGACCCCAAGATCTCTCAGTTCGCCCACTCTACCCAGAGTCCTCCCGTTAACGCTGTAATTCTGCCTTCAGATCTGACCTACTCAACCACTTCACACTTCTCTTGGTTAAACTCCATCTGCCATTTCTCAGCCCAGCTCTGCATCCTATCAATGTCCTTTTAATCTTGAAGAATTAACACTTGTTGCCGAGAACGCAGACAGGTTGGAAAACTAGGTCTTACCTCGCTTTTTGTCCTTCTTGGATACTTTTGTCGGCGATGTCTCTGATTGGCTGGGGCTGCTGATCTCAACAGGGTCAGACATGGCTGCCATCAGGAAAGAAGTCCGAGTTCAGGAAGACAGCTGATTCGTGACTAGGAGGGAACCTCAGGACATATCACCCAACCTGCAGAAGGAAGGTTTCAAGGCAGGTCAGCATGCAGTCAAGACCTGGCTAGGATTTGGGCCAAGTCAGGTAGCTCCACACCTCGCCTGGAACAGCTGGGCACAAACACTCCAGGACTGTTCGCAGCAGCATTAGGCCACAATGCCTGAAATGAGCCATTCAGCCTATCGAGTCTACCCCATCATTCAACCATGAGCTGATTCATTTCCCCACTCAGCCCCACTGCCCGGACTTCTCCCCATAATACATGATGCCCTGGCTAATCAAGAACCTGTCATCTCTTCCACAACAATCCGTGCCAATAACTTCCATAGATTAACCAGAGCACATCCCTATGGCAATGCCAGAGGCATCAGTTCTCCCCATCACTGGTACAATGCTTGGCCGCTACCAAATTAACTGAAGGGATTCGCTGTTAAAGTTTGCACCCAATTCCTCACTCAAATAGCAATGACACAAATCCTCATGCTGAGCGCTGGCATGCCTCAGGACTGTGTGCTCAGCCCGTGACTCTCCACGTTGCTGACCCACAACTGCAAGAGCCTCTTCAAGTTTGTGCAGGAGACATCGGTAGTCGGCCTCATCGGCAACAGCGATGGGGAGACTTACAGAGAGGAGGCTGGGAGGCTCGTCAAATGGTGGGACTGTCGCAACATGGACAAGATGAAGGAGATGATGGTGGACTTCTGGAGGATGAAGGTCGACCACTCTCCACTGCACATCAACGGCTCCTTCACGGAGAGCGACAAGTTCCTTGGTGTGCTTAAGGACAACCTATCCATGACCTCATTAGTCAGGAAGGTGCAGCAGTGCCTACACTTCCTACGGAAGTTGAGGAGGGCAGGGCTACCGGCCCCCATCTTGACAACATTTTACAGGAGCTCAGTTGAGAGGGTCCAGTCTGGCCGCATCATTGCACGGGAAGTTAGCTGCCCAGCATCAGACCTGAAGTCTATATAGAGGATCATCAAAAAGCCCGAGAAGATCCCTGGGATCTCGCTTTCCTCTATGGACATTGCTAAAATAGAGCTCAAAGAATTATTGAGAATCCCTACCATCCTGTGCACATGATCTTTGACCCATGACCATCAGGAAGGAGGGATAGGAGCAGTAGCTTCTTCCCGTAGGCTGTGAGATTGACAAACAGTGAATAACGAGTAAATAATCCAAAAGTAATGCCTGCATTTTAAATTGTGTCTTTACGTATGTGACTATTATGTGCAGAATTGTGTATGTGTGTGCACTGTGACCCATGAAGCCCTGTTTTGTCTGGTTGTACATGTACAGTCAGATAATAAACCTGAACCCTTATAATTTTTGACAGGCAGACGCCCAAGATAAAGGTAGCCTCAGAGTGGGTTAGAAACACTAGTTACAAGAAAAAGGAACAGAAGTAGGCCATTTGGCCCCTCGAGTCTGCTCCTTGAAACCTCCCTGAGCTAAACTGTTCTGGTACCTAGTCCCAAGTTCTGGCCTTGTCCCCATATCCCTTGATACCCTGACTAATTAGATCCCTATCAATTTCCCCTTTCAACTCTCCCAATGATCCGGCCTCCACAGCTGCATGAGGCAACGAATTCCACAAATCCACGACCCTCTGATTAAAGAAATTTCTCCTCATCTCTGTTGTAAATTGGTACTTTTTAATTCTAAGACTGTACCCTCTTGTCCTGGAATCAGGGGAAACATCTTATTTACATCCACTCTGTCCAATCCATTTATTATTTGAAATGTTTCTGAGATCCCCTCTCATTCTTCTATGTTCTAATGAATAGAGTCCAAGAGCCGCTAAGTGTTCCTCACATGTTATCCTTCTTATTCCCGGAATCATTCTGGTAAACCTTCTCTCTACCCTCTCCAACGTCATTACACCCAGTCTAAGATTTGGGGCCCAAAACTGCTCAGTTACTCCAAATGAGGTCTCCCCAGTGCCTCACAGAGTCTCATGAACACCTCTTTACTCTTACACACAATCCCCTTTGAAACGAAGGCCAACATAGCCTTCCCTTTCTGTACCGCCAATCCAACCCGGCCATCAACTTTCAGGGTATCCTGCTCAAGGACCCCTAGGTCCCTTTGTTCTGAGGTTTGAATTTTCTCCCCATCCAAATAATAATCTGACCGTTTATTTCCTCAACCAAAATGCTCAACTGTACATTTCTCAACGTTATATCTCATCTGCCATTTCTTCACCCATTCTCCTTAGCTGTCCAAGTCTCTCTGCAAGCTTTCAATTTCTTTTTCTTTAAAATCAATACATGTACAGTGTTTATCCATTTCATAAAAATAATTAAAAACTACGACACAAAGAGAATACATTTTTTCCACATTTTCTCCCCCCACCTACCCTCCCCAAAAAAGGAGAGAAGAGAAAGAAAGAAGAATAAAATTAAAAAGGCTGTATAACGAACACACATCTGTTAATTGATTAATTGCAAATTTACATAATAATCTTAAACCATGAACTAATTAGGGCGGGTTGGGTGGGGGTGTGGCGGACGCTGCAGGTCAAGTCGGAGCAATAAAATCCATGTAGGGTTTCCAAATCTTATCAAATTTTCCTGGTTGGTTTCGTGCATTGTTTGTAATTCTCTCTAGTGGTGTACAATTTAATAATTCCGTTCGCCATCTATTCAGCCTCACAATATCACCTGATTTCCATGGTACAGCTATACATTTCTTTGCTATTGCTACACTTAAAAACTTCTGATAAATATCCAACTTCAATGGGGAAATATCTCCCAGTAGAAATACTCTGGGATCCCTCAAAATCTGCGTCTTCGAAACTTGTCCCAATAAGATACTTATACCCTTCCAAAACTCATCTACCTTGTCACATTGCCAGACTGCATGCAGGAAAGATCCTACTCCATTACATCTAAAACATTGATCAGAAAAATTTGAATTAATTCCATGTAATTTGTATGGAGTATAATATAGTTGATGTAACAAATTAAATTGTACCATAATATAACTTTGATCAAACGTCTTCCTGAATCTGAATATTTAAATCTATTTCCCATCTCAATTTAGATTTAAATAAATCCTTTTTCTGGATAGTCTCTTGCAATTTTATGTACAGATTAGTAATAAATCTTTCAAATGGATTCTGTTCTGGTAATTTAAAAATTCCTCCCTAACTTTCTTTTTAAATAGGATTTAAGTTGATAATAGAAGATAGTATTATGTGGTATATTATATGCCCTTCAGGTGGGCAAAAGTTTAAAAAAAAATTCCCTTATCTTTTTCATTCCACTATTATACCAAACATCAAAATAGGGATTATTAACTGTAAAAGGAATTAAAGGATTTTGGTTTAATATCATTTTAGCCAACTGATAATTCTTCATTCCTCTATGTGTACTCCATTCCATATTTCAAGTATATGCCTCAGAATTGGTGGATCTAATTGTCCTTTTAATAATCCCTCATTCCATTTATGCCTAGTTACTTTCTCCTATTTTGCTCATTTCGATTTGTACCCATACAGTCTTTCCATCAGTCTAATAACAGGACAAAAATCTAAGTTGAGCTGCTTTATAGTCATTTTTAAAAATTAGACAGTCAAAGCTCCCCCCCCCACAATCAAATTTCCACGTTGATTTTTCCAATGCCATCCAAGGCATTTTATCTCACCCAAATAAATCTTCTTACACTTTTATTTAAATATTGAAAAAAAACATTGTTGGTAAAAAAAATTGGTGAAGACTGAAAAAAATCTTGTATTCTTGGAAAAATATTCATCTTCACACAATTACCCTTTCTATTAAAGAAATTGGAAAATCCTTCCATCTTGTTAAATCTTCTTTAAATTTTCTTCAATAGAAGTACTCCTGAGTTCTTCTCCACTTGGACCTCTCCCTCCTATCTTGGTGCCATCTGCAAACTTGACCACGAAACCATTTAATCCACAATCTAAATCATCAAGAGACATTGTCACAAAGAAACTCCCACTGGACGAGCTGAAGCCACTGCCGACTCCATTAGACCACCACATCAGCTAGAGATCCAGGCTTGTGCTGCAGGGGAGATTAGAACATTCCAGCACAGTTCAGGGCCTTCAGCTCATGACGTTGTGCCAACCTACTTCACGACAACCTCATCCATCCCAACCTCACACCCATAACCCTTTATTTTTCTCACAGCCATGGAGTTTTTGAATCTCCCCATTGTACCAGCCTCCACCACCATCCCCAGCAATGTATTCCAGGCACCCATCACTCTGTGTAAAAAACAAAGACCTTCCTCTGACATCTTCCCTAAACTTTCCTTCCCCTCACCTTAAACAGATGTCTTCTGCGATTGTTGCCCTGGGAAAAAGATATCCACTCTATGTCCCTCAGTCTTACATATCTCTATTAAGTCTCCTCTCATCCTTTTTAGCTCCAAAGAGAAAGCCCCAACTCTGTGAACCTTACTTCATAAGACACCTCCAATCCAGGCAACATCTTGGTGAATCTCCTCTGCACCCTCTCCATAGCTTCCACATCCTTCCTCTTACAAGAACACACAATATTCCAAGTGTGGTCTCACCAGGGTTTTAAAGGGCTGCCATATTACATAGAATGTAGAACACTGCAGTACAGTACAGGCCCTTTGACCCTCGATGTTGTGCCGACCCATATATTCCTAAGTATTAAACCCTCCCTACCCCGTAACCCTCTATTTTTCTTTCATCCCTGTCTCTTAAGTGCCCCTAATGTTCCAGCCTCCACCACCATCCCTGGCAAGGCATTCCAGGCCCCCACAATTGTGTAAAATACCTACACCTGACGTCTCCCCTAAACGTCCCTCCCTTCACTTTGTACACATGTCCTCTAGTGTTTGCTATTCCCATCCTGGGAAACAAGCGCTGGTCATACACCCTATCTGTGCCTCTCAGAATCTTGTAGACCTCTAAGTCTCCTCTCATCCTTCATCCTCAGGGCTCTGACTAATGAAGGCCAGCCCTCCATAGGCATTCTTAACCACTTCCATCAACTTGTGTGGCCACCTTGAGGGATCTCTGTTCCTCAGTGCAGATAAGAATCCTGCCATAAACCAAGTTTTCACTTTCAAGTTTGATCTTCCCAATTGAGGTTTTTTTGCACGTGTTTGCTGTGCGTTTGTATGTTTTTGCACCAGGAGCGGAGAACCCAGTTTTGTTGAGTTGTACTTGAGAATTTGGATGATAATAAACTTGACTTATCCAGGTGGAACTCCATCTGTTAGGCTATTCAGCCCTCCAGCAGTTCTCCAGCCAAGACTAGACCCAGCTGCTCTCTTTAGAGTGGGGTAGTAATCCAGCTGTGGGCTGTGGATGGACTGAATGTCTGCCATGGGAGGAAGGATCAGCATTTGAGGAGGTTTTGATGGTAGGAGGTGGTTACCAACTTGTCCTGCAAAGCAGGATATATCACCCCATACACTCCCTACACACACATCCCAACAAGGAAGGGTGCCAGTACCGCCCCCAAGCCAGTGGTCTCCACACACAGGACCTTGGGAGTGGGAGGAGCACTTATACAACCGTAGATCATTACAGCATAGAAACAGCCACTTCGGCCCTTCTAGTCCATACCAAACCATTTTTGTTTGCCTAGTCCCACTGACCTGTACCCAGTCCATACCTCTCCCATCCATGTACTTGTCCAAATCCTTGTTAAATGTTAAAATTGAGCCTGCATTCACCACCTCAGCTGGCAGCTTGTTCCACAACCCCATCACTCTCTGTGTGAAGAAGTTCCCCCTAAACATTTCCCCTTTTTCTCTTAACACGTCCCACTGGTGTTTTAAAGCTCCACACAACCAGAACCAAGGCTCTGCATAGCTGACTGCTTGGCCCACCAACTCAGGCAATTTCGCCCATTGTCAATGTTACCCCCCCCACCACCACCAAGGCAATCCCATTTTTCCATTTCCCCCACATCTCCCTGCAACCCAATCTCACCTGTCCTTTGCCTCGCCCAAATGCCACTCAAATCACAGCAGACAACTAACCCACCAAATTTGTTAATTTGTCACAAAATACAGTGAGAAAGGTTCTTCTGCCTGCAGCCTCTCAGGTCAACTCTAACATTTGCACAGCCGTGTAAAGAGCACAGTTTACAGAGAGGAGGATTGCAATGAAAAGAAAGACCAGTCAAGGGCGGTATGAGAGCACTGTTGTGGGGTTCATTCAAGAGCCTGATGGCTGTGGGGAAGAAACTGTCTCCTAACCCACTGGTGTGCGATGTCCCACAAGCTTCCCCCACACCGTGCTCCCCCCACCACCACCCAATAGGGGAGAGAAGAGAGTCCATGGTGTGATGGATCTTCATGCCAGCAATGCTTTGAGGGGTAGGAAACCTATATTGTCTCAGGGTGAATATGCAGACTCCACACAGACAGCACCAGGGGTCAGGTGCAAACCTACATCTCTGGGGACGGTGCTGGACAGAAAAGGGCAGAAAACCTAGCCATAACAATCTGAAACTGGTTGTTGCCAATATCGCTCAGCGGTAAACGAAGCAGGGACCAGTCTCAAGATGGTGCAGCTCAGATTATTTTTTAACAGGGCTAACACAAATGTTGCCTTAACATTTCCTGGGAATCAGAAAAACAACATAAGCAGTGACCATCGAGGTGGGAGGTACATCTAACCCCCAGCAATCTGCCATTCAAGATTTTCTTATTGTCAAGTAATAGCACAGAACATGTAATATTACATGAAATTGCCTTCTGTCTGCCATTAGACAGACAAAATGTCGCCATTAGTGCTGCTCGGCGCCCCCTACAGTACAAAAGAAACAGAACCAAAGAGAGTCCTTTCAGAGTCGCTGGGAGTCCGTGGATTCGCCTCCTGCAGCCTCTTCAGCTGCACAGACTCCTGTTTGATCCATCAACCACCCAAGCTCCAGATCCAAACCTCCAACACAATCAGGAAGCCTACAGCACCCAATGCCCTTGGGGAGCCCTCCCTGTCCTCTCGATTCCTGATTCCCACCAGCCGGACTCCAGCAGCCCCTGACCGCAAGTCACCCACAGCCTGTGTGGGTCGCTCGGCCCCCCCCCCCCCGCCCCTGCTGACCTGCCCAGATTACAAGCCTGAACTCCAATTCTAGTGCCCAAGGGAGAGTGTGACAGTCACACCAAAGCAGCTCAAAGCTTTATCCAGAGGTCCAGGCAGCCACAGGACGGGAGGAGTGAGGTCTCAAAATTCTGTGGTCCTTACCTGCCGAGATCCTGCAGCCAACTGGTCACAGAAAACGCGCACAAGCAAGGGGCATAAACAAACTGGGGCTATGTTCAAAGGTTAAACCACTGAAGAGTTAAAAGATTAGCTCCAAGACTGAAGAAATATTAACCCAGGACCTACATTAGTAAAGAGATCAGAAGTACAGGCAGATTACCGCATCAGCAGGTCTCGCTTAGGGAGTGCCATAACAAGGGTGTCACACAGCATCCATGGGATGTAACCATCGTTTGGAGCCTGTGCCCTTCCCTATGCCTTGTACTTCCATTCCACCCACCATTGCCACAATGACCTCACCCACCATTCGGGACCCCAAACAGTCTTTCCACGTCAATCAGCAGGGGTTACCTACTGCATCCATTGCTCCCGCTGTGGACTCCCCTACCTCGGAGAGACCGGGTGCAGACTGGGAGATCGTGTCGTTGCTCTCCCGCTGTGGCCTCCCCTACCTCGGAGAGACTGGGAGATCACTTTGCTGAGCACCTCGGCTCTGTTTGCCGCAAGAGCATGGATCTCCCAGCTGCCGCCCGTTCCAATTCCCCGCCCCATTCCCTTTCCGACATGTCTGTGTCCTGCACTACCAGGCTGAGACCACCAGCAAACTGGAGGCACAACACCTCCTCTTCCGACTGGGCACCCTCCAATGGGATGGCGTTAATATTGACTTCTCTGGCTTTCGTTACAACTTCTTCCCACCCCCTTCTTCCCCCATCCCCTTTCCCTGTCTCTCCACTCTGTCTCCTTTCACACAGACATAATGTTGGTCTGGATCCCTCCCCCAGCAGGCTCTATTCTGAGATTTCCTGCTTCTGCCTCATTCTGTTTCTTCCTTGAGGAAGGGCTCAGGCCCAAAATGTCAGCGAAATATCTTTGTCTCCTACGGATGCTGAAAAGACGAGCTGAGTTCCTCCAGCATTTCAGTGTGTTTTTACTACAATCACGGCATCTGCAGACTTTCGCGTTTCACAGTGACACGCCTGTCTACAGTTGTATGGAAGGCAAATTGGAGGAACATCACTTTGTCGTCCATCTCAGTCTCCAGCTCGGTGGCACCAATATTGGTCTTTGATTTCTTTTAATCCCTGATCTCTCTTTCACTCATCCTGGTTTCCCTTCCTCCATCTCCTAACCCACTGCTCTACTCACTCTACAACAGTCATCCATGTGCCGTTGGTGCTCTGTGATTAGAAAGGGATTGCTTAAGGTGGGATGTGAGTGGGAAGGGAAGGATGAGAATCATTGCTCTAGACCCAATTGTTACTGAAATATTTTGCTTGAGAAAAATGGTCATTGACCCATTTCCTTTGGAGTTCTGAAACCGTGCACATAACGAGTCAATGAGGTATGATTAAAGCTTTTTCTCTGCACCTTAAGCAATCCCTTACTAATCACAGAGCACCTATGGCATAGGGAATGCTTAAAGTGGAATTTGAGTTGGGGGAGGGAAAGTTGGGGGAGGGAAAGTTGGGGGAGGGGCTCTATGCCCATGATTGTGTGGCTGGACACAATTCAAATGCCCTCTGCAAATTTGCCAACTACACCACAGTGATCGGCAGAATCAGTTGCCCATGAGCAGGAGATCGATCAGCTGGTTGAGTGGTATCACAACAAGCTGGCACTCAACATTAGCAAAACCAAGGAGATGATCGTGGACTTTGGGGGGGGGGGGGGGGAAATCAGGAGATCTCAAACCAGTCCTCATTGAGGGATAATTCCATGAGAGCTACAGGAAGGATATTAGCATGGGTAGAGCACTGATCAATAGGCTGGAAACAGAGAGTGGGAATAAGGGGATCCTATGCAAATAGGTTGCCTGTTACTACTGGTGTTCCGCAGGGGTTGGTGTCAGGGCTGCTTCTTTTTACTTAGATAATGGAACAGTTGGCTTTCTGGATAAATTTGGAGATGGCACCAAAATAGGTGGTAGAGCTGAGTACACGGAGAGGCTGCAGAGAGACTTGGGTAGATTAGCAGAATGGGCAAAGAGATGGCAGATGTTGTGAAGTGGACGGAAGAAGAAAGAGAGAGGCAGATGATTATTTAGATGGGGAGAAAATTCAGAGGTGCTCAGAAACTTGGGTCCTCATGCAGGAAACCCTGAAGAAACATCCAGGTTGAGTTGGTGGTGAAGAAGGCGAATGCAATGTTGCCGTTCATTTCTAGAGGGGAGCAGGGATGTGATGTTGAGACTCTTTCGGGTCCTGGTGAGACCTCAATGGGAGCACAGGTACAGTTTTGGGTGCCTCATTTAAGAAAGGTCGTGCTGACGATGGGGAGGGTTCAGAGTAGATTTGCTGGAATGATACCAGGAATGAAAGGGTCACCGTACAAGGAATGATTGTCGGCTCTTGGACCGTACTTGTTGGGATACAGAAGGATTGGGAGGGAAGCCTCACAGAGACATTTCAAAAGCTGAAAGGCCTAGATGGAGTAGATGTGGCAAAGATGTTTCCCATGGTCGGGGAGTTTAGGACCAATAGGTCACAATTTCAGGATAAAAGGGTGTCAATTTAAATTCGAGATGTGGAGAAATTTCTTTAGTCAGAGGGTCGCAAATCTGTGGAACTCATTGCCCATGGAAACAAAGTCGTTGTACGTATTTAAGACAGAGATTGATGGGTATTTGATTAGTCAGGCCATCAAAGGTAAGGGGGAGAAGGCTGGGGAGTGGGGCTGAGAGATTAAATGGCAGAGCAGCCCTGATGGGCCGATTATCCTACTTCTGTTCTTGTATCTTGTTTCAGGCTTGAGCCCTTCATCAAGGGATGAGAAAAATGTAGGCAGTCACCCGAACAAAATGGTGAGGGGGGAGGGAGGAGCACAGTGATAGTAAGTGGATGAGGGAGGGAGGGCACACCAGCAAACAGGGGGAATGGCTCTGAATGGAGAGGAAAGGGGGCGGAGAGCTGAAGGAAAGGAGAAAGAGGGGGGAATGGGGAGTGGGCTAGCAGAAACCGGAGAAGTCGATGCCGTCCGGTTGGAGAGCACCCAGTCGGAATATTGGGAGTTGCTCCTCCAATTTATGGGTGGCCTTGGTTTGGCGGAGCCAAACACGATGGACAGATACGATGACGCGGGAGTGGAGCTCGGAACTGAAACGGTCAGTCACTGGGAGATCCATGTCACTGATGTGGACAGAGTGAAGGTAATCAGTGATCTCCTGGTCTGCGCCCAACCTCTCCATCAAAGCCTCAGTGAGAGCTCATCCAACCACGTGACAAACTCCTAACCCAGGGATCAACAGGCTCCAAATTCAGATCCACTGCATCCAAGCCAGCGTCAGCGTTAAGAAAAATAGAGGGTTAGGGGTGTGAGGTTGGGAAGGATTGGATCATTGTGGAGTATGTTTACGTGGGTAGGCACCATGTTGTGGGCTGAAGAGCCTGGACTGTGCTGGAATGTTCTAGCATTATTCATTCAGGTGCCTTGCCGTTGGATGCAGGCGATCATGTCTTCCAATCTGTCACGATCTCTGACCCCCCCCACCCCCGAATTGTAGTTGTTCTTCTTCGTTGAAGGCTCCATCTTTGAGCTGAGACCGTAGTTGACGTTCTAAATGATGTCAAACTCAGCTTTACATAATGCAGGCCATTCAGCCCAACTTGCCCATGCTGACCAAATTGTCTACCCTGCTACAAAAGTTTACTTTTTAAAGAGACAATTATGCCATTCTCAACAAGGGCCAAACACATTCCTCATCCCACCTCTGCGCCCCCCCCCCCCACAGGGGCCATATCACTTTAAGGGGGTGGGGGGGCACAGACTGATAATTATTTAAAAATGTTTTATATGTGGTCAGTAGGAGAGAAGTACAGAAAATGAACAACTAATCTTGACTGCTTCACAGGGAACAGGGCCCATAACCTTTGAGCAGAGTCCGTAGGGGGTCATGGCCAATAAATGATTGAGATTGGCTGGGCTAGAGAATTACTCACAAGGGCTGTCTTAAAGAATCGTTCCCAAAATAATCTTTTGGAGCGAAGAAGCAAGAGAGGTGACTTGGAGGTCTACAAAATGCACACAGTTGGTATAGCAGTTAGCAGAATGCCTTTATAGCGCTAGCGATCTGGACTGGGGTTCGAATCCCATGTTGTCTGTAAGGAGTTTGTACGTTCTCCTCGTGCCTGTGTGGATTTTCCCCGGGGGGGGGGGGCTCCAATTATCTCCACTGTTCAAAATGTACCTGGGGTGTAGGTTAATTGGGTGGCACGGACTCATGGCCCAAAATGGCCTGTGACTGTGCAGCTTGTCTAAATTTTTTTTAAAAGTTTATGAGAGGTGTAGAAAGGGTGGACAGCCAGCGGCTTTTGCCCCAGGGTGGGAGTAGCAAACACCAGAGGACGTGTTTACAAGGTGAGGGGAAGGGAGATGTCAGGGGTAAGTTTTATTTTTACACAGAGAGTTGTGGGGGCCTGGAATGCATTGCCAGGGATGGTGATGGAGGCTGGTACAATGGGGACATTTAAGAGACACTTAGGCTCAAGGATGGAAGAAAAATCGAGAGTGTGACGTCGCAAAAGCTTAGATTGTTGAGCTGGTTTGGGCTGAAGGGCCTGTATTTTAATGGAATGTTCTATGCTAACCCCATAGGACATCTCAATGATGGGTTTGACATCAGTGATGAGTCAAGCAAAATGGGTATCTTTAACTAACAATGCCCTTTCCAGGTCAGGAGAAGGCTATTACAGCCAGGCTTATTGCAACCCAACATCCACAGGGGTTGATGGACTATTGTGCCAATGGGCACGTGCCATGGTCAATTAGTGCCCTCCCCCCTCAGTCAAGATCTCCCCATTTTTCAGCACCTGGTTGGGGGGGGTGCCAATAACGGGGTTAGAACTGGGCAGAGGAACCTTCCTCATCTCCCCCCCCCACCCCTCCCCTGAAGTTCTGCCCTCATACTCACCAGTACTTGACCTGAAAATGTTCAAACTCAAGTTTATGAAACCACAAGATACAGGAACAGAAGCAGGCCATTCGGCCCATCCAGTCCCTTCCATCCTGAGCTAATCCGTTCTCCCACCCAGCCCCACTCCCCTGCCTTCTCCCCATAACCTTTGATACCCTGACTATTCAGAGACCTATCAATCTCTGCCTTAAACGCCCTGGCCTTCACAGCCGCTCGTGGCAGGGAATTCCACAGATTCACCACCCTCTGGCTGAAGAAATCCCACCGCATCTCTGTTCTAAGTGGATGCCCTTCAAGTTGAGCCCACTTCTCCAAGAATCTCCCACCGTGGGAGCCTTTCAACATCTACTCTGTCCATGCCTTTCAACATTCAAAATGTTGCAATGAGATCCCTCCCCTCATTCTTCTGAACTCCAAGGAGTTCAGTCCAAGAACCATCAAATTGTCATCTGATTGTACATATAAAGCCTGACAAAACAGCATTTCTCCAGACCATGGTGCACATCCTTACAATACACAACCCAATAATCGCATATACAGAAAGATCATTAAAAATAGGATATTTCAGGAGGTTTTACTCCGTTACAGGACGCTGTTCATCAGTCTCACAGCCTGCGGGAAGAAGCTATTTCCCAGCTTGGATCCTCCTGTACCTCCTTCCTGATGGTAGTGGGTCAAAGACATTGTGTGCTGGATGGAATGTTCCCGGGGAATCTCATCAATAAGGGAAAGTAGAACCCACCGATTTTCTCAGCCATTTTGATGATGTTCAGTATTTTGCGGCTACTGTTCCACATGGTGTCGCAGCCAGGCAGGACACTCTCAAACGTGCTCCTGTAAAATATTGTCAGCCCAGTACTCAGGACCTGAACCAGACCCACAAGAAGTAGGGTTGGGAAAAGTCACAAATCAGGACATTTTAGGGAAGGGTAAATTCAGACATACAACATAATAACAGGATCTTACAGCGCAAGAGCTCATGCCACCCAATTGACCTACAACCTGGGTACATTTCGAACAGTGGGAGGAAACTGGAGCCCCCTGGAGGAGACCCACGCAGACATGGGGAGAGCGTGCAAACTCCTTACAGACAGCGCGGGATTCATACCGGGGTTGCTGGCACCATAACGGCATTGGACTAACCGTCCCACCTTAACCATTCAGCTCAGTTGAAGGGCTAGAGTTGATCAATGCGTAAATTAGTTCAATTTATCCCAAGGCCGGATCAGACAATGAAACCATTGGGGCATTGAACAGGGGCCAGCAGTAAACATGAATGGGGCAGAACAGGACAGAGCTCAGCTGTTTTTCAAAGGGCATCTCAATGGGACAGAATCTGAACACAATCCAATTATTAGCAAATTGGAGGTTTAATGACCTGCACGCAGAGGTCAGTGTAGGTTCAAGTCCACCAGCAGTTACCCCAGTAACAGCTCAGTTTGCTTGGTTGTACATTAACAAAGACTTAATGTGCCACTTGGACAGAATCCCTACTACCAAGTGTATGCCAGAATTGCAGCCAACTTCCATCACTCTACACATCCTACTCAGGAAGACCAGCCCCGACAGCTTAAGGGGAACTGAAACATGGCTACAGCCAGAGGTTAAAATAAATGGAACCACCGCTACACCAAACAATTCAATCGTCCAACACGAGGTCAGGAACATACAAGAAGGAGAGTTACCGAGTGTAGAGACTAAGGTGAGGGGAAATGCAGACTGGGGAGCTCCTCTGGAACCGGAGACAACTCTCTGAGCAGCAGGCGACTCAAGGCCAGGATGGTGGCCAAAATGATTGCTCAGCCCCGTCCTATCCAGGAACTTTCTCAATGGACATAAAGAACTTGAAATCAAAGGACTGAACGTCACAGCTGCCAGCTCGAGTCAAGGGACTGGATCAGAAATAGCCAGTGGAGCAGTGGTTCTCAACCTTTTTCTTCCCACTCTCATCCCACTTTGAGTCATCCATGTGCCATCGGGGCTCTGCGATTAGTAAGGGGTTGCTTAAGGTGGGATGTGAGTGGGAAGGGAAGGTTGAGAATCACTGCTGTAGGCCCAATTGTGACTGAAATATTTTGCTTGAGAAATATTGGCCCATTTCCTTTGGAGTTATGAAACTGTGCACATAACGAATCAATGAGGGACAATTAAAACAGTGGGTTTCAAAATTTTTATTTCCATCCACATCCCACCTTCAGCTAATCACAGATCATCTATGGCATAGGGATTACTTAAAGTGGGATGTGGGTGGGAAGAGACAGGTTGAGAACAACTGCAATGGAGTGAAGACCTTGCATTAAAGACAGTGGTTTTCAACTTTATCCTTTCCACTCACATTCCACCTTGGAATCATCCCTTGACAACCACCTTGGTATGCCATAGGTGCTTTGTGGTTAGTAAGGGATTACTTAAGGTGGTATGAGAGTGGGAAGAAAAGGGTTGAGATCCACTGACTTAGCAGAGTGTGGGGGATCTCAATAAAACATGCAAAGCCTTGTCAGAGTAGATGTAGAAAGGTTGCTTCCCGTGATGGGAAGAGTCTCAGACAAGAGGACACCCCTTCAGGATTGAAGTAGGTCCACTTAGAACAGAGATATAGAGAAATGCCTCTATGTGGAATTTGTTCCCCCAGGCGGTTGTGAAGGACGGGCCATTGGGTGTATTTAAGGCAGGGATTGAGAGGTTAGCCAGGCCATGTGGGGAGAAGGCGGGGCAGTGGGGAAAAGGATCAGCTCATGCTTGAATGGTGGGGCAGACTTGTTGGCCTGAATGGCCTATTTCTGCTTCTGTGCCTTATGGTCACTCAGACGCAGGGTCTAACCTACAGCAAGGACAAACAATCCAATCAGATCACAGTGCCCTTCAGATTGACGCTTCGACTGGAAGACGACGGACTTCCATTTTAAAGTTATGTTAAAATTTCAGACATGCAGCGTAGTAGCAGTCCCAAACCCCAGCTTCATTCACCTGTCCCTGTAAAGGGGGGGGGGGGGAGGAGGGGGGTACAGTTAGAGCAGCACTGTTACAGCACCAGCGACTGGGGTTCAAATCCCCTGCTGTCTGTAAGAAGTTTGTACGCTCCCCCCGTGTCTGAGTGGGGAGGTCTCAATGAAGTCTGAATGGAGTCCGGTTTCCTCCCACCATTCAAAATGTACCGGGGTGGGGGGGGTGATTGTAGGTTAATTGAGGTATTTGGACAGCATAGGCCTGTGGGCCAGAGGGGCCTGTTAACCTGTCGTATGTCTAAATTAAATTTAATAATTTTAAAACACTACATTCAAGAGGAATTTGGATATAAACAGGCACGAAATGATGTGGACCCTGCTTGGGAAATTAGATTAGTGTAGATGGGCATAAGGTTAGCGTATCTGCTTTACATTTTTTAAAATGTAGACATACAGCATCACCCAATTTACACCCATTTAACCTACAACCCCTGTACGTTTCGAACGGTGGGATGAAACCGGAGCTCCCGGGGAAAACCTGCACAGACACGGGGAGGACGTGCAAACTCCTTACAGACAGCACGGGATTCAAACCCCGGTCCTTGATTCAGCCGGAGAACTGGCTGCACAGAGGGATGAACTGGGAAAATTGCAATTCTGTCCAGTTCTGGGCACCTCATAACAGGAGGGATGTGGAAGCAATGGACAGGGTGCAGAGGAGATTCAACAGCGTCACATTCAAGTTTATCGCCATCTAATTGCACAAGTACAACCCGACGAAACAGCGTTCTCCGGTCCTCGGTGCAAAACACGCAGACATACGACAAGACATAACACACAGACAGACAAGACATATGCAGGACGAGTATTAGAGATACAATTAAATAAATAAATATTGCTTCATGAATATGAGTGTCTTAATATGAGAAGTTCCTTTGGTCGTTCAGCTCGTGGGGAAAAAGCTGTTCCTCAGCCTGGTGGTGCTGGTTCTGATCCTCCTATATGCCTGGATTGGAACATGCATCTTGTCGGCAAGGTGAGCAGAGCTGGGACTTTTCTCTTTGGAGCGTAGAACGACGAGAGGAGACTTGTTAGAAGTCTACAAGATTATGAGAGGCATATATAGGGTGGACGGCCAACGCCTGTTTCCAAGGGCAGGATCAGCAAACACCAGAGGACGTGTACAAAGTGAAAGGGAGGGAAGTTTAGTGGAGACATCAGGGGTAAGGTATTTTTTTTAAAACATGGAGTTGTGGGGGCCTGGAATGCTTTGCCAGGGATGGTGTCGGAGGCTGGAACATGGATGGAATAAAAGTAGAGGGTGATGAGGTAGGGAGGGTTTGGTTTTTTTCCTTTTTGGTTGGTAATACGCACCATATTGTGGGCCAAAGGGCGTGTACTGTAACATTCCACGTTAACCTGCTGGGATTCCGAATCCAAGCGAGCCGGCTCGTCTACCGCGAACCAGGTGGGACGCAACGCCTCGAGGCACAAGCAGTCAGAGTCTGTGAGCACAGACAGGCCCTTACTCCAAGCTCCACGCTGACCCACCTGAGATGGTCACGTCTGCCTACAAAACAAGCCTGCAGATGCGGGTGAACCAAGGCTGGAGGAGCTCAGCAGTTCGGTCAGCATCTGCGGAAGGCAAAAGACAGGTGCTGAGCCATAACCCCTCCTCGGGACGGAGGGCTACGGCCAAAAATGAAATCCTTTCATAAAAGGATCATCATATGAGGAGCGTTTGTCGGCTCTTGGCCTGTACTTGTTGGAATTGAGGAGAATGAGGGGGGATCTCACTGAAACATTTTGAATGCTGAGCGTGGATATAGAAAGGTTGTTCCCCAGTGGGAGAGTCCAGGACGAGAGGACACAACTTCAGGATTGAAGGACATCCACTTAGAACAGAGATGGGGAGGAATTTCTTCAGCCAGAGCGAGGTGAATCTGTGGAATTTGTTGCCACAGGCAGTTGTGGAGGCCGGATCATTGGGTGAATTTAAGGCAGAGATTGACAGGTTCTTAATGAGCTAGGCCATCAAGGGCTACGGGGGAGTAGGCCAGGCAGTGGGGCTGAGTGGGAAAATGGATCAGCTCATATTAAATGCGGGGCAGACTCGATGGGCTGAATGGCCTATTTTTGCTCTTAGGTATTAAAAATGTTGAGTGTCTACTGCCTTCCACAGATGCTGCCTGACCTGTTCAGTTGCTCCAGTTCTCAAGCACATCCAGATGTGTTGGTCGCATCTGCCTGTATTCAGCTCATGTCCCTTCCAAACTCTTCCCATCCACCTCATCTACTGCATCCAATGCTCCCGTTGTGGTCTCCTCTACATTGGAGAAACTGGGCACAGACTGGGAGATATCGCTTCACTGAGCACCTTGGCTTTGTCCGCCACAATAGCGTGAATCTTCCAGTGTCCACCAATTTCAATTCCCCGCCCCATTTCCTTGGTGATCTGCCCAATCACGGTCTCATGCACGGCCAGACTGAGACCACCCGCAAATTGGAGGAAGAACACTCATCTTCCGACTGGGCCACCCTCCAACAGGATGGCATTAACATCGACTTCTCCGGCTTTTGTTAAAACCCCAACCGCCTCACTTCATTCCCCTGTCACCTTCTCCCAGCTCTGTCTCTCTCCCCTTTCCCCATCTCCTTTCACACCGACACATCAATTCTCACCTCCACCCCCCCTCCCGTCATATCCGATTAACACCTTTTGTTGGTCTGGACTCCTCCCCCAGCCAACATCGTCTGAATTCAGAGCTTTCCTGCTCCTGGCTCATTCCGCTGATCCCTTGAAGAAGGGCTCAGTACCGAAAAGTCTTTTATCTTTGTCTTTTATGGGCACTGAAAAGACCAGCTGAGCTCCTCCAGCATCCTGGTGGTGTGTGTTTTTTTTGAACCGCAATCACAGCGTCTGCAGACTTTCATGTTTCACTTTTCCCACACACCGTTCAGTCTAATGGTCTTCAATTGCTACAATTTCTACTCGCCTCAACCACCTTCCCCGGCATCACATTCCTCACACCCACCACTCTCTAACACAGGCTCCAGTCCCACTGCCCACAAATCCCAACTTGGAGCAGACAATCTGACCCTTCCCTACCTCACACCCAGAACCCTTAATTTTTCTTATATGCCTTGTGCCTGTCTTTTCAACACCTTGGCCCCTCCCCTAAACATTCTTCCCATCTCCTTGTACAGATGTCCTCTAGTATTTGCTATTGTTGCCCGGGTGCTGGCCATCCACCCTATCTGATGCCCTTCAATCATGGCCACCTCTCATTTTCCAACACTCCAAAGAGAAAAGCCCTAGCTCTATTCGGCCATAATCCAGGCAACATCTCGGTAGACCTCGCTGGCACCCTCTCCAGAAACATCTTGCATCCTTCCTGCAACGAGGCACAGTTAGCGCGGCGCTGTTACAGCGCCAGTGCTGCGGGTTTGAATCCCGCGCTGACTCTAAGGAGTTTACGCGTTCTCCCCGTGACCTGCGTGGGTTTCCCTCCCTGGGCTCCAGTTTCCTCGCACCCTCCAACATGTACGGGGGTTGTAGGTTAATTTAGCCACAATTGGGCAGAGGGGTTCCATGGGTCAGAATTTTTAAATCAGTTTAGGAATGTATTTTTAATCTTTTCCATTTTTTCCCGTGTAAATACATGTGTTCATATGTACCTTGTTCATTATTATTTGTAACTCGATATTCATTTCCTTCATTATTAACACCATATGTACTTTGCATATGTTAAAACCAAAAACAAGATTGAAAAATGAATAAAAATTTAAATTTAAAAACTGAACCATATTCCAAATGTGGTCTAACTATTTAATAGAGCTGCAACATTACCTCACAACATTGTTCATTCAATTTGTTCTTGTTCTGCATAACTAGAACCAGGTGTGGAACAAATCCTTTAACAATTCGATCTCAATTCTCCATGTTTGATGGGTTAGAAGCAGGACATTATGGTTTCTCAAACTTTCTTCCCACTCACATCCCACTTTAAGTCATCCCTCTGCCATCGGTGCTCTGTGATCAGTAAGGGATTGCTTACGGTGGGGTGTGAGTGGGAAGGGAAGGTTGAGAATCACTGCTCCAGACCCAATTGTTCCTGAAATATTTTGCTTGAGAAAAATGGTAATTGGCCCATTTCCTTCAGGTGGGATGTGGGTGGAAAGAAAAAGTTTGAAACCCACTGTTTTAATTGTCCCTCATTGACTCGTTATGTGCAGGGTTTCAGAGCTCCAAAGGAAATGGTCAATTTTTCTCAAGCAAAATATTTCAGTCACAATTGGGTCTAGAGCAGTGATTCTCAACCTTCCCTTCCCACCCACATCCCACCGTAAGCAATCCCTTACTGATCACAGAGCCCCGATGGCAGAGGGATGACTTAAAGTGGGATGTGAGTGGGAAGAAAAAGGTTGGAAACCATTGAAGTAATTATTTTCCTGCTCATTTATTTATGCTAAATTTAAATGTAGACAAACAGCACAGGTTCCGGCTCATGAACCCATGTTGCCCAATTATACTCAATTAATCTACAACCCCCGAATGTTTTTAAGGGTGGGAGGCAACTGGAGCCCCCGAGACACACACAAGACATGGGGAGAACGTGCAAACTCCTTACAGACAACATGGGATTTGAACCCAGGTCGCTGATCATTCCATTAACCAGAATGGGAAAGAATCAAGGAGAACAGGTATCATTCCACCCACAGAACCCAGAATCCCAAGACACAAGGCTAGATCCAAAAACTTACCCGGAAGACGGGCAAGATTTACACTGTCAATGATGTGGTTGTAAAGTGGCAAAAGATATTAAATATTGTACAACTGCCATTCTCAACAGGGGCCTACATCCCCCATGGGGGCCAAGGCATTTTAAGTAAAAGCCTCATTTTCTTTACACCTCCATATAATCATATAACAATTACAGCACAAAAACAGCCCATCCAGGCCCTTCCAGTCCACACCAAACCCCCGCTAGTCCCACCTACCTGCACCTTGCCCATAACCCTCCATTCCCCTTCCATCCATATACTGATCCAATATTTTCTTAAATGGCAAGATGGACCCTGCTGCCACTACTTCTCCCGGAAGCTCATTCCACTCAGCCACCACTCTCTGAGTGAAGAACTTCCCCCTCATGTTACTTCTAATCTTTTGCCCCTTAACTCTTAACCCATGACCTCTTGTTTCAATCTCTCCTACTCTCAAGGGGAAGAGCCTATCCACATCAACTCTATCTATCCCCCTCATAATCTTAAATGCCTCTATTAAATCCCCCCTCAACCTTCTACGCTCCGAGAATAAAGACCTAATCAGCTCAATCTTTCTTTGTGACCTAGATTGTAAAACCCAGGTAACATTTTTGTAAATCTTCTCTGCACCCTCTCTACCTTGTTAATATCCTTCCTATAATTTGGGGACCAAAATGGCACGCAGTATTCCAAACTTGGCCTCACCAATGCCTTCAACATCATTTCCCAACTCTTGTATTCTATGCTTTGATTTATTAAGGCCAACATACCAAAAGCCTTCTTCGCCACCCTATCCACATGAGATTCTACCTTCAGGGAATGAACTGTTATTTCCAGATCTTTCTGCTGCACTGCATTCCTCAAAGCCCTCCCATTTACTACGCATGTCCTGTTTCGATTATTCCTTTCAAAATGAAGTACTTCACAATCCTCAGCATTAAACCCCACGAGCCATCTTTCAGCCCACCCCTAAGCTATCCAAATCTTTTTTCAATCTTTGAGAACCTTCTTCATTATCCACCATTCCACCTATTTTAGTATCATCCACATATTTACTAATCCAATTTACCACCCCAACGTCCAGATCATTAATGTAAATGACAAACAGCAAAGGGCCCAATACAGATCCCTGAGGCACACTGCTTGTTACTGGCCTCCAGCCTGACAAACAGTTGTCCACTACGACTCTCTTGTATCTCCCATCCAGCCACTGTAGAATCTATTTGACTATCTGAAAGTTAATACCTAGCGCCTGAACCTTCCGAGCTAACCTTCCACGTGGAACCTTATTGAAGGCCTTACTGAAGTCTATATAGACAACATCCATTGTTTTCCCCTCATCAACATTCCTAGTCACCACTTCAAAAAATTCAACGAGTGGTCAAATACATAGTTGGTAGAGGTGCAGAAGAAACCAAGATGACTTAAATTATATTTTTTATATTAAATTTAAATTTAAACATTCAACACGGTAACAGACCCTTTCAGCCCACGAGTCCATGGCACCCAATTAACCTCCAACCCCCGGTATGTTTTTGAAGGGTGGGAGGAAACCGAAGCCCCTGGGGAAAACCCATACAGACACGGGGACAATGTGCAAACTCCTTACAGACAGCGCAGGATTTGAACCCCGGTCCTAATTGCTGGCGCTACAACAGCATTGCGCTAACCATGCCGCCCAAACTTCACAGGAAAGGGGGCCCCAATAAACATTCAGCGGAGTCTGGGGAGGGGGAGCATAGCAGAAATAAAAGGTGGAGAATGACCACTCCAGGACATTAGAAATTAAACAGGGTAGCCGGCAAACAGTTCAAAAATCAAAGTCTGGTTGGGGAGCTGGTAAACCAATCACTCCCTCCCACCCCCATAGTGGTAATGCAGGACCTGTACATGTCTGGAAATTGGGAACTCACAAGAAGGGTAACAATTACAGGCCAACGAGTAGCAGTGATGGGATCCATGCAGCGTACAAGAGACAGTCAACTTTGCAATCATCTTCTGAGTCAGTCTGTCGGAAGTGTTAACTCCCAATTAGTAATTTAAAAACTTTAGGACAGGGGTGGCCAACCTTGTCACTTTTAATTTATACAGACAGCACAGTAACAGGCCATTTCGGCCCACGAGTCTGTGCCGCCCAATTAACCTACACCCCTGGTATGTACTCATGGGCTGAAATGGCCTGTTACTGGGCTATCTCTCAAAATTAAAAATTTTAAAGGTTGCCCACCCTTGCTTTAGGGCACAAAAGAAGGAAAAAAAGGTTTGGTTTAATCTGCAACCTGGTGTCTTTGAATCTAAACAAGTTGCAGAGACAAGTTAGACTGTGGAAATGACATCGAGATCCATAGAATCATCACTAAATCTGTCCTGGGCCCATCATATCGATGCAATCATGAAGAAGGCTCCAACATGTTTGAGGAGATTTGCTCTGTCACCGAAAACTCTTGCAGATTTCTACAGGTGAACCGTGGGGAGCATTCTGACTGGCTGCGTCACTGTCTGGTTCAGAGGGGCCAATGCACAGGACAGGAAGACTCCAGAGAGTTGTTAACTCGGCCAGCGACACCCCAGACATCTTGCCTAAACTTTCTTCCCGTCCCCTTGCACCGACATCCTCTGATATTTGCTATTGTCGCCTCTGTTTAACCATAATCCAGGCAACATCCTGGTAAATCTTGCCGGCACTCTTTCCAGCAACATCTTGCATCCTTCCTGCAACGAGGCATAGTTAACGCGGTGCTGTTACGGCCCGGGTTCACACCATCGAGGACATCCACAAGAGGAGGTGGCGCAAGAAAGCAGCTTCACTTCTCAAGGAACCCCCACACCCCACCACCCAGGTCTTCTCACTGCTACTGTCGGGAAGGAGGTGCAGGAGCCTGAAGACGAGTCCCCAGAAAACAGCTTCCACCCCTCCGCCATCAGATTCCTGAATGGACGATGAACCCCACACTCGACATCACTTTCTCCTCTTTTGCACTAACATATTTTTTTCATGTAATTTATGGCAATGCCTGCACCTGCTCACACTGTCGGCAACGAATTTTATGACATGTCCATGAACATAAATTCTGATTCTGGGAACCATGACGTCAAGCAATGGCTTATTAATGGGTGGGCAACTAGCATTGCTTTGAAGTAAAACTAAGAGCAGCTGAACCACAAAGATTGCATCCGATCAGAGGTTCCCAACTGTCAAAGAGCAGCAAACCTCAGATTAGAGTGAAGGTGTGGAAGTGGAACCGCACATCCACTGCTCCCTTTAACTTTTTTCCATCGTACATGCAGTGATACACCCCTGTATATGGTTACTTGGTTACTGGCACTGTGTATATGTGTGGCCACCTTCCCTCAGTGACTCCACCTCCTGGAATAAAGGCGGTGAAGCCAAATTTCCACCCCCCCCCCACCCCACTTAGTTCACATACTTAACTCACAGGGCCTAAGGGACCGCAACCCCTCCGACCTTATGCAGGAGCTCGTGGAGTTAACAGACGAATATACCAAGTGTTTCCTGTTTGAAGCCCTATTCTGGTCGAAGTTGCCAGTCCACGTTGCCTCAGACATCTCTGATGTGGACTTTGCTTACCCGGACCTCGTGGCCAAGGATGGGAATGGCTTTTCCGAACCCCTCAGCAGGACTCAGTCCACGACCAGCCTATTTGTGCGGTGGGTGCTACCATATCGGCAGGAACTACTCAGTCCCCCCTCCCCGGCAGCCGTACAGATGTAGCATCACAACCGTTCCGACAAGGCTACTGGTTACTGCTACTACCACCATCGATGGGGCCGTAATGTCTGATGTTGCGTCCCCTCCTGTAATTTCCCAAGATCCACACCCAGCTTGATGTGGGAAACAAGCAAGCCAGCCATTGTTAGTGGCCTCAGTGATTTGCACCAGTAAAGGGCTCCTGTACCCATGGGACCTGAAGACTGGGTGACTGTTCCTAGTGGACACTGGTGCCGAGATCAGCCTCATACTGCCCACATTCTTCGAGCAGAGAAACCACCCCCAAGGTTTCCCCTTACAGGCAGCCAACAGTTCTATGATCCCCAGCTACGGAACTCGACTCGTGACTATCCACATCAAGGACACAGTTTTCCGATGGGAGTGCACAGTCGCCTCCATGGATCAGGCCCTCCTAGGGGCAGACTTTCTACAGGCTAACGAATGGCTGGAGGATTTGACCAGGTGCCGCCTAGTGAACGCAGCAAACTTCCAGGTTTTTCTAGCCAATGGGAGTCCACACCTCCAACCTGAAGGAGTACACCTCATCTCTAGCCAATTTCCACAATGAGGAACCTGCACACGGTGTGCAGCGCAACATTGAGACCGCCGGATCACCAGTTTACAGGAGGGCACGACAATTCCCCTCGGACAAGCTCCTCCTGGACAGAACTGAGTTTTCAACCATGGAGGAGTTGGGTAACATCCACTGCTCGAACAGCCCTTGGGCCTTCCCCCTACATATGGTCCCCAAGAACTCTGGAGGGTGGTACCCATGTGGAGACTACCCGGTGGTTGATGCAAAAGTGCCATATATGCAAGATTTCACTGCTCGACTCCGGGAAACTTGGATCTTCTCTAAAGTCAATTTGGTTAAAGGGTATCACCAGATCTCAGTGCACCCTGATGACATTCCAGAGACTGCCATCATCACCCCGTTCAGACTTTTCAAATTCGTGCGTCTGCCTTTTGGCCTAGAAAATGCAGCCCAGATGTTCCAGTGCCTTATGGATGAGGTGACTCAAGACCTGGAGGGAATATTTGTCAATCTAGACAATATTCTCATCGCCAGCCCCAATGCAAGAACACACCAGGAACACCTTTGGCAGTTCTTCGCCAAGCTTCAGGCTCATGGGTTAAAGATCAACCCAGCTAAATGCCAGTTTGGCCTGGACACCATCGATTTCCTGGGACATCGTATCCCCAGCACGGGATCCACATCACTGCCCGACAAGGTAGAGGCCATCTGTAGTTTTCCCAAACCAACCTCTCTCAAGGGTCTGCAGGAATTTGTAGGGATGGTGAACTTTTACCATCGTTTCCTCCCGGGACAGTAGCCAACATGAAACCACTATCTGACCTCATCAAAAGGGGCGAGAAGACTCTCACCTGGGCCACTGAAGCTCTCCAGGCCGACAAAACCAAAACAGCACCATCTGAAACCACCTTCTTGATCCACCCAGACCCAGATGTCAGACACCTCCGAGACAGCAGTTGGCGCAGTACTGCAGCAGTGGATCAATCAACAATGGAAGCCACTTGCTTTCTTCAGCAAGCACCTGAGGCCACCTTAACTTTGACTGGGAGCAGCTGGCTCTGTATCTGGCCATACGCCATTTCAGGTACATCCTCGAAGGCTGGGTATTCACGGCATTCACAGACCACAAACCACTGGTGTAAGCGCTGGGGAAGATCTCGGACAGCAGCACCACCTTTCCTATATCTTGGAATTTACTACAGACACGTCGCAGGGACGTCCAATGTATTAACAGTCGCACTCCTGGGCCTGAGGTTAAGGGTGGTATCGACGTGGCCAAACTCACCAAGGACCAGGCCGAGGATGCAGACATGCAGGCCTACCGCACAGGACTGCAGGTACAGGAGTTCTCCCCTGAACCAGGAGGACCACTACTCCTTTGCAAAATGTCCATCTGAGCCCCATCCTTCCTGTATTTTGGAGACTCCAGGTATTCAACCAAGTGCATGGACTTTCGCACTCCTCCATCAGATCAATGGTCCGCCTCATCTCAGATCGCTTCATATGGCACAGATTACGCCAAAGTCTCTCTCTAGGCGAAGACCTGCATACAATATCAACATGCCAAAACCAAGGGATCATTACAGCCCTTCCCACCTACGGAAAACAGACTCCACCATATCCATGTAGACGTCGTAGGACCACTGCCAATCAGCCAAGGAATGAGGTACCTGTTCACCAAGGTTGACCATTTCACATGCTGGCCAGAGACAGTCCCTATGCCATCCTGCGACACAGAGACTTGCGTGCGAGCATTCATGTCGCAGTGGGTCACTCGTTTAGGCGTCCCCTTACTTATAACCTCTGACCGAGGAGCTCAGCTCACCTCCTCCCTGTGGTCAACACGATCAAAATTCTGTGGTAGCCAGTTACACCACACGACTGCCTACCAGCCCCAAGCGAAAGGATTGGTGGAGTGCTTTCACCGCCATTTGAAAGCGTCTCTGAAAGGGTGACTCCAGGGCCAAAACTAGATGGACGAACTCCCAGGGGTCCTACTCGGCATCCGCACAACATCCAAAGAAGGCCTCCCCACCTCGTCTGCTGAGATGGTCTACAGGACGCCGCTCGCCATTCCAGGTGACCTCCTTTCAGCTCCACTGAACCAATGCCATGGACATCCTGCAGCACAGCCAACCCATGCCCACTCCCTAAGACCACACACAGCACGCCACCCTGCCACGCCCCAGAAGATTTGAAAACTGCGGATTTCGTATTCATCAGGAGGGGCCAGCCAGGAACTCCTTTACTACGCACTTACAAAGGGCCTTTTAAAGAGCTTAAGAGGGATCGGATGGTTTTTACTCTGGATGTTGGGAGTAGACAGGACATGTTTACTACGGACTGTTTGAAATGGGCCCACTTAGACGACACGGAACCTTTCCCTCCTCCTCGGTTATGACAACGTGTCCACCCTCCTGAAGACTCTAAAACAAAGACTGTGGGAACTTTGCTATTCTGGGGGGGAGGGGTGATGTAGCGGTCCGGTCCGGCCCTGTACACAGGGGGCCAAATCGCCACAGCACGCAGTGGCACAGAGACCTCTTCCTCACTGAGGAGGAGTGCCAGGGTAAAGAGCGGACTGCAGGAATCGAGTGCCGCTCCTGAGACTGTGCGCCAACGTCACTCCCGTGAGCCAGCGCGGTGGGTGGGAGGGGGGGGGTTCGCAGCATTGCTTTTGCAGCGCGGCCTGTTTGACTAAAGAGTCAGTTACTGGTTCACTCAGCTCGGTGCAGACATGTCCCTTTCTCTTCGCAGCGCCACTGTATCGCGGGCACTCCAAATGTTTGCATAATGACGCTGCCACAAAACACCTTATTTCATGACTTGCTCCGGACAATAAATCCTGATTCTGATATTTATGCAAAATAACAACTCGTGTTCTCCCCGTGTCTGCGTGGGTTTCCTCCAGGAGCTCCAGTTTCCACCCACCCTTCAAAACGTACGGGGGCTACAGGTTAATTGGGTGCATTGGACGGCATGGGCTTGTGGGCCAGAACGACCTGTTACCATGTTGCATGTCTAAATTCTTATTAAAAACTTTTTTTTTTTTTAAAACATCTCAGATGCAACAACTAAAGTTCTAGCAGAGGCAGGAAATGTTTTTGGGGATATCAGGAAATTAGTCTTCACAAAGTCCTGGAAAGAAGAGAGGATCTCAGCTCGACAACAAAACAAGCTCCACAAAATTAAACAAGAAATTCGGTGCACGGGGCAATTGTAGCGCACTACGCAAAAGCCATGGAGAAACTCGGCAGGTCACACAACATCTGTAGGAAGCAAAAGGTTAGATCCAACGTTTCGGGGGTATGTCGCACAAAATGAGTATTGGGCAAGTTACAAGGCCAACATAGGCAGAGGGCTAAAGTGTTCAGCCAAGAGTTACACAACCATTGCCTTCACTATGTAGATTGAGATGGTCAGTTGGGAGGCAGCAAATGCACCTCCCCACCATCGAGAATGTCTACGGGGAACGCTGTCGTCGGAGAGCAGCAGCAATCATCAAGGACCCACACCACCCAGCACAGACTCAGTTCTCGCTGCTGCCATCAGGAAAGAGGTGTCGGTGCCACAAGACTCGCACCCACCAGGTTCAGGAACAGCTGCTCCCCCTCCACCCTCAGACTCCTCAACGACAAACTCAATCAGAGACTCATTTGAGGTCTCTTACTTTGCACGTTATTTATTATTGAATATTTAGTTTCTGTATTGCAATCGGGACCAGAGTTCGAACCCTGCACTGTCTGAGTTTTTACATTCTCCCCTTGTCTGTGTAGGTTTTCCCCGAGGGGCTCCGGTTTCCTCCCACTGTTCAAAACGTACTGGGGGGGGTGTAGGTCAGTTGGGTGTAAATTAGTCGGCGTGGACCCGTGGCCCAAATGGTCTGTTACCGTGCTGTAGGTCTACATCTAAATGAAATGTTTTTTAAATTTAAATAGAAATTCTGCTTGGCCAGCAAGAAAAAGAATCTCAGGGTTGTATGTGATGTTATGTCTGCACTCTGAACTTTGAACTACAACTGGGCAGAAAACAGATTTAATTTTTTTTTTACATTTAAAAATGATCTCGTCTCCTCGTGATAAATGCAGCAATGGAGACGCTTCATTAATCCATCTACCCTGGACCTATCAGAGTCTTGAGAAGTACTGGATCGAAGTCGTTCAAACTTTCTCTGCACTTTTTAAAGTTTGTTTTAAACCTAATCCCTCAACTGCTTTATTTGCTGTTGTCCAACTTTAACAGCATCTGATCTGCATGTCTGAGCTTTTACTCTCTTATGTCCAGGCAGGCGGTGCTGCTCAGATGGAAGGACGCTAACCCCCCCTATTCACGCTCAAAGGCTACGTGACGAGTTTAAACTTAAGAGAAGATTCGATGCTTCATTTCTGATTTCATGTAAATTTTCAAACTCTGTCGGGACCCTTTTTGAATTATTTTTAGAATCTTTGATTTGTTATGAAGGTAGAAATGTTGACGAATTAGGGTAATTTATCAGTCTGATAAGAATTCTGTCTTTTTTTTGCCAAATGGATTCTTTCTTAGTAGTAGATCTTTATTTAATAATTAAATATTAAGACAATATTTGTTTGAGAATGTGGGTTAAATGATGAAATGATCTGATTTAAGTGTTATGTATCTTTTTGACTTTTAACATATGTCCTTATGGACTCTGTATTTCGATAAAAAGGTTTAAAAATGGAATGGCAACCACTTAGAACAGCAATGCGGAGGAAATTCTTCAGCCAGAGGGTGGAATTTGTTGCCACAGGCGGTTGTAGAGGCCGGGTCATTGGGGGTATTTAAGGCAGAGACTGATAGGTTCTTGATTAGCCAGGGCCTCGAAGGTTATGGGGAGAAGGTCGGGCAGTGGGGCTGGGTGAGGAAATGGATTTCTTCTTTGGCTTGGCTTCGCGGACGAAGATTTATGGAGGGGGTAAATGTCCACGTCAGCTGCAGGCTCGTTTGTGGCTGACAAGTCCGATGCGGGACAGGCAGACACGGTTGCAGCGGTTGCAGGGGAAAATTGGTTGGTTGGGGTTGGGTGTTGGGTTTTTCCTCCTTTGCCTTTTGTCAGTGAGGTGGGCTCTGCAGTCTTCTTCAAAGGAGGCAGACTCAATGGGCTGAATAGCCTATTTCGGCTCCTATGTCTTATGGAATGGTACAATAAGATCATTCAAAAGACTCTTGGGCAGGCCGTGGATGCAAGAGGGTGTGGGGAAGGGTTAGATTGTTGTGGAGTAGGTTTACGTGGGTCAGCACAACATTGTGGGCTGAAGGGCTTGTACTGTGCTGTAAAGGTCCATGTTGTACACATCTGGTGGCTTCCTCACCCAGCGATTGAGCTCCATGCCAAGCACTGGTTTTATTCCAGAGAAGGGGGAAAAATGTCTCGATAGGTCAGGAGAGACATATTTTCCCCAAAGGTTGGCACTAACTGTCTGTGGAGGGAAGAGGTGGATCACTACCTTACTGTTAGTAACTGGTCTTGTGGGAAATTCTTTGGAAGAGAGTGAAGGATCTAGCCTGCATTGTTAAAACGTGGATTTTGGAAGATTAAGTGTCAGTTTCAAAATAACGTTAAGAGTTGCTGGAAAGCATTTTCTGGAGTCAAAACAACCCGAGAGGAATGCAGCGCAAGATAAATGGCTGAATGTTTGTTGCAGAGGTCAATGCCAACACTGAGGTTACAGAGTCTTCGTGCTCATTTGTTGCTGTAATCAGCAGAAATACCAGATCTAATCTCAGAACTGTTACAGAGGTGAAGATAAAGCCCAGCACCATTTCAAGGCTCTCCTCCGGGCACTGCAGCCCAAGACATGTTGGAACATGCTGGTTACTTATTTAATCAACAGGAGAGCCCAGCAAGAGCGCTGACTGGAAATGGAAGAGTCTCCAGGCTGAGGTATAAGAGCTGCAGGGGACTTTAACCTTTACGAGGCCCATTGACAAGTATCACCTCATGCACCAATGTTCAGCTCTTCAACTCAAACCCTTTGAATTTCCTCCAGCAGGAGATTCATTACTCTCTGCCGCTTCGTTTACCCCTCCAGATCAGTTTTACCACTCACCTGGCCATGGGACTTGAAACCATAAAACACTACAGCATCGAAACAGGCTCTTCGGCCCATCTAGTCCTTGCCGAACTTTTATTCTGCCTAGTCCCACTGACCTGCACCCAGTCCATCGTCCTCCGCAAGGGCCGGTCCAAATTTTTCTTAAATGTCGCAATCGCGCCTGCATTCACCTCTTCAGCTGGCAGCTCATTCCATACCCCACCCCCCACTACTCACTGCGTGAATAGGTTTCCCCCAAGCCATCTCACCTTTCACCCTTAACCCATATCCTCTAGTTCTTGACTCGCCCAACCTCAGTGGGAAGTAAAGCCCGCTGGTATTCGCCTTTATCTACATTCCCAATTGTTTTGCGCACGGTTGACATAGTGGTTAATGCTACAGCGCCAGCGACCAGGGTTCGAATCCCACGCAGTCTGTAAGGAGTTTGTACATTCTCCCAGTGGCTGCGTGGGTTTTCCCCTGGGGGCTCCAGTTTCCTCCCACCGCTCAAAACGTACCAAGGTTGTAGATCAATTGGGTGTAATTGGGTAGCACGGGCACGTGGGCCAAAAGAGCCTGTTACCATGCTGTACGTCTAACGATCTTAATCTCAACTGGTGAGGACCCCCTCACGAGCAAATAGCCCAGCATTAATTCTTCCACTTGGCTCTGCATTTGGAAGCCAGTCAATACCACCAGTACAACTCCCTCTGGAATCAACGCTTCTCTTCCTCAGTGAGGAACCTCAAGCCCACGCCGTAGCTTCCAGATACACAAGCATTTGCCACTCATCAAGATGGCTTTTGTCTGCCACAGACCTGGAGCTCGGGCGGCCAATAGATCAGTGTCCGGTGCTGGAGAAACTCAGCAGGTCAGTATCCACTGTTTGTGGGCACTGTCTGACCTGTTGAGTTTCACCAGCACTGTGGTTTTACTTCAACCACAGTGTCTACATAGAACCATAAAAGTGCAGCACAGAATACAGGCCATTCAGCCCTTCTAATCTATGCTGAAACATCATTCCTCTCATCCCACTGACCTGCATCCAGTCCATGACCCTCGAGACACTCCCAACCAATTTATTCTTACAACTTAAGAGTGAGCCCGCATTCACCATGTCAGATGGCAGCTCGTTCCACACTCCCACTTCTCTGAGTGAAGTTTCCCCCTAATGTTCCCCCCAAAACCTTTCCCCTTTCACCCTAAAGCCATGTCCTCTCGTATTTATCTCTCCTAATCTAAGTGGACAGACCCTACTCGCATTTACTCTGTTTATACCCCTCAATTTTGTAAACCTCTATCAAATCTCCCTTCATTCTTCTACACTCCAAGGAATAAAGTCCTAACTTGTTTAATCTTTCCCTGTAACTCAACTCCTGAAGTCCCAGCAACTTCCTAGTCAATCTTTGCATTCTTTCTATCTTATTGATTTCTTTCCTGTAGTTCGGTAACCAAAACTGCATACAAATTCTCCAAATTTGGCCTCACCATTGTCTTATCCAACTTTACCATAACATCCCAGCTCCTGTACTTAATACTTTGATTTATGAAGGCCAAGATGCCAAAAACTCTCTTTACAACCCTGTCCACCTGTGACGCCACTTTCAGGGAATTATGTATCTGTATTCCCAGATCCCTCTGTCTAATCCCACTCCTCAGTGCCCGACCATTCACCGTGAATGTCCTTTCTTGGTTTGTCCTTCCAAAATACAACACCTCACCCTTGTCTGCATTAAATTCCATCGGCCATTTTCCAGCCCATTTTTCCAGCGGGTCCAGATCCCTCTGCAAACTTTGAAAACCTTCTCCAATGTCCACAACGCCTCCAATCTTAGGGTCATCAGCAAACTTGCTGATCCAATTTCCCACGTTATCATCCAGATCATGGATATAGACAGCAAACAGATTTTTGTGTTCTGCTAGTGAAACATGAAATTCTGCAGACACTGTGATTGTAGTAAAAAAACAGAAATGCTGGAGGATCTCAGCTGGTCTTCCAGCGCCCATAGGAGGTAAACATTTCAGGTCTGAGCCCTTCCTCAAGGTATGTGAGACAAATTTGACATCAATAAATGATGCCAGACCAATTCAGGGACAAACAAGCAATGGAAAATTGAGACTCAAGTTCCTTTCACCAAGCCTGGATGTGGTGGGACACTTTGGTTCACCCAGCTTGGATGTGGTGGGACACTTTGGTTCACCCAGCTTGATGTGGTAGGACACCTTGGTTCACCCAGCTTGATGTGGTGGGACACCTTGGTTCACCCAGCTTGGATGTGGTGGGACACCTTGGTTCACCCAGCTTGGATGTGGTGGGACACCTTGGTTCACCCAGCTTGGATGTGGTGGGACTCCTTGGCGTACATCTCTAATTAGAACCTCCAATATTGTCTTTGGTGGGAACTGTAATGATCTGGTTTTAGTCTAAGTCATTAAGCAGGGGGAACTGTGAAGTAATACATTGGGGAAGGTCGAACTTGGAAGGCAGAGCACGTGGTTAATGGCAGGATTCTTAACAGAGTGGAGAACAGAGGGACTTTGGCATCCAAATCCATAGATCTCTCAAGGTTGCTACCCAGGTTGATAGGATAGTTAAGAAGGTCTTTGGTATGCTGGCCTTCATTAGTCGAGGGATTGAGTTCAAGAGTGATGAGGTAATACTGCGGCTCTATAAAACTATGGTTATACCACACTTGGAATCGTGTGTGCTCAGTTCTGGTCGGCTCATTACAGAAAGGAAGTGGAAGGTATGGAGAGGGTGCGGAGGAGATTTGCCAGGATGTTGCCTGAATTGGAGAACATGTCTTGCGAGGCAAGGTTAACAGGACTAAGGTTTTTCCCTTTGGAGTGCAGAAGGATGAGAGGTGACTTAATAGACATCTACAAGTTTCCAAGAGGCATAGATCTGGTAGACACCTAACACCTTTTACCCAGCAGCAAATACTAGAGGACATCTGTTTAAACAGAGGGGAGAAAAGTTTAGGGGAGAGGTCAGGGGTACTAGAGAGTAGCCAGGAATTGGGATAATCCAGGAAATTGCGAGGTAAGAAGCCTCAGTGGTAGGGAAACTATTGGAAAGGATGTTTCGGGATGTAATTTATTGGAAAGTCACGGTCAACTTGTGGAGAGTCAGTCTGGCTTGTGCCTCCAGAGAAAGTAAAAGGCAGTTGACGGTTCAGGCCCTTCTCAGCAGATGCCTGAATGAAAAAGTGGGGAGCAGGTGGGGGTAAGGGGAGGAACACAGGCTAACAGGCGGACACAGGTGAGAGCATAGAAGCTGATGGGGAAGAGAGCAGAAGGCTAAGCTAGCTCTCCGATAGAAGGGTGAGGGAGGGAAGATACAGGAAGGTAGACAGAGGGATGAAGGAAAGAGAGACCAGGGAGGGGTAAACAGACATTGGAGGTCAATATCGATAACATCTGTTTGGAGACCGTCAAGACTGAACACAAGGTGCCGCTCCTCCAACTTGCAGGTAGCCTCGTTGCCCAAGGTCATGGACAGACACACCAGTGTGGCAAGGGGGTGGGGAATTGAAGTGGTTGGCCTCTAAGAAGTCCCCACTGTTGCAGCAGACAGAATGAAGGTGCTCAGTGAAGTGCTCTCCCTGTCTGCGTCCAGTCTCTTCGACGTAGAGGAGGCCACATCGGGAGGACCGGATAACCCCCTGCAGATTCACGAGTGAAGGGTTGCTTCACTTGGAAGGACTGCTTGGAACTCCAAACCGTGGTGAGGGACGGGGTAGGCACCCAATATAGATGATTAGTGGGAGTGGACGAGGGAATCCCAGAGGCAGCAATCCCTGTGGAAAGCTGAGAGGGCAAGATGTGTCTGGCAGTGGAATCACATTGAAGGTGGCGCAAATTGCAGAGAATGTTGAGTGCAGAGGCTGGTGGGGTGGCAGGCGAAGATGAGACAATTCCTGTCCTTGTGCCTCAGGGTGGGGGGAGGCCAGGGCAGATGGGCGGGAAATAGATGAGATGAGGGTAAAGGCCGAGTTGATGGGAATAGACAGGAGGACGCGTTTTCTGAAGGACACCTCAGATGTTCTGGAATGGAAGGCCTCATTCAGAGAGCAGTGGAAATGGAAGAATCAAAAGAAAGGAATATAATCCTTATAGAGGACAAGGTGAAAAGGTGAAGTCGCGGTAACTGCGTGAGTTGGCGGTTTGAAGAAAGAAGTCCATAGAGAGCTGGTCTCCTGGTTTGGAGACCGTTCAAGGGCAAGGTTGCCAGAGATCGAGCAGGTGAATTAGAGGTCAGGGTGGATCTTGGCTTTATTTGCACTTCACAAATCCAAGTTCAAACATCTTCACTCCGAGTACAGGGACCTCCCAGTGGCCACCCACACCAACATGTCTGCCCATGGCCTCAAACCCTGGCCAGATGCCAGTTGGAGAAACAACACCTTGTATTCTGCCTTGGCTTTTGCCAAACCAGACGGCATCAATATTGACTTCTCTGATTTCTATCAATTTTTAATTGTTTTTTTTTATTTTAAACATACAGCACAGTAACAGGCCATTTCGGCCCACGAGACTGTGCCGCCCAATTTACATCCAATTAACCTACAACGGTGGGAGGAAAAGAGCTCTCCCCCCCCCCCACCGGGGAAAGCCCACGCAGACACGGGGAGAAGGTGCAAACTCCTTACAGACTATGCAGGAATCGAGCCCTGGCCCCAATCGCTGGCGCTGAAAAGGCGCAGGACTAACCGCTATGCCAACCGAGGCATCCCCTTCTCTCCTTGCCAGTCTTTCTCTGACCCTCACCTCTGTGGCTCTCCTCGCAGCCTCTTCCCTCTCCCACTTGTCTGCTCTCTGCCCCTCCCCCTCAACCGCTTCTCTGCTTTTGACTTGTCTACCCTCCCACCTATGAGCCACTAAACCGTGCTTCACCCCTTACCTTTCCTCTCTCCCCAACATCCTATTCAGGCATCTGCCTCCTGACAAAGGGCTCAAGCCTGAAATGTACAGGACCTCGTGCCTCATTGCCTGCCGAGTTTCGCCGCCGCTTTGTGTCCCACCCTCGAGAGGCGAGGGTGGGGCAGTGGGCGCCGTGCACAAGGACACGACGTGGTGGGCTAATCCAGAAGGTACAGGTGCATGGGGTCCATGTGAATTTGAGAGCTTGACTGACCCTGAGAAGAGGGAGGGCACTGATGAAAGGGTGTTATTCCGTGACCATGTGGCGCTTGCGAGGTATCCAAATGACTTGGATGAGAAGGTGGGTGAACAAGTTTGCAAATGACACCAAAGTCGACACCAAGATCTGTTACAGATGAGCAGGGAGATGGCAGATGGAGTTTCATCTGGACAAGTGCTAGTTGCTGCACTTTGGGGAGGTTGAAAGTAAATGGCAGGACTCTCGAAAGCATTGACGTGCAGAGGGATGGGGGGTGGGGGTTCAAGACCATTGCTCCTTGAAAGTGGCCACACAAGTGGATCAGGTGGTTACAGCAGCGCATGACATCCTCACCTTTGTTAGACGGGCCATTGAGTCCGAGGAAGTCACAATGCAGCTCCAGTCAGGTTACGCGTTGTGGACAGCGTACCACTAGGGGTTTCAGATTCTGGGGAGCAGTGAACCGAACCCGGGCACTGCAAATGGGGAGAGCACTCCCCCTCCGTGAAACGTGGGAGACGATCCTCAAGGACGGTGACCGTGGCAGTGGGCCAGCGAGGGGCTGAGCAGTTGAAGGACCCACGACAGGCTGCGGGCTCATCAGAGCCGGGATTGGAGAAGGTGCTGAGGGCAAGAAGGCCTCCTGACTGCGCGGGCGGATTGGATCCGGAGCTCGGGCGGATCGGATCTGGAGCTCGGGCGGCTGATAAATCAAACAGGGGTCTTTGTGGCTGCAGGAGCTGCTGGAGGCGAATCCATAGACACCCGGTGTCTCTGAAGGGACCCTCTTTCTCCTATTGTTAGAGGAGCCGGGCAACACTCATGGCCATTCTTGGATAAATTTATGGCAGAATTTCAAAACTATAATTGGACGTGAAACACTGCGAATATTGGACACCCCCTTGATAGAAGGGATGCCGAGGCTTTGAAGGGGATACCAACGATATTCCCCTGGATGTTGCCTGCATTAGAGGGCAAGTTATGGAGAGAGGATGGACAAACTTGGGTTGTTTCTTTTCTGGAGTTCACGAGGCGGAGGAGAAACCTGATGGAAGAGTATAACGCGACTGATTACACTCAGGGACTAGTGAGGACTGTTGTTTACAAAAGGCAACAGATGAAAGATGTTGCTGGAGCCGCAGATTGTCTGGAAGAGAACTTGTTGTTCTAAGAGTGTCCGGTGGTTTTGTGAGCAGAGAGAGTCAAACAAAAGGACTGTCTGTCTAATGTTTCACTTGGAATAAGGGAAACAGAAAGGAACTCTGTGATTGCCTGAAAGAAAGAGGTTATCATCTGGAGAACCCTGAAGGGGCAAGTTTCGTCAGGCAAGACGCTGAGGTGACTAATGGAAGTACATCAATTGTGGATGTCCTGGAACAACAAATTTCTCTCTGAAAACCAACAAGAACCTTCCTGAGTGGTAACCATTTACCTTTCAAGCACCAAAGCCTGGCGAACTTCATAAATGTTAAATTCTGTGCCCAGTACAAGAATTGCCTGCAACCAGTGAACTTGGAGGAATGAGGAGTGAAATTGGACTGTGAATCAAAGAACTTTTCTGAAATAACACACACATTATAAATACGTGCGCTTAGAATTATAAGGGGGTTAAGTTAGGCAATAGTGATAAAGTGTGATTCTATTTTCATGTTTAAAGATAATTAAAAGTAACTTTTGTTTAAGTAACCATTTGTCTTGGTGAAGATCTATTCCTGCTGGGTTTTGGGGTATCACAAAAAGAGGAGCACTGATACCTTGGAAAAAAAAGCTCAGGCCCGAAATAAACCTTTATCTCGTGTGGACGCTACGAGATAGGTTGAGTTCCTCCAGCATTTCTACTACAATCTCAGCACCTGCAGACTTTTGTTTTTCTCAGCATTGATGGGGTCGACTGTCAAAGTTAAATATCTCATGCTAGAGAATGTTTAAAAGGAGAGGAGAAAAGTTTTAAGATTTAGAAAACACCAGAGGATATCTATGCAAAATGAAGGGAGGAAAGTTTAGGGGAGATATCAGGGATTTTTTTAAAAATACACAGAGAGGTGTGGGGGCCTGGAATCCGTTGCCATGAGTGTTGGTGGAGGCAGAAACAGTTGGGGCATTTAAGAGACTCTTAGACGGACACATGGATGAAAGAAATAAATTGAGAGTGACAAGGCAGGAAGGGCTTTGTGTTGTTATTTAGGCAGGAACACATGGGTCGGCACAACATCAAGGCCTGAAGGGCCTGTACTGTTCGATGTGCAGGGGAAGCTTTTTTTTAATCTAAACAAGTGTCTGGAACAGGCGCTGGGGTACAGGTGGAAGCAGATATAATAGTTTCAGAGGCTTTTAGATGGACACATGAGTATAGAGGGGCATGGATCTCATGCAAGCAGAGGGGAGAAAATTCAATCCTGGGAGGTGCAAGGAGACCTGGGCGTCCTTGTTCAGAGGAATCTCAAAGTTGACGTCCAGCTGGGATTGGTCGTGAAGAAGGCAAATGCTATGTTGGCCTTAATTTCAAGAGGAATAGTGTACAAGAGTAAAGAGGTGTTGATGAGGCTCTGTGGGGCACCAGGGAGACCCCGTTTGGAGAAATGTGTAAAGTTTTTGGTCCCCCATCTTAGAAAGGATGTGATGATGTTGGAGAGGGTGCAGAGGAGATTTACCAGGATGATTCCCGGAATGCAGGGGTAAACATACGAGGACCGTTTGGCAGCTCTTAGGTTGTATTCGTTGGAGTATCGGAGAATGAGGGGGGGATCTCATAGAGACATTTCGAATATTGAAAGGTTTTGTCAAAGTGGATGTAGATAAATGTTTCCCTTGGTGGGTGAATCAAGGACAAGGGGTCGCCGTCTTAAAATTAGAAGTTATCCAATTAAAACAGAGAGGAGGAAGAACTTCTTTAGTCAGAGGGTACAGTGGTGAGGCCAGATCACTGGGAGTATTTAAACAGGAAATTGATAGGTGTCTGGTTAGTGGGGGAATCAAGGGATATGGGGAAAAGGCTGGAAATTGGAACCAGGTGTGAGCATAGCTCAGCTTAGTAGAGTAGCCTGCTTCTGCTCCTTTAACTTGTGAAACTGGGAAAACACAAAACAGTCCTCATTGAGGGGGTCAGCTGTGGAGAGGGCCAAGAACTTCAGATTCTCGAGTGTCAACATCTCTGAAGATCTATCCTGCGGCCTCCATGACGATGTAATCATGAGGAAGGATCACCAGTAGTTCTATTTCAAAAGGGGTCTGAGGAGATTCAGTACGTCACCAAATACTCTTGCAGGTGGAGAGCTTTCTGACCGGCTCCATCACTCTCTGGTGCGGAGGCACCGAAGCCCAGGACAGGAAAAGGCGACAGAGAGTTTCGAACTCGGCCAGCGCCTTCAGTCTTCACTCCATCGAGGACATCCGCAAGAGGAGGTGTCTCAAAGACTCTATCTTCAAGGACCCTCACCACCCTCTTCACACCACTACCACCAGGAAGGAGGTGAAGGAGCCTGAAGACAACCACCCAATGCGACAAAATAAAGAAACAGCACTTCCCCTCTACCACCAGATTTCTGAATGGACAATGAACCACAGACACAGCTTCACTTTCTCCTTTTAAGCATTGATTTTTTTTTAAATAAATGTAATTTATAGCAATCTTTGCACCTGCAAAGCAACAAATTTTGTGACCTATTCATGATAACGAGTTTTAATTTAAATGGAGCATTACGTTGACAGACACACATGGGCCAGAGGGCCAGTTCCTGTGCTCTACTCTCCCGCATCCTCTGACGAGGCAGTGGTTCAAGGACCACCACTAACTGGAAGGTCAAGGTCAAGCAGATTGAAGCCGCATCCCAGTGATTCACGTGAAGCTCCAAAGCCATCACTGCTCTGGTTGGAGGAAGCTGCCTGGACAGCCAATGGGCTATTGGAAGGTCTGATGGCCAGTGGACAGGAGTGTTCGACGTCAATCACACCCTGGAATCGGGCCCTTTGCCCGTGCTCCTACACTCTGACCAAGTTGTCCACTGGATTTGGCCCATATTCCTCTGAGCTTTCCCCATGCACGCACCTGCAACTACAAGGTGGACTTCCATCAGTCCTCCCTCTCTTTTTCCTGTGCACGTACCTGCAACTACAAGGTGGACTTCCATCAGTCCTCCCTCTCTTTTACCCGTGCACGTACAAGGTGGACTTCCATCAGTCCTCCCTCTCTTTTTCCCGTGCATGTACCTGCAACTACAAGGTGGACTTCCATCAGTCCTCCCTCCCTTTTTCCCGTGCATGTACCTGCAACTACAAGGTGGACTTCCATCAGTCCTCCCTCTCTGGATCAACCCCAGATTCTGCACTGTTAGTGAAGGGGTTAGCACAACGCTACTATGGCACCAGCGACCCAGGTTCAAATCCCACGCTCTCCGTAAGGTGTTTGTATGTTCTCCCCATCTCTGTGTGGGATTTCCCCAGGGGCTCCGGTTTCCTCCCACTCTTCAGAAACATACAGGGGTTGTAGGTCAATTGGGTGTCATTGGGGCAGCACATACTCATGAGCCAAAGGGCCTGTGCTCTGTGTTTAAATTTAAAATTCCAGTCTGATGTTGTTCTGTACCATCCCCACTACCTAGATCCCAGATGAACACAATTCTTTGGCTAAAGAAGACTTCACATTTTAAATTTTTTAAATTTAGACCTACAGCACAGAAACAGGCCAATTCGACCCCATGAGCCCTGCCACCCAATTTACAACCCTTACGTTTTATTTTGGGAAGGATGGGAGGAAACTGAAGCCCCCGGGGAAAACTTACACAGACACGGGGAAAATGTACAAACTCCTTACATACAGCGTGGGATCCGAACCCAGGTCCGGTCCCGATCGCTGGCACCGTAAAAGGTGTTGCGCTAACTGCTACACCAACCGTGCCACCAACAATGGCCAGCCATCTCTGGTCCTTGGTTATCCTCCCCGCATCCAGCCTGTTGAGCCCTTGAATTTATCGAAGGGAGGCCTGGTTAGTGTAACACGAGGTGCTTTCAAACTGCCTTGCAAAATGGGGTTAACCAGGCAATTTGCCCGGTTCGCACCCCACTCACAAGGCAGCTTGAAAGGGTCGGACCCGAACAGCGTCATCCAAAGTCAACCAAGTCCCTGCCCTATGAGGTAGTCAGGGGACACAGTTAAACTCATCAAGGACGTGTTGATTGGCAGCTGGAACAGCAAAATGGTTACTCCTATGATGTCGACGCTGGGAGGGAGACTGACGGCTGGTGGGGGAGAAGGGGAGACTAGTTTACATGACGTGTCACTTTCCGCGCCATCCCCCTTAAATTGTTAGGTTGGCGATTTACTGGGTCCGTCCCCCCTCAGTTTAAAAGGTGCTGGAGGTACCTTTGCTTCACTAATCTCCCCTGGGTCTCAGGAGGGCTAGCAGCTTAAAAGCACCTCCCGTTACAGCGGCCTGGGTTTGAATCCAGCGCTGTCTGAAAGGATATTCTTCCCATGTCCACGTGGGTTTCCACCGGGTGTTCTGGATTCCTCCCACCCTTCAAAAACATACCAGGGGGGGGGGTTTGTAGGTTAATTGGGTGCAATTGGGCGGCATGGGCTCATGGGCCGGAAGAGCCTCTAACTGTGCAGTACATCTAAAAGTTTACCCAACTCTAAATGCAAGAAGTCCCCACCAGAGAGGGGCAAACACCCAACCAAAAAGGAGTCACACACCGAATTCGGAAATTGCCCTGGAGCTGCTTGGAGATTAGCCCAATGGGGGCATTTGCTCATGGTCATCCACAGCAAGGGGGGAGGGGGGGGCGAAAAGAAACAAATCCCCCTCACTCCCCAAACCAATCTCAACACCATGCAGAGGAACACAAACTCCAAGAATGAAAGCTGGAGAAACCCAGCAGGTCAAACAGGGTCCTTTATGTCGCAAAGATAAGGATAGAGAACCGAGGTTTCAGGCTTGTTGGTCCTCTCTGGTGTATGAAAGACCCTGCTTGACCTGCTGGGTTTCTCCAGTGTCCTGCTTTTAAACTTCAACCATAATGTCTGCAGACTTTCATATGTCTTCCAACTCCCAGAATCCCCTCACCACTAAATTATGGGGCCATGGCAGGCTTTTCTCTCCTCCCCCCACCCCCCACCATGTGGTTGGGCGAGACAAGAGCTGGAGGACGTGGGTCAAAGGTGATGGGCGATGGGGTTTAGCGCCACGCAGTTCCAACACCAGCTGGAAACGGGTTCGAATCTGGTAAGGAGTTCTCCCCGTGACCTGAGATGGGTTTCTTCCAGGGGCTCCGGTTTCCTCCCACCCTCCGTAACGTACGGGAGTGGTAGGCACATTTGGGCAGCACGGGGTTCAATGGGCAGAATGGTCTTTTGCTATTATATATAAAAAAGAAAATTTAAAATGCTACCTTCACACCCACAGACTGGCCACCTGAGGTGGTGACTGCAACCTTGATTTTGACACTTGGGAAAACATTGGGGCAGGTCCACGGATGGGAGAGGTGTGGAGGGCTATGGAGTGGGGGGGAGGAACTAGACGGGCCGAAGGGCCGGTTTCTGTGCTAAGTCCATGGTTGGTCTCCCACGCAGACAATCGTCTATTGGCAGGGGGAGGCCAAATGTGAACCTGCTGGACGCCTTTGCGCGGATTCTTACAAATGTTAAGTCTAACTCCCCACCCCCACCCCCCCCACTCAACGCCCCCCACCCCCCCCAACCCCCACCCCCCCCACTCAACGCCCCCCACCCCACCCCCAACCCACCCCCAACCCCCCACTCAACGCCCCCCACCCCACCCCCAACCCCCCACTCAACGCCCCCCAACCCCCCTACCCCCCCCCCACCACCAGCCCCCCATCTCCCGTCTCTCCCAGCCCTCCGGCTGCGGGGTGAGTGTACAGCACCAGCTGGCTTGCAGTCGGGCAGAACGGCCTCGGTGGCGATCTCAGCCCGGGAGGGAGCGTTTCCCGGCCACGCGGACCGTTCCTCCAGGGCCACTCACCTGGGAGAGGGGTCGCTGAGAGCCCCCCTCCCCCCAGCCCCACAGAGAGAGGGAGGGGGGGGTCCCTCTCCGGAGGGGGAATGCGCACAGCTGACAGTGGCTGCCCGCCCCCCTCCGGCTCCCAAATCTCCTGCCCGAAGTCATTGGAGCGAGGGAGCGGAGCAGATAAAGTTCCAGCTACTTACGGGGAGCCGGGTCCCGCCCCGCCCGGTCGCTCTGCGGGGTCGTGAGCCCGGAGGGGCTGCGTCCGCCGTCTCCGAGAGGGTTCCGCTCAAATGCTGGCAGAGGGACTTGCGGAATGCGTTGCAGTCTGGCAGGGCCAACCCTTCCCCACCCCCCCCCCCAAACCCTCCCCTCCTCGCCTTAACCCTGTGCTTGCCGCCCGTCCAGGACTGACCAGTCCGCAAGGTTCACTGTTGCTCGTCCGTTCCGACTGCAGAGGACCCCCCCCCCGCCACTTCCATCAACTCTTTGGAGACTTCCCCCCCCCCCCCCCCACCCCCCAACTTCCTGGATCAAGATCTTTGCAAGTCTCAGTGCCAGAGCATCTTCTAGATTCCCTTCCTGTCATGTAATAGGACTGAAGGTGTAATATTACATGAAATTGCCTTCTGCCTGCCACAGGCAAAGGGTCTCCTTTAGCATCGCCCTCTTGCAGTGCCAGAGAAGCCAAAGAGAGTTCCCTTCAGGGTCACCGAGTGTCCGTGGATTTGCCTCCAGCGCTCGCGCAGCCGCACAGACTCCTCTTTGATCCATCGGCCGTCCGAGATCCCGATCTGAACTCCCGACACGATCGGGAAGCCCTTCAGTACCCGAGGCCCTTGCCCCCAGCCCCCTCTCGAATCCCGGTACGTCAGTGGGAAGGGAAGGTTGAGAATCACTGCTCTAGACCCAATTATGACTGAAATATTTTGCTTGAGAAAAATTGCCATGAGCCCATTTCCTTTGGAGGTCCGAAACCGTGCACATAACGAGACAATGAAGCGGTTTTCAAACGTTTTCTTTCCACCCACATCCCACCTTAAGCAATCCCTGACTAATCCCAGAGCACCGATGGCCTAGGGAATACTTAAGGTGGGATGCGAGTGGAAAGAAAAAGGTTGAGAACCACCGCTATGAAGGAAGGATTTTCTTTCTAAGCATGTAAAGCTGTGGTCCAAGAATTGTCAATGTTTGCAAAGTCTAGAGAAGCCATTCTCAACTTATTTGAAGTACAGGTGCTCCCCTACTTACAATGGTCTGAGTTTCCGAAGTTACAGTGGTTCGAATCCATACTTTTAATTTCGAATTCCGATCTGTTCGTGCCCTTGCGATATGTGGTACACAACTCTCTTGCAATGCTGACTGAACCACACTCACAGTCCATCGTTCTTCAGGTCCAGCTGCGTACGTTGATGGGGTTTTTTTTCTTTCAGTGTGGAATATAGGTATTCAAAATGTATTTATAAAAAATGGCAGATGCGGTATTCTTATTCGACTAACAATGGAATGCAAGTAAAAGCCTCATTTTCTTTTCATTTCACGTTACATCTTTTTTTTAACGTAGGGAAGAAGTACGAAAGAAACCAGAACTCAACTACTTCACAGGGAAGGTGGCCCATCAACTCCTGTGGTGGGTTGGGGGTGGGGGGCATAGCCATAAAAAGGGTTAAGAATCACTGGTCTAAAGCAGTGTCTTAAGAAAGCAGTCTCTATCTTCAAGGACCCCCCCACCGGCCATGCCCTCTTCACCCTGCTACCATCGGGAAGGAGGACCCCCCCCTACCGGCCATGCCCTCTTCACCCTGCTACCATCGGGAAGGAGAACCCCCTCCACCGGCCATGCCCTCTTCACCCTGCTACCATCGGAAAGGAGACGAGCCCACCCCACCGGCCATGCCCTCTTCACCCTGCTACCATCGGGAAGGAGACGAGGCCACCCCAACCATCCGCACAAGGTCGGCTTCTTCCCCTCCGCCACCAGATTGCCGAATGATCAATGAACCACAGATCCCACCTCACTTTCTCTGATTATTTTTTTGCCCTCATTTATTTGGCGTCAAAACAATTAAACTCTCTGCCCGTGAAGCCGGCGCAAAACAGCAAGTCGCACGACACGTTCACGACAAGAAATTTGGATCTGCGTTACCACACAGGGGGACAGATCACAGCCACAGTGCCCACAGAAGTGAGGGAATTGCAGCTGTCAGTTCAGGACCAACACTCGGCACTGAGACAAATGCCAAACAAACAATTCAGCCCAAGTTAAACTTGGACACATCCGTGACTCAGTTACTATTCTGGGCAGAGAAGGGGCCAAAACTGAAATGGTTTTTTTAAAAAGATGGAAGTTTAGTGGAGTGTAAAAGTTAACGAATTTCCACAAGGCAACAATTCCAAGGCGTGGTTGGTTTGCAAAGCTATTCCTGTCATTTAGAACATACAAGGAATAATCTTCAAAGTCCACTCTAAATGCATGGAATGGATCTGAAAAACTGCCCCTTGTTCCTGGGGAAAGATGCCTTCAGCATCCACCATCTCCCTCTCAAGCAAAAAAAAATTCAGAGGACCCCTCCCACCCCGCACACAGCATCTTCCAGCAGCTCCCGTCAGGGAAGAGATCCAGGAGGATCAGAGCCAGTCCCACCAGGCTGAGGATCAGCTTCTTCCCACGGGCTGTAAGAACGCTGAACGACCAAAGGAACTGCTCACACTGATCCTCCAAGACTCTTGTATCCACAAAACAATATTTATTTATTTGTATCGATGAAATCCTTGTCCTGCATATGTGTTGTTTGTCTGTCTGTGTGTTTACGTGTTTTGCATCGAGGACCGGAGAATGCTGTTTCATCAGGTTGTACTTTTATATGGCAATAAACTTGACTTGAAGCTGTGGAGAGGGTGTAGAGGAAATTTCCAAGGATGTTGCCTGAATGAGGAAACATGAGGCAAAGTTAACAGAGCTGGGACTTTTCTCTTTGGAGCAAAGAAGGATGAGGAGACTTGAAAGAGGTCGACAAGATTCTGAGAGGCATAGATAAGGTGGACCGCCAGCACCTGTTTACCAGGGCAGGAATAGCAAACACCAGAGGACATGGGCACAAAGTGAAGGGAGCGAAGTTTAGGGGAGACATCAGGGGCACTTTTGTTTTACACAGAGAGTTGTTGGGGCCTGGAATGCCTTGCCAGGGATGGTGGTGGAGGTGGAAACATTGGGGGCATTTAAGAGATTCTTAGACAGGCACATGGATGGAAGAAAAATAGAGGGTCCGGGGTAGGGAGGGTTTCATTTTTTTTGGTCGGAATATATTGGTCAGCATGACATCATGGGCCAAAGGGCCTGTAGTGGGCTGCAGTGTTCGATGTTCAATTGTTGCAAGTTCTCTTTCAAAATTCCAACCATTATGAAAGGAACAGATAAGGTAGAAACGGGAAAATGGTTTCCACTCGGAGGCGAGTCTAGAACTAGAGGACATAACCTCAAGATTTGGGGAAGTAAACCTAGGACAGAGATGGGGAAGAACTGTTTCTCCCAGGGAGGAGCAAATCTGTGGAATTCTCTTCCCAAGGAAGCAGTGGAAGCTGTGTCATTAAATACATTCAGGACAGATTTAAATAGATTTTTGCATTGCAAGGGAAGGGTTTATTAAAAAAAATGCATAAACCGAGCCGAGTCCATAGCCAGATCTAAAAGCAGAAATGCTGGAGGAAGTAAAGATACTTTCCTGATGTTTCGGGGCTGAGCCCTTCGCAAGGTATGAGTGAAAACAGACAGACGTCTGAATTAAAGGCTGGGGAAAGAAAGGGGGAAGGAGTCCAGCCCAACAGACAAAAGGATGTGATAAGACGAGAGGTGAGAAATGATTTTGGCCTCATGAAAGGAGACAGAGGGAAAAGGGAAAGAGAGAGAGAGAGACACACAGAGGGAGGGGGGAGAGAGTGAGAGAGAGAGGAGAGATGGGGAAGAAGATGAGGAGTGTTTGCTTTAAACAGAAACTGGATGATGTTACTCCCATCTTGTTGGCAGGTGCCCAGACGAGAGGTGAGGTGTTGTTCCTCCAATTTGCGGGTGGTCTCAGTCTAGCACAGCATGAGACCGTGGACGGACATGTCAGCCAGGGACCAAGCCATGATCTTACTGAATGGCAGAGTTTGCAGCTGGTCTCAGTCTGGCAGAGCATGAGACCGCGGTCAGACACATCAGCCAGACACCGGGCCATGATCTTACTGAATGGCAGAGTTTGCAGCTGGTCTCAGTCTGGCAGAGCACGAGACCGCGGTCAGACACATCAGCCAGACACCGGGCCATGATCTAACTGAATGGCGGAGAAGGCTCGACAGGCTGAATGCTAGGAATCAAGTGAGCAAATCTGTGCTTTGCCTCCAATGTGAAACCCGTAAAGATGGAGACCAAAAGGGGCCTGGATCAATGTGCATCCACCAGCACCCTGTCGAGCGACATCGGAATAGACTTGGTCACTTGCCATACCTGGATATTCACCCATTCCGTCACGTTCCAGGATAGATCACATTGCTTCGATTAAATCAATTGCTTTCATTCCTCACTTGATATTATGCTCCACCTGCCAACTTGCTCACCCATCCAATCCCTCTACAGACCCTGTCCCCAACCATGCACCCAACACGAGACCCTTCATTCACTTGAGGATGGAAGCTTCAGCAACCAATTATTGATCAAGCAAGTCAGCCAGATACTCCCACTGGCCAGTCACATCCAAAGCTGTCTCGCTGAGTGGAGGGCACCTGGAATGCATTGTCAGGGGTGGTGGTGGAGACTGGTACAATAGGGTCAACAGGATTTAGGCACATGGATGCAATAAGAATGAGGGGGGGGGGGTATCAGTTATGAGGTAGGGAAGGATTAGATTGACGTGCAGTAGGTTCACAGAAGTCAGCTCCACATCATGGGCCGAAGGGTCTGTGCTATGATATTCCACATTAATATAATATAGAGAATTATTGTACAGGCCTTTCAGCCCACAATATGGTGCCAACCTATATAAATCTACTCAATAATCTAAACCTTCCCTTCCTCACATCCGTAACCCTCGATTTTTCTTGCATTCACATGTCTAAGAGTCTTTTAAATATCCCCAAATGTTCCAGACTCCTCCACTATCCCTGGCAAGGCATTCCAGGCCCCCACAATAAAAAAAAACATACCCCTGACGTCTCCCCTAAACTTCCCTCCCTTTACTTTGTACACACGTTCTCTGGTGTTTGCTGATCCTGCCCTGGGAAACAGGCGCTGCCTGTCCACCCTATCTACGCCTCTCATCATCTTGTCGAGCTCTACTAACCTTGCCTTATAAAATACGTTCTTCAATCCAGCCAGCATCCTGGTGAATCTCCTCTGCCCCCTCTCCATTGCTTCCACATCCTTCCTGTAATGAGGTGCCCAGAACTGAACACAGTATTCTAAGTAAAAATGCAATACTGGAGAAACTCAGCAGCTCAAACATTTTATCTTTTATATAGCAAAGATAAAAATGTGTAACCGATGTTTCGGGCTTGAGCCAACAGCCCGCCACCTGTGTGTGTCCATCAGCCGCAGAGCCCCTGGCCAGTTCGTCGCTGTAGTCACCGACCATAGGGTCATATCCTTTGCTTCTCCTTCTCAACTGGGGGTGTTCTCCCAGTTTCTGGTACCCTGCACCGGTACGCTGCTCGTCCCGGAGTCTGCAACACCACCTTGCCCTCCCCCCACCCCCCCATGGCCGCTGACAAACACAGGAGCCTCCAACTTGGGCCCAGACCCCACGGGATTTAAATCAAACACCGTCAACTCCTTTAACGGGTCATTTAACTCTTTGGACTCTGGCCATTTTTAACCTTTCATAATATATACTCTGGGCTGGGTCCATGGGTAAACTACAGTACGAACCAATTGGTGGTTAGATATAAAACCATTCCTAGAAAACAGGGGCACGGAGTATGTTTGCTTGGGGATGGGCCCTGAAAACCAGGTGTGGTAAACCACTGTGTATACATTTGCCTGCAATAGCACTTGTTATAGTTTGTCTGGACATGCCCCTTGCTAACTGTGCCTGTTACTTGTCCCACAGACCCATGAATAAAGGTGACAGTGACACTGCCCCCTCCTCAGTCCAGGATAGTCGACCAGCATGGACACGCTTTCATTCTGTTGTTGATGGAAACCTATCAGTTTCCAGTCTTCTGAAGTCATTGAAGGTGCATCATCGGGACACGGAGTCCAAAGGGTTAAATGCTGTAGGACTGGGCAGTAGGATCCCTCGGGGTCCGCACCAGCGACAACCATTACAGCAGCTGCGGCACGCCACCATCTTGGCTCGATGGGCAACCAGAACTGCACGCACGCTATTCCTAGTGTGACCGTACCAACATTTTGTACAAGCAAACTTGCTCCCAAAATGGCAGTTGTGCTGTGGAAAACGTGGGAAATTGACCTGGGGTGATGGCACCACGTCCTGTCTGTGCAACAGAAGCAGTGAAGTGTAGAAGCCCAGCATGCAAGCCTGGAGGGGTCAGTCTTGCAATAGACTCCACATCGACTACCCCGCATACACATCAACTCGACCATGTGTACAGCAATTCCACAACGTGTACACCGACCTCTACAGTCGCTCAGTTTAGAATACTTCACTACAACATCATTAACTCCTGCACGAAGTGTCCTAACTAATAAAAATACAACAAAATTTGGAGGAACTCAGTGGGTCCTTTCAGTGTCTACAGGAGACAAAGATATTAATTATTCCCAATTTCCCAGAATGCAGTCTGTGGAAAAGGATCAGATCAGGAATAAGGACTAATTCCCGTTCTGACATTTTACCTTCCCGACTCCTAGTTATTTTCACAGGTCGCGCCTGCGGTCCAAACGGAACTATGGGCTAACGATAAGGACATCCAGTCTCCTTCAACACCACACTTCAGGTATTCTGTCTAAACTAGCAGACAGACACGGATATTTGGAGTTTCGGTCGCTCCTGTGAGAACGGTCATCCCGGAAGGTAGGGAGACACTTCAGAATGGAAAAATCACGCAGGTTCTGGGTAAAAAAGCATATTTGTCCAGCATTTTGGTGTGTCTACTACAATCACAGCACCTGCAGACTTTCGTGTTTCACTCCCTATGGTAAAAATTCAAAGATCACCCCAGCCAATCCTGAGGCCCATTTAAATCAAATCCACAAGGTTTAAGAAAAATTCAACAGGTACGTGGATGGGAGGGGTATGGGGGGCTATGGTCTGGGCGCAGGTCAGTGGGACTAGGCAGAATAATTGTTCAGCACACACTAGAAGGGCCAAAGAGCCCATTTCTGTCCTCTTGTGTTCTATGGGTTAGCATTCGATACATTTAGTAGGATTAGGAGTTGAGGACAGTGCTGGGGATATACTGCTGTAGAATTCCAGAATCCCCTCAGTGGGATGGGAGAGGGGGTGTGGGGGTGGAGGGGGGGGGGTAGGTTCCCCTCAGATCAGGCACCAAGACGATTGGCGTCTGATCAAGCTTCACTTTGTAATAGTACGTCCTGTAAGAGAAGGGAAAATGCAAGTATTTCCTCCGTTGGGATGGAAACCTCCAATCCTACGAGATTTGCCCACACGTTAGATTCAGGGTCACCCCCAGCAGGTTAACCTGCAAGGCACACGTTCTGCTCGAATACCAGACACAAGGGTGTTAGTCGTATCCCAGGTACACCCCTCCCACCAATGATCAAAATTAACCCGGGTCCTGCGGAGGGACATTCTTGCGATGCAATCACGAAGGCGGCTCGCCGGCGGCTGTATTTCGTGAGGAGATTTTGTCAGGTCACCAAAGACCCTTGCAGATTTCTTCAGGGCTACCGCGGAGAGCATCCTGACTGGTTGCACCACTGCTTGGTGCGGAGGTGCCGACGCACGGGACAGGAAGGGGCAATGGAGAGTTGTGAACACGGCCAGCGGCGAGATGTCCATTGAGGATGTCTACAGGAGGCTCACTCCTCAAGGACCCTACCCCCCACCACCACCCTGGCCGTGCCCGCTTCACCCTGCTACCATCGGGAAGGAGGTGCAGGAGCCTGAAGACGAGCGCCCAACGGGACAGAACCAGCTTCTTCCCCTCCTGAACGGACAATGACCCCCAGACCTGGCCTCACTTTCTGTTCTTTTGGACCATTTAATTTATTTTTGAATGCAACTTAGGGCAATACTTGCCCCCGAAACGCTGCGGCAAAGCAACGAATGTCGTGCCGTGTTCATGACAATATATTCGGATCTAGGGAAGGGGTCAGTTCCTGGAGGGAGGGGGATCTGCCACTTTAAAACCACAGTGATGAAGGCCCAGGGCCGGCGATGTTTGACAAGTGTTTACGAAGCAGGGTGGGACGGCACGGAAATAGCTAGGCTGTGGAGCTGGACATGGTTTGGAAGGGACCCAAAGCCCTGGAAGAATGGAGAACTGGTCTTCAAGAATCAAACCAAATAGAGGGGCTAGAATCCTTTCAGACCCCCTGCACGGTTGCCATAGATACTTTTGAGTTGTGCGCTCTCGAAGCCAACATCTGAATTGGGGCTGTGGGAGCACTGTTACTGTGTGTAGGGGAGTAAATTGCACTTCCTGCTGAAGGATTCCCAGCTGGAGATCTCCATGGAAACTGGATCCTGGAGATTAACCCTTTGCATCCTGCCTCCCATTCCATGACCTGCCAACCGAGCCAATTGGATTCGTTTGGCCACCGTGCAAACTTTACTCAGAGGTTTAAAGGCAGTGGGTTAGGGTGCACCTGGAATAGTGCATGGGGTGACCCAGTGTATGGGCGACTGAAGCCACAGCCCACAATGTCGGGCCAACCGAGATCGGATTTCAGGGCGCAGCGGTTAGTTCAACACGGTGACAGCGCCAGCCATCGGGACTGGGGTTTGAATCCCACGCTGTCCAGAAGGAGCTTGTGCATTCGCCCCGTGTCTGCGTGGGCTTTCCCCGGGTTGCTCCGGTTCCTCCCGCTGTTTGAAACGTACCGGGGGGGGGGGGGGCGGTGTAGGTCAAATTGGGCAGCAAATGGTCGTGGCCGAAATGGCCTGTTACCGTGCTGTAGGTCTAATTTTAAAAAAATATTAAATTGAAACTTATTGTTAGTATGCATGCATGACATCACATACAACCCTGAGATTCTTTTTTCCTGCGGGCCAGGCAGAATCACCACTAATTGGTAGAGCAAAACATAACTGAACACAGTGTAGGCATATAAACAAATAAAGAAATCTGAACAAACTGATTGTGCAACACAGAGAGGAAATAAAGTGTAAGAGCCCTTAAATGAGTCCCTGATGGAGTTTGTTGTTGAGGGGTCTGATGGTGGAGGGGGAGCAGCTGTTTCTGAACCTGGCGGTGCGAGTCTTGTGGCCCCGATACTTCTTTCCTGATGGCAGCAGTGAGAACAGAGCATGCACTGGGTGGTGAGGATCCTTGATGATATCTCTACTCCAGAACAATCGAACCCTTCCCTCCCTCACACCCATAACCCTCTATTTTTCTGAACCCCACATGCCTGTCTAAAAGTCTTCTGAATGCCCCCAGTGTACCAGCCTCCACCGCCAGCCCCGGCATTCAACACATTCCAAGCACCCACTACTCTCTATGTAAAAAACACTGACCCCTGACATTTCCCTGAAAAGTTCCTCCCCTCCCCTTAATCAGATGTCCTCTGGTATTTCCTATCATCGCCTCAGGAGAAAGGCACTGGCTGTCCACCTTGCTTGTGCTCCCAAGACCATGAAGTTACCTCGGGTTCCGCGTCGCTCCAAAGAGAAAAGCCCCGGCTCTGACAACCTTGCTTCACGAGACCCTGCCCCCACCGTAGAGCAGTCCTGCAGCCTGCTGACTTCTCCTGCTCCTCCTCGCTGCCCTGCACAATCACCCTCTGGGACCCAAATGAGAGGAGGTTGTCTCTTGGGCCCCATTAATGGGGTCAGGGTCACCTCACACTAAATTAAGCCCATTTCAAGTGTGAGTTATAGCAGAAATAGGCCCTACAGCCCAACCTATCTGTGCTGGGGAGGTTGTCTACCCAAAACGGTCCTATCTGCTCATACTGGGGTCAAATCTCTCCAGACCTTGCCATGTTCCCACCCTTTTCAATGTTATAACTAGACCTGATTCCTCCATACATGCAGTACCCTGGGGAGAAAATGTTTGCCCCTCAACCCCCTTCCAACTCTTTCCCCTCAACTTAAATCTATGTACTCAGCCTTCTGCATTTTGGAAGTTCAAACTTGAAGGCAGAGTTCATAGTTAATGGTCAGATACTTAACAGTGTTATAGAGGGACCTTGGGGTCCAAATCCATACACATCTCAAGGTCGCTGCTCGGGTAGCTAGAATAATTAAGAAGGCCAATGGGATGTTGGGCTTCATTAATAGGGGGATTGAGTTCAAGAATCAAGAGCACATGTGGCAACTGTACAAATCTCTAGTGAGACCACACTTGGTGTATTGTGTTCAGTTCTGGTCACCTCATTACAGGAAGGATGTGGAAGCTATGGAGAGGGGGCAGAGGAGATTCACCAGGATGTTGCCTGGATTGGAAAAATGAGGCAAAGTTACCAGAGCTGGGACTTTCACTTTGGAATGAAGAAGGATGAGAGGAGTCTTGATAAAGATCTACAAGATTCTGAGAGGTGTAGATAGGGTGGACGGGCAGTGCCTGTTTCCCAGGGCAGGATTAGCAAACACCAGAGGATGTGTGTACAAAGTGAAGAGAGGGAAGTTTATGGGCGATGTCAGCAGTAAGTTTTTTTTTAACACTGAGAGTTGTGGGGGGCTGGAATGCCTTGCTAGGGATGGTGGTGGAGGCTGAAGCATTAGGGGCATTTAAGAGACTCTTAACTGTTTAAGAGCACATGGATGGAAGGAAAAGTGGAGGGTTATGGGATAGGAATGGCTTAGTTTCTTGTCATAGGTATATACAGGCCTGTACTGTGCTGTAATGTTCTGTGTAATAAGTACCATGTTCTCTGTACTTGAGTTTCTAACTCTGCGACCATTTTCTGAATGGAGCCTTTCCAAGCTCAAGGACATCTTCACCTTTCCAAGCTCAAGGACATCTTTCCAATAGCTGGGTGGCCAGGACTAAACCTTTTCTACAATGTGTGTCAGCTGGAATACAACGGAGATTGGACAAGTTGAAGAGGTTCATAGGCCAAGTGATCCAGAAAGATCCGGAGATCTGTACCTCCTCTCATTTTGCCTGGGCTCGGTAGCGTACCACGTGGGGTAAAAGGCTCCAGGGGAGCAGCGGACAGGCGCAGGGCACCAGAAATGGGGAAGAGCACCCCATCCGTTGAGAAGGGGAAACAGAGGAGATGACCCTACAGGGAAGTTGGCCAAGACAGCGGACCAATGAGAGGCTCAATGATCTGAAGGACCCACACTGGCTGCGAGCCGCTTGCGACTTGCGGTTGAAGGACACACACAGGCTGGTGGAGAATGGATCACGGAACCAGGTATCGGAACCGGGATACGAGAGGGTGCCGAGGGTAGGAAGCGCTCATGAAGGAGCCTCGGGAGGCTGGAGACTTCTTTATTGTGGTGGACGTTCAGATCTGGAGCCTCGGTTGGCCGATGGATCGAACACGAGTCTGTGCGGCTGCAGAGGCTGATGGAGGTGAATCCACGGACACTCAGGGACTCTGAAGGGATTTTCTTTTGCTTCTCTTTCTCCTATTGTTAGGGGCGCTGGGCAGAAGTTAATGCTCTACCCACTCTACCATCATGACTGCTTGGCTAGGTACAATTCAAACGCCATCTACAAATTTGCTGATGGCAGAATCACAGACGGCAACGAGGAAGCGAACAAGAGGGAGATGGATCAGCTCGTTGATTGGCATAACGGCAACAACCTTGCGCTCAACTTTAGCAAAACCATGGAGATGATTGTGGACTTCAGGAGGGGGAAACCAGTCCTCATCGAGGGGTCAGCAGTGAAATGGGGAAGAAAAACCAAATTCCTGGGTGTCAGCATCTCTGAAGAACCCGACCAGTGGCCTCCATGTCGATTGCAATCACAAAGAGGGCAATACTTTGTGAGGAATTTGAGAGGATTCGATACGTCACCAAAGACCCTTGGAAATCTCTTACAGGTGTACTGTGGAGAGCATTCTGGCGCAGAGCTGCCAACACTCAGGACAGGAAAAGGCAACAGAGAGCTGTGGACTTGACCAGCGCCACCTCGACGACCGCTCTTCACTCCATCTACAGGAGACAGTGTCGTAAGAAAGCACAAGGGCCCCCATCCTCCCTTCCCATCCCAGGCCCTGCCCTTTTCTCACTACTACCATCAGGAAGGAGGTAGAGGAGCCTGAAGACGAGCACTCAGAGGCATAAGGACAGCTACCTCCACTCCGCTATCAGATTCTTGAATGATCAATGAACCAAAGACACTGCCTGACATTTTTTTTTCCTTTTTTGAACACCTATTTCTTTTTAAATCTTGTATTTACACAACTGTAAGTTTATAGTTACCATACTGCTGCAATCAAGGCATTTCAAGACACATGTTCATTACAATAAATCTGATTCTAATTCTGAAGCAGGTCATGTATATCACATTTTTTTTCCCCAAGGACCTCACGGTTGACGAAGCGATTAGCGCAACATCTTTACAGCGCCAGTGATCGGGACCGGGATTCAAATCCTGCGCTGTCTGTAATGAGTTGGTGCGCTCTCCTCGTGTCTGCATGGGTTTCTCCCGGAGGCTCCAGTTCCCTCCCACTCTTTGAAACGTACCGGAGTGGGGGGGGGGGTTTGTAGGTCAATTGGATGCGATTTCACATGTGTTGAGATGGCCCGTTATCATGCGGTCTGTCTAAAAAAAATATATTATTATGTGACAATAAAAGGAACCTTTCAAACTTTCACTGAAGAATTTTTCTTCAAGGGCTCAGAAGACTGGTGTCTGCAAGACAAGGGGTTTAGGTTTTGAAGACTGGGGGTTGAGGGGGTGTAGTTACCCCAGCTGACAGGAAGGAAAACCAGCGGTCCGAACGGAGCTTCCCAAAAATCCCGTCCCAGCGAAGCACCTCGTGCTGTTCTGAAGCTCAGTTGTCAAAGCCAACGGTACAAAGGAGGTTCTGTAGTGTTCGTGGAGAATAGGTACAGAGGGTTGGAGGGTTGCCATGGGCACACAGTACAGCCTTGTGGAGCCCTGCACTCTGCATCTACCAGAATACAAATTCCGTCCAAGGACGCAGCGCACAGATGGAATTCATTATCCAATTAGGTGGGACTCAGCAGGTCTGCTCACAGATAAATAGTCACTGCGTTCCCAAATCAGTGGAAACAGCCAGTTTGCTCGCAATTCCACACTGTCCCCTCCCCCCACCACCTCCCTACAGCCCCAAATTCCTTGACCTGGGGCCTGGTGCTGGAACAGTAACTGCTGCAAGGTTTATTAACCCTACAACTGCCAGCAACACACACGCAAGCCAGTGCATTTGTAGCCAGATGCCGCACACGCTGCATCAAGGCAGGAAGGTGACCACTGTGGTCACACAAGTGAAACGTGTTCCATAAGGAATGTGCCTTGAGAATCTCAAGATGCCGAGGTGGTTTGGCGAGGATGCTGAATGGAACATTACATCACTGTACAGGCCCTTCGGCCCTTGATGTTATGCCAACCCATATATTCCTTAAAAATATTAAATCCTCCCTACCCCTTAACCCTCTATTTTTAATTCACCCATGTGCCTGTCTCAGAGTGTGTAAAACACCCCTAATATTCCAACCTCCACTACCATCCCTGGCAAGGCATTCCAGGCCCCCACACTCTGCGTAAAATAAAACTTTCCCTTGACGTCTCCCCTAAACTTCCATCCCTTCACTTTGTACACGTCCTCTGTTGTTTGCTGATCTTCCCCACCCTATCTATGCCTTTCATCATCCTGTCGACCTCTATTAAGTCTCCTCTCATCCTTCTTCGCTCCAAAGAGGAAAGTCCCAGCTCTGCTAACCTTGCCAAATTAGACTATTTTCCAATCCAGGCAACATCCTGGTGAATCTCCTCTGCCCCCTCTCCATAGCTTCCACATCCTTCCTGCAATGAGGTGACCGGAACTGAACACAATTCTCCAAGTGTGGTCTCACCAGAGATTTGTAGAGTTGCAACGTGACCTCTTCACTCTTGAAGTCAATCCCCTTATTAATGAAGCCCAGCATCCCATCGGCCTTCTTAACCATCCTATGAACCCGTGGGGTGACCTTGAGGGATGGATGGATTTGGATATCAAGGTTTGGTGGGAATACTGGAATAGAACATAGATCACTACAGCACATTACAGGCCCTTTGGCCCTTGATATTGTACATATACCTACCAAAAAACATACTAAATCCTTCCTACCTTGTAACCCCATCCATGTGCCCCTTGTCTCAGAGTCTCTTAAATACCCCTAATGTTCCAGCCTTCACTTCCAACCCTGGCAAGGCATTTCAGGCCCCCATAACTCTCTGCGTAAGAGAACTTACCCCTGATGTCTCTCCTCTACTTTCCTACTGACACCTTGTACAGATGTCCTCTGGTATTTGCTACTCACACCCTGTTTAAAAAGTGCCCATTGTCCACTTTATCGCTGTCTCTCAGAATATGAGATGAGCAAAAAATCTTTTACTCAAAACCAAATGGACCATTTATTTGTGGGGGTTGTTGAAGAGCGTCCGATTAGAGCAGAGTATTTAATCAGCCCGAGGGTGGTGCATCTGAGGTATTTCTTGCCGCAGGTGGTTGCGGAGGCTGGGTCACTTAAGGCAGGGATTCTTGATGATCAAAGGTGATGTGGAGAAGGTGAGGCAGTGGGGCTGAGTGGGAGAATGGATCAGCTCCAGATTGAATGGTGGGGTAGACTCGATGGACTGAATTTCTGCTCCTATGTTTTATGGTTAGTTCAAGACCATGGTTGGGGGGTGGGGGGAAGTCAATCGAACTTTAGGGTAGGGGACTGCTCCCTGTTGATTTAACTGGCCTTCAGCTGTAACTGGAAATACTCCAGTTCTCCCTCAGCCATGGTGTTCAAGGGAGGGAGGGAGAGAGAGAGAGAGAGAGAGAGAGAGAGAGAGAGAGTTTCCTGGCAGTGCAGGAGTCTTGAAGAGATAACAAGAACCTTTCACCACAAGCCCATGTGCTAAGCAAAATTCCTTTGGGGGCTATGGGAAGGGCAGAGAGTGGATCAAACACCAAACTAATGTTTCCTGCAATTGTGCCAGAATGTTTTGCAATCTTGATGGAGAGCTGGCCTCTTAGCTTCCTTCAACAGCTCCACAAACTTACAACACTTCCACCTGCTAGGTTTGCCCTCTGAGGCCAAGTGTCGTCTCCCCAGGCCACATCAAGGCAAGTTACAGGCCCTCTCTCCTCCCCCCTCCTTCCATTCCAGCTCCCATTGAATGGGGTTTGGACTAATCCAGGGGGATACAACTAGGTAATCACGTGAACATAGAACTGTACAGCCCAGCACAGACCCGACAGCCCTCCTTGTTGTGCCGACCTTTATATTCCAACCAAAAAAGTAATCATCTCAACCCTTCCTACCTCATAACCCTCAATTTTTCTTTCGTCCACATGCCTGCCGAAAAGTCTCTTAAATGCCACTAATGTTTCAGCCTCCACCACCTCTGGTTATGGAACTTGAACAATAATGGGAGACAGAGGGAAAGGAGAGGAGGCATGGGGAAAGAAGGTGGTGGGTTTTAATGGAGAAAACAATGTTTAATGTCATCCAGTTGGAGGGTAGTCTCAGACTGGCAGTGCATGAGACCATGGATAGACATGTCAGCAAGGAGAATGGGTGGGGAATTGAAATGGGTTGCCAATGGGAAACCTTAGGGCATAGGAGCAGAAGTAGGCTATTCAGCCCATTGAGTCTGCCCTGCCATTCAATCATGAGCTGATCCATTTCCCCATTCAGCCCCACTGCCCAGCCCTCTCCCCATAACCTTTGATTTCCTGGGTAATCAATCTCTCCCTTGAATGCACCCAATGACCTGGCCTCCACGACCACCCACGGCAACAAATTCACTGCCCTCTGGCTGAAGAAATTCCTCCCCATCTTTGTTCTCAGTGGACGCCCTTCAAACCTGAAGTTGTGTCCTCTTGTCCTGGACTCTCCCACTGTGGGGAACAGCCTTTCTACATCTACTCTGTTCATGCCTTTCAACATTCAAAATGTTTCAATGAGATTCACCACCCCCCCCCATTCTCCTAAATTCCAATGCATACAGGCCAAGAGCTGTCGAACATCCCCTGTATGATGATCCTTTGATTCCCAGATTCATCCTCCTCTGAACGCACATCAGCGTCAATGAGGAGCCCAAAATCTGCTCTCAATACACCAGGAAAGGTCTCACCCATGCTTTTTAAAGCCTTTTCCTCACATTGGCGATTTGTGGGCCACAATTACAGTGCGGGTGACCTGAGTTCAAATCCACTGCTGACTGCAAGGGGTTTCTACGTTCTCTGCGACCTGCCTGGGTCTTCCCTGGTTTCTCTCACCTTCAAAGAACCTACAGAATTGGTTGGCAAATAGTGCGCAATTGGGCTGCAAGGGTTTCATCATCAAATTAATCTTTCATTTCCAGGTCCAGATCTGGAGCTTGGATTGAACAGGAGTCTGTGTGGCCACAGAGGCTGCGGGAATCGCTGGAGGTGAATCCACGGACACTCGGCGACTCTGAAGGGACTCCCTTTTGCTTTTTTTTCTCCTATTGGCAGGGGGTTCCAGGCGATGCTCACGGCAGATCATGGCTTGCTTTACGGCAGGCAGAAGTGGAAGCACAGAGAACATTACAGCACAGAAACAGGCCTTTCAGCCCTTCTAGTCTGTGTCAGACTATTATTCTAACTAGTCCCACTGACCTACACCCCAACCATCGCCCTCCATACCCCTCCCATCCATGGACCTGTCCAAATTCTTAAAAATTAAAATTGAGCCCACGTTAACCAAATTTTTCTTAAAGGTTGAAACTGAGCCTGCTTTCACCACTTCAGCTGGCAGCTCGTTCCACACTCCCACCTTCTCTGTGTGAAGAAGTTCCTCCCTAAACTTTCCTCTCACCCATAACCCATGTCCTCTGGTTTGTATCTCACCTCCCTTCAGTGGAAAAAGCCCATCTACAGTTGCTCTGTCTATCCCCCTCATAATTTTAAATACCTCAATCAAATCTCTCCTCATTCTTCTACACTCCAGGGAATAAAGTCCTAACCTGTTCAACCTTCAAATTTGGCCTCACCAATGTCTTAGACAACTTCACCATAACATTCCAACTCCGACACTCAATACTTTGATCTTCTAAAGGAGGCCAAATTTGGAGGATTGTGTGCAGTTTTGGTCACTGAACTACAAGAAAGATATTAATAAGATAGAAAGAGTGCAGATAAAATTTACTAGGATGTTGCCCAGACTTCAGGAACTAAGTTATGGGGAAAGGTTGAACAGGTTAGGACTTTATTCCCTGGAGCACAGAAGAATGAGGGGAGATTTGATCGAGCTATTTAAAATTATGAGGGAGACAGAGTAAATGTGGATGGGTCGGCGCGCAGTCTGAGTGTAGTTGGCAGTTCTAAGAGGGTCATGTGGTTTTCTCTGTGTGTGGGGGAAAAGGGAAGAATTCAGTTCTACAGTTCAGCAGCACCCTGGTCAAAGCCCTTGTGGTTCATTTGAGAGGAGAGGACTGGCTGTCTAATGTTTCACTTAGAATAAAATAAACAAAAAGGAACTCTGTGGTGATCTGAAAGAAAGAGGTTATCATCTGGAGAACCCTGAGGAAGCAAGTTTCTTTGGCAAGGCACTGAAGTGGCTGACTAAAAAGGAATCCGTTGTGGGTGTCCACTGTATAACAAATCTCTCTCTCAAAACTGACAAGAACCTTCCTGAGCGGTAACCATTTACCTTTCAAGCACCAGAGCCTGGTGAACTTTCTAAATGTTAAATTCTGAGCACAGTCTAAGAATTGCCTGCAACCAGTAAACTTCAAGGAGTGAGAAGTGAGATTGGACTGTCAATCAAATAACTTTCCTGAACTTATACACACATATCTGTGCACTTAGAATTAGAAGCGAGTTAAGTTAATGGTAATAAGTTAAAGTTTGATCTTATTTTCATGTTTAAAGAAAATTAAAAGTAACTTTTGTTTAAGTAACCATTTGTCTTGGTGAATTTCAATTGCTGATGGCTTTTGGGGTCCTCTGGGCCCGTAACAGTGGCCACTGGGAGATCCACACTTTTGTGGCGGACAGAGCTGAGGTGCTCAGTGAAGCGATCTCCCAGTCTGCGCTCAGTCTCTCCGATATTCAGGAGACCACAGTGTGAGCACAGGATGTGGTGGGTGGCCCCTATAATACTGGAAGCCATTGATCCATTGCACACAAGCGAAGCTCTCTGCTGGTGTAGGCCAGGGGCTGGAGGACCTCTCTGGAGCGCTTTACAAAGCAGTCACTCTGTTCATATGCTGGTGACTGTGGGACCTGCGCCCAAGGTGTGATCAACAGCAGGCCCACGAGGGCTCGCCGACTCCAGGGAAACGGAGCAATGGCGCAGGGCACCAGAAAAACAGGAAGTTCACCCCCCCCCCCATACCATTTCATTTAAGAAGGTGAAGCAGATGATCTACGGGACAGTGACCTGAGAGGGGCTCTGCAGCTGAAGAACACATCAGGCGGCGAACTGCTAGAGACTGACAGAAGGGGCACCAGGTGTCGGAACAGGGATGTGAGGGGGTGCCGAGGGGCTCCCGATCGTGTCAAGGTTCGGATCTGGAGTTTGGGTGGCCAATGGTTTGGACTGGACTCTGCGGGGGCTGCGGGAGCACTGGAGGCGAATCCACAGACACTTGGTGACTCTGGGGATTCCCTTTGTCTGTCTGTAAGAGGCACTTCAGGCAACTTCGCCGACGGTGAATCTATCTGCTTTACAGCAGACAAAAGAGGATTTTCATTACATGGCAATATATTGAATCTTGACCTAAAACCACCATTGAACTGACTTGAGGCCTGTGATCACAAATCTTGCACAATTGCAATATGCCCCCCCCCCCGCCACAGCAGTACAGTTACACTGACAGCAGTTCCAAACCCAGCTTCAGTTATAGATTCCCAGCTCACAGACAACCATAGAACATTACAGCTCAGAAACAAGCCCCTTCAGCCCTTCTAGTTTGTGCCAAACCATAGTCCCTCTGGCCTGCACCCAGTCCATAGTCCTCTATACCCCTCCCATCAACCAAATACTTGTACATCTGATCCAATAATTTACCTACGACTGACGTCAGGCTCACCGGCCTACAATTTCCAGGGTTACTTTTGGAACCTCTTTTAAACAGTGGAACAACATGAGCTTCCCTCCAATCCACCTCTGCCAGACGCCCTGCAATTTCTACACCAGCCTCCCTCAAGGTCCGAGGGAATCTCTTTGATGCTCATGAGATGATTGTGGAGAAATCAATAGGCTTTAATTCACCTGAGAACATAGCATATCCCTACTGTTCAACTGTCCTGCACTGAGCTGAAAGAGCCACCTTTATGCAGGAGCCTGTGAGGAGGGGCCACAGGTACAACCGGCCAATAGGTGTGCCTGACCAGGTAATTATATGTGACAGTGGTTTACCACAATCTTGTCAGGCCCTGGGGATGTATCCACCCTTATTTGCTTTAAGACAGTAAGCACCTCCTCCTCTTTAATCTGACCTCACTGTTTCTTTTCCTTACTTCCCTCCACTCTTTGCCCATTTCCTGAGTGAATTTTAGGCCCTTTCAACAGCCGTGTAAAATGGGGTTAACTGGGTGGTCAGCGTTTAAAAAGGATCTGACCTAGTCAATCCCGTCGGAAGGGTGGGTATTCTCCCTTAAATCGTCGGGTGGGCGATTTAATGGGCCAATCCGCCTGCGATTTCAAAGGTGCTTCCAGCACCTTTGTCCCAGTAATGGCGCCCAGGTCCCAGGAGGGCCACCCAGGGGCTGTAGTTTAAAAGGGGGCCACTGATACATCTTGGAGGAGGCCCAGTGAATGGGACAAGGATTCTGCTCAGTCAGTTCGCCTGCTCGTTCTGACTGGAACACGAGAGGCATCCTGTAGGTTTGTACAAATACAAGGGACAGAGAAGGTATAGAATTCTTATTTTGAATTTGAATTTTGACAATACAACATGATGGGAGGCCCTTCCAACCCATGAGACCCCGTTGACCTACCGACCCCGTCCATTTTGGAGGGTGCGCGGAAACTGACACAGACACAGGTAGAACATACGCAGGTGTGGACTGCTCCACACCCTTCACATGGCAGGGCCATCGAGACCCTGCGCTTACTCTGACGGCCTTGGTGGGAAGCACTAGGCTTTGGGGGTGGGGGGGGGGCACCGAAGTCTCAAGCCTGGCTGGGGCTCAGGTTTAAGTTGGAGGATGGGGAGTGGGGGAGAATCAGAGTGTCTGAGGCCACGGAGGAGATCTGGGAATAGGCCAGCTTGCTGCTCGAGTCACAGACCAGATCACCCAGTAGCTGCAATCCGTGAATATACCCGTATTGAAACCACTCTGAATCATAGAACACCATAGCACACGAACAGGTCCTTCAGCCCTTCTAGCCTGTGCTGAACTATTATTCTGAGCAAACCGTGAAAGTCTGCAGATGCTGTGATTGCAGTAAAAACACACAAATGCTGGAGGAACTCGGCCGGTCTTTCAGCATCCATAGGAGACAAAGATACATTGCCGAGCTGAAAGACCGACCAAGTTTTCTCTAGCACTTTGGTGTGTTTTTACAAACTATTATTCTGCCTTGTCCCACTGTCCTGCACCCAGTCCACATCCCTCCATGCCCCGCCCATTATGTACCTGTCCAAATTTTCCTTAGATGTCAAACTCAAGCAAGCATTCACCACCACAGCTGACAGCTTCTTCCACCCCTCACCAATCTCTGTGTGAAGCAGTTTCCCCTCACATTCCCCCTAAACTTTCCCCCTTTGAAATGCTATCAATTAGATACGACAGGTCAGAAGTCAAGATTAACAGGCTTTAATCACTATAAACTTGCAGGCATACCTTAAATGCTGTTGGCCCGATTCCAAGGCCGTACTGAGGGAGGGGGATTGGGCGATCCCTCCTTTATTAAGGATCCTGGAGGGGGATGGGTTACAGTATGGGGGGGGGGGGGGGCGGGCTGACCAGTACAATGACTGTATTACAGTGTCCCACCACACCCTTACATCCTGAGGGAGGGAAGGCACAGCAGGGAGAGAGGAAAAGGGGGGGATGGCTCGGTGACTGGAGAGGGAAGTGGGTGGAGATCAGGAGGAAAGGATGGGGGAAAATGGGAACAGAAACTGGATAATACGCTCTCAGTAACTCAAAAGACTAGAATTGCAGAAATATAGGCTTTTATTGACAATAAACTTGAAGGTCGTCCTATACTGGGACCCAGGCTTTCTGGGGGAAGAGATAGGGTGTTGGAGCCTTTACACAGGGTCAAGAGGGAGGACCCACAGGTCCTGACACAGCAAGGGGCAGAGCCAGATAAACGAGTGTACAGCAGTTCACCATCTTGGAGAAGCCAAAGTTCATCCCATCCGATTGGAGAGTGCCTAGACAGGAAATTAGACATTGCTCCTCTAATGAACGGGCCAGCGACGTCAGATCACAAGTCGACAGAGAACCCCTGCAGCTTCACCTCTTCCGAGGAGCAGATGGTCAACCAGACCCCAAAATTGGTGGCTATTCACCTGCTGTGAAGGGCAGGTTGTATTCAACAGCAACAAAAAAAGATGCTCGGTCAGGGTAGTAAATGCACATTTCTTTAATCAGGACGAGAGACTCACAAAAGGCTGGAGGATTCAAGGCAAAAGTTCACGGGTGAAGATTTTGTTACTGAACTACAGCGAAGTTATCAATAAGATGGAAAGAGGGCAGAGAAGATTTACTAGGATGTTGCCCGGACTTCAGGAACTGAGTTACAGGGAAAGGTTAAATAGGTTAGGACTTTATTCCCTGGAGCACAGAAGAATGAGGGGATAGAGGTATTTAAAATTATGAGGGGGACAGACTGAGTAAATGTAGATCGGCTTTTCCCACTGAGGGTGGGTGAGATACAAACCAGAGGACAGGGATTAAGGGTGAAAGGAGAAAAGTTTAGGGGGAACTTCTTCACAGAGAGTGGTGGGGGTGTGGAATGAGCTGCCAGCTGAGGTGGTGAATGTGGGCTCAGTTTTAACATCAAAGGTAAATGTGTACAGGTACGTGGAAGGGAGGGCTATGGACTGGGTCAATGAGACCTGGCAGAATTACAATGTGGCACAGACTAGATGGGCTGAATGGCTCGTTTCAGTGCAATGGTGTTCTGTGAGTCTATGAACTCTGGAAACACAAGGGTTAATGTGCCCCCCCCCACCCCACATTGCCAATGGAATGTCTCCACAGTTGGCCTAAACAAATTACCAGCTAAATCTGGTTCAGGGAGATTACAGCTGATTAAAGAAGAAGGCAACTGAGGACCGTGGACGGGTTGTCGGTTCAGACGACAACATAGTCCGACAGCAGGCTAATTGGAGAAACTGCCCCATTTCAGGCCCTCCCCCTATTTGCTACAATGGGAGATACAGACTAAACATTGCAAAGCCTCCCAGCCAGCTCATTTCAGAAGTCACAGCTCTACTCCCTTCAGGTTGACAGCCAGGCCTGCCCAATTTGCACAGGAACTCAGCAGGTCTCGCAGCATCCATGGTGGGGGGGAGGGGGGGGACAGGCCTGAGCCCTTCTTCAAAGGTATGAGCAAAAAAGCAGGCAGGCATCTGAAGGAGAAGGGTGGGGGAGACAGGAGGGTGGGGGGGAGAGCGCAGGCCATGGATAGGAGGACGAGAGAAAAGGTGTGGATTGATTGGTGTGGCTGGAGGGAAGGAGACAGGGGAAAAAGGAGAGAGAGAGAGAGAGAGAGAGAGAGAGAGGTGAAGGGAAGGAGAATTAAGGATATATGGTTGGGGGGGGGGGGGGAGGGATGGGGCTAATGGAAACCGAAATGCAAGTCGGCTTCTTCCACTGAGGCTAGGTGAGATGCAAACCAGAGGACATGGGTTAAGGGTGAAAGGGGAAAAGTTGAGGGGGAACTTCTTCACACAGAGAGTGGTGGGGGTGTGGAATGAGCTGCCAGCTGAGATGGTGAATCAGAGCTCGATTTTAACATTTAAGAAGAATCTGGACAGGTACGTTAATTGGAGGGGAACGGAGGGCTATGGACTGAGTGCAGGTCAGTGGGACCAGGCAGGATAATAGTCTGGCACAGACTAAAAGGGCCAAAGGGCTGCTGTAATGTACTAGGAGTGGTGACACAATCTGTGCAGTTAATTGGATTGACCTGACACCAATCCAAAGAGGGACAAAGTAGCTACGAGTTATACCACTGAGAAACAGCCCCTCCAGCCCATGCAGACCAAAGTGCTGTTTGCCTGCATATGCCCCATATTCTTGCAAACTTTTCCCTATCCAAAGGATTAAATAGTGTGGTAGTACCCACCTTAATTTCACCTACCCCACCATCCTCCAAAATATCTCTCATTCACCTCAGAAATTTTATGTTCCTGGGTGTCGACATCTCTGAAGACCTATTCTGGGGTCATCGTGTTGATGCAGTCATGAAGAAGGTTCACCAGTAGCCATGCTTCATTAAGAATTTGAGGAGATTTGCTATGCCACTCGTGCAAATTTCTAGTCGCATCCCGTGGCGAGCAGTCTGGCTGGCTGCACGACTGCCTGGTACGGAGCTTTCAACGCACAGGACTGGACCAGGCCTTGGAGGGTTGTAAATTCAGCCTTCGCCATCTCAGGCACCAGTCTTAACTCCGTTAAGGACATCTTTAAGAGGTGGTGCCTCTAACCTCGAGGACCATGCCCTCTTCTCACTGCCACCATCAGGAAGGAGGGGCAGGAGCCTGAAGATACACACTCAATGCGACCAAACCAGCTTCTTCCCCTCCGCCATCAGAAACCAGACACTACCTCACTTCTTTTCTATTTAGCTCTACATTTTTTAAACATAGAAACATAGAAAAATAGGTGCAGGAGGAGGCTATTTGGCCCTTCAAGCCTGCACCACCATTCAATATGATTATGACTGATCAGTACCTGGTTCCCGCCTTCTCCCCCATACCCCCGATCCCCTTTGCCACAAGGGCCAAATCTAACCTACTCTTGAATATTGACAAGGATTCGGCCTCATCTACTTCCTGTGGCAAAGAATTCCACAGATCCACCACCCTCTGAGAGAAGAAATTCTTCCTCATCTCAGTCCTAAAAAAACTTCCCCCTTATCCTTAAACTGTGACCCCTGGTTCTGGTTTTTCCCAGCACTGGAAACAACCTTCCTGCGTCTAGTCTGTCTAAACCTTTAAGAATTTTATATGTTTCTCTAAGATCCCCCCCTCAATCTTCTAAATTCCAGAGAATAGAAGCCTGGTCGATCCAACCTTTCTTCATATGCAAGTCCCTCCATCCATGGTATCAGTCCAGTGAACCTTCTCTGCACCCCCTCCAAGGCAAGGATGACCTTCCTCAGATAAGGAGACCAAAACTGCATGCAGTACTCCAGGTGTGATCTCACCAAGGCCCTGTACAGCTGCAGCAGGATCTCCCTACTCCTGGACTCAAATCCTCTCGCTATGAACGCCAACATACCATTCACCCTCCTCACCACCTGCTGCACCTGTTTGCCCACTTTCAACGCCTGATGCACAGCAACACCCAAGTCTCGCTGCATCTCCCCTTTTCCTAAACAGATACCATTCAGATAATAGTCTTCTTTCCTGTTCTTACCTCCAAAGTGGATAACCTCACATTTATCCACATTATACTGCATCTGCCATGTCCTGGCCCACTCGCCTAACTTGTCCAAATCACTCTGCACCCTCCTAGCATCCTGTACACAGCTAACCCCACCACCCAACTTGGTGTCGTCTGCAAATTTTGAGATATTGTTATTTATTCCCACATCCAAGTCTTGCATTTATGTAATTGTAAATTTATAGTGATTTTGTACAAAACTCCTGCTATAAAACAAATTTCAAGACACATGTTTGTGACAATAAGCCCGATTCTGATTCAGAGGTGTGCTTTCTAGTTTTAGACACCCCTACCGTGGGATACAAGACCCACTGTTCGAAGCCCCAACCGATCCAGTCCCAGCAAAATCATTTGTTAATCTTTCCTGCAATCCTTCCAGCTCCATCACATTCTTCCTAGCTAGTGACCAGAACCCCACACACACCATTCCAAGGTACTGTGGCAGCTCGACAAATCTCTGATGAGACCACACTTTGTGTTCAGTTCTGGGCACCTCAACGCAGGTGGCAAGGGTGCAGAGGAGATTCACCAGGATGTTGCCCGAATTGGGAAGCAAGTCTTGAGAGCAGAGTTGGGACTTTTCTCTTTGGAGTGTAGAAGGCTGAGAGGAGACTTGATAGAGGTCGACGGGGTTATGAGAGGCACCGATAAGGTAGACGGCCAACGTCATTTCCCAGGGCAGGATCAGCAAACACCATAACACATCTTTCTTTTTCAATATATTTATTGGATTTTACAGAAATACTACACAAGTAAAAGCCATTAACAATGAATATACAGAGAAAAATAGTTATACAAGAAAAATAATGTCCTAGGGAAAAAAAGTGGCAAACACTGAAACAATTACAAAATATGGCTAATTGAAAACGATTTAAAAAAGTAACTGTTGTACCAATACTACAAATTCTAACCCCCTTCCCTTCTGAACCAGAGGATGCGTGTACAAAGTGAAGGAAGGGAAGTTTAGGGGAGACGTCAGGGGTAAGTATTTTTTTCTACACAGAGTTGTGGGGGCCTGGAATGCCTTGGTGGGGATGGTGGCGGAGGCTGGAACATTAGGGGCATTTAAGAGACTCTTAGACGGGCACATGGATGGAAGAAAAATAGAGGGTTACGAGGTAGGGAGGGTGTAGTACTCTTTTAAAAAAAGGTAATATATGGGTCGGCACAACATCATGGGCTGAAGGACCTGTACTGTGCTGCAGTGTTCGATGCATGTCATTAACATCTTGTTCATGTCCCCGCTTCTAAATGCAATGTCTTGTCTCGTGAGGGCAGGTGTGCCCTGCACCATCATCACCGACCCATCTAAGACGCAACGTTCCCCAGGGCCCGGCTACTCGTCAAGGCCCAGTTGAACATCCCAGAATGCAAATTAATTGCATCAACAATCCCTTGTTGTTTCCCCCAAATCAAGAAGGATCCTGCTTCAACCCTTCAATGAATCAGAATCATTACACACCTCCACGGTTTCTCAGCCAAATCATTGTGGCACTTCACTGGTGTCCAAGCTGACCACCCACCCTTCACTACCCCCAAACTAACTTTGCATAGGTTGACTATCTACCCTGGATCCCATGTGATCATTGGGTGTGTTTAAGGCAGAGATTGAGAGGTTCTTGATTAGCTAGGGCATCAAAGGTTATGGGGAGAAGGCCGGGCAGTGGGGCTGTGGAGAAATGGACCAGCTCATGATTAAATGGCAGGGTGGACTAGATGGGCTGAATCGCCTATTCTGCTCCTATGCCTTATGGGTCTTACCTCCCCAGCACCAGGTCTTTTCTGAGGTCCACAATGCCTACTGCCCTGCTCTCAATCTTAGAGGTCACCTCTTCAAAAGGCTCAAATTTGAGATACTATTTCCCTACACAAAATCGAAGCCATGCTGACTAACCTTAATCAGTCCTTGCCTCTCCAAAATGCAAGTCCCATCTCAGAATCCCCTCCCGTCACATACTCACCACTGATGTCAGGCTCACCAGCCTGTCTCTTCTTGCCTTGTCCTCCTTCAAAAGGCACATTAACCATTCTGTAGTCGTCTGGTACCTCACCAGGCAGAGAACAATACCATCAACCAGAGCTGCATCAATCCCCACCCCCCCCCTTGCTCCCACAACATCCTACGACGCATCTGGACAGATCCCCACCTTATTCCTTTCCATCACCAACTCTTGTCATGTCAGTGTCCCTGGGCATCAGTTTCCTCCCGCGTATTCCCTTTCCCTTCCTCACGTCTTCATTTAAGACCTCACCCAATGGCAGCTCCAAACTGATCCTGCTTCCTCCTAGAGATACCCCCTCTGCTCTCTATGGAGAGCGTCTCACAAGATTCTCCTTTACTTTCCAAGGATGCCTCATATCCTGTTTTGGAATTTCCACCTTCAATATATTCCTATATCCCCCCGCAGGAGGTGGTTTGATGCCTGCTGCTTACACCCTATCTACACTCCTTTTCCTGGCCATAGAACACTGCATGCAGCACGGTACAGGCCCTTCGGCCCTCGATGTTGTGCTGACCTATATATTCCTACCGAAAAAAATACAAAACCCTGCCTACCTTCTCTTTTTCTTCCATCCACCTGCCTGTCCAAGAGTCTCTTACATGTCCCGAATGTTCCAGGCTCCACCACCATCCCAGGGAAGGCATTTCAGGCACCCAAAACTCTCTATGTAAAAAAAAACCTATGGCTGATGTCTCCCCTAAACTTCCCTTCCTTCACACGTCCTCTGGTGTTTGCTGATACTGCCCTGAGAAAAGAGGCGTTGGCCGTCCACCTTATCTATGCCTCTCAGAACCTTGTAGACCTCTATTAAGTCTCCTCTCACTCTTCCTTGCCCCAAAGAGAAAAGTCCCAGCTCTTCTAACCTTGCCTCATAAGACTTATTTTCCAATCCAAGTAACATCCTGGTGAATCTCCTCTGCACTCTTCAACCTGCTTCCTATAATGAGGTGAGCAGAACTGAACACAGTACTCCAAGTGTGTCCTCACTAGAGATTTTTGGAGTTGCAAAATGGCCTCTTGACTCTTGAAGTCAATCCCTGTATTAATGAAGCCCAACATCTCACAGGCCTTCTTAACTATCCTGTCAACCCGTGCGGCAACCTTGAGGGATGGATGGATTTGAACCCCAAGGCCCCTCTGTTCCTCCACATGGTTAAGTATACAACCATTAGCTCTATTCAGCCTTCAGGTTTGACCTCCCCCCCCCAACCCCCCACCCCTCAAGTACAACCAATGGTCCAGCCTTTCACCACCCCCAGGGGAAGGAGATTCCAGAGATTCATCACCCTCCAAAGTCTTTAAGACCAACTCCATTTTAAAATGGACAAGTCCCTCCTCATTTTGCAATGGCAGCCTCTTGTTCATGAGTCAACCACTAGTAAAAATGTAAATGGTCCCTAAACACATTTCCCCTCTGTAGAGCTCGTCGAAAGAACCAAAGACTTGTTGATCCAAACCAAGGCTTTTATTAGCAAAAGACAGGAGCTCTTCACAGGTGGCCGACCAGTCCGAAATGATCCGACCTGGCTAGGGACACAACCCTTTAAGGCCCAGACAGTAGGCGTGGCTAAGCACTCAGCCAATCGCTGTAAGCACAGTCTAGATACTGTAACTATATACACTAAATACATTGGTGATAGATCTATACTATCACATTCACCCCTTCTTAGAAAATTGACCCTGGGGTGGAAGGGCTGAAGAGGGAGAAGGGAAAGGAAAAAAAAAATGAGGGAGAGAATGAATGGAAGGGGTAGATTAAAGACTGTAGCGGTCAGGGAGTCTGACCATCCGGCGTGACCGCCGTGGTGCCAGGATTGGGGTCGCTGGAGTGGTGTCGCCAGCAGGCTCGTCGGGTGCCCTGACAAACTCTCTCATCTTAAGCGCATGATTCATTGACATGTCTGCTATAGAGGAGAATCTCACCCATCCACACTTCAATGTTATCGTTCAAAGCCAGTGGTTCTCAACTTTTTTTTATTCTACTCACATACCACCTGAAATAATCCTTTACTTAAGGCAGTATGAGAGTAGAATAAAAAAGGTTGAGAACCATTGCTCTAAGCACTCCCCAGAACCCAGCACCCATTCCAGTCAACAATTGCAGTACAGGAGAGATTCAAGCACCACCTCTCCGAACACCAAGAGAAGCTACATTCAAGGTGGTGAAAAATAACTTGGTGGGAACTATGGAAAAGTCATATCTGGCTGGTTTCCCAGTTGCAAATCACCTTGAACAGCACAGACACCAAGTATTTCCACTGGGAAACAATAGAGATGAGAGAGATTGGTAGGAAATGCTCATTCTGTGAAATTCATCCCAGCAAGCAAACACTTAAAGGAGGGCAACATATCAAAAAAAGCTCATCCTTTCCCAAAACAAAACATCCAAAATCAGAGATTAAACTTGGAAACAAAGAGGGGGAAAAAATCAGCAAAAAATACAATGCAATGAAAAACATTTCAACTCTTGATCAACACCGCAAATCTTCACACACTCAACATCGTTCAACAGAAATTGTCCCTCCCTCCCTCTGCAGCCACCTTCCTCCTTAAACCCCTCCCCTCCAGACCACCCCCCTCCACAACCTCCCCTCCTCCCTCCCTCCCTAGCGCACTCCCTCCATAACCCCCTCCTCCCTCTCTCCACAGCCCCCTCCTCCTCCTCCTCCACAACTTCCCCCTCCCTTCCTCCCTCCACAGCCCCCTCCATCCATAACACCCTCCCCTCCACAACCCCCTCCCTTCCTCCCTCCACAGCCCCCTCCATCCATACCACCCTCCCCTCCACAACCCCCTCCCTTCCTCCCTCCACAGCCCCCTCCATCCATACCACCCTCCACAACCCCCTCCTCCCTCTCTCCACAGCCCCCTCCTCCACAACTTCCCCCTCCCTTCCTCCCTCCACAGCCCCCTCCATCCATACCACCCTCCCCTCCATACCACCCCCCACAACCTCCTCCATACCACTGTCCTCCTCCACACCACTCTCCTCTCCACAGCCCCTTCCCTCCATAGCACCCTCCATACCACACCCCCTCCACAACCTCCATCCATACCACCCTTCCCTCCACAATCCCCTCCTCCTCCTCCTCCACAACTTCCCCCTCCCTTCCTCCCTCCACAGCCCCCTCCATCCATACCACCCTCCACAACCCCCTCCTCCCTCTCTCCACAGCCCCCTCCTCCACAACTTCCCCCTCCCTTCCTCCCTCCACAGCCCCCTCCATCCATACCACCCTCCCCTCCATACCACCCCCACAACCTCCTCCATACCACCGTCCTCCTCCACACCACTCTCCTCTCCACAGCCCCTTCCCTCCATAGCACCCTCCATACCACACCCCCTCCACAACCTCCATCCATAACACCCTCCCTTCCACAACCCCCTCCCTTCCTCCCTCCACAGCCCCCTCCATCCATACCACCCTCCCCTTCACAACCCCCTCCTCCCTCTCTCCACAGCTCCCTCCTCCTCCTCCACAACTTCCCCCTCCCTTCCTCCCTCCACAGCTCCCTCCACAGCCCCCTCCATCCATAACACCCTCCCCTCCACAACCCCTCCTCCCTCTCTCCACAGCCCCCTCCATCCATAACACCCTCCCTTCCACAACCCCCTCCCTTCCTCCCTCCACAGCCCCCTCCATCCATACCACCCTCCCCTTCACAACCCCCTCCTCCCTCTCTCCACAGCCCCCTCCTCCTCCTCCACAACTTCCCCCTCCCTTCCTCCTTCCACAGCCCCCTCCATCCATACCACCCCCCCCACAACCTCCTCCATACCACCGTCCTCCTCCACAGCCCCTTCCCTCCATAGCTCCCTCCACACTACCCCTTGTCTCCCCCCACACAGCCTTCCCCTCCCTCCACAACCTCTCCCCCTTACCCCAGTCCAGTCCAAGCCCTCTCACCTGCCACACTGCCTCCCAATGCTCTCCTGACCCAAGTGTGTCAGGTGACCAGTCAGCCCCATTTCCTGCCAAGGTCACCTGACTCCAATGTCAGCAAGTAGCACATCCTGTCACTCAATGCTCCACATCCTGCAAGGCGAGACCCTCAGTGTCAGCACAACGTCATCCCCTTATCACCCAGAACAGCGTGTCTCTCTTGTTCATTCTGCTCCAGTTACTCAGAACTTCCCTCTCCCTGATCAGAGCTTTCTGTCCAAATCTCCATGTGTCTCATGTCAGTGAGTGAACTGCAAGGCTATCTCACCTGTCCTCAAGGCCACGGGGCTGGGCGGTGCTGATGAACAATCTGAGAGACCAGCTGCCGTGTGTTCTGCAGAAGAACGTTCCGCAGCGGGCCCTGGGCACTGTCAGGGTGCAGGGGCCGCCCTGACCCTGGAAGGTACCGAACTCCTCGTGGCCCGTTGAAGCCGCCCGCACCCAGGCACGTGAAGAGAGCCCACCACTCCTGGCTGGTACCTCACGATAACGGCAACATCGTACACTGTCAGAATCAGAATTTATTGTCACAAATTCATTGCTTTGTGGAAGCATCACACTGCAAATTGCTATAATTTACATTTTTAAAATAAATAAATAAAATTAGGGTGAGGGGGGGGCCCGTTGACGTAGCAGTTAGCACAACACTTTTACAGCGCCAACAATCGGGACCGGGGTTCAAATCCCACACTGTCTGTAAGGAGTTTGTCTGTGTGGGTTTTCCCCGGGGGCTCCAGTTCCCTCTCGCTGTTCAGAATGCTGGAGTTGGATAATGGGGTGTTAATTGGGCGGCATGGACTCCTGGGCCGAAATGGCCCGTTCCCCTGCTGTGTGCATATCTAGATTTTGAGTCAGGTCACTCGCCTGAGTGCCACTCTAGCCCGGTACCACCTGCCAATAAACTGGCTCCCCCATCAGGCTTGCCTGTGGTGGAGGGTGGGCTGGACGAAAAGCAGGACCCGTCAAAGGGCGGACGAGCCCCCTCGTAGGGTTAATGGCCATCAAAGTGTGGAGAGGGGCATCCCCCTCGCATCGAAGCTTGGTATGGCCGTTCATTGCAGCAGGACTTCTCCCCCCACCACCCCCCATCGGCCCCGCAGCCGCCGTGATCCTCACTGTGCCACTGGGTCCAGGAGGAGATGTCGAGAGGGTGGGTCTGGACCTGTGCAAGCCCCTAAATCCATTCACACACACACGCTGCTCCTTTCTGAGTAAATAAAACCCCACAAACTGGCTGAAAGGGACCATCCTCATTATATGGGACGGAGAGCCAGAAAATATCTACATTTTTTAAAAATGCAAAAGACGAGGAAGTGAATGTGGTGAACGGCTGGACACTCCGCCCCTGTACTGTGACTGGACCCATGGCTCCTCCCTCTTGACCCAGTATAAAGCCCCAACCCCTCCCCAGAAAGCCTGGGCCACAGCATGTGATGCCCTTCCAGTTTATTGTAAATAAAAGCCTATCATTCTGTAACTCCAGTCTTTCGAGTTAATGATAGTGGATTCGTTTTATTTACAAATAATTTTTTTTCCCGACATTGGAACAAGCTGGAGATCAATCCACAATCGTCAGAAGCCTCAGACAGTTTTGAACTCGACCTGTGCTGCCCTTTACAAAATTCCGTGGCCACGGAGGCAAACAAGCGGCACCCCCTCTTCTCCCCGGGTCGGACATATCGAGTGTTCCTGACGATCATGGATGCCTCAACATATGGGGACCGGTACAGGGAGAAGGTGAATGAAGTGCCCACCAGGCACACGCAGGCTATCCACAGACAGAGACCTGGAGAATCTAGTGACGAGCTCCTCTGGGCTCCGCGGGAGCTTGCACAAGTGTGCAACTTCCAGCCGGGGTCGGCTGCCAAATGTACAGAGGACATGATCCAGGATGTCTATGTCATGGGTGGCAGGTCAGTCTGTGTACGCCAGAGGCTACTTCAACAGGGTAGGTTAGACTTAAAGGGGGGGGGGGGCAATCGACCTTGTCAAATCGCTTGACATGGAGCACTACTCGGTGAATGGCGTGGCAGCTGTGGGGTCCACATGGGTGCCACTATCCTGGGACATGGGACTACAAACCAGCGGTCCACTGCCACATCCAATTAGTGAACCCACCGCAGCCTCAGTCTCATACGAGCACCCGAAGTGCCACTTCTGTGTCCAGCTAAAACACCCCCTTAAATGCTACCCAGTAAAAGATACAGCGTGCTCAAAGGGCAGGAAGAAGGGACACTAAGCAAAGGTGTGCTGATCACAGCCACCTTCTAGTTCCAGCGCTGCTGCATGCGAAGCATGGGGGCCGTTATCTTGGTCACTGTCATCTTCTGGGGATGACCACGCCGTGGGATGGTGGCCGCCATCTTAGATGTGCCAACTTCCGGCAGTTCCTTAACAATGGAGGCTACTTTCTTAAGACACTGCCTCTTGTAGGTGTCCTCAATGGAGCAAAGTCTGGTTCCCATGACAGCGCTGGCTGAATTAACAACCCTCTGCAGCCTCTTCTTTTCCTGAGCATTGGTACCTCCATACCGGGCAGCAATGCTGCCAGTCAGAATGTTTTCCAATCGTAGAAGTGAGCAAGCTTCTTCGGTGATGTACCGAATCTCCCCAAAATTCCTCATGAAATTTTGCCGCTGACCAGCCTTCTTTGTGTTTGCCTCGGCATAGAGGCCCCAGGATAAATGTTGACACCCAGGAATTTAAAGTTTTTAACCCTTTCCACCGCTGCCCCCTCGACGAGGACTGGTTCACATTCTCCTGATTTCCCCCTCCTGAAGTCCGCAATCAGTTCCTCAGTTCTGCTGACGCTGGGCGCAAGGTTGTTGTGCGACACCTCTCATCTGGATCATCCTCGTTGCCATCTGTAATTCTGCCCGACGACCGTGGTGGTCAACGGCAAATCTGTGGATGGAATTTGAATGGTCCTGGGTGCAGAGTGGGTCGAGCAGCGGGCTAAGCTCAAGTCGTTGAAGTGTACCTGTGTTGATCATCAGTGAGGAGGAGACGTTGTTTCCCATTCATACTGACTGTGGCCTCCCAATATGGAAGTCAAGGATTGTAGTGTAGATAAAAGCTCTCACACGACTGGAGGGAGAACAAACGTTTTGATGAGCTTTCAACAATGGGTTGGATTCATTAGTAGGCTTCAGAGGGGTTCTGGTTTTGGAGGGAAACCAGGGTTATAACGGGGTGGAGGCGGGAGGCGGGACCAGTCATCAATACAGCACTCTCCCAGAGAATCCCTGTTTACTGCAAGGATCCAGTTGCAGAGGAAGATGCAGAGGCCCAGGGTTTGAAGCCCAGGATTTGATGCAGAGGCCCAGGATTTGGAACTTGCTGACCTGTACTGAGGGGATGATGGTGTTGAAGGTTGAGCTGTAATCGATGAAAAGTAGCCTGATGTAGGTATTGCCAGTATTGCATTAACTACCACCGGAGCTCTTTAGAAAGGCCCCTTCTGACCTTGCCCCGTCATGGGTCTGGGCACCCCCAGTCACCCCTCGCTTCACACAGTGGCCCAGGCCGCCCCTTGATCCCCAGAAAAGGCCCAGGCTGTACCCCCCGCCCGCCCTGCTGCCCCTCGCTCCCCAGCGAAGGCCCAGGCCGACCCCCCGTCTTGTTGCCCCTCACTCCCCAGCAAAGGCCCAGGCCACCCAGGCGCCACTCACTTCAGGCCTCACATTCAGCAGCACCGGCCACCGGTCCGATCCCGCCGGCCACCGGTCCGATCCCGCCGGCCACCGGTCCGATCCCGCCGGCCACCCACCCCTCCCGTTGTTCACTTAATGCACGAGGCAGGTTGGACACTGGTATTTTGGAGCCCCCCCCCTGCCGACGCCACAAATATTCAGCTCCCAGAAACCACCGTGTGTGTCACCCTGGCAACGACGGTGCCGACTCTGGCCCACGAATGGCAGAGTTAGTGTGAAATGACCAATCGAGACCAGGCAATGCTTCACTTCATGTAGATACTGTGTGACCTGCTCCAGCTCATTGGTGTACTGCAAAAGTATTGAAATATCTCGGGCATCTCTGGCCTCCTGAACCTCAGAGCCCCTAGGCCTTCCGCCTACTCAACCTAATGGTAAATCCATCTCTGGGTATTGCCTTTGTCAGGGTGACCCAGAGCTGGGTGGAGAGCCAGCGATAATACATCTGCTGTGGAGCGATTGTGACCATAGGTGAATTACAGTGAGTCCAGATCTTTACTTAGGTATGTGTTAATTCTGGGCGTGACCGGTCTCCTGAAGCATTTCTTCACAGTAGAAATTAGTGCTACAGGGCGATAGTCGTTGAGGCAGCTCCCACGGCCTTTCTTGGGCACCAGTATGATTGATGCCCTTTTGAAACAGGTGGGAACCTCCAACTGCAGCACTGAGTGATTGAAAATTCCCGTGAATATCCCACCTAGTTGGTTGGTACGGATTTTCCATACCTTGCCGGGTTTGCCATCAGGGCCTGATACCTTGTGAGGGTTCACCCTCTTGAAGGATGTTCTAACGTTGACCTCAGGGACAGTTATCAGGGTCGCCAGCTTCTGCAGGGATTCTCATAGAACCATACAACATTACAGCACAGAAACAGGCCCCTTTGGCCCTTCTAGTTTCTGCCGAAAAATTTCATTTTGTCTAGTCCCACTGACCTGTACCCAGTCCATAGCCCTCCATACCCCTCCCATCCACGTACCTGTCCAAATTCTTCTAAAATGTTAAAATTGAGCCCACATTCACCCCTTCAGCTGTCAACTCATTCCACACTCCCACCCCTCTCTGTGGTTACGTTCCCCCTAAACTTTTCCCCTTTCACCCTTAACCCATGTCCTCTCGTTTGTATCTCACCCACCCTCAGTGGAAAAAGCCAACCTACATTTACTCTGTCTGTCCCCCTCTCATAATTTTAAATACCTCATTCTTCTACACTCCAGGGAATAAAGTCCTGACCTGTTTAACCTTTCCCTGTAACTCAGTTCCTGATGACCCGGCAACATCCCAGTAAATCTTCTCTGCCCTCTCTCTACCTTATTGATATCTTTCCTGTAGTTCGGTGACCAAAACTGCACACATACTTCAAATTTGGCCTCATCAATATCTTATACAACTTTACCATAGCATCCCAACTCCTGGACTCAATACTTTATTTATGAAACCAGTATGCCAAAAGTTCTCCTTTCGAACCTATCCACCTGTGACGCCACTTACAGGGAATTATGTGTCCGTATTCCCAGATCCCTCTGTTCTACCCTGCTTCTCAATGCCCAACCATTCACCATGTACTTCCTTCCTTGGTTGGTCCTTCCAAATTGTAACATCTCACACTTGTCTGCATTAAATTCCATCGGCCATTTTCCAGCCCATTTTTCCAGCTGGTCCAGATCCCTCTGAACCTTTGAAAACCTTCTTCACCATCCACAACGTCTCCAATCTTAGTGTCATCTGCAAACTTGCTGATCCATTTTACCACATTATCATCCAGATCATTGATATAGACGACAAACAACAATGGTCCCAGCACCGATCCCTGAGGCTCACCTCTAGTCACAGGCCTCCAGTCTGAGAAGCATCATCCACCACGACTCTCTGGCTTCTCCCTTCCATTGGAATCCCCTTTTAAAACCCAGCATAAAAGGTTCTCATCGGGTAGCAAAGCCATTTATGATGTTCAGCCTCGCCTTCCAGGATATAATGGCTGCAATCCCTGCCATAGTTGGTGAATATTTGACTCTGTCTCAAACTTCACTTGGAATTGCCTCTTTGCTGTTCAGATGGCCTTCTATTGGTCATACCCGTAGAGTTCTGGATCTTTGGTCTTAAATGCCATTAACTCGACCTCAGCAGGTTGCAAATCTTTTGAGACATCTATGGCTTCTGGCTGGGGTACACACGGCACGCGCGCACGGGCACACACTCATCCACGCAGGTCTCAATGAAGTCTGGAAGCTCGGGGTGTTCCCCGCAGACGGGACGCAGGTTCCGCTCGTGCCCAGGTCACAGGATGAAGGCCGAATGCGGAGGACAAGAAGGGCGAGTGAACGAGGGTCTGGATCCGAGATGGCGGGGGGGGTGGGGGTGGAGGAAGTGGCATTTCACCTGCCTCAGTACCAGCCCCGCCTCCTTCCAACCATGGAACAGCACAGAAACAGGACCTTCAGCCCATCTAGTTTGTGCAAAAATACATTTTGGTTCTATTACCACCTATTGATGCTGTTCCTCCAGCATTTCTGCCCAGTTGCACTGACCTGCACCCAATCCATAGCCCTCCATACCCCTCCCATCCACATACCTGTCCAAATATTTTCTTAAATGTTAAAATTCACCACCTCAGTGACAGCTTGTTCCACACCCCCACTGCCCTCTAAACCCTTAACCCATGTCCTCTTGATCTCATCTCACCCAGCCTTAGTGGAAATAGACTCTGTCTATATCCACTTGTAAGCAAGCACAAAACTCCAAAGACTGTACAACTGGCTTTATTCAGATAAAAATCTGAACACCAGTTCATGCTTCGGTGGCCCCTGTGTGACTGGCTCAGGAGGGGCTGGCTCAGGTCTATATTCGGGTCGGCTGATTGACAGCCAGCCAGATGGAGTCAGCCCCTTAGATGGTCTTCATGCAGGTACAGAGATTGCCCCCAGCAGTTGGCTAGTGGTCATATCACCACATTCACCCCCTTCTTAAAATTGTCCTGGGGGGACGGGTGAGTAACGGTGCCGAGTGATATTTACAAATTTTCTATGTTTAGATGGTCCAGCAGCTGTCGGAGTCTCTGTGACCATCACAGGGTTGGCTCCTGGTCGAAGGTCAGCAGGGGTGTGGCTGCTTCCTGAGGGCCGGCTGGGTCTGGCATGGTCGGAGGGGGCGCTGATGTGGGCAGTGTGGTGCTTATTTTCACATTTGTCCATGGTGGGGGGGTGACTGGGTAGGTGTCAATCAGCAGGAGTGGGGTTCACATGAGGTGCAGAAGGTTCTGGATGGGCCAAGGGTACCCATGGTGGGGAGGTTGGGTCAGGTAGTCGTGATGTTCGGGGGATTGGGCCCCTGCTGGTGCCAGATCCCTGGTCGAGATGGTGTCTTCATAGCCATTGGGGTACCTGACATAGGCGTAGTTCTGGTTGGCGTGGAGGAGGAGCACCTGCTCAACATTGGGTCGGACTTGTGGGCCCGCACGTGTTTGCGAAGGAGTACCGGTCCCAGAGATGTAAGCCAAGTTGGGAGGGAGACCCCAGTTGCCAATTGCCTGGGGAAAGAGGAAGGTGTTAGTGAGGGGTCTGATTAGTAGCTGTGCACAAGAGTGACCTAATGGCATGAAGTGCCTCAGGGAGGGCCTCTTAGGAACAAAATAAATTAACAGAACCATTTGGAATAGTAGAAATACAAGAGATAATAAAAAAATTACCAAATAATAAGACACCAGGAGAGGATGGATTCCCAATAGAATTCTACAAAACATTTAAAGACTTATTAATTCCGCCCCTCCTGGATGTAATCAACCAGATTGATGAAACACAAAGCTTACCAGATTCATGTAAAACAGCAATAATTACAGTAATACTAAAGCAAGGGAAAGATCCACTCACGCCAGCGTCATATAGACCAATATCTTTACTTAACACAGATTATAAGATAATAGCTAAACTATTAGCAAACAGATTAGCAGAGCATGTACCGAAAATGGTAAATTTAGACCAAACTGGATTTATCAAAAAAAGACGCACAACAGACAATATTTGTAAATTTATTAACTTAATTCATGCAGTAGAAGGAAATAAAGCACCTACAGTAGCAGTTGCTTTAGACGCAGAGAAGGCCTTTGACAGAGTAGAATGGAATTATTTGTTCAAAGTGTTGCAAAAATTCAGTTTACCGGAGAAGTATATTAATTGGATTAAAGCATTATATAAGGGACCTTTAGCGAAAGTGACAGTAAATGGAAATGTATCAAAGCAATTTAACTTAAGCAGGTCAACGCGGCAGGGATGCCCACTATCACCTTTATTGTTTGCGTTAGCTATAGAACCACTAGCAGAATTGATAAGAATAGATAATAATATAAAAGGAATAAAAATAAAAGACAAGGAATATAAAATCAGTCTATTTGCGGATGATGTTATAGTGTACTTAACAGAACCAGAACTATCAATAAAAGAATTATATAAGAAATTGAAGGAATATGGAGAAGTGTCGGGTTACAAGATAAACGTAAATAAAAGTGAAGCAATGCCTATGAATAATGCGGATTTCTCAAAATTTAAGAAGGAATCTCCATTTAGATGGCAAATGCAGGCAATAAGATACCTAGGTGTACAAATAAACAAAAATCTCGGCCAACTATATAAACTCAATTATTATCCACTAATGAAAAAATTACAGGACGATTTAGAGCATTGGAAAGATTTACCACTAACACTAATAGGAAGGATAAACTGTATTAAAATGAACATTTTTCCAAGGATATTATATTTATTTCAGGCATTGCCAATACAACTGACAGAGAAATTCTTCAAGGAGTTAAAGAAAATAATAAGGAAATTTTTATGGAGAGGGGGGAAACCGAGGATAGCACTAGATAAATTAACAGAATGGTATAAACAAGGAGGCTTACAACTGCCAAACTTTAAAAATTATTATAGAGCCGCACAATTAAGATACCTATCAGATTTTTATCAAACAAGGGAAAAACCAGACTGGACGAGATTAGAATTAGATAAAATAGGGGAAAAGATACCTGAACACATATTATATAAATGGGATGAAAAATTGGTACAACATAGAAGTTCTCCAGTATTACATCATCTCCTCAATATTTGGAAGAAGATTCATGTAGAAAGAAATAAAACAAATTATCAATTACCAAAACTAATATTGACGCAAAACAAGTTACTCCCTTTTACAATAGATAACCTTTCCTTTAGAGAATGGGAAAAAAAAGGGATTAAAAGTATAGAAAATTGTTTTTCAGGAAATAGATTCTTATCCTTTGAACAAATGAGAGATAAGTACAATATAACTCAAGATACAGCGCTGGCATATTACCAATTGAGATCCTACTTGAAGGATAAATTAAGAAGCAGTTTGAGTTTGCCAGAGGGAAGTAACCTTGAATATGTGATTACAGATACAATGTTAATCAAAAGATTTATAACAAATATGTATATTAAACTGCAAGAAAAGGAGAATGAGGAAACAAATGGTAAAACTAAACAAAAATGGGAACAAGATTTAAATATAAAGATAAAAAAGGAAACATGGGAGAAATTATGTTCTGGAACGATGAGAAATACAATAAATACGAGGTTACGTATGATACAATATAACTGGATACACAGACTATACATTACACCTCAAAAGTTAAATAAATGGGACCCAACAGTATCTGATAGATGTTTTCGATGTAAAAAAGAAATGGGAACAACAATTCATGCAATCTGGACATGTGAGAAAGTAGAAAAATTTTGGGAAGATCTCAATCAGATATTAAATAAAATAACAGAAAACAATATACCAAAGAATCCAGAGATCTTTCTCCTAAGTAACATAAAAAACAAAGAATTTGGAATTGATTTGGAGGATGCACAAAAAAGATTGTTAAGATAGCTCTAGCCGTAGCAAAAAAATGTATTATGTCAACCTGGAAATTGGAAGATAATTTGAAAATACAACAATGGTATATAGAAATGAATAAATGTATTCCATTAGAAAAAATAACATATAGTTTAAGAAATAATATTGAAATATTCGAACAAATATGGGAGCCTTACATTAAATACAATAGCGAAAACCTACCGGGGACAATCATTACCTAAGTTGATGGAAGGAGAAGGAAAGAAAAGAATGGACTCAGTAGAATTTCTGGTGTATTTTTGTTGAGTGACAACATTGTCTGACTGGTTTAATGTATCCTAGATTGTATACCTTAAATGGATGGGAGGGGGGGGTGGGGGGGGTGGGTTGGGAGGAGGGGGGGGGGGGGAGAAAATGTCACTGTATATGTGTGAAAAAGAAAAAGTGTATATCATGGCTAATGTGATTTATGTTGTGAAAAATAAAAAAATTTTTTAAAAAAAAGGGAGGGCCTCTTGCCAGTTGTCAATGGATTGGCCTTTGGGGGCCAGGTGGACCCCCTTCCAGATCACCCCGTTTTCGCGCTCCACCTGTTTGTTGCCCCTCGATTTGTAGCTTGTCATGTGACTAGTTGCAATGCCTCGCGCTACCAGGCACTGGCACAACTCTTCACTCATGAAGCCGGACCCCCGGTCACTGTGGATGAATTCCGGGTATCAGAACAAGGTGAAGATCTGTGTCAGGGCCCTGATAACGGTGGCTGTGGAGGTGTCCAGGCAAGGGATGGTGAAGGGAAAACGGGAGTACTTGTCGACGACTGTGAGGAAGTAGTTGTTCTTGTTCGTGGAAGGCAAGGGGCCCTTGAAGTCGATGCTAAACTGAGTGGCCTTTACAACGTGGCAGGCAGAAGAAGCATGGTTTGCACTCCACACAGACCCTGCGTGACTCGGTCTTGGTCAGTGAAGGGGAGGTTCCAGGACTTCATGAAATGGTACAAGCATGTGACGCCTAGGTGGCAGAGGGAGCCACGTAACGCCTGCAGTTGGTCGGCCTGCACCGCCGTGCAGGTCTGGGTTAGGGCCTCGGGGGAGTCGTTGAACTTCCCCAGTCTGTACTGGATGTCATAGCTGAACGTGGCCAGCTTGACTCTCCAGCGCAAGATCTTATCGTTCTTGATCTTGCCCTTATGAGTGGTGCTGAACATGAAAGCCACTGCATGTTGGTCGGTGAGGAGGGTGAACCTCTTGACCAAAAGATGGTGGCGCCAGTGGCGGACTGCTTCCACGATTGCCAGGACCTCCTTTTCAATGGCGGAGAGCCCGAGCTTGGAATCGTGGAGGGTCCTGGAGAAGAAGACCTTGGAATCGTGAAGGTCCTCCGTTGAGGGTGGCCACGAGGGCAACATCAGAGGCATCGCCCTCCACCTGGAATGAGGTGTCTTCGTCCACGGCAGCATCGAGGCATCGGTGATGTCCTGCCTGATGTGAGCAAACGCTGCCTGCGCCTCAGTGGGGGAGAGGGAAGGTGATGGCCTGGGCCAGAGGGTCTGGCTGTAATTGATGTCCATCCTCGGTTTGCTGCCTCCTTTGACCACCAGCACTTGGGCTCTCCAGGGACTGGTACTGGGTTCTAGACACCTTGTGTCAGAAGCTGCCTCACTTCTGCCTTAATGAAGGCCCAGTCGGCCACGCAATAGCGCCTACTCCTGGCAGCTATGGGCCTGAAATCTGGCTTAAGGTAGTTAAAGAGGGCAGGGGGCGTTATCCACTGCGTGGAGAGGCCACAGGTGGGCTGAGGGTGGTCACAGGGCAGCGCGCTATGGAGTGTAAGCAGGAGGACCCTGCCGAAAGGGTAAGGCTTTGAAGGTGGCACTGGAATTCCAGCCCAAAGATGTCTTGGTCACAGAGCTTGGGCATAATCAGGAGCCTGAACCCGTGGTACTACCACTATCGAACAGGTATTTTGTTACCTTCCCATTGACAGCGATGTCCATCATTGAGTGCCTGAGTCCATGGGGGATGTCCCTCTTTAAGGTGGTGGACGCTAGGATCATCTCAGGGTCCAAAACGCTACTCCCCGATGGGTGAGACAAGTAATGGCCAGCGGTTTCCCTTCTAGGCGTGGGGTGCATCGGGTGGGTGATCCGGTATGCAATGGTGTTGACCCCGTCAGGGCCCGACTGGCCCAAGATGGCAGCGCCCTGCAGGCACACATGGCTTTAGCGTGGTCAGGCACTGCAGGCAGTGATGACGTCTGTACTGGTGGAAGTGATGTCTTCCATACTGGTGGAAGTGACATCAGCAGTACTGGTGGAAGCTGCCCGGGGAAAGATGATGGAATCCTGGGCGAGCACAGTGCAGTGCTGCCGGTCAGTGGCTAGGCTGGAAGTGACGTTGGCAGTGCAGGTGGAAGTGGCCGGGTGAGTGATGGCATCACCCGGTCCTCGCACGTGGCGATGTTCGGGGGTCTCCCAGCTGGTTGCGGAGGGCCGGTGTGCTCTCGGTGGGTCTGGAAAGGCACACTTTCGCATAGTGGCCTTTCTTCCTGCATCGGGATCACTACAAGCTCCTCGCCAGACTGCCTTTGCGGGATCGCCTGTCTGACCCACACCAGGACCCACAGTACTAACATTGGGTGTGGGGTACCGGCAGCAGCGATCGTCTCCTCTACATGTGGCCCTTCAGCTGTGCCGGTCATCTGCATCTGCCAGACTAGGTGTTGGGGGAGTTGGGAGTCGAAGACTTCGGCATGGAGAGCTGCAGCCTCCAGGGAGCGGACCACCTCCATAGTCCTGGTGAGTGAGGTGATGTTCTCTTCCAGCAGATTCTGCCGGGTGCTCCTCGAGTGCAGCCCCCGTACGCAGGCATCTCGGATCAATCGCTCCACTTCCCCTTCAGTCACCCCGGTCTCGGCCAGGCACGGTGGGCCAGCTCCCGGAGGACCCCCAGATAGGTGTCTGCCGTCTCACTTGGCTGCTGAGACCGGATGCTGAGCAGGTACCTGGCATAGACCACGTTTGTTGGCTGTTTGTACATGGCCTCTAGGACGGCCATCGCTGGTTCATTGTCATTGATGGACTGGAACACTCGTAAGCCCAGCTTGATGCAGAGCACCACAAGCCGTTTCTGGTTGGTGTTGATCACCTCAGCCTGCGTTAGGATGATCACCTCAATCGTGTGATTCCAGATCTTGGCATCCGGGTGTTGGGGGGGTGGGGGGCGACCTCCGGGCTCCCAATCATCAGAAACTTCTCCATGGTCTCTCTTTAAATTTTACTGGAATAAATTGTGATGCGCTAAGGTAGCAGCAGGCACAAACTCAGAAAAAGTCTGAACACCAGTTTATGCCTTGTTGGCTTCCCGTGTGACTGGCTCAGGAGGGGCCGGCTCAGGTTTATATTCAGGTCGGCTGATTGACAGCCTGCCAGGTGGAGTCAGCCCCTTAGGTGGTCTTCCTGCAGGTACGGAGATCGCCCCCTGCAGTCGGCTGGTGGTTGTATCACCACATTCACCCCTCCATAATTTTGTACAACTCAATCAAATCTCCCCTCATTCTTTGACACTCCAGAGAATGAAGTTCAACCTTTTCCTTTAACTCAGTTCATCCTGAAGGGGCCTCAGGCGTTGATTCCATCCTGATCGTGCGAGAGGTTCGGATCTGGAGCTCGGGCTGCCGATGGATCGAACTGGAGTCTGTGTGTCCGCAGAGGCTGCGGGAGGGCTGGAGGAAAATCCACGGACAGCCAGTGACTCTGAAGGGATTCTCCTTTGCTTCTATCTCTCTCGCACTGTGAGGGGTGTTTCTAATGGCGACTCTGCCTTATGTCCAGCAGAAGGCAGTTTCATGTAATATTACACGTTCTGTACTATTACAGTAAAGCAATCTTGAATCTTGACGGCCGGCAACATCCTTGTAAATCTTTCCTGCTCTCTTTCCAACTTCCTGTGGTGAGGTGGCCAAACCATTCTTGAGGACCCATTAGGTGGCCATTCTATGCCTACTATTTTGAATACCCTGTCTACCTGTACCCCACCCCACTCCCCACACTATTCTATGTTCTGCGGCCTCTCCCAATACTGGTCACGAGGGTGTTGCATGGAGAAGACCGTGGGAGGTTGTGGCCTTTTGCAGGGAGCTGGGGTGCAATCCGGGATCAAAGGATAGGAGAACACGTCTAGCACGACGCTATTACTACTCCAGCGACCTGGGTTTGAATCCGAGGCTGACTGTAAGGAGTTTGCATGTTCTGCCCGGGATTTTCCCAGGTGGGATTTTCCCGGGTGGTCCAGTTTCCTCTCACCATTCAAAATTACCAGGGTTGTAAGTTAATCAAAGTTTAAAGTTCAAAAGTTTCTGGTCAAGAACTGGATATGTGACATCACACGCAAGCCTGAATTTTCTTTTCTCTTGTGGGCCAGCAGAATTTTCACTTATTGGTCAAGAAAAGATAAAAGAGAGAAATGTGAACAAACCAAACTGTGTGACGGATACAAAAATAAATGTTCAGTAATAAATAAAGATCTTTAAATGAGTCCCTGATTGAGTTTGTCGTTGAGGAGTCTAATGGTGGAGGGGGAGCAGCTGTTCCTGAACCTGGTGGTGTGAGTCTTGTGGCCCCAACACCTCTTTCCTGATGGCAGCAGCGAGAACAGAGCGTGTTCTGGGTGGGGTGGATCCCTGTTGATCACTGCTGCTCTCCGACGGCAGCGTTCCCTGTAGATGTTCTCGATGGTGGGGAGGGGTTTGCCTGCAGTGTCCTGTTCTGTGGTAAAACTTGGCTGCCAACTTCCACCTTGATCTCAAACTCATCTGGTCCATCTCTGACAACATTGTACCCTTTTTGGATCTCTCTGCCTCCATCTCGGGAGACAAGCTGTCCACCGACAAATTATACTGACTAACTCCCACAACTACCTGGACTATTCGTCCTCACACCCTGTCCCCTGCAAGGATTCTCTCAAATTCTCTGTCTCCGCCGCATCTGCTCCCAAGGCGAGGTCTTCCAGTACAGAGCTTCTGAAATGTCTGCCTTCTTCCACAAACGTGGTTTCCCCTCCATTACTATTAACTCAGCCCTCACCTGCACCTCCTCCATTCCTCATTCATCTGCCCTGGCCCCCCCTGCCCCCAGAAACAATAAACACAGAATCCCCCTCATCCTCACCTACCACCCCAACAGCCTCCGCATCCAATACATTATCTACCGGAATTTCCGGCCCTTACTACAAGATCCCACCCCTCCTCCTCCCCCTCTGCCTTCGTAGGGACCACTCCCTCTGTGACTCCCCCTTGCACTCATCCCTCCCCACCAACTCCCCCCCACTCTCCCCTGCCCCCGGCACCTTCCCCTGTGACCGCAGGAGGTGACACATGTGCGCCCGCACCTCCCCCACTCACCACGGTCCGGGGCCCCAAACAAGTCCTGTTTGGAGAATGTTGACAGGGCCTCGTGTACTACCCCACCCAGACCACCCGGAGACTGGAGGGATGACACTGGATTCTCCGTCGGGGTGCTCTCCAGCCGGGTGGCGTCGACGTCAACTTCTCCGGTTTCCGCTCTTCCCCCTACCAACGTCAACTCTCCACCCTCTTCCCTCTCTATTCAAACAGCCATCCTTCCACCCCCACCTACTCGCTGCTGTACCCTCCGTCCCGTCCCTTCCCCACCTATCATCTCCTGCCTTCATGACCACCCCCCCTGCCTCGCCTCTCCCTGTACCTTTTTGTTCGGACACCTGCCAACATTTTTCCACGCCTTGATGAAGGGCTTGAGGCCGAAACGTTGCTTCTGTATCTTTAACCTTTGTTCTATAAAGGCCATGGTTTGTCCTGCTGAGTTTCTGTTTTAACTTCATGTCCTGGGCTGTGTCCTTTTGCAGGGCTCTGCTCAGAGGTAGGGGTGTCCCCATACCAGAATTGGAATTATTGTGTGCTACCGGGACAGGTCTTCCATACCAGATCCTCTTTCTTCAAACCATGTGATTTCCCCTCCACCATCATCAACTCAGTCCTCACCTGTATATCCACCACTACCTGCACATCTCCCCTGGCCCCCTCCGGCTCCCTCCCAACGCACAACAATATCAGGATTCCCCTTGTCCTCACTGGCCTCCGCATTGAACACATCATCCTCCACCATTTCTGTGTGATCCCACCACCAGGTGCAACTCCCCCCCCTCCGCCTTCCGCAGGGGCCGCTCCCACCCCCCAACTCCCTTGTCCACCTCTCCCTCCCCACCAGTCGCTTTCATGGCATCTCCCCTGCAACAGCAGGAGATGCCCCGTGTGTGCCCACACCTTCAATCGGAGCCCCCAAGCAGCCCTTCCAAGTGATGCAACACTTCACTTGTGAATCTGCGGGGGGCAGGGGGGGTCGCCCATTGCATCTGGTGCTCCAGCTGCGGACTCCTCTACGCCAGAGAGACTGGAGATTGCTTCATTCAGCATCTCGGCTCTATCTGCCACAATAGTGTGGATCTCCCATTTGAATTCCCCGCCCTAGTCCCCTCGCGGACATGTCTGTCTGGCGTCTCATGCATGGCCAGACTGAGTCCACCCGTAAATTGGAGAAAGAGCTCCTCACCTTCCATCTGGGCTCCCTCCAGCCAGATGGCATTAACATTGACTTCTCCAGTTTCCATGAAAACCTCATACCACACCCCCCCCCACCTTAATCCCTTTTCCCTCTGTCTCCTTTCACAGACCCAAAATCCACACGTCTCCTCTTATCTTATCCAGTTTACAGCTTTTATCTGTTGGTCTGGGCCCCTCCCCCTTCCCACTCCTCCCCTTCTTTCCCCAGCCTTTAATTCAGACACCTGTCTCACACCTTGACGAAGGACTCAGGCCCAAATCGTTGGTTATACATCTTGTCCCCCTATGGACGCTGCGAGACCGGCTGAGCTCCTCCAGCATCTAGGTGTTACGTCTGTGTTCTCTCCCCCCACCCCATGTTCTGCTCTAAGATGAATGCTGAACCCACTGGCCTGCGGTCACTGAGACGCACAGCCCTGGGTTCTCTGGCTCAGGGATGACTGCGGCCTCCTCACGAGGAGGTAGCCAGGAGAGGGCGAAGCTGCCTGTGAATCACTCCCACCCAGAGGTTACCCAGGTTCTCAGGATCCCTGCGGCCCATCTGACATTTGATTAGGTGCAATTGGATAGCATGGGCTTGTAGGCCAGAAGAGCCTGTAACTGTGATGTATGTCTAAATTTAAAAAAAAATCTTCTGGTAGTTTCTATTGTTGCTTCAGGAAAAAGGTGCTGGTTGTCCACCCAATCGAATCTCCTCAGAATCTTACATACCTCGATTAAGTCACGTCTCATCCTGTTAACCTTGCCTCATAAGACATGTTCTCCAATCCAGGCCACGTCCTGGTGAATCTCCTCTGCATCCCCTCTGTAGCTTCCACATCCTTCCTGACCAGGTCTGAATGCAATATTCCAAGTGTGGTCTCCCCAAAGCTGCAACATTACCTCAATCCCCCCGACTAATCCTGGAGCCTCACACTCGCCAGCGGCTATACTTTGTGAAGTGTCTAAGGAGATTCAGTACATTGCCGACGACTCTCGTAAACTTCTACGGGTGGGCCGTGGAGAACATTCTGGCTGGATGCACCACTGCCTGGTATAGAGGCGCCAAATCTCAGGACAAGAATAAACTCCAGAGGGTTGTTAACTCGGCCTGCGACATCACAGGCACCAGACTTCATTCTATCGGGGACATCTACAAGAGGCGGTGTCTTACAAAAGCAGCCTCCATCCTCAAGGACCACCGGCCATCACTCTGCTACCATTGGAGAAAAGGTACAGGAGTCTGCAGACGAGGGCTCAGCGGCACAAGGACGGCTTCTTCCCCTCCGCCATCATATTTCTGAATGAACAATGAACTACAGACACGGCCCGACTTTCCCTGCACGTTATTTATTTATAGTAATGTCAAGAGGTGGTTATAATATGAATATTTGTTCACTGACGCTGCTGCAAAACATCAAATTTTATGACTTGTTCATGACATTAAATTCTGATTCTGAAGGCCAGCATACCACCTCATCAACTTGGGTGGCAACCTTAACCCCTCTGGCCCTCCACGCCCTGGTTCCCAGGATCAGACCTCAGTCACGAGGCTAACCAGCCCAGGAGCGGCAGAGTTTCTTGCTGCACACCCCTCAGACCGGCCGCCCCCACCCTCCACCTTGCCTGTAGTTGCAAGGTATGGCCAGGGAGCTGCGCTGCCGCTCCATCGCACTGGGCCCAGGGTTCTGGTTCGAACACAGCCTTGCCACAAGCCCCAGCTCAGCCTGATCTGAAAGTCGATCGATGCCTCCCAGGTGGAGCTTAGTCAGGGAGTCATGCAGCTGAGAACAGGTCCTTCGGACCCCCCACTTGTCTATACCGACCACATAGTCATTTGGGGCTGGCCCCGTTCGCCTGCATTTGGTGCGCATTTTAAAAATGGAGACATACAGCTTGATACCAGGCCTTTCCAGCCCACAAGGCTGTGTCACCCTTGTGACCTTGTGACCAATGAATCTTCTAACCCTATACGCTTCGAAGGAAACCGGAGCGCCCGGAGGAAACCCACGCAGACACGAGGAGATCATAATAGCATTGCGCTAACCGCTACGCTGTCCGTGCGCCGCCCAAACACCTTTGAAACCTTTCGTATTCGTAAATCTGTCCAAACACCTTCTAGATGTCAGAATTGTGCCCACCTTCCTCCGGCAGCCCATTCCAGATGCGGACCACTTCTGAGTGAAAACGTTGTTCCTCAGGGCCCCCATTTCGAGGCAGAGGTTTTACGAGGTGTCCACGAAGAGGAAGTAGGCTTGAAGCAGGAGGAAAGGTCGCAAGTGGGGGGGTGTGGGTGTGGGGTGTGGGTGAAGAATCGTGGAAGTGGGCACAAGACCGTGCAGAGAGAGCAGAGGGCGAACCTTGACAAAGGGCGCATGACGTTTGCAATGTGGAGGACGGTTTTGACCTGCTGAGTTTCTCCAGTGTTGTGTTTTTACTTTGTAAGTGAAATGAGACAGAGGAGCCTCTAAGGGATTTGGGTGCCTGGAAGGAGATTCCCTGGCGGTAAATGTTCAGCTTGAGGCAGACCAAGTGCAGCATTGTGAACAGGGGATGAGGAGAGGAGGAGAGGGGAGGGAGGGATGGGAAGGGAGGGGAGGGGGAAGGAGAGAGGGAGGGAGGGGTCTGGAGGAGATGGGGAGGGATTGAGGAGAGGAGGGAGAAGATGGGGAGGGGAAGGGATGGGAGCGGATGGGGAGGGGAGGTGAGGGATGGAGAGAGGATGAAGAGGGAGGGGATGGAGAGGGAAAGGAGGGGAGGGGAGGAGAGGGGAAGAGAGGGGATGGGGAGGGAGGGAAGGGAAGGGGATGGGGAGGGAGAGGAGGGAGGGATGGGAAGGGTGGAGATAGGAGGAGGGGAGGGGATGAGGAGGGGATGGGGAAAGGGGAGGGAGGGGATGGGAGGGGAAGGGAAGGGATGAGGAGAGGATGGGGAGGAGGGGAGGGGAGAGGATGGGAAGGGGAGGGAGGGATAAGGAGGGGATGGGGAGGGGATAAGGAGAGGAGAGACTGAATGGGGAGGAAGGAAAAGGAGGGAGAGGGAGGGCATGGAGAGGGGAGGGGATGGGGAAGGGAGGTGATGGGGAGGGAATGAGGAAGGAGGGGATGGGGAGTGGATGGGGAGGGGAGGTGATGGGGAGGAAAGGAAAGGAGGGGGAGGGAGGGCATGGAGAGGGGAGGGGATGGGGAAGGGAGGTGATGGGGAGGGAATGAGGAGGGAGGGGATGGGGAGGGGAGGTGATGGGGAGAGGATGAGGAGGGAGGGGATGGGGAGGGAAGGGGATGGGAGGGGTTAGGGAGGTAGGGTGGGGAGGGTAAGGGAGGGAGGGAAGGAAGAGTAAGGGGATGGTGCAGGAGCTCTATGTCGTGTGCCTGGCTTGATCCCTGTGTAAGAGCTGGGAGATGTACCCCCATGTGTTCTGTCTGGGTGTTAAAACTCTGTTCAGCAGGGTGCCAAACACAGAGCAATGATCTCAGACAGAAAAGCAGAGCAGGGATAACACAACGTTTCCCATTGAATGGCAAGGGACACTGGGGACCAGGCCCATTTCCAACCCTGAATTGGAATGACACCATTCTCTTCTTTTTGGTGCGAAGCCTCCGTTGAAGAATTCTGTGGAGCTGATCGCAGGCTGCAGCCACTGTCCTTGGTTAGATACCCTGGAGGTTCCCTCTGCTTGCTGAGATCAACTCCGACCCTGCCAGAAACTCTCGGCAGGGAAGGCGTCCTCTGCGGAGAGAGACACGGAGACAGAGAGAGACAGACACAGCACAGCAACAGGCCCTTCCATGGAGTGGGGGGGGGGGGAGGGGGGAGAGCAGCAATTTCACGCATCTTTCATGACCAAGGCTAAACAAGTTTCGATATTAATTAACCAATCTACCCCATTTGTTCAGCATAACGTTGTTTCTGATTCTAATGGTTGTTTTCTCGTTGTTAATGGGAAACTATTTAATAGAATGATGGCCTTCACTAACATTTATAGTCCTAATGTTGAAGATCTGAATTATTTTGAAGATTACTTCCTTAACGGACTTAAATTTATATTCTTTGGTAATAACCATATCACCATTTACAGCGCTGAAACAGGCCATGTCGGCCCTTCGAGTCCACGCCAGTTCACTTGAACAACTTCATTAGCTCCCCCCTCCTGCTCTCTGCCCATAACCCTTCAATCCCCTCACATCCATGCACTCATCCAACCTTCTCTTAAATGACAGAAAGGATCCTGCCACAACTATCTCTTCCGGAAGATCATTCCATTCTGCCACCACTCTCTGAGTGAAAAAACATCCTCTAATATTTCTCCTAAAGTTTTTCCCCTTTATCCTTAACTTATGCCCTCTTGTTCCAACCTCCCCTGCCCTCAGGGAAAAGAGTCTATTCACATTTACTCTATCTATTCCCTTCATAATTTTAAATACCTCTATCAAATCCCCTCTCAACCTTCTACGCTCCAATGAATAAAATCCCAGTCTACTCAATCTTTCTCCGTATTCAACATACTGCCATCCAAGCAATATCCTTGTAAATCTTCTCTGCACCCTCTCCACCTTATCTATATCCTTTCAATAATTTGGAGACCAGAACTGAACACAATACTCTGAAACTGGCCTCACCAATGACTTTAAGCTGGCAGGCTTGTTGAAAACGCTCATTTTGAAGACGGGTTGTGAGTTCTGAGTTCAGCCTGTTCAAAATACTTGTAGTCCTTGCAAGAGGAAGTGGCTGGCTAGAGAGTTTCTCATGAAATAAGGGAAAGAAGAGGAGCTCTGTGGTGACTTGGAAGAAGAGGTTATCATTTGGAAGACCTATAACGGGTCAAGTTTCTTCGGCAAGACACTGAAGTGGCTGATCAGAGGAAATCAGTTTGTGTGTGTCAAACGAGCAACAAATTTCTCTCTCTCTGAAATTAAGAAGAACCTTCCTGAGCGGTAACCAATTACCTTTAAGCACCAGAACCGGGTGAAAATTCATAAATGTTAAATTCTATGCACAGTATAAGAATTGCCTGATACCGGTGAACTTGAAGGAGTGAGAAGCGAGATTAGGACTTTTCTGAACTTGTACACATTACATAGACATGTGCTTAGAATTAGAAGGAGGTTAAGTTAGGTTAGGTTAAGTTTAATGGTAATAAGTTAAAGTTTGATCCTGTTTTCATGTTTAAAGATAATTAAAAGCAACTTTTCTTTAAGTAACCATTTGTCTTGGTGAATTTCTATTGTTGTTGGGTTTGGAGTCCTCTGGACCCGTAACATTCATCATTGATTATATTTTTACTGATAAACAGCTGATTCCATTAATTAGTTCAGGTAATTATGAATCTATTGCAAATTTAGACCATACTCAGGGGGTCTTATCACTGAGCTTTCCTGATTTACCTCTATCTATCAGACACTGGCACTTTCATTCAATTTTACTCTACGATCCCGATTTTTTTGAAATTTATGAAGGAACAGATTGTATTTTTCTTTGAGATCAATTCCTCTTCAGAGCTTTCTAGCTTGACTGGGATTCTTTTAAGGCTTATATTAGAAGACAGATGATCTCATATACAGCAAGAATGTAAAAAAGAGGCTAATACTGAAAGGCTTCCATTCACCAATCAAATAAAACTTCTCAACCTGTCTCTTCCCACTCACATCCCACTTTAAGTCATCTCTCTGGCATCGGTGTTCTGTGATTAGTAAGGGATTGCTTAAGGTGGGATGTGGGTGGGAAGAAAAAGTTTGAAAACCACTGTTTTAATCATCCCTCATTAACTCGTTATGTGCAGGGTTTCAGAGCTCCAAAGGAAATGGGCCAATGACAATATTTCTCAGGCAAAATATTTCAGTGACAATTGGGTCTAGAGCAGTGATTCTCAACCTTCCTTTCCCACTCACACCCCACCTTAAGCAATGCCTTACTAATCACAGAGCACGATGGCAGAGGGATGACTTAAAATGGGATGTGAATGGGAAGAAAAATGTTGAGAACCACTGTTTTAGACTAACAATATGCCCTAATTTCCAAAACTGAGATATTTAAAAAACAACTTGAGCTTAAAACTCAATCAGACTCACTTTTGATTTATCCTATTGATCAAATTATTATTTAAATGGTGAAAGACTACAGGCTGCTGTCATTCAGAAGGACTTGAGAGGGCTTATGCTTGAATCGCAAAGAATTGGGTTGCAGGTTCAACAGATTATTAGGAAATGTTGGCCTTCACTGCTGGAGGAATTGAATTCAAGAGCAGGGAGGTCATGCTGCAACTGTACAAGGTCCTGGTGAGGCCGCACCTGGAGAACAATGTACAGTTCAGGTCTCCAAACTTGAGGAAGGATTATACTGGCCTTGGAGACGGAACAGAGGAGGTTCACCAGGTTGATCCCAGAGATGAGGGGGTTGACCTACGAGAAGACACTAAATCATCTTGGATTAAACTCACTCAGAAGAATGAGAGGAGATCTTATAGAAACACATAAAATTATGAAAGGGGTAGATAAGATAAAGGCAGGAAAATTTTTTTCACTGGTAGGTGAGACCAGAACTAGGGGACATGGCCTCAAGATTCAGGGGAGTAGAATGAAGACAGAGGTGAGGAAAAACTGTTTTTCCCAGAGTCGTGAATCTCTGGAATTCTTTACCCAGGGAAGCAGTTGAGGTGACTTCATTAAACATATTTAAAGTTCAGTTAGATAGACTTTGCATGTCAAACTGCATGAGTTTTTCAAGCTTTGTTGGGACCAAGGAAAACTGCCTCAGGACCTTTGTGATGCCATCATCATCACCCTGTACAAAAACAAAGGCAAGAAATCAGACTGCTCAAACTACAGGGGAATCACGCTCTCCATTGCAGGCAAAATCTTTGCTAGGATTCTCCTAAATAAAATAATACCTAGTGTCGCCGAGAATATTCTCCCAGAATCACAGTGCGGCTTTCGCGCAAACAGAGAACTACTGACATGGTCTTTGCCCTCAGACAGCTCCAATAAAAGTGCAGAGAACAAAACATCACCTTTGTTGACCTCACCAAAGCCTTCGACATCGTGAGCAGGAAAGGGCTTTGGCAAATACTAGAGCGCCTCGGATGCCCCCCAAAGTTCCTCAACATGGTTATCCAACTGCACGAAAACCAACAAGGTCGGGTCAGAGCTCTCTGAACCCTTCTCCATTAACAATGGCTTGAAGCAAGGCTATGTTCTCGCGCCAACCCTCTTTTCAATCTTCTTCAGCATGATGCTGAACCAAGCCATGAAAGACCTCAACAATGAAGATGCTGTTTACATCCGGTACCGCACGGATGGCAATCACTTCAATCTGAGGCGCCTGCAAGCTCACACCAAGACACAAGAGAAACTTGTCCGTGAACTACTCTTTGCAGACGATGCTGCTTTAGTTGCCCATTCAGAGCCAGCTCTTCAGCGCTCGACGTCTTGTTTTGCGGAAACTGCCAAAATGTTTGGCCTGGAAGTCAGCCTGAAGAAAACGGAGGTCCTCCATCAGCCAACTCCCCACCATGACTACCAGCCCCCCCACATCTCCATCGGGCACACAAAACTCAAAACGGTCAACCAGTTTACCTATCTCGGCTGCACCATTTCATCAGATGCAAGGATCGTCAACGAGATAGACAACAGACTCGCCAAGGCAAATAGCGCCTTTGGAAGATTACACAAAAGAGTCTGGAATAACAACCAACTGAAAAACCTCACAAAGATAAGTGTATATACAGAGCCGTTGTCATACCCACACTCCTGTTCAGCTCCGAATCATGGGTCTTCTACCGGCATCACCTACGGCTCCTAGAACGCTTCCACCAGCATTGTCTCCGCTCCATCCTCAACATTCATTGGAGCGCCTTCATCCCTAACATCGAAGTACTCGAGATGGCAGAGGCCGACAGCATCGAGTCCACGTTGCTGAAGATCCAGCTGTGTTGGGTGGGTCACATCTCCAGAATGGAGGGCCATCGCCTTCCCAAGATCGTGTTATATGGCGAGCTCTTCACTGGCCACCGTGACAGAGGTGCACCAAAGAAGAGGTACAAGGATTGCCTAAAGAAATCTCTTGGTGCCTGCCACATTGACCACCGCCAGTGGGCTGATATCGCCTCAAACCGTGCATCTTGGCGCCTCACAGTTCGGCGGGCAGCAACCTCCTTTGAAGAAGACCGCAGAGCCCACCTCACTGACAAAAGACAAAGGAGGAAAAACCCAACACCCAACCCCAACCCACCAATTTTCCCCTGCAACCGCTGCAACCGTGTCTGCCTGTCCTGCATCGGACTTGTCAGCCACAAACGAGCCTGCAGCTGACGTGGAAATTTGCCCCCTCTATAAATCTTCAACCGCGAAGCCAAGCCAAAGAGATAGACTTTTACATAAACAAGGAAGTAAGGGATATGGGAAAAAGGCAGGTGGGTGGAGATGAGCCTATCATCGGATCAGCCATGATCTCATTGAATGGCAGAGCAGGTTCGATGGGCTGAATGGCCAACTCCTGCTCCTGTTTCCTACGCAGCTTTTGAAAAGCAAGAATCTAAATTTTATATTCACAGTGACAAATCAGCTACAAGGCTTAGCTGCTAAACGACTTATTGTAGCTGACCGCTACAAAGAAACACACACACTCACAGTGTGGGAGGTTAAGCTCTGAGATTTATTGAGGCTGAAATGGCACTTTTTACACAGTTGGGGTTCCTGCTGTTTGTTTGATTGGCTGATGCCAGCCGCATGAATAACAGTAGTGGGCGGAAACATTCTGGCATGTGAAGACCCTTCTTTCCCAGCCTGTTATTGATCTGTTAGCTGGGCAGCTTGGTCAGTGCCATTTTAGGGCTGCTGGTCTTGTACTGCTCCAGCTTTTACCCCTGTCGATTCAGTGGTGCACTGTTAGCCAGAATCAGAATGCACAAAAATAAAGACTGTACAACAGGCTTTAATCCACAAAGACTTCCACAAAGCCAGGCTGGCTGTAGCTGCAGTAACTCTGAGTGAGGCTTCAGGAGGCCGGCGCAGGCTTATATCCCGGAGGGTGATTGACACCCGACCGGGTGGGGCTTGATCCATTCAGGCCAACTGATTGACAGCCGGCCAGGTGTTGTTCTGTCCTCTTACATTCCTGCAGGTACAGAGGTTGCCCCCTGCAGTAGGCCGGTGGTGTACCACCACAGGTTCATTGTCCTGGGAGTCGCTTTAGCAATCTCTGTCTGTGTCTACTGCCGCGCGATATGCTGGCCTGATCTCTGTAATTGTGGACCACCACGTGATTATGGATTCACAACGAGGATAGCAGTGTTACCACTGATCATGTAGAAATTAATGATAATTTTAGACAGTATTACTCCAATCTTTATAAATCTGACTTCCCCAGTGGTTGAACTCCTATGACACATTTTCTACACAGTTTGACAATACCCACTCTTTTTTTTAGATACATAATTGCAGTTAGAAAAACCTATTTCACAGGAAGAGCTAACAATGGTTATTAAATCATTACAATCTGGCAAAGCACCAGGTCCTGATGGCTTTCCTGTGAATCCTATAATTTTTTTTTCACTTACTGGTATCCTATTTATGTTCAGTATTTTCTGACTCTTTTAAATCTTGGAATTTGCCAACTACTTTTTATGACACAATGATCTCTTATATCCCCAAAATGAATAAAGATTTGTCGGCTTGCCCTCCTACAGGCCAATTTCTCTCTTAAATGCCGACGTTAAAATTTTGTCTAAAATCTCGGCCACTCGATTTGAAAATATTTTGCCTCTTATTATTTCTGAGGACCAGATAGGTTTTATTAAAATCCATTATTCACATTTTAATATTCACCCTTTATTGAATATTATATATTCCTCTCCGGTTTCTTCATCAGAATGCATTATCTCTCTAAATGCTGAAAAAGCTTTTGATGGAGTAAAATGGGAATATTTATTTGCAATATTAGAAAGGTTTAATTTTGGCCCCCCATTCATTTCATGGATTATTGATCTCCTGTTGCTTCTATTCTTACCAATTCTTTGCAATCTAAACCTTTTAAACTTCATCATGGGACCAGACACAATTGTTGTTTAATTTGGCTTTAGAACCCTTGGCTCCTGCCTTTAGTGAATCTCAGGATATTTCTGGAATTTTTAGGGGAGGATCGGTCCATAAAGTTTCTTTTTAAGCTGCTATCCCTTTGCTTTTTGTATCTGATCCTAACTGTTCCATTCCTCCTAAAATTTGGTCAATTTTCAGGATGCAAATTAAATTTACAAAAGAGTGAACTATTCTTTTTGAACACTTCAGACCCTGCTTTTCCTTTTAAGATGGCTAAAAGCCAATTTACACCCTGTGAAATATAAAATATTCACGATCACTACTCTGGAGACAAAGTCTTGGAGAACAGGTTCAGCTTTATTTTGAGTCTGCAGTCGGGTGTCCCTGGTCTGGAGACACACTGGAGGTTCAGAATCATCACTCCTTTGTACATTCCCGGGCTCAACATCACCCCACCTTCATTGACCTTCTTCCAATCAGAATCTTAGTACATTACAACATTCTCCTTCTCCCTTCCATCAATCCAGTTATCACTCAGTTCCTCCCTCTTCATACATCGCATGCTATGTTAATTAGTTCATTCCCTCCTTAGAGGCGTCTAAGTTAATATTCATGTCTCTATTAAGCAAGCGCAGTACTAGCTATAGACTACCTTAGATCACTGTACCAGCCTGAACCAGATCTTTACATCCTTGGGGCTCGAGATAAGAAGGGGCCCACTAGCTAGTACTGGTCTACTTTCAAGCTCTAATCTACATACTTTGCATTCCATCACTTTTCACAGAATGGTGCAAGTTGAATCACTTTTGGTGCAACAATTACTAAGAATCACAAACATCTGTTTAAGGAATTTTTTTTACTGTAAAATCAGGTGATGAAATCTGTACTTAGTGGTCTCCTCTTTTGAAGTCCTTAATCACACAAATTAACGTCATCAACATGAATATTTTACCCAAATTTTAAATATTTTTCAAGCTATTCCAGTTTTTGTCCCCAAATCTTTTTTTGCACCATTGATTCTATTAGATCATCATATATTTGAAAAAACAAATGCCCTCATTTAAATAAAGTTTATCTCCAAAATCTCAAAAGGAATGGAGGTTTGGCTTGACCTAATCTTAGATTCTATTATTGGGCTGTCAATATTCGTCACGTTATATTTTGGTTAGATTATGCTAACAAAGGCCCAGTTTGGGTTGATTTGGAATTGAATTTGACTCAGAACTTTTCTATTCTTTCTTTACTTGGAGTGTTCTTGCCTTTTCCCATTGGTAAAACAATTGATAATCTAGTGGTCAACACACAATGAGGATTTGGTTCCAGTTTAGAAAACTTTTTGACTCCAAAGGTTTCTTCTTGTTAGTCCTATTCTATTGAATTACTTTTTTTCAACCTTTTTAGATGGACTCTGCCTTTCAGGAAGGGCCCAGATTAAGTATTAAATGTATTTTATGATTTATTTATCTTGTTACATTTGAGCAACTCTTGACCATATTTAATTGACCAAACTTTTTTTAAGTGCTTGCAGATTAGGGACTTTCTCTGTTCTCAACTATCAAACCTTTTTCAAGCTTCTGCTATGAATTTAATGGAGACAATTTACAATCTACAGCCATCTTAGAAATGGAAATCAAAGCAAGCTTTATTGGATAAAGTTAAAAAGACATGGGAGCAGGATCTCCATACTTCAATTCCTGAAGATTCTTGGAACTCTATTTTTAAATTGGTTAACACATCTTCTCTATGTGCCCATCACTTATTACTGCAATTTAAAGTTGTGCATAGAGCGTATATGTCAAAAGTTAAATGAGGCATTAGGGAAGAGCAAGGATGGGCCTAAAGTTGAGGTTCTGGATTGGAGAAGAGCAAATTTCGAAGGAATAAGAAGGGATTTGGGGAGTATTGAGTGGGACAGGATATTTTCAGGTAAGGATGTAAATGAAAAATGGAGGATATTCCAAAAAGAAATTTTGAGGACAGGGTAGACATGTCCCAGTGAGGATCAAAGGAAAGGCTGGAAGTCATAGGGAGGCTTGGTTTTCAAGGAATATTGGAAATTTGGTTAGGAGAAAAAGGGAGGTGTACAAGAGGTATAAAGAGCAGGGAGCTGAGAGTTTGAAGGAGGACTACAAGGAGTGTAGAAGGAATCTTAAGATAGAAAGGCCAAAAAAAGGCACGAAGAGGCTTTGCCAGACAAAGTAAAAATAAATCCAAAGGGTTTCTAGAGGTACATTAAAAGTAAAAGATTAGTGAGGGATAAAATTGGACCCCTTGTAGATAGTGAGGGTAGGCTGAGTGAGAAGTCAGAGGAAATGGGGGAAATTTTGAATGATTTCTTTGCCTTTGTATTCACTAGGGAAAAAAAATATTGAACCAGTTTAAGTAAAGAAAAATAGTGGGGAGGTCATGAAGCATAAAAGGATAACCAAGGAGGTAGTGATGGCTGTGTTTAAAAAGATAAAGGTGGATAAATCTCTGGGACCGGATAAAATATTCCCAAGAACACTCAGGGAGACTTGTGGACAGATAGTGGGGCCATTAACAGAGATATTTAGGATGTCACTGGCCACGGGGGTAGTGCCAAAGGATTGGAGGGTGGCTCATGTGGTTCCTCTGTTTAAGAAGGGGTCCAAATGTAAACTTGGGAATTATAGGTCCGTGAGTCTGACGTCTGTGGTGGGCAAGTTGATGGAAAGTGTTCTGAGGGATGGTATTTACAAATATTTGGAGGAACAGGGATTGATAGGGAGTAATCAGCATGGTTTTGTCAGGGGTAGATCATGCTTGACAAACCTGATTGAGTTTTTCGAGGGGGTTACAAAAAAGATTGATGAAGGGAAAGCTGTGGATGTTGTCTATTTAGACTTTAGTAAAGCTTTTGACAAAGTTCCCCACAGGATGTTAGGTAAAAAGGTAGAGGCATTAGGTATAAATTAGGAGGTAGTGAAATGGATTCAGCAGTGGTTGGATGGGAGGTGTCAGAGAGTAGTGGTAGAAAATTGTTTGTCCAATTGGAGGCCGGTGACTAGTGGAGTTCCTCAGGGCTCGGTCCTGGGTCCACTATTGTTTGTTATATATATTAACGATCTGGAAGTAGGGGTAGAGAATTGGATAAGCAAGTTTGCGGATGATACAAAGATTGGTGGTCTTGTGGACAGTGAGGAAGATTTCCGTAGATTAAAAGGTGATTTAGGAAGGCTGGAGGTGTGGGCTGAGAAATGGCTGATGGAAGTTAATACAGATAAGTGTGAGGTGTTACATTTTGGAAAGGCAAATCTAAATAGGTCATATGCATTAAATGGTAGGCTATTGAGATGTGCAGAGCAACAAAGGGATTTAGGAGTTGTGGTAAATAGTACCCTCAAGGCTGATACTCAGGTAGATGGTGTGGTGAAGAAGGCATTTGGAATGTTGGCCTTCATAAATCGGAGTATTGAATTCAAGAGTAGGGAGGTTATGATGAAATTGTACAAGGCATTGGTGAGGCCAAATTTGGAGTACTGTGTACAGTTTTGGTCACCAAATTATAGGAAAGATATAAACAAAATAGAGAGAGTGCAGAGAAGGTTCACGAGAATGTTGACAGGATTTCAGGGTCTGAGTTACAGGGAAAGGTTGTGCAGACTAGGGCTTTTTTCTCTGGAGCGTAGAAGATTGAGAGGGGACTTGATAGAGGTGTTTAAGATTTTAAAATGGACAGAGTAAATGTGGATAGGCTTTTTCAATTAAGTGTGGGGGAGATTCAAACTAGAGGACATGGTTTAAGATTGAAGGGGTAAAATTATAAGGGGAACATGAGGGGAAATTTCTTTACGCAGAGGGTGGTGGGGATGTGGAATGAGCTTCTGGCAGACGTGGTCGAGGCGGGATCATTGGTTACATTTAAGGAAAGACTGGATCGTTACATGGATAGGAGGGGACTAGAGGGGTATGGACCGGGTGCTGGTCAGTGGGACTAGGAGGGTGGGGATTTGCTACGGCATGGACTAGTAGGGCTGAACTGGCCTGTTCTGTGCTGTAAGTGGTTATATGGTTATAGAGGTCATATTTATCCTAATATTAGTTCTTATTATGACAGATGCAAGATTGGGGATGGTTCATATGTTCTGGTCTTGTTTGGTTCTTGTTAATACTCAGAAGAGGTCTTCAGAATCAGAATCAGAATTTATTGTCAAGAACAAGTCATGAAATTTGATGTTTTGCTGTAGCGTCATAGAACAATCATACATATTATAACCATCTTACAACTTTACTATATATAAAAAAATAACTGTGCATGAAAACTATGCCAGAATTTTGAGTTAATTGATTATTCAGGAATCTGATGGCAGCAGGGAAGAAGCTGTCCATTTGCTGCTGAGGGCTTGCCTTCAGGCTTCTGTACCTTTTGCCCGATGGTAGCAGAGTGAAGAGGGCATGGCCTGGGTGGTGAGAGAGGTCCTTGAGGATAGGGGCTGCTTTTTTAAGACACTGCCTCATGTCGATATCTTCAATGGATTGAAGGCTAGAGCCTGTGATGTCGCAGGCTGAGTTAACAACCCTCTGGAGTTTATTCTTGTCCTGAGAGTTGGTGCCTCCATACCAGGCAGTGATGCAACCAGCCAAAATGCTCTCCACAGAACACCTTTAGAAGTTTACAAGAGTCTTCAGTGACATACTGAATCTTCTCAGATGCCTCACAGAGTATAGCCACTGGTGAGCCTTCTTCATGATTGCATTGACATGGAGATTCCAGGACAGATCCTTGAATATGTTGACACCCAGGAATTTGAAGTTCTTGACCCTCTCCATTACTGAGCCCTCGATGAGGACTGGGTCGTGTTCCCCCAACTTCCTCCTGAAGTCCACAATCATCTCCTTGATTTTGCTGACATTGAGCGCAAGGTGGTTGTCGTAACACCATTCAACAAGGTGATCTATCTCCCTCCTGTACACTTCCTCATTGCCATCTGTGATTCTGCCGACGACTGTGGTGTCATCGACAAACTTGTAGATGGCATTGGAATTTTGCCAGGCCACACTGTCACAGTAAGTAGAGCAGTGGGCTAACCACACATCCTGTGTAGATAATCAGTGAGGAGGAAACGCTGTTTCCAATTCGTACTTACTGTGTTCCTCCGATGAGAAAGTCAAGGAACCATTTGCAGGGTACTGCGGCCTAGAGTAGTTTATCAATAATTATTAATGTAAACTAACACCAGATCCTTTAATAGCCTTGCTTGGGATGATTGATCAGGAGGTAGTGATCTTATCTTCATCTCAAGGTCATGTATTAACATTTGCCTCCCTTATTGCAAGAGAAGTAATTTTGATCAGATGGAAAGTTTCAGTCCCACTCACTCATAAACATTGGTTATATGATTTAATGTTGTAGCACACACGCTACACAAAATGTTGAGTGAGAACGATAGCTCTCACCAGCTCTGTTTATTGGAAAAGTTTAAGTTATTGGAAAATACAACATTTTGTTATTATCAAGTTAAGAGATTTCTTTGTGAAATGTTTGACCAGGATTTAATATTACCAATGGAGGCAGAAGTAGAATTATTATTAACTACTAGGGATGTAAAGAAATTAATTTCAGAAATGTATAAATTATTACAAAAGAAGGCTCAAAAAGAAGGAAATCATAAATCAAGATATAAATGAGAGATTTAAATCAGTAGATAGATGAACGTAGATGGATTCAGATATGTAGAGAGAGTATGAAACGTACAATCAATGTGAGATATCGGTTAGTTCAATATAACTTTATTCATCAGTTACATAGTATGAATTATATTTATTCAGATTTATGTTTTAGATGTGGACAAGAAGTTGGTACTTTTTTGAATTGGACTTGGCAGTGTTCCTCAATTAAATCTTTTTGGCTTGATCTGGGTAATTCATTGGGATGAATAAATGGAGTAAGATTTCCACAGGACCCAATGTTATTTTTACTGGGAGATGTTAGAGGGATTAAACCTGAATACATATCAAGTAAAATTTGTTCAAATCACCTTGGCAATAGGTAGAAAATGTAACTTGCAAGTTGGATACTGATCTGGGAATGGACAAGTCATGCAGCAGTTCGGAGTTGGATTCCACAAGAAAATTACTTGTAATTTAAGAGATAAATATCATACATTTTGTGAAATATGGAGCCCATATTTACAGACGGTTGGCATTAAAATTGAAATTAACCTGGAACATTCCCTTCCTCCTATTGGTCTCGATGAATATTTTGATGTTTAAAAGTATCGGTAAGTGAAGTTGCTCCTGCTGTGGTTTTTCTTCTCCCTCTTCTTTATCTTTTTCTTCTCTTTTAGTTTGTAGAGGGTTCGGGAAAACAGGAGATTCCAATCAGTCACGTCCATGCACAGCTCAGAGGCTGGGGGGGAGGTGTATCACGGTAGCGTGTTTTCCTTCGTTGGGAGCAGTGCCGGTCGCCGCTGGATTAAATTAGTGCCATTACAGTGTCCAAAAGGCGGAAGAAGAGTTGAAGCAGGAGCAGGAGGCGGGGGGAGAATCCTGGTCGCGGAAGTCAGCATGGAGACTATACAAAGAGAGTGGAGGACAAATGTTGATGAAGGGCTCAAGCCTGAAACGTTGGTTATATATCTGTATCTTTGCTATATAAAGGACATTGTTTGGCCAGCTGAGTTTCTCCCGCGATGCGATTTTACTTTTTAACAGAAAGTAGAGGTTTGGAGGAGTTTGGGAGTCCTCATGCACGATTCCCAACTTGAAGATTCAGTCAATTGTAAGGAAGGCAAATGCAGTGTTTCCATTCATTTCAAGAGGATGGCCTAGTTAGCGCAACACCTCTACAGGACCAGCAATCAGAACTGGGGCGCGAATCCTGCACTGTCTGTAAGGAGTTTGCATGTTCTTCCTGTCTCTGCTTGGGTTTCCCCGCGGGCTCCAGTTTCCTCCCACCATTCAAAACGTACCGTGGGTGTAGATTAATTGGGTGTAAATTGGGCAGCTTGGACCCATAGTCCGAAATGGCCCATAACTGAGCTGTATGTCTAAATTTTAAAAATTAAAACTGCACACAATCCTCCAAATTTGGCCTCACCAATGACTGAGACAACTTCACCATAACATCCCAACTCCTGGACTCAACACTTTGATTTATGAAGGCTAAGGTGCGAAAAGTTATTTTCAAAACCCTGTCCACCTGTGACACCACTTTCAGGGAATTATGTATCTGTATTCCCAGATCCCTCTGTTCTACCGCACTCCTCAGTGCCTGACCATTCACCGTGTACATCCCTTGTTGGTTTGTCCTTCCAAAATGCAACACCTCACACTTGTCTGCATTAAATTCCATCGGCCATTTTCCAGCCCATTTTTCCAGTTGGTCCAGATCCCTCTGCAAGCTTTGAAAACCTTCTTCACTGTCCACAACACCTTCAATCTTAGTGTCATCGGCAAACCTGCTGATCCAATTTCCCACATTATTTACAAATCACTGGTATAGATGACAAACAACAATGACCCTTGAGGCACACCACTCGTGACCATTGCTTCATCAGCTGGCGGAGTTGCCGACTAGATTGCAGAACTGGGAGCATGGTCTCCACACGCCCAGGCACCTCCCAAACCAAATATATGGCCTCCACTCTGAGAAGCAACCATCCACCACTACTCTCTGGCTTCTCCCATCCAGCCATTGTTGAATCCAGTTCACTACTTCACCATGAGTATTGAGCACCTGAACCTTCCTGACCAACCTCCCATGTGGGACCTTGTCAAAGGCCTTACTAAAGTCCATGTAGACAACATCCACAGCCTTTCCTTCATCAACTTTCCTGATAACATCTTCAAAAAACTCTATAAGATTGGTTAAACATGACCTACCCCACACAAAGCCATGTTGACTATCCCTTATCTGTCCATGGCTGTCCAAATAATGTTATATCCAATCTCTTAGAACATCTTCCAATAGTTTACATACTACTGATGTCAGGCTCACCGGCCTATAATTTCCAGGGTTAATTTCCAGCCCACAAGCTCATGACACCCAATTAACCTACAACCCCTGTACTTTTTTTAAGGGTGGGAGGAAACCGGAGCCCCCGGAGGAAACCCACGCAGACACAGGAAGAACGTACAAGCTCCCAGCAGACAACGTCGGATTCAAACGTGGGTCATGGGTGCTGAAACAGCATTGTGCTGGCCATCTCACAAGCCATGCCACCCCTCGCGGAGGGATCTGAGCAGTGCCGACGAGGGCACTGTGTTCTGTTCTTCCTTCTTGGGAGGGTGGCTGTGGCGTCCTTGGTGAAGAAGGGATCTCGAACCACCATATATTTGGTTTGGGAGGTGCCTGGGCGCGTGGAAACCATGCTGCTAGTTCCGCAGTCTAGTCGGCAACTCCGCCAGCTGATGAAGCAATGGTCACGAGTGCACCTCTTGCAAAGGAAGTCTTTGTGATGGTGGGTGCCCAGAAGAAAGAGATTGGAGATGAAATACAATGTTAGAAAGTGTACAGTCATGCACTTTGGAAGAAGTCAAGTCTATTGCCATCTGATTGTACAAGTACAACCCAACAAAACAGCGTTCTCCAGTCCTCGGTGCAAAACACGCAGACACACCACCACACAGAACTCACATCCAGACAGTTATGAGTCCAGAGGACACCAAAACCCAGCAGCATTAGATATTCACCAAGACAAATGGTTACTTACACTAATGTTGTTTTTAATTATCTCTCAACATGAAAACAGAATCACACTTTAACTTATCACTATTGACTTAACTAACCTAACTTAACCCCATTCTAATTCTAAGTGAATGTGTATGTAACGTGTGGGTAAGTTCAGAAAAGTTCGTTGATTCACAGTCCAATCTCACTTCTCATTCCTCCAAGTTCACTGGTTGCAGGCAATTCTTATACTGTGCACAGAATTTAACATTTACAAAGTTCACCAGGCTTTGGTGCTTGAAAGGTAAATGGTTACCACTCAGGAAGGGTTTTATCGGTTTTCAGAAACAGATTTCTTCCCGAAGAAACTTGCCCCATCAGAGTTCTCCAGATGATAACCTCTTTCTTTCAGGTCACCACAGAGTTCCTTTTTGTTTATTTTATTCAAAGTGAAACATTAGACAGCCAGTCCTTTCCTCTTGCATGAACCACAAGGGCTTTGACCAGGCCATCTTCCAAATGGGGCTTTCCACAAGCTTGCCAGCTTGTCCTGTTCTAGTCCCAGCTCCTGCTGCTGACTGAAACACTGCAGAAGTGATCTCTGTCTCTGTCTCTGTCTCTCTCTCTGTCTCTCTCTCTCTCTCTCTCTCTCTGTCTCTCTCTCTCTCTCTCTCTCTCTCTCTATCTAAGAGAAAACTTTTTTGACTCTCTCTGCTTGCAAAACCACATGACTCTCTTAGAGTTCCCCTCCAGACAGAAGACAGCTCCGGCAAGTTCTTTCATCTGCTGTCTTTTGTAAATAACAATCCATTAGTGAAGTCTCTTGGGCACTCTCCAAAGCTCTTGCAACAGCTGTGGAGCCGATGTGTCTAGCATAAGCAGAGCTCCAGTATTTCAAATAAGATCTGTTTTAAAGCGTTTGTATGTGACCTACTCTAACAAACCCTGCCCCATTTTATCTCCCAAAAACAGATCTATATACTCTGTCACAAGACAAACAATGCATAGTTACTGACCCTCGTGGCAGAGATGGAGGTGGTGCCCCGATACGATCGGAGCGGTGGAGCAGTTTTAGTCCCGAAGGATGCATTATCTGTGGCCGATGTCTGCCTGAGGGGCGAGGCCTCGCTATGGTCACATCATCCAGGGTCAGGGCTTTGGGGCTACCTGGTGTTCCGCTGCCTCAAGAAATGGTGACCTGGTTGATGTTTCCCCATTGGAGCTGGTGGACTAAGTCCTGCCGACGCCAGGAAACCGGCCCAAGAAGGCTGCGTTTAGACTTTTTTGTAACATCCAAACAGAATTGTGGCCGGTCTTATCGGTGTTCGCTGTCTACTCTGGAGTTTGCGGCTCTGCTGTTCATTTGAAATTGGGAAGTGGTTCATTGCTGCGATCGGGAGGAATGGGTTGGGGTTTACATAATTAACTCTCTAAGTTGGATGGTCCATGTACAACAATGGCCGCACCGATGTATTTTGCTGCTTGACGTTGTTTAAACAGCAACCAATTTATTCCTAATTGTATGTTCAACGCTTTGGATCAATGTGCTTTGTGTTAAATGCATTGTATAAATAAACTACTACTACATATGCAGGACAAGTATTATATCTATAAAAATAAATATTGGTTCATGAATATGAGAGCCTCGGAGGGCCAGTGTGAGCAGTTCCTTTGGTTATTCAGCGTTCTCACTGCCCGTGGGAGGAAGCGGGTGGTGTTGAATCCTGAAGTCAAGCTTAATGTCATCTGATTGCACAAGTACACCCTGATGAAACAGCATTCTCCGGTCCTCGGGGCAAGAGCCCACAACCAGACATAGCACACATACAGACAAACAATACATATCCAGGACAAGTCTTCATCTGCACAAATGAATATTGGTTTGTGTGTAGGAGAGTCTCGGAGGGTGAGTGCGAACAGTTCCTTTGCCCACGGGAAGAAGCTGTTCCCCAGCCTGGTGGCGCTGGCTCCGATCCTCCTGGATCTCTTCCCCGACGGGAGCAGCTGAAAGATGCTGTGTGCGGGAGTGGAAGGGGTCCTTGATGATTTTGCAAGCCCTCTTTGGACAACGATCCAATGGAGGAGGGGGAGGGAGACTTCAGTGATCCTCTCTGCCGCTCTTATGGTCCTGTGGATTGACCTGCCATCCATTTGTCTTCACCAAGAAGTAGACAGGCAGACTATAATTTAGATGGGGAGTAAATTCAAAATCCAGCGGTTCAAAGGGACTTGGGATCCTCATGCAGGGACCCCTAAAGGTTGACCCCTCAGGATGAGTCAGTGGTGAAGAAGGTGAATGCAATGTTGATGTCATATCTAGAGGGATGGGATGTTGAGGCTTTATAAGGCACTGATGAGGCCTCCCTTGGAGTACGGGGCAGTTTTGGGCTCCTTGTTTTAGAAAGGACGTCCTTGCATTGGAAAGAGTTCAGAGAAGATTTATTGGTATGATACCAGGAATGAAAGGGTTGGCATATGAGGAACATTTGTCAACTCTTGGACGGCACTCATTGGGGTATAGAAAGATGGGGGGGGGGGGGGGCATTCCAAATGCTGAAAGGCCTGGACAGAGTAGATGTGGGTAAGTGGAGGGCACAACTTCAGGATAAAAGGGCATAAATTTAAAACAGAGATGAAGAAAAATTGTCTTTAGTTAGAGGGTCATGAGCCTATGGAACTTGTTGCAACAAGCGGCTATGGGAGTGGGTCATTGGGTGTACTTAAGGCAGCGATTGATTAATCAAAACATCAAGGGTTACGGGGAGAAAGCAGGGGAGTGGGGCTGAGTGGGATGATGGGTGTAGAGCTCGTCGAAAGAACCAAAGACTTGTTGATCCAAACCAAGGCTTTTATTAGCAAAAGACAGGAGCTCTTCACAGGTGGCCGACCAGTCCGGAATGATCCGACCTGGCTAGGGACACAACCCTTTAAGGCCCAGACAGTAGGTGTGGCTAAGCTCTCAGCCAATCTCTGTAAGCACGGTCATTACATACTCTAGATTCTGTAACTATATACACTGGTGATAGGTCTGTACTATCACAATGGGTCAGCTCATGATTAGAATGGTGGAGCAGACCCAACGGGCTGATTGGCCTTCTGCTGCTCCTATATCTGCTCCTAAGGGGCGTGCCTTGTACAGGTATGTGGGGAGGAAGGGGATCTCGTATAGGTACATGGGGAGGAGGAGGGGTCCTATAGAGCCACATGAAGAGGATGTGGGATCTTGTTCAGGCACATGGGGAGGAGAGGGGTCTTGTTCAGGGGGGTCTCGTACAGGTACATGGAGAGGAAGGGTGGGTCTTGTACAGGTATGTGGGGAGGAGGGGGAATCTCATACAGGTACTTAGGGAGTAAGGGGGCTCTCATTTAGGTACGTGGGGAGGAGGGGGATTCTCATACAGGTACGTGGGGAGGAAGGGTGTCTCATTCAGGTACGTGGGGAAGAATGGGGTCTTGTTTCAGGTGACAGGTCTGCATCAGCTCAGCATGAGAAACAAACAGAAGATTCTGAACCACTCGGTATGGTCCAGGAGCTGCTAATGGAGAGAGAACAGAGGAACTGAACTACTCTTTGCAGATGATGCCACTTTAGTTGCCCATTCAGAGCTAGCTCTTCAGCGCTTGACGTCCTGTTTTGCGGAAACTGCCAAAATGTTTGGCCTGGAAGTCAGCCTGAAGAAAACTGAGGTCCTCCATCAGCCAGCTCCCCACCATGACTACCAGCCCCCCCACATCTCCATCGGGCACACAAAACTCAAAACGGTCAACCAGTCTACCTATCTCGGCTGCACCATTTCATCAGATGCAAGGATCGTCAACGAGATAGACAACAGACTCGCCAAGGCAAATAGCGCCTTTGGAAGACTACACAAAAGAGTCTGGAAAAACAACCAACTGAAAAACCTCACAAAGATAAGTGTATACAGAGCCGTTGTCATACCCACACTCCTGTTCGGCTCCGAATCATGGGTCCTCTACCGGCATCACCTACGGCTCCTAGAACGCTTCCACCAGCGTTGCCTCCGCTCCATCCTCAACATTCATTGGAGCGCTTTCACCCCTAACGTCGAAGTACTCGAGATGGCAGAGGTCGACAGCATCGAGTCCACGCTGCTGAAGATCCAGCTGCGCTGGGGGGGTCACGTCTCCAGAATGGAGGACCATCGCCTTCCCAAGATCGTGTTATATGGCGAGCTCTCCACTGGCCATCGTGACAGAGGTGCACCAAAGAATAGGTACAAGGACTGCCTAAAGAAATCTCTTGGTGCCTGCCACATTGACCACCGCCAGTGGGCTGATATCGCCTCAAACCATGCATCTTGGCGTCTCACAGTTTGGCGGGCAGCAACCACCTTTGAAGAAGACCGCAGAGCCCACCTCACTGACAAAAGGCAAAGGAGGAAAAACCCAACACCCAACCCCAACCAACCAATTTTCCCCTGCAACCGCTGCAACCGTGTCTGCCTGTCCCGCATCGGACTTGTCAGCCACAAACGAGCCTGCAGCTGACGTGGACATTTACCCCCTCCATAAATCTTCGTCCGCGAAGCCAAGCCAAAGAAAAGAAGAATGGAGAGAGAACAGAGGAGATGGGCTGCAGGGCCTGTTTCTGTGCTGTAGTTCTATGGAGATGGTGCAGATCAAAGACCTCATACTGACACAGAACTTAAGTGCATCAAGGTTGGCGTAGCAGTTATTACAACGCCAGCAATCTCAGGTTGTCTGTAAGGAGCTTGTATATTTTCCCTGTGTCTGCGTGGGTGTCCTCCGGCGGCTCTGGTTTCCTACCACCCACCAAAATGTAGATTAATTTTTAAAAATTTAGACATACAGCACTGAAACAGACCCTTTTGGCCCACGAGCCCCATTTACACCAAATTAACCCAAACCCTGTTTCAAAAGGTGGGAGGAAACTGGAGACTCCAGGGAAACCCCACGCAGACATGGAGAGAAGGTACAAACTCCTTACAGACAACATGGAGTCCGTTGGTGCTGTAAAGGCTTTGCACTAACCGCTATGCCCACCATGCTGCCCCACCCTTCCCCATCCACAGTTCGTCCTGTGCTGTGAAGCCACTTCTGCTACTGATGCTTTACTCCTAAGTCGTCAACAACCAGACGCTGTAGCTTGGAGAAATCTACCAAGCGATGTGTGGGAAGTGAAAGTCCTTTCAAATTCACCCATCCATAGACCATGCATGTCGTGACATGCCAGCATTTATTATCCATTCCCCCCCTGCCCTTAAGGAGGTTGGGGGTGGGGCGATCTGGCTCCTTGAACCACAGGGGAGAGAGTTTAGACCCAGATGTGTGCCACATGGCTGAGGAGAGGAGAACCCTATCCAAGGTGAACCCACACTAGGCGGCGGGACCAGACAACACACCTGGTCAGGTACTGAAGGACGGAGGTCTTCACAGACATCGTCAACACCTCACTGCAGCAGTCCATCGTTCCCACAGGGTACAAAGCAGCCACCATCACCCCGGTACCCAAGAGGACGACAATGACTACAGCCCTGTGGCACTGAACCCCACCATTATGAAATGTTTTGAGCGTCTGGTGATGGAAGCTCCTCTCCCAGAGTCGCTGGACCCATCTCAACTCGCCGATAGATGAAACCGTTCCGCTGAGAATGCTCTAGCCTTGTCTCTCCACTCCGAACTGGCCCACTTGGAGAACCTCAGCTTGGTATTTAATAGGGAGGCTGGTGGAGAAGCTGTCCTCACTGGGATTCAACACTCCTGTCTGTAACTGGATTCCAGGCTTCCTATTGGAAGCACCACAGTCTGTCCAGGTCGATAGTGGAACGTTGAGCACCGTCACACTGAACACTGGCACATCTCAGAGCGGCGCACTCAGCCGGCTCCTGTTCATGCTACCGACCTGCAAATGCATCACCAGATCCAGCTCCAACAGTGGCATTAAGTTTGCAGATGACACAACAGTTGTTGGCCCCGCCATTCAATCATGAACTCCCACTGTGGGGAAACAACCTTTCTACATCTGCTCTGTCCATGTCTTTCAAACATCAAAATGCTTCAGTGAGATACTCCCGTCATTCTCCTCAATTCCATCGAGTACAGGCTGAGAGCTGTCAAAAGCTCCTCATATGATACCCCTTTCATTCCCGGAATCATCCTTGTGAACCTCCTCTGAATCCTCTCCAACGTCAGCACATCCTTTCTTAAACGAGGAGCCCAAAACTGCTCATAATTCTCCACGTGAGGTCTCACCAGGGCCTTATAAAGCCTCAACATCACATCCCTGCTCTTAGATTCTATTCTTGAAATGAACGCCAGCATCACATTTGCCTTCTTCACCACCGCCTCAACCTGCAAGTTCACCTTCAGGCCGTCCCGCAACCCCCCACCCCAGCCCCTGCAAACCCCTTCTTCCCACATCGTCTTTCCATTCCCTGTCTCCTTTCGCACAGACATGATCAATTCACACGTCGTCCCTCATCACATCCAATATTGTCTGGATTCCTCCCCCGTGGTTTGGATTCTGAGACTTTCTGATCTATCCTGCTTGTGCCTTGACTGATATATCCTTGAAGAAGGGCTCAGGCCCGAAACATCTGCGACATATCTTTGTCTCCTATAGACACTGAAAAGACCGGCTGAGTGCCCGTAGCATTTTTGTATGTATACCACAATCACAGAGATTGCAGCCTGTTGTGTTTCCCCCCACCCCCCAGGTTCTCACCCTCTTCCCCAGTTCCCCCTATTCTATCCCCATCCTCTCCCCATTCCCCTGTCCCACCGTTCCCCTGCTATCTCCCCATTCTCCCCATTCCCCCGTTCCCATTCTCTCCCCCTTCCCTTCCCTGTCTCTCCTGGTTCCCCTTGAGACCCCCCCCCACAATCTCACCCCATTTCCCCTCGACCCCCTTTCATTGAACTCACTGCCGATTTCACTCTTCCTATACATTCAGTGGTTCTCCCTTCACCGAACGCAGGGCAAGACCCCAGAGTGCTTTGACCGCCCTGACCTGTGCACCCATTTCCCTCGGCCTCTGGCACTGAGACCATCCAAACCAGTCCACTTGATGGCCTTTGACCTCTGAGCTTGCTCATACTTTCATTTCCAGAGCTGTAGAACATTGTTTTAATTTCCTCTCTTGCTATTTTTTTAGATGTCTTCAGCTGTGTAGAAATGTTTGCTTAGAATCTGCCACGTTCCTCAATTTCCCAGGATTAAATCCCTGGTCTCAGCTTCAGAGGAACCGATGTTAACTCTGGCTCAAATAAAAAGTACAATCTGTTGAAGGAACTTGAGGTCTCGGGCCCAGTCCAAAACCTGATGTTCACAATCAGAATCGGGATTTTTTGTCATGAATGTCTCACTAAAATTTGTTTTGCGGCAAAATTTGCGATAAATGATTTTTTTTAAAAATAAATAAATGTAAGGGGAAAGCCAACAGACTCCAACGGAAGGCACGGTTAAAAGCGCCAGTGGCCGGGGTTCGGATCCTGCCCCAGTCTGTAAGTAGCTTGTATGTTCTCCCAGTGTCTATGTGGGTTTTCCCCCAGTGCTCCGGTTTCCACCCACCCTACAAAAATTGTACGGGGTGCGTAGGCTATTTGGGTGGCACAGGTTTCAGGGGCCGGAGTCGTCTTCTACCATGTTAGAATTAAATTTTGGGTGGCGCGGCTCGTGTAGCGGTTAGCGGAACTCCACTTCGTTAAGTTTAGACATGCAGCATGGTAACAGGCCATTTGGGCCCACAAGGCCATGCTGCCCAATTTACACCCAATTGACCTACAACCCCCACTACATTTTGAATGGTGGGAGGAAATCGGAGCCCCTCCCCCGGGAAAAACCCCATGTAAAAGCACGTACAACCTCCACACAGACAGCGCGGGATTTGTACCCCGGTCCCGATCAAGTCGCACTAACCTCTGCGCCGACTGTTACAGTGCCAGCAATCGGGACCGAGGTTTCAAACCCCGCGATGTCTGTAAGGAGCTTGCACGTTCTCCCCGTGTCTGTTTGGGTTCTCCCCAGGGGCTCTGGTTTTCTCCCACAGTCCAAAAAGTACTGGGGATTGTAGGTCAATTGGGTGTAATTGGGCAGAACAGGCTCCTGGATGGCAAGGCCCTGTTACCGTGCTGTAGGTCTAAATTTAAAATGTGATTAAATTTAAGGTAACAGGCCCTTCTAGCCCACGATTCTGTACTGCCCAAATACACAAATCAACCTACAATGTATGTTAGGGAAACCAGAGCACCTGGAGGAAACCCACTCAAAGACCTTACAGATCACGCTGGATTTGAACCCTGGATGCTGTAACAGCATCACACTAACAGGGACTTGAAGCCTGGGCCCTTAAATCAAAAGTCTAATGCTCTACCGACTGAGGAAAAGTGAGGCAGTGTTCAGAAATCTGATGGCAGGGGCTGATTTTGTATCCTCGGGTGCTCATCTTCAGGCTCCTGTACCTCCTTCCCAATGGTAGCAGAGTGCGGAGGGCATGGCCTGGGTGGTGAGGGTAGAGGCTGCTTTCTTGAGGCACTGTCTCCTGCAGATGCCCTTGATGGAGTGAAGACGCTGGCCGAGTTCACAACCCTCTACAGTCTTTTTCTGTCCTGAGCATTGGCGCTTCCACACCAGATGGTGATGCAGTCGGTCAGAACATTCTCCAACGGTACCTCTGTATAAAGTTGCAAGAGTCTGCAGTGTCTTGACAAATCTCCTCAGACACATCACAAAGGACAGCCGCTAGCGAGACTTCTTCATCGACGTGGAGGCTCCAGGACAGATCTTCAGAGATGTTTCCACCCAAGAATTTGAAATTCTTAACCCTCTCCACTGCTGACCCCTCGATGAGGACTGGGACGTGTTCTCCTGACGTCCTCTATCAGCAACCAAGTTGCTCGATCTTCCCTCTTTACCAGCTCCTATGTTGGCCGGGCTGCGAGAATATCAGACTCTCCTTCCAGGCCCTTGGCTTTCGGGGAGTGGGGGGGAGGGGTCCAGCTCATCGGCCGGGGATTTGGAGTTCTGGGCCGTGGATCCTGGAACCAGGGGTTAGCTGAGTTGAAGAATAAGTTGAAGGGTTAAATTCCTTGCTCGGTAAACTGTATGCCTGAACTAATATTGTCAGAGATTGCAGTTCAAATCCAATCTCCGCAGCTGTGGAGCTTTTATTGGCCTGGAATGTTTTAATAACCTTCACCAGAAATTAAATGACTGGATTGCTTTTCACAGTGCGATTGACTGATATCCTTCTCTGGGGAGGCAAGTCACGGAGGGGCATGACGGCATGGTTCAGTACAGCGACAATAACAAACACTGCTTAAGATGAGGGAAGGGAGGTTTAGGGGAGATGTCAGGGGTATTTACCTGGAGAGTTGTGGGGGTCCTGGAATGCCTTGGTACCGGAGGCTGGAACATTAGGGGGATTTAAGAGACTCGTAGGCAGGCACGTGGATGGAAGGAAATTAGAGGGTTATGAGGTAGGGAGGGTTTAGTGCTTTAAGGAGGTCAGTACCACATTGTGGGCCAAAGGGCCTGTACTGAGCTGTAATGTTCCATGTAATCGTGGCACACTCGAACCTCAGCTAAGCGAACAAAGAGACTGGAGGGACTCAGCATCCATAGAGGGAGATGGCCAGTCAACGTCTCCAGTTGGGATCTTTTATCAGTACATCTCCCCAAAACTTGGCTGACCATTTCTCTCCATGGCTGCTGCCCAGTGTCTACTGGGCCCCTCCAGCATCTCTCCGTTCACTCAGCATTACGGCACCTGGAGTTCAGTGCTCTTCCATTCGACCGAACGGTACAGTCCTGATGCGAGATCGAGGACCTAGGGGCAGAATCCAATGAATCCCACTTTGTACACAGAGAGCGGTGGTGGTGCACACTGGTACAATAGGGACATTTAAGCGACAAGGCACATGGATGTAAGAAAAATCGAGGGTCGTAGAACATAGAACAGTACAGGCCCTTTTGCCCACTATGTTGTGCCGACCTTTAGACCCTGCCTCCTGCATAACTCTCCACTTTCAGCTCATCCATGTGCTTGCCCAGTCATGTCTTGGATTTGCGCAATGTACTTGCCTCCACCACTGACCCAGGTCATGCATTCCACATTTTTTTGGGGTAAAAAAAACCTTCCTCCAATATCCCACCCATGACCTTAAAGCTGTGCCCTCTTGTATTGGACAGTGGTGCCCTGGAAAGGAAGCGCTGGCCATCCACTCTACCTACTCCCACTTATCACGTCCCCTCTCATTCTCCTTCTCTCCAAAGAGTAAAGCTCGAGCTCCCTTAATCTCTGCTCATAATGCACACTCTCTAAATCAGGTCCCCTCCTGGTAAATCTCCTCTACACTCTTTCCAAGGCTTCCACGTCTTTCCTATAATGAGGCGACCAGAACTGGATACAGGACTCCAAGTGTGGTCTAACCAGAGTTTTGTAGAGCTGTGGGTTAGATGGTTGTTGGGTTTACATTGGTCGACACAACATCAAGGGCTCAAGGGGTGTTCTATATTCATCTAGATTGGTCATTCTCAATGGTGATATGATGGGCCCAGAGGACCCCAAAACCCAGCAGCAATAGAAATTCACCAAGACAAATGATTATTTAAACAAAATTTACTTTTTATTGTCTTTAAATATACTCACCGGATCAAACTTTAACTTATTACTATTAACCTAACCTAACTTAACCCCCAATTTAAAATTTATGAATCTTCACCAGGTTTTGGTGCTGGAAAAGTAAATGGTTACTGCTCAGGAAGGTTCTTGTCAATTTTCAGAGAGAGAAAGGAGTCACGTGATGGAGTAGTGGCCGGTCAGGGAATTCCAGCCCTCTCCCGAAAAGTTAAAAAAACACACACAAAGCACAAAGGTACAAGATTAAAATTTATAATAAAGTAAAAATAAAGGTGAGAAGAAAATGGCAGCGAAGAGAGAAAAGTTGAAAACAACGGGAAGAAAAGAGGAAGAAAGAATGTCGGAAGAAGAAGGTGAAGGCCTTACCTGTCCGAGGAGGCCCACCGCGGAGAGAGAAGCCCGCTCCCGCAGGTCAATGGAAGTCCCGGGCTCGGGACTACAAAAATGGCTCGCGGAGCCGAGTAAAAGTGCGCGATGCGCTTGAAAAGAAACACACTGACGGGAGGGGGGAACAGCTGCGGAGTCGATCTCCACAGCTGAGAGAGACACCTGCAGCACAGCAGCAGGTGCAGAACACAGACAACACCGACAACAAGAAAGAAGAGGGTAAAAAGAAAACAAGGAAACAACAGATGGTCAACCCAGAGGAAGAAGAAGAAGAAGAACATAGAGAAATGGAAGAAGAAGAGAAAGGCAAGACAATGGATATCTTTTTTTAAAGAATATATGGAATCAGTGAAAGAATGGCAATTACAAGAATTTAATGAAATAAAAAGAAGAATTAAAAGTGCAGAAGAAAAAATGAATAAAATAAAAATGGTCATGTCAGAGATAGGAAAAAGAGTGGATAATGTGGAAAAATGAGAAATAATCGTAGAAATGGAAGTAGAGGATTTAAAAAAGGAATTAGAAGAATCTAATAAAAAAGTTAAAGTGGCACAGAAGCTGTTAGCTCAGAAGACAGATATAATAGAAAACTATAATAGAAGAAATAACATAAAGATAGTGGGCCTTAAAGAAGATGAAGAAGGCATGAATATGAGAGAATTTATAAAAGATTGGATCCCCAGGGTGCTAGGAAGACCAGAATTACAGGAAGAAATGGAAATAGAGAGGGCACATAGAACATTAGCACCGAAACCACAACCGCAGCAAAAACCAAGATCCATTTTAGTAAAATTCTTAAGATATACAACAAGAGAAAATATATTGGAGAAAGCAATGAAGAAAGTAAGAGAGGACAAAAAGCCACTGAAATATAAAGGTCAAAAATTTTTTTTCTATCCAGACATAAGTTTTGAACTCCTGAAGAAGAGGAAGGAGTTCAATACAACGAAAATGATCTTATGAAAAAAGGATATAAATTTATATTAAAGTACCCAGCGGTACTTAAAATAGTTATTCCAGGGCAACAAAACAGACTATTCTCGGATCCAGAGGAAGCACGAAAATTTGCAGAACAACTACAAAACAAGCAGAGAGATGAAGACATGTAATGAGAGTAAAAATGACCACGAACTATATGTATGTGTGTAAAGGGGTATATGTGTGTATATATATCGTGTGTATACATGAATATGGAGATGTGGGGGGGCTGGTAGTCATGGTGGGGAGCTGGCTGATGGAGGACCTCAGTTTTCTTCAGGCTGACTTCCAGGCCAAACATTTTGGCAGTTTCCGCAAAGCAGGACGTCAAGCGCTGAAGAGCTGGCTCTGAATGGGCAACTAAAGTGGCATCATCTGCAAAGAGTAGTTCACGGACAAGTTTCTCTTGTGTCTTGGTGTGAGCTTGCAGGCGCCTCAGATTGAAGAGACTGCCATCCGTGCGGTACCGGATGTAAACAGCGTCTTCATTGTTGGGGTCTTTCATGGCTTGGTTCAGCATCATGCTGAAGAAGATTGAAAAGAGGGTTGGTGCGAGAACACAGCCTTGCTTCACGCCATTGTTAATGGAGAAGGGTTCAGAGAGCTCATTTCTGTATCTGACCCGACCTTGTTGGTTTTCGTGCAGTTGGGCACACAAAACTCAAAACGGTCAACCAGTTTACCTATCTTGGCTGCACCATTTCATCAGATGCAAGGATCGACAATTAGATAGACAACAGACTCGCCAAGGCAAATAGCGCCTTTGGAAGACTACACAAAAGAGTCTGGAAAAACAACCAACTGAAAAACCTCACAAAGATAAGCGTATACAGAGCCGTTGTCATACCCACACTCCTGTTCGGCTCCGAATCATGGGTCCTCTACCGGCACCACCTACGACTCCTAGAACGCTTCCACCAGCGTTGTCTCCGCTCCATCCTCAACATCCATTGGAGCGCTTACACCCCTAACGTCGAAGTACTCGAGATGGCAGAGGTCGACAGCATCGAGTCCACGCTGCTGAAGATCCAGCTGCGCTGGATGGGTCACGTCTCCAGAATGGAGGACCATCGCCTTCCCAAGATCGTGTTATATGGCTAGCTCTCCACTGGCCACCGTGACAGAGGTGCACCAAAGAAAAGGTACAAGGACTGCCTAAAGAAATCTCTTGGTGCCTGCCACATTGACCACCGCCAGTGGGCTGATAACGCCTCAAACCGTGCATCTTGGCGCCTCACAGTTTGGCGGGCAGCAACCTCCTTTGAAGAAGACCACAGAGCCCACCTCACTGACAAAAGGCAAAGGAGGAAAAACCCAACACCCAACCCCAACCAACCAATTTTCCCCTGCAACCGCTGCAATCGTGTCTGCCTGCCCCGCATCGGACTTGTCAGCCACAAACGAGCCTGCAGCTGACGTGGACTTTTTACCCCCTCCATAAATCTTCGTCCGCGAAGCCAAGCCAAAGAAGAAGATACATGAATGTATCCGTATTTAGAGGAAAATATATATAGACAAGAATTAATAAGGGAGGGAAAGGGAATAGAGGGAATAAGGAGGGAATTAAAAGAGTGACCTTTGTTACATATGAAAATTGAAATCCTTTCTGGGGGGGGCTGGGTGGGGAGGAGTTACAGTTACTACAAAATCAGTTGACGTTTGCGAGTGAATTCGCAAATCCAAATGGAGAGTGGAGATGTGGTTGCCCGACAAGGGATAAAGGGCAACTCAGGAGAGGGAGGGGAGAATGGGGTTAAAGAAGTTTTAAATAGGAGAATAAGGAAAATGTTTGATGTTTTAGAAATGTTGTCTTATAAAGTGTTCAAAACAAGAAAGCAGAAATGGATAAGAAGGAAAGGTGATGATGGAGAAACGGAAAGGGAAGATAAACAAAGTATGAAATGGCTACGCTGAACTATATGACTTTAAATATTAACGGAATACATAACCAAATTAAAAGGAAGAAACTGCTAAATTTACTGAAAAAATAAAAAATTGATAACTGAATTGGAGCACAAGAAATTAAAGAGAGATTGGATAGGACATGTAACAGCAGCGTTGTATTATTCAAAAGCAAGAGGAGTAGCTATATTAATTAGTAAAAATGTGCCAATTAAAATAGAAGAGGAAATAATAGATCCAGCAGGGAGATATGTAATGATAAAATGTCAGATATATTCGGAGTTTTGGAATCTACTCAATGTATATTCACCTAACGAAGAAGATCAAAAGTTTATGCAAGATATTTTTTTGAAGATAGCAGATACGCAAGGGAACATATTAATAGGAGGGGATTTCAACCTGAATTTGGATTCAAATATGGACAAAACTGGGAAAAAAATTAACAGAAAGAACAAAGTAACCAAATTTATAATTAAATCAATGGAAGAAATGCAACTTTTGGATATATGGAGGAAACAACACCCAAAGGAAAAGGAATATTCATATTACTCGGGTAGACATAAAACATACTCAAGAATAGACCTATTTTTTTTATCAGCTCGTATGCAAGATAGAGTAAGAAAAACAGAATATAAAGCTAGAATATTATCGGACCATTCACCCTTAATATTGACAATAGAGTTAGAGGACATCCCTCCAAGAATGTATAGATGGAGATTAAACTCCATGCTACTTAAAAGGCAGGATTTTAGAGAATTCATTGAAAGACAAATTAAAATGTACTTTGAAATAAATACGGAATCAGTGAAAGATAAGTTTATACTATGGGATACAATGAAAGCGTTCATTAGAGGGCAAATAATAAGTTATGTAAACAAGATGAAGAAGGACTATAATCAGGAAACAGAGCAGTTGGAAAGGGAAATAGTAAATATAGAAAAAGAATTAGCAATGAAGAAAGATACAACTAAAAGAAGAGAATTGGCAGAAAAAAAAATAAAATATGAAACAAACATATAAGGTGGAGAAGAACATAATGAAGACAAAACAGAAATATTATGAACTAGGAGAAAAAATGCACAAAATTCTAGCATGGCAGCTTAAGACAGAACAAGCTAAGAAAATGGTATTGGCATCAAGGAAAAAAGACAAACAAATCACATATAATCCAAAGGAGATCAAGGAAAACTTTAGAGAATTCTGTGAACAATTATACCGAACTGAAAACGAAGGGAAAGAAGGGAAAATAGATGAATTTTTAACTAAAATTGAACTACCAAAATTACAAATAGAGGAACAAAATAAATTAACAGAACCATGTGAAATAGTAGAAATACAAGAGATAATTAAAAAATTACCAAATAATAAAACACCAGGAGAGGATGGATTCCCAATAGAATTCTATAAAACATTTAAAGATTTATTAATTCCTCCCCTCCTGGAAGTAATCAACCAGATTGATAAAACACAAAGCTTACCAGATTCATGTAAAACAGCAATAATTACAGTAATGCTAAAGCAAGGGAAAGATCCACTCTCACCAGCGTCATATAGACCAATATCATTACTTAACACAGATTATAAGATAATAGCTAAGCTATTAGCAAACAGATTAGCATATTATGTACATAAAATGGTAAATCTAGACCTAACTGGATTTATTAAAAAAAGACGCACAACAGACAATATTTGTAAATTTATTAACTTAATTCATGCAGTAGAAGGGAGTAAAGCGCCAACAGTAGCTGTTGCTTTAGACGCAGAGAAGGCCTTTGACAGAGTAGAATGGAATTATTTATTCAAAGTATTGCAAAAATTCAGTTTACCAGAGAAGTATATTAATTGGATTAAAGCATAATATAAGGGGCCATTGGCAAAAGTGACAGTAAATGGATATATATCAAAGCAATTTAACTTAAGCAGGTCAACAAGGCAGGGATGCTCACTATCACCGTTATTGTTCGCGTTAGCTATAGAACCACTAGCAGAATTGATAAGAACAGAAAATAATATAAAAGGGATAAAAATAAAAGACAAGGAATATAAAATCAGTTTATTTGCGGATGATGTTATAGTATACTTAACAGAACCAGAACTATCAGTAAAAGAATTATATAAGAAATTGAAGGAATATGGAGAAGTGTCGGGTTACAAGATTAACGTAAATAAAAGTGAAGCAATGCCAATGAATAATGCGGATTTCTCAAAATTTAAGAAGGAATCACCATTCAGATGGCAAATGCAAGCAATAAGATACCTAGGTGTACAAATAAATAAAAATTTCGGCCATCTATATAAACTCAATTATTATCCACTAATGAAAAAATTACAGGACGATTTAGAGCATTGGAAAGATTTACCATTAACACTAATAGGAAGGATAAACTGTATTAAAATGAACATTTTCCCAAGGATATTATACCTATTTCAGGCATTGCCAATGCACTTGACAGAGAAATTCTTCAAGGAGTTAAAGAAAATAATAAGGAAATTTTTATGGAAAGGGGGGAAACCGAGGATAGCACTAGATAAATTAACACAATGGTATAAACAAGGAGGCTTACAACTGCCAAACTTTAAAAATTATTATAGAGCCACACAATTAAGATACCTATCAAATTTTTATCAAACAAGGGAAAAGCCAGATTGGACTAGATTAGAATTAGATAAAATAGGGGAAAAGATACCTGAACACATATTATATAAATGGGATGAAAAATTGGTACAACGTAGGAGTTCTCCAGTATTACATCATCTTCTCAATATTTGGAAAAAGATTCATGTAGAAAGGAATAAAACAAATTACCAATTACCAAAACTAATATTAACACAAAATAAGTTACTCCCTTTTACAATAGATAACCTTTCCTTTAGAGAATGGGAGAAAAAAGGGATCAAAAGAATAGAAAATTGTTTTTCAGGAAATAGATTATTATCCTTTGAACAAATGAAAGATAAATACAATATAACTCAAGATACAGTGCTGGCATATTACCAATTGAGATCCTACTTGAAGGACAAATTAGGAAGCAGTTTGAGTTTACCAGAGGGAAGTAACTTTGAATATGTGATTACAGATACAATGATAATCAAAAGATTTATAACAAATATGTATATTAAACTGCAAGAAAACGAGAATGAGGAAACAAATGGTAAAACTAAACAAAAATGAGAACAAGATTTAAATATAAAGATAAAAAAGGAAACATGGGAGAAGTTATGTTCTGGAACGATGAGAAATACAATAAATACGAGGTTACGTATGATACAATATAATTGGTTACACAGGCTATACATTACACCTCAAAAGTTAAATAAATGAGACCCAACAGTATCAGACAGATGTTTTCGCTGTAAAAAGGAAACGGGAACAACAATTCATGCAATTTGGACATGTGAGAAAGTGAAAAAATTTTGGGAAGATCTAAACCAGATATTAAATAAAATTACAGAAAACAATATACCAAAAAACCCAGAGATCTTCCTCCTAAGTAACATAAAAAATAAAGAATTTGGACTCGATTTGGATGGTGCACAAAAAAGATTTGTTAAAATAGCTCTAGCCGTAGCAAAAAAAATGTATTATGTCAACCTGGAAATTGGAAGATAATTTGAAAATACAACAATGGTATATAGAAATGAATAAATGTATTCCATTAGAAAAAATAACATATAGTTTAAGAAATAATATTGAAATATTTGAACAAATATGGGAGCCTTACATGAAACACAATAGAGAAAACCTACCGGGGACATTCACTACCTAAATTAACGAAAGGAGAAGGAAATGAAAAGAATTGACTCAGTGGAATTTCTTGTTTATTTTTATTGAATGACAACATTGTTTGACTGGTTTAATGTATCTTAGATTTTGTACTTTAAATGGATGGGGGGGGAGGTAGGGAAGGTGGGATGGGAGGAGGGAGGTGGGGGAGAAAATGACACTGTATATATTTGAAAAGGAAAATGTATGTATCATGTTCAATGTGGTGTGAAAAATAAAAAAAATTTAAAAAAAAAAATTTTCAAAGAGAGATTTGTTGCTCGTTGGACACACACAAATTGATTCTTTCCAAAGAACCCGAGAGAAGTGGTCAGTGTCTTTCCGAAGAAACTTGCCCCCTCTGGGTTTTCCAGATGATAACCTCTTTCTTTCAGGTCACAATAAGGAACTCTGGTTCCTTATTGTTTCCTTTAACTCAGGTGCAACATTATACAGCCAGCCATCTCCTCTTGTATGGACCACAAGGGCTTTGAACAGGTTGAACTCAGAAGTCACAACCTGTCTTAAAAATGGGGTTTCAGACAAGCTTGCCTGCTTGTCCTGTTCCAGTCCCAGCTGCTGAAAAATGCAGAAAACCAGCACTCTCTCTCTCTCTCTCTCTCTCTCTCTCTCTCTCTCTCTCTCTCTCTCTCTCTTTCTCTTTCTCTCTTTGTCACACTCTCTCTCTCTCTCTCTGCTTGCAAAAACCACATGACCTTCCTAAAACAGCAAACTGCCTTCAGTCAAACTATGGCTCTGGACCCAATCTTCTGAGTCCGTTCATCTGTTGCTTTCCAAAACAAAAATCAAATACTCCATAGCATGTGAAATGTTACAAGTCCAGAGGACCCATAAATCCAGCAGCAATAGATATTCACCATGACAAATGGAAACTTAAGCAAAAGTTGCTTTTAATTATTTTTAAACATGAAAAAAGAATCACAATTTAACTTAACTAACCTAACTTAACCCCCTTCTGATTCTAAGTGCACGTGTATGTAATATGTGTGTAAGTTCAGAAAAGTTCTTTGATTCACAGTCCAATCTCACTTCTCACTCCTCCAAGTTCACTGGTTGCAGGCAATTCTTATACTGTGCACAGAATTTAACATTTATGAAGTTCACCAGGCTTTGGTGCTTGAAAGGTAAATGGTTACCGCTCAGGAAGGATCTTGTCTGTTTTGAGAAAGAGATTTGTTGTACAGTGGACACCCAGCCACTTCAGTGTCTTGCTGACGAAACTTACCACCTTCAGGGTTCTCCAGATGATAACCTCTTTCTTGCAGGTCACCACAGAGTTCCTTTTTGTTTCTCTTATTCTAAGGCTAGCCAAAGGGAAGACTGACAGCCCAGCAGAGATTCACCTCACAGCCAGTCCTCTCCTCTTGCATGAACCATAAGGGCTATGACCAGGCTGAACTAAGTACTCACAACCCATCTTCCAAATGGCACTTTCCACAAGCTTGCTAACTTGGCCGCTTCCAGCCCAGCTGCTGTAACACTGTAGAAGTGATCTCTGTCTGTCTGTCTGTCTCTCTCTCTCTGAGAGAAACCCTGTTTGACTCTCTCTGCTTGCAAATCCACATGACCCTCTTAGAACAACAAGTTATCTTCCAGACAATCTGCGGCTCCAACCAGATCTTTCATCTGCTGCCTTTTGTAAACAACAATCCATTAGTGAAGTCGCTTGGGCACTCACCAAAGCTCTTGCAACAGCTGTGGAGCCGATATGTCTAGCATGGGGCAGAGCTCCAGTATTTCAAATAAGATTTGATTTAAAGTGTTTGTGTGTGACCTACTTGAACAAACCTTTCCCAATTTATCTCCCAAAAACATATCTATATACTCTGTTACAGTAAACTGTTGCCAAGAAAAAAAATACATATACAAGACAGAGGAATGTAAAGAAAGAAAGAAAGAAATACAGACAAACTGACTATGCAATACCAAAACAATATTCCATAATAAATAATTTGCAAAGTCATTAAATGAGTCCCTGATTGAATTTGGTTTTTTTTAAATATTTTATTTAAGAATTTGAAAAGCACACCAATGTAAACCTATTCAATAAAACTACAAGAAAAACAAATTATACATGTAGTGTGTGTGTGTGTATATATATATATATATATATATATATATATCTATATATGAAACCACCCCTCCCTTCCCCCCTCCACCCACCCACCCCTTCAAAATATACCAAAAAGAAAGAATGAAAAAGAAGGAAAGTTTGGACAATGTCAAAATAAAACCATAAAATCTCCAGACAAATAATAATGGATCTTGGGGTTACCACCAGGACTGGCTTTCAGGAGTCCTTCAGATTTTCAAACCAACGTGTGGTAAATATGGGCTCCCTATTTTCCAAACAAATTGATACTTATTACATAAATTATAAGTTATTTTCTCAAGTGGATACAAAAATGCAATTCTGCATGTCACCTCTCCATCCCTAAGTCCGTATCTGATTTCCAAATAATGGTTATGCACTTCCTAGAAATGGCTATAGCTAGTCCTAAAGAATCAATTTGATACATAGTCAACCTCAATTTAGGTCTAACCACCTTCAGGGTTCTCCAGATGATAACCTCTTTCGTTCAGGTCACCACAGAGTTCCTTTTTGTTTCTCTTATTCCAAGGCTAGCCAAAGGGAAGACTGATTATATTACCCAACAAGATATAACATCAGGTCCTGTGGGAGTTTTGCCCTTAATATTTTGGCCAAAAAAATGTCCTACCTCTAACCAAGAAGGTTTTACTCTCGGACATAGATTCTCAAGGGGGGCAGGGTGGAGCGTGGGAATATTTTGGTGGGGCGTTCGGGTTTAAGAATATTTTGGGAAATAATTAAAAAGTTGGTTTGAGAAAATAAACTCGTTATGTTGGTGTGAAAGATGTGACTTGGCAACACCTTCAGTACAACACAATGGTGGTCACCTCCAAGTAAAATCACATTGTTCTTTTTATTTTCATAACATGTTTTTGCTCTTCCCATGTTTCTCTTATTTTTAACTGTTGTTATCCTTGGTTAACATTATATTTTTTCTGACCGGTCTTATCATCCATTCCAAATGATCTCATTGGCGACGAGGATTTCAAATGATCTCAACAATCATGTCTCCTTCAGTAGTGAGTGAGACCTGTATCTGTATGTATCTTTGTGTGCTCGTGTATTGATGGGGGGGGGGGGGGGAGGCGGGAGGGATGCTAAAACTGGAAAAAAATAGGGACCCCAGAAAGTAAAGCATGAGGCGAGCACAGTTTTGATGTCCTCTCTGTGAGGAAAAAAATTATAGAAACTGCACTAGTGTTGTTTTTTCATTTTATTTTAGGTCAGTTTTCTTCCTTTGATTTGATCATTGTTTTTATTTCATTTTTCATTTCTAAGACATAATAAAACATTGATTGATCTGTTCCAGAGAGCCCGCGCTGTTGTATTAATCTGTTTCAGGGAGCCCACGCTGTTGTATTAATCTGTTTCAGGGAGCTCGCGCTGTTGTATTAATCTGTTTCAGGGAGCCCGCGCTGTTGTATTAATCTGTTTCAGGGAGCTCGCGCTGTTGTATTAATCTGTTTCAGGGAGCTCGCGCTGTTGTATTAATCTGTTTCAGGGAGCTCGCGCTGTTGTATTAATCTATTTCAGGGAGCTCGCGCTGTTGTATTAATCTATTTCAGGGAGCTCGCGCTGTTGTATTAATCTATTTCAGGGAGCTCGCGCTGTTGTATTAATCTGTTTCAGGGAGCTCGCGCTGTTGTATATTCAAAATGAGCAGGCCAAGCAAGTAAAAGATTCGTCACTATTCAGCGGTGTTCTTGAAATTTGGGTTTATACCTGCTGTACATGATGAACGTGCACCTTTTTTCCTGTTATGCCAACAGACTTTGACGAACGAATCAATGAAAGCAGGCCGTCTTGAGGGTAAAACATCCTAACCATGTCAGTTTGAAATTGGAATATTTTAAATCACTGAGTTTGAAAATAGATCAAAAATCACTTCCTTATTCACTGCACAAACTGCAGCCCTGAATCGTACCCTTCAAGCTGACTATGTAATTTCTCTGGTGATAGTAAAACATGGGAAGATCATACGTTTGGGGTGGAACGGATCATTGTTTCTCAAAACACTTCTACAAAAGGATGGCAAAGATGTCCGACCAATGCCATTGAGTCTTCAACAGAGTAGATGACATGAGTCAGGATGTCGAATAACAGCTTATGGAGAAGATGAAATCACAAAAGTTCTCAATACAACTGGGTGAATCTACCGTACGGGACAGTGAGGCTCTGTAATTGGCATACGTGAGATACATTGATCAGGTAGGGTTTCAAGAAGTGATGTTGTTTTGGGAATCATGAGAAACAACCACTTCTGCAAGTTGATATCTACAGCAAGCTCAAAAATTATTTAGATGAAAAACGAAACACCAAAAGGAAACATTGTATCTTGTGCTGTAGATGGTGCACCTGCCATGTTGGGTCAAAAAACAGGATGTTTAAAATTAATGAAGGACGAAAATCCAAACATGTTGGTTGTGCATTGTTTTATCCACCGAGAAAACTTAGCTGCCAAGAAAGTTTCCTTGTTCTACATGGGATACTGCATTCTGTGATCAAGTGCATCAATGTCTTCAAACCTAATGCCGTCAAATGTGAACGTCTGTTTAAGTAGTTTTGTGTCGATAAAAATGCAGAACATGTGAGATGATTGCTTCACACTGAAGTCAGGTGGTTGTCAAAGGGAAACTGCTTCAAAAGGTTTATGGACAAACCTGAAATTATGCTCTTGCTAACAACAGATGGAAAAGCTTATGTGAGTTATCTGACGGAAATTTTTGATGAACTAAGTACATTGAACCAGCACAAGTAGCAAATATGATGTTCGTTGATGCAAAAACAAAGATATTTGGATTCATGACACTTCTAGAATTATGCCAAAGGAATATTTCTGCAAGAAATTTCAGTCAATTCTATTGGCTGAATAAGTGTGAGGTAACTAATGTTGCTCCAAACGTCATTGTTGACCATTGAAAATGTTGATTACTGTCTTCAAGGATAGATCTTGTGATTTAAAGGCAATGGATTTTTCCTCTTGGTTAACTCAGCCATTCCTGGTGGACTTATCGGAAACTCCAGTGCAACACCAAGAGGAGCTATCTGAGTTGCAACATGATAAATCTGTGAAAACTCTGTTCAAAGTGAAAGGAACCATGATTTGACTGTCTAACAAGATCGAAAAGAAGTACCCAAACTCGACTGCTTTTGCAAAGGAAATATTGGTACATTTTCCATTGTCTTATTTAGTAGAATGTGGCTTCAGTGATCTGCTACAAGCTAAGAGAAGCTGACTAGAAATTATAAAATGTGGAGATTTAAGGTTGAAACTAACAAAATTAGATCCTCAAATCAAAAAATCTGCAGCTAGCGTCAGGGGCAAGGTTCCCACTGAAGTGACATCGTTTGTTGAAGGTGTGTTTGAGATGGTTGACATATTGAAGTAGTCGTTGAATATGAAATATTGCACTCAGATATCCAGTATTCTGGGCCTCTCAGCCATAGGTCTAGTTTGGGCAGGCTGAGACCCAGTTCCATCTGCGCCAGATGACCATTGATGCAACGAAGTACTACTGTGTTGTTACATCATTGGACCAAGACACTGTTGGGCATATTTTCGATTTCTTACACCAGCTTCCAGCCATCAACAGGTATGAAGCCATCAATGCCCTGCTTATACATACTGTTGGCCTTTCCCGAAGCAACAGGGCAGCAGGACTTCCCCATATGAACTGCCTGAGCGACCAACCTCCTTACAAACTAATGAACGCAATGCTGGAGCTTGTGGATGGACGTAGGGCCTGTCTGCTTTTTGAGCAACTTTTTTCTCCAACAAATACCAGAAGACATCCATTTGCTGCTTGCAGATGATAACTTTAGTGATCTGCGTTGTCTAGCAGCCTGTACAGATGAGTTGTAGCACGCTAAGCCGCATGGAGGACTTTGAATTGGGAGCTTAATGGTGTCTCGGCAAAGGGCAGGAATCCTGCCCACTCAGGATAGCAGTGCGGTGTCAGACTCAGCCAGACGCAGCGCTGGCAGGGAACAGGGGTGCTATGACCATCAGCGATGGGGAACCGCAGCTTGCACGTATCCGAGAAACGCTGGCCGGATACAGGACAACCTTCTTTTCTTCTGGGATCGACACTCAGGCCGCCGATTCTGGTTGACACTGGGGCGGAGGTTAGTGTGCTCCCCCCACCCCCTTACACTCCAGCCCAGGCGCACATTCAGGAAAGTGGGGCCCTCCCTCGCGGCCGCCAATGACAGCAGCATCCGGACGCATGGGCCACGGACAATTCCACTTGATTTTAGCTCATCGTGTTTCAATTGGTCCTTCACTGTTGCTGGTATATCTCGGCCGCTCCCGGGAGCTCATTCTTTTGTGCGCACACTCTCTTCTAGTAGATCGCAAAGGTCGCCCCTAATTAATTCAAAGACTTTCAAGTCCCTCGCCGTGAACCCCACGGCATTGTCTGCATCTCGCCTCGACTTGGTGATGCTCTCGGGCGCTGCCTATTCCAGGATCCTAGCGGAATTTCCCAGCATTATTACTCTACAGTTCTGGACGGCCCAACCGAAACATGGAGTACAGCACCACATCCCGACTCATGGACGCCCTCCCCCCAACTCCGCATGCACGAGCGCCCAGGCTCCCTCTGGATAAACTGCAGTTGGCTAAAGATGAACTCCGACACATGGAGGAAATGGGGATTGTTCTCTGCCCCAACAGCCCTTGGGCAGCCCTGCTGTATATGGTACCTAAGGCTTCAGGAGAGAGTGCTGGCCTAGTGGGGACTATTGGCGTCTAAACAGCATCACTGCAGCAGATCACTACCCAGTTCCCCATATACAGGATTTCTCTGTGATCCTTCACGGTGCTACACTTTTCTCCAAAATCAACCTAGTGCACGGGTACCATCAGATCCCAGTTCACCCGGACTATGTTCCTAAGACTGCCTTAATTACCCCTGGTGGGCTACTTGAATTCCTCTGTATGCCTTTTTGTTTAAAAAATGTGACCCAGACATTTCAATGCCTAATGGACACAGTTAGCCTGGATTTTGTATTTGTTTATTTGAACATCCTTATCGCGGCAACAACACTGGGCCCATCTCTGTCAACTATGTCTGCGATTAGATTACCACGGGTTAGCGATCCCCATCCTGGTGTTCCCACATCCCAGTATTCCCCACATCCCGGTATTCCCCACAGCCTGGTATTCCCCACATACCAGTATTCCCCACGTACCAGTATTCCCCCTCCCAATATACCCCACATCCCAGTATTCCCCACATCCCGGTATTCCCCACATCACGGTATTCCCCATATCCCAGTATTCCCCTTCCTGGTATTCTCCGCATACCAATATTCCCCCTCCCAGTACTCCCTACATCCTGGTATTACCCCTCCCAGTATTCCCCATATCCTGGAATTCCCCCTCCTGTTATTCTCCACATACCAGTATTCCCCCTCCCAGTATACCCCACATACCAGTATTCCCCCTCCCAGTATACCCCACATCCCAGTATTCCCCACATCCCGGTATTACCCCTCCCAATGTACCCCATATCGTGGTATTCCCCTTCCTGGTATTCTCCACATACCAGTATTCCCCCTCCCAGTATACCCTACATCCTGGTATTACCCCTCCCAGTATTCCCCATATCCTGGAATTCCCCCTCCTGTTATTCTCCACATACCAGTATTCCCCCTCCCAGTATTCCCCACATCCCGATATTCCCCACATCCCGGTATTACCCCTCCCAGTATTCCCCATATCCTGGTATTTCCCCTCCTGGTATTCTCCACATCCCGGTATTCCCCACATCCCAGTATTCCCCACATCCCAGTATTCAATGCATCCCGGTATTCCTCCTCCCGGTATTCTCCACATCGCAGTATTCTCCACATCCCGGTATTCCGCACATTCCGGTATTCCCCACATTCTGGTATTACCCCTCCTAGTATACCCCATATCCCGGTATTCCCCCTCCTGGTATTCCCCACATCCCGGTATTACCCCTCCCAGTATTCCCCACATCCCAGTATTCCCCACATCCCAGTATTACCCCTCCCAGTATTCCCCACATCCCAGTATTACCCCTCCCAGTATTCCCCACATCCCAGTATTACCCCTCCCAGTATTCCCCACATCCTGATATTACACCTCCCAGTATTCCCCACATCCTGGTATTCCCCACATCCCGGTATTACACCTCCCAGTATTCCCCACATCCTGGTATTCTCCACATCCCGGTATTCCCCACATCCCGGTATTACACCTCCCAGTATTCCCCACATCCTGGTATTCTCCACATCCCGGTATTCCCCACATCCCGGTATTACCCCTCCCAGTATTCCCCACATCCCAGTATTCCCCACATCCCAGTATTACCCCTCCCAGTATTCCCCACATCCCAGTATTACCCCTCCCAGTATTCCCCACATCCCAGTATTACCCCTCCCAGTATTCCCCACATCCTGATATTACACCTCCCAGTATTCCCCACATCCTGGTATTCCCCACATCCCGGTATTACACCTCCCAGTATTCCCCACATCCTGGTATTCTCCACATCCCGGTATTCTCCACATCCCGGTATTACACCTCCCAGTATTCCCCACATCCTGGTATTCTCCACATCCCGGTATTCCCCACATCCCGGTATTACACCTCCCAGTATTCCCCACATCCTGGTATTCTCCACATCCCGGTATTCCCCACATCCCGGTATTACACCTCCCAGTATTCCCCACATCCTGGTATTCTCCACATCCCGGTATTCCCCACATCCCGGTATTACACCTCCCAGTATTCCCCACATCCTGGTATTCTCCACATCCTGGTATTCCCCACATCCCGGTATTACACCTCCCAGTATTCCCCACATCCTGGTATTCTCCACATCCCGGTATTCCCCACATCCCGGTATTACACCTCTCAGTATTCCCCACATCCTGGTATTCTCCACATCCCGGTATTCCCCACATCCCGGTATTTTCCACAGACTATTTCCCAATGCATGATATTCCCCAAATCCCACATTTAGACACGTTACCAGCCCCTCTCAAAATGGCCACTACCCTCCCATTCCGACCTTTAGAAGTTTTCAGGGTCGTTGCTGTATCCTAAACAGTGAAGATCAGCATTCATGTCCCGGCACTCTGCGGAATTCTAGCATGCCACAGTAAATGGCCGGCATGTGTGGGAGGGTTATTGTCATATCGAGGAGAATCAGATGGACTGAAGTTCATACTTCCTACTTATAAGGTACACGCATCACCTACACTGAACAACAACAGCCAGAGAAAAGAACAAGCATTATAAAAGGAGGGGGAAATAAAAATTCACTGTTGCCATTGGTGCAAGTACAAAGTGATGTTTTAACAATGGCTGACAACCCCTCAGCTGGTCTCAGAATAGTTTATGGTTAGGGTTGGGGTAGAACGGGGAGGTTCAATAGCCTGATAGCTGTCGGACAGAAACTGTTCTTGAAACTAGAGGTGATGGTTTTCAGGCTTCCGACATAGAACATAGTACAGGCCCTTCGGCCCTCAATGTTGTGCCAACCAATATATAATTCTACCAAAACTACTAAAACCCTTTCTGCCTTGTAACAATCTATTATGCCTGTCTAAGAATCTCTTAAATGCCCCTAATGTTCCAGCTTTCACCACCACCCCTGACAAGGCATTTCAGGCCCCCCACAACTGTCTGTGTGCAAAAAAAACTTACCCTTGATATCTCCCCTAAACTTCCGTCCCTTCACTTTGTACACTGGTGTTTTCTACTCTTGTCCTGGGAAACAGGTGCTGCCTGTCCACCCTATCTATGCCTCTCAGAATCTTATAGACCTCTATCAAATCTCCTCTCATCCTTCTACACTCCAGAGAGAAAAGTCTCAACTCTGCTAACCCTGTCCATAAGACTTGTTTCCAAATCCAGGTAACATCCTGGTGAATCTCCTCTGTACCCTCTCCATAACATCCATATCTTTCCACCCAGAACTGAACAGAATACTCCAAGTGTGGTCTCACCAGAGATTTGTAGAGTTGCAACGTGACCTCTCAACTCTTGAACTCAATCCCCCTATTAATGAAGCCCAGCATCTCATAGGCCTTCTTAACTATCCCATCAACCTGTGTGGCGACTTGAGGGATGTATGGATTTGGACCCCAAGTTCCCTCTGTTCAACAAATGACCCTGCATCAGCCTTCTGGTTTGTCCTTCCAAAATGCATCATCTCACATTTATCCGGATTGAAATCCATCTGCCACTTCTCCACCCAACTCTGCATCCTGTCTATATCCTCTTGTAACCTACGACAACCTTCAGCTCCATCCACAACTCCTCCAACCTTCGATTCATCCACAAACTTAATGACCCATCCTTCCGCCTCTTCATCCAGGTCATTTATAAAAATCACAAAGAGCTGGGGTCCTAGAACAGATCTCTGCGTCACTCCACTGGTCACCAACCTCCAGACAGAAAATGTTCCGTCCACTGCTTTCTACAGGCAAGCTCATTCTGAATCCACTCAGCCAAGGTTCTATGGATCCCATGCCTTTGACTTTCTGGATGAGTCTCTCATGGGGAACCTTGTCAAATGCCTCACTAAAATCCATATGGACCACATCTACCACCCTACCTTCATCAATTTCCTTTGTTATGTCCTCAAAAATCTCAATTAAACTCATGAGGCATGACCTTCCCCTCACAAAGCCATTATTGAGTAGACTGTACTTTTCCAAATGCTCGTAAATCCTGTTCTTAAGAATCCTCTCCAATAGTTTGCACACCAGTGATGTAAGACTCACTGGTCTATAATTCCCAGGATGCTCCCATTAACTTTTTTAAACAAGGGGACTACATTTGCCATTTTCCAATCCTTCAGCACCTCCCCTGTGGCTAAGAAGGACTCAAAGATCATTGGTAAAGCCCTAGCTATCTCTTCTCCCTCTTCCCACAGCAACCTGAGCTATAACTTGTCCAGCCCTGTTGACTATTCAAACTTAATGTTTTAAAAAGATCCAGCACTTGCTCTTTCCTAATCTCAACACTGTCCTATTCTGTTCTATTCTGACCTCACCTTGACCAAGGTCCTTTTATCTATGAATACTGAAGCGACGTATTCATTTAGGACCTCCCCAACCTCCTCTGCGTCCAGGCACATGTTGCCTCCTTTATCCTTTAGCGACTCCACCTTCATTCCCATCATCCTCCTGTTCTTCACATATGCGTAAAACGTCTTGGGGTTTTCCTTAATCCTACATGCCAAGGCTTTATCTGCTCCCTGCCAGCTCTCCAAAGTCCTTTCTTATGTTCCTTCCTGGCCACGATACAATTCTCATCAGCCCTTCCTGTTTCCTGCTTCCTGTAACTAATGTATCCTTCCTTCTTCCTCTTGACCAGCTGCCTCACCTGTTTCGTCAGCCACGGTTCCATTTTCCTACCATCGTTTCCCTGTCTCAGTGGAACAAACTATCCAGAACCCCGCACAAGTGGTCTATAATCCTCCTCCATATTACTTCTGCACTTTCTCCCGAGAATATCTCTTCCCAATTTACTCTCCATAGTTCCGGCTTCATCCCTTCATAATTAGCCCTTCCCCGATTAAACACTTTACCATGTTTTCTACTTTTATCCTTTTCCATAGCTATGTTGAAGCTCAGCAAGTTGTGGTCACTCTCACTACAATGCTCCCCCACTGAGAGGTCCGCCCCCTGACCAGGTTCATTCCCCAGATCCAGATCCAGTATGGCCTCTCCTCTCATCGGCCACTACACAGACCGTGTCAGGAATCCTTCTTCGACACACCTGACAAATTCATCCCCATCCATCCCTCCTGCAGTCAGGAGGTTCCAATCAATATTAGGGAAGTTGAAATCACCCATAACTACAACCCTGTATTTCCCACACCATTCCAAAATCTGCCTGCTGATCTGCTCGTCAGGGTCCCGAGGGCTATTTAGGGGCCTATAGACGACTCCCAGCACAGTGATAGCTCCCTTCCTATTTCTGATGTCCACCTACACCTACTGTGGACCCTCCCTCTGCAGCCTCCTCCCTTTCTATAGCCATGATTCTATCCCTGACCAGTAATGCTACTCCACCCCAACCCCCTTACCTCCCCTCCTATTCCTTTTAAAACACCTAGACCCGGTACCTGCATCAGCTGATCCTGCCCTTCCTCCAGCCAAGCATCTGTAACGGCCACAAAATCTTGGTTCCACATATTGATCCAGCTCTAAGTTCATCCCCTTTATTCCTAATACTCCTCGCGTTGAAAGAAACACATTTCAACCCCTCTAACTGGCTACATTTATGTTTTATCCCCTGCCTGTCCTTCCTCACCAACTCAGAACACACAGCATCATGCTTTTGTCCTTCTACCCTAATCTCTGCCCTCACATTCTGGTTTCCACCACCCCCCCCCCCCCACGCCACACACCTGCCAAACTAGTTTAAACCCTCCAGCAAATCTCCCCACCAGGATATTGGTTCCCCGTCCAGTTCACGTGCAGCCTGCCCTTTTTGTACAGGTCAGCCCTTCCCCAGATCCACAAATCCAAACCCCTGCTCCCTGTACCAACTCTTCAGCCACGCATTCATCTACCCCAACTTCCTGTTCCTACCCTCTCTGGAGCATGGTGCAGGCAGTGATCCCAAGATGACCACCCTGCTTTTTAACTTCTTTCCTAACTATATTCTCTCCTCAGGACCTCATCCCTACTTCTATCTACGTCATTGGTCCCTACGTGGACCACGACATTGGTCTGCTCAGCCTTTCACTTCAGTATGCTGTGGGCTCGATCAGAGTCGTCCCCGACCCTGCCATCTGGGGTACAAAATACCACCTGGGACCCTTGATCTCATTCACAGAATCTCCTATCTGTTCACCTCACTCATGAATCCCCACTTCCCTCTCCTCCTCCGCTCCCCATTTCCCTTCTTAGTGAGGGGCCAGCCTCTGTGCCAGAGACTTGTCCCTAGTAGATCTTCCCTCCAATAGTATCCAAATTTGTATATTGTTGGGGGGAATGCCCACAAGGGTGCTCTGTGCTCTCTCTCACTCTCTCTCTCTCTCTCTCTCTCTCTCTCTCTCTCTCTCTCTCTCTCTCTCTCTCTCTCTCTCTCTCTCTCTCTCTCTCTCTCTCCCCTCCCTCTTCCCTCTACTAACATTCACCCAGCTACCTGCCTCCTGACTTTTGGGGGTGATTGCCTACCTGAAGCAAATGTGTACCACTGTCCCGGCCTCCCAAATAATCTAATTTTCATCCAGCTCCAGTTTCCTAACTCAGTTTGTAAGGAGCTATAGCTGGATGCACCTCTTGCAGATGTAGACATCAGGGACAATTGTGCTGTCCCAGATTCCACAAATTCTGAAATCGGAGCATTCCACTGCCCTAGCTGCCATCTCGGAGGATTTTTCCTGGAGCCAATGCACTAACGGCATTGTGAAGAAACTTCCTCAGGAGTTTGCACAGGTTCTGCATGACATCGGAAACCCTAGCAAATTTCTACAGAGGTGTGGTGGAAAGGATACTGTCCGTCTGAATCACAGCCTGGTATGGGGGCACCAATACTCCTGAGCATAAAGCACAGACCAGGACATCACAGGCAAATCCCTCCCCACCACCTAGAACATCTATGAGGAACACTGCCGTCAGAGAGCAGCAGCAATCATCAAGGATCACCCAGCGTATGCTCTGTTCTCGCTGCTGCCATCAAGAAAGAGGTGTCGGTGCCACAAGACTCACACCACCAGGTTCAAGAACAGCTGCTCCCCCTCCACCATCAGATTCCTCAATGACAAACTCAATCAGGGACTCGTCTGTGCACTTTATGCTATTCTCTCTATATTGCACAGTCAGTTTGTTTACATTTGTTTATTTGTTTACATGTGTATGTGGTGCACAGAATTTTTGGCACGACTAATAAGTGGTAATTCTGGCTGGACCACAGGAAAAAAGATAAAGAATTTCAGGGGTGTATGAGATGTCATGTATGTACTCTGACATTAGGTCTTAACTCTAAATCTTCATGACCTACTCTTTGTTACTGTGCAAAGATCTTTCTGACCTCACCTTACCTGTTCTTACAGCCTCGCCAAACCCTCTTGATCCAAACCCTCTAAGTTCTCCACTCCTACCCTAAGCTACTCACTCACTGGCCGTCCTTCTTGAGCTTCCCTTCTTTTTATTGGTGCTGCCCCTTATCTGTGGCACTAACTCCAAACAATCCCTGCTCTAGTTAACATTTAAATTGCCCTCTGGCCCAGTCGCTGAGTTCTCATTCCTCCTGTTATGAGCCCAGAGGACCCCAAAACCCAGCAGCAATAGATATTCAACAAGGCAAATGGTAACTTAAAGAAACGTTTTTTTTTAATTATCTTTAAACATGAAAATAGAATCACACTTTAACTTATCACTATTAACTTAACTAACCTAGCTTAACCCCCTACGAATTCTAAGCGCACATGTATGTAATGTGTGTATTAGTTCAGAAAAGTTCTTTGGTTCACAGTCCAATCTCACTTCTCATTCCTCCAAGTTCACTGGTTACAGGCAATTTTTATACTGTGCACAGAATTTAACATTTATAAAGTTCACCAGGCTTTGGTGATTCCTTTTTAATCAGCCAATTCAGTGTCTTGCCGAAGAAACTTGCCCCCTCAGGGTTTTCCAGATGATAACCACTTTCAGGTCATCACAGAGTTCCTTTCAGTTTCACTTATTCCATGTGAAACATTAGGCAGCCAGTCCCCTCCTTTTGCTTGAACCACAAGGGCTTTAACCAGGCTGAACTAAGCACTCACAATCTGTTTTCCAAATGGGGTTTTCCACAAGCTTTCCAGCTTGTCCTGTTCCAGCTACTGCTGCTGAGTGTAAAATTGCAGAACTGATCTCTCTCTCTCTCTCGACTCTCTCTGCTTGCAAAACCACATGACCCTCTTAGAACAGCAAGTAGCCCTCCGGACAGAAGGTGGCTCTGACAAGTTGTTTCATCTGGTGTCTTTTTGTAAATAACAATCCATTAGTGAAGTTTCTTGGGCACTCTCCAAAGCTTTTGCAAAGACTGTTGGCCCGAAAATGTCTAGCAATGAGCAGAGCTCCAGTATTTTAAATAAGATTTGTTTTAAAGTGTTTTTATGTGACCTACACTAAAAACCCTGCCCCAATTGATCTCCCAAAAACATATCTATATATTCTGTCACACGCCTCTCTCCCAAACTCTGCCCAAAGGCAGCAGTAACAAGAGCTTGTGACCACGGCGGCAGGCCTCTTTAGTGATTTCGGCTGCCTTCTTGAGGCAGCGCCCCACACGGATGTCTTCAATGGACGGGAACTCAGAGCCTGTAGTGGACCTGGCTGTTTTTGCTACCTTCTGCGTTCTCAGTCGCTCGAAGTCCCAAACCAGGATGTGAGGCAACCAGTTTCACAGTGCACCGGCAGAAGTCCAATTGAGTCTCTGCCAACCTCCCCAGATCTCAAGAGGGAGCCTGGTTCCGTGCTGCCTCTATCCCGTGTCCCTGACTTCAAAAGCTCAGTTCATGGGAAATAATTTACAAAATCTGAAAACAATTTTCAAGTGAAACAAAAAGCTCACGATGCCAGCTGGAATTTTAATTTCAGTTAATTAAATGAAGGTGATCATAAAATGTGGAACCAGTGAACCACAGAACCAGTAGAAGGTTGTAAAACATTGCCTGGTTCTCTGATGACCTCCCAGGGAGGACACCTGCCTCTCTATGTGACTGAGCTGACGCAGGACATTTCCGTACACGAATGGTCCTGCTCATATTTCAGGACTCAACATCTCCTCACTTGTCAGGAAGGTGCAACAGGAACTGCACTTCCTGAGAAGACTGAAGTGGGTGAGGCTACCGGCCTCCATCACGTCAACCTTCTACAGGATCCTCTATCGAGAGCATCCTGGCCGGCTGCATTACCGTGTGAGTATGGTTGCTGCAGAGAAATGGATTGGAGGTCAATCCACAGGAATGTAAGAGTGGGAGAGAGGATCAATGGAGTCCCCCCCCCACCCCAATCAATGTGATCTACCGGGATCGTTGTCTGAAGAGGGCACACAAAATCATTAAGGTCCCCTTCCATCCTGCACACAGCATCTTCCAGCTACTCCCGTCGGAGAAGAGATACAGGAGGATCAGAGCCAGCGCTACCAGGTTGAGGAACAGCTTCTTCCCACAGGCAGTGAGAATGCTGAATGACCAAAGGAACTGCTCACACAAACCCTCTAAGACTCTTATACTCACAAAACAATATTTATTTACTTATTTGTACAGATGAAGACTTGTCCTGGATATGTATTTGTTTCTTTGTATGTGTATTGTGTCTGGTTGTGTGTCTTGCACCAAGGGCTGAAGAACACTGTTTCGTCAGGTTGTACTTGACAATAAACTTGATCCTTTATTATCACCAACACAAAACCCACAGAAACCTTCCTTTATACCCTGCAAAAACACACAGAGTGGTGCCTCTGGTCCATTGCCGCCATCATCGAGAAAGAGTGGCTCAAAGACTTCGAGTGTTCGAGGATACTGCACCCACCTCCTGCACACTCCACAGCCCTCTGTCCACTCCAGCAGTGAACCCAAGCTGCATCCATCCGAGTCCCCCTCCTCGGCCTCTGGTTCCAAACCCACAACACGATCAAAGAGCTGTCAGTGTCCATGGAAAATTACAGTGTAGGAACAAGCCCTTTGGCCCCTCTAGTCAATATTGAACTATTAGCCTCCCTAGTCCCACTGAACTGCACTTAGACCATTGCCCTCCATACCCCTCCCCTCTCCCATTCATGTGCCTATCCAAATTCTTGTTAAATATTAACATTGAGCCCACATTCACCACTTCAGCTGGCAGCTTGTTCCACATTCCCACCACTCTCTGTGTGACGAAGTTCTCCCTAAACAACTTTTTCCCTTTCACCCTTAACTCATGTCCTCTGGTTTGTATCTCACCCACCTTCAGTGGAAAAAGTTGACCTACATTTACTCTATCTGTCCCCTTCATAATTTTAAATACCTCCATCAAATCACCCCTCATTCTTCTATGCTCCAGGGAATAAAGTCCTAACCTGTTTAACCTTTCCCTGTAACTCAGTTCCTGAAGTCCGGGCAACATCCTAGTAAATCTTCTCTGCCCTCTTTCTATCTTATTGATATCTTTCGATGACCAAAACTGCACACAATCCTCCAAATTCTCTTCACTGGCTCTCATCTCAGCTCTGGATCACCTCGAATACAGCAACTCATACATACTCATATATACGGCTCTTCATAGCAAATTCCAGTTCACTGCATTCACCCCTTCCTACAGAAAAGAACCTGTGGGTGAAAACAGAGATCATATATTTAAAAAAAAAACTAATATTTACAACTATTTACACCACGTAGCACAGGATAGCCAGAGTTATAAGAGAGGTTCACGGTTTTCGCTGAGTGGAGAAAACTCTGGAGGTTGGCGTCATGGTCTTCCAAGGTGTTGACCACAGATGGTGATGTTATCGAGGTAGGGGAAGGTAGCCTTTAACCCCTACTCATCTACCAATCGGTCCATCTGCCTCTGGAAGATAGAAACCCTGTTAGTAATACCAAAAGGGACCCTCTGGAATTGATAGAGATGACCGTTAGCCTCAAGTGCCATATATGGACAGTCCTCAGAACGAATTGGCAGCTGGTGATAGGAAGCTTTCAGGTCAATGGTCGAATAGACCCGATTCACCATGTCTGCAATTCGAAGGAGGGGATATGCGTCTAGGAGTATGTACCAATTAATGGTTTGGCTATAGTCAGTTACTAGCCTGGACTTGTTTTCCCCTTTGAGCACTTCCACTTCTGCTCTTCATGGGCTGTTGCTGGGTTCGCTGATACCATCATCGAGCAGACATTGTATCTCAGACTTTGTGAAATCTTGGTCTGCTGTGCTATACCTCCTGCTCTTGGTAGCAATAGGTTTGCAGTCTGGGGACAGATTCGGGAAGAGAGGTGGGGGGTCGATATTCAGTGTGGAGAGGTTGCATGTGGGTTCTGATTTTAGGGGCCCTCTATTCCGAACCGTCACAGGGGGGAGGTGACCAGAATACTCCAAGGTCACACTCTTAAGGTGACACAGGAAGTCCAGACCCAACCACACCGGAGCACACAATTAATCAAGTACATACAGGCATATTTCACAAACCCCCCCCCCCCCGAAATGACAAATGTACTATACAATGTTGTTAAATATGTGTAGAGTGTGAATGGGATGCAGGGAATATGTGATAATTGGATACGTCTTCAGGTTGTATTCCTGCACAGTCCATGAGTCTATGAAGCTTTCAGTAGAGCCCGTGTCGATGAGGCATTTAGTGGAGAGTCCATTTACCTTCAAAGTCACTATGGAGTTGCTGAGCTGGTGAGGTCTGTCCTGATCTAGGACGATCGAGGCTAGATCCCCGGAGACTTCATACTCCTCATTCAAGTGGCCTCCACTCTCCTGGGTTGTCCTGCGTGGGTAAGATGTTGTCGACCTCGTGGTGCAGCAAGATGGCCATCCTCCTTCCTCCTCAGACGATGATGGTGCCGAATTTGAATTTGGGTCACAGCAAGATGGCTGCCGAGCCTTTTTGCACTGTTTCCTCACTGCCACCCGCCATTGCCGTGTAGCGCAGCAAGTGGGTTCAGGTGAATTCGGGGCAGACAGCTTGGGGCTGGAATTGGATCCGGGAGCGGTGCAGGCTGCAGACTTCCCCGGGCTTCCCCTCACGTGCCAACCCCTCACCCAATGCCCTTTCTTGCCACAGCTGGAACACACTGAGTCTTTAGCCGGGCAAGGAGATCAGGGATTCTGGCTCTTTCCGCAGAAAAAAGCCCTCTCTGGCACTGGAAGCGGCAGCCGTTAGGGCAGGGGTAATGGGAGCAGCCGGTCCTTGGAAGGGGCCACCTGGGTGGGCGAGCTCGCTGGCTTCGAGGTTGTCATTCTCGAGGTTGGCCTGTTTCAGTGATTTAGTCAGTTCAACATGGATATCCAGGTCCTTCTTTCCCGACTCGAGCAGTCGCTGCCTCATGTACCTCGAGCGAGCCCTCGCGACTAGAGTGTCCTGGATCTGTTCTTCTTCATGAACGCGGCCTGTTGCCACAGATCCAGGAGGTAGTCATCAATGGTCTCTTCTGGCTGTTGGCAACGTAGAGGGAATCAGTGCCTCGCTAGGACCTTATTTTGCGACTTCAGGTACTGTGCCTTCAGCGCCTCAATGTCATGTGTAGAGCAGTCCCTGATGACTGCAAACCCTTTCGTTCCTACCCTTGAAACGACTGCAGACCTCCTGAGTTCATCGGTGTGGAAGACGTCTCTGGTCACGTTCAGGTAGGCCTGGAAGCAGTCTAGCCAGTACGTGAACTCATCAGCCGGGTCAGGGGACAGAGGGTCTATCAGTAACGTAGCACTTCCATAATTTAGGGAATAAGCTAATAAAATTATGGAGCGAATAAAAGCTCTCACGACTGGAGGGAGAACAAATGCTTTTATTAGCTTATAACTGAGAGTAGGGTCTCACAGTTGTCTTCAGAAAGGTTCTGGATTTAGGCGGAAAACCAGGATTATAAGTGAGCAGATGGGGGCGGAGCTGGAAGGCAGGGCCAGCCATCAGCACAACGCCCTACGTGAATCCCAGTTCCCTGCACCCTCTCCATAGCTTCCACATCCTTCCTGTGATGAGGTGACCAAAACTGAACACAATTCTCCAAGTGTGGTCTCACTAGAGATTGATAGAGATGTGACTTGATCTCTTGACTCCTGAACTCACTCCCCCTATTAATGAAGCCCAGCATCCCATAGGCCTTCTTAACCATCCTATCAGCCCGTGCGGTGACCTTGAGGGATGGATGGATTTGGACCCCTCCTCTATTATGGTCAGCATGGGTAGGTTGGGAGGGGAGGGGCTTGTTTCCATGCTGTGTATGATTCTATGAATAATTGCCTTTGGTCTTTCTGGAAAAGAAACTCTTTTTACTTGTATTTTGATCTCTGCCAGTAAGCAGAAATAATAATCAGGAATCTGGATTCATGCTTGAGATGGCCTGCAGATACAGTGTGGACACATGCTGGGCCCTGGAATGACCTCAGCCTGTAAATGTTGCTGAGGTTTGTGAAAAGGTCCTATGAACTGCACAAGAAGCCACTGAGCTGTGGGAGATCTCTTGAGTGAAGCCACACAGAAATGAAACAGCGCAAGAAAATCATCCATAAAACAAAACCTGCAGGGTGCGTCGGTGGTGAAGGTAAATGCGATGCTGGCATTCATTTCAAGAGGAATAGAATCTAAGAGCAGGGATGTGATGATGAGGCTTTATAAGGCCCTGGTGAGGCCTCACTTGGAGGATTGTGAGCAGTTTTGGGCTACGAAAGGATGTGCTGATGTTGGAGAGGGTTCAGAGGAGATTCACAAGGATGATTCCGGGAATGAAAGGGTTAACATATGAGGAGTGTGTGATGATTCTTGGCCTGTACTTGTTGGAATTGAGAAGAATGAGGGGGGGGAGATCTCATTTAAACATTTTGAATGTTGCAAGGTGTGGACAGAGTAGATGTAGGAAGGTTGTTACCCCACGGTGGGAGAGTCTAGGACAAGAGGGCACAACTTTGGGATTGAAGGGTGATCATTTAGAACAGGGATGGGGAGGAATTTCTTCAGCCAGAGGGAGGTGAATCTGTGGAATTTGTTGCCACAGGCAGTTGTGGAGGCCGGGTCATAGGCAGAGATTGATAGGTTAGAACCATAGGTCCATAGAACAGTACAGCACAGAAACAGGCCCTTTCGGCCCTTCTAGTCTGTGCTGAACCATTGCTTCTGCCTAGTTCCACTGATCTACACCCGATCCACAGCCCTCCATAGCCCTCCCATCCATGTATTGGTCCAAATTCTTCTTAAATGTTAAAATTGAGGTGGCACTCACAACCTCAACTGGGAGCTCATTCCACACTCCCACCACTCTCTGTGTGAAGAATTTCCCCCTAAACTTTTCCCATTTCACCCTTAACCCATGTCCTCTGGTTTGTATCTTACCTGCCCTCAGTGGAAAAACTGAGTAAACTACATTTACTCTGTCTGTCCCCCTCATAATTTTAAACACCTCAATCAAATCTCCCCTCATTCTTCTACACTCCAGGGAATAAAGTCCTAACCTGTTTAACCTTTCTCTGTAACTCAGTTCCTGAAGTCCGGCCAACATCCCAATAAATCTTCTCTGCACTCTTTCTATCTTATTGATCTCTTTCCTGTAGTTCAGTGACCAAAACTGCACACAATCCTCCAGATTTGGTCTCACTAATGTCTTGTACAACTTTAACATGACATCTCAACTCCTGTACTGTCACCTGTCCTGTCTCGTTCCCCAATAAGAGATCCAGTATTGCAATCTCTCTAGTTGCAACAGACATGAAAATTGACACTGGGGCCAAATGCAACATCATGTCACAAAGAACGTTCAACCGAATGAGGGAGTCAGGACGGGTCTTACTGTGCACCGAGTCTACAAGCCTAGTGGCATACGGGGGGCAGCAGTATCAGAACCGACGGTGCAGTGCGACTACGGTGCTACGTGCAAGGGCATACTAACTTTTTCTGCTGTTCAAAGAGACGTCCTGCCTCTACTGGGCCTGAGCGCAAGCACGGACGTGGGACTTGTTTCGTTGAGCAGAGAGGTACCCCAGGTAAGCACGACTGAAGATGATGTGACACCAGCGAGAAATTCAAACACTTCACCCAGATCACTAGCAGCCCCGGAGTACCCACAGGTCAAACAGGTTGGCTGGAAGAGCCATGAGGGGCTCATGGAGAAGTCTCACAAGGAGAAGACGGATTGTGTTCCTCAACCTGCTGAACTCAAGGAACGTTCTCTGGCGACGCCACATTGGGCTCTCCAGCGCAAAGACTTGTGCCCAGCCAGACGCGGAAGACCCTGCCGGTGGCAACGAGGCTCCCAGAGCCCCAGCTGAAGTAACGTCAGGAGAAAAACTGCGCATGGTAGTGGATGACAGCCAGACAATCAACAAATTTACACAACTAGATTCCTAACCCCTGCCGCGCATAGCAGACATGGTCAACAACATTGCACAGTATAAGGTGTTCTCCACCATAGACCTGAAGGCAGCATACCACCAACTGCCCATTAGAAACAGCGATCGCATTTACACAGCATTTGAGGCAGACGGCAGGCTGTATCAATTTCTGCGACTCCCCTTCGGTGTCACCGATGAAGTGTCCCTGTTTCAGAGAGAAATGGACCGAATAGTAGATGAGTTCCAACTGAAAGCGATGTTCCCCTACTTAGACAACGTGACAATCTGTGGACACACTCAGGAGGATCATGACACAAATTTAAAAAGCTTCTTCCAGGAAGCTGAGGAAAGGAACCTAATGTACAACAGGGACAAGTGTGTCTTTAGCGCCAGGAAGTTGCCAATCCTAGTAAGCGAACAGTCCCAAACACCATTTTAGTGCTTTTAGCATGTGTGGCACTGGGAGGTCTAGGAGAGGGCGCATATGGGCTGGGTCTGGGCTGATTTCCCCGTTCTGCACTACGCCCAATGGGTCCCCAACTACGCCGACAGGGCCCACCCACTTATAAAAGCCTCAGTTTTCCCACTGTCCCCAGCAGCCACCAGAGCATTCAGGGACATTAGGGACCATATCGCTAAAGCTACCATGTGGTCCATAGATGAGTCGATCCCATTTCAAGTAGAAACGGATGCATCCGATGTGGCTCTGGCAGACACCCTAAACCAAGACGGACGACCGGTGCCCTTTTTCTCGTGAACCCTATGGGGGTCAGAGGTAAGACACTCAGCAGTAGAGAAGAAGACCCTAGCCATTGTGGAAGCAGTAAGGCACTAGCGATATTATCTGGCGTGCAAACACTTCACCCTCATCACGGACCAACAGTCTGTGGCTTTTATGTTCGATAACCAGTACAGGGGGAGAATTAAGTATGACAAAATCCTGCGCTGGTGGATAGAATTCTCAACATTTAACTACAACATTCTATACCGCCCCGGGAGACTCAACGAGCCCCCGGACGTGCTGTCCAGAGGCACTTGAGCCATCCTTAACCCCACGTCCCAGTTGCAGAGCTTGCACAATGAGTTGGGCCACCTGGGGGTCACTAGACTGTTTCACTTCATTAAAACCCAAAACCTCCCATTTTCGATAGAGGAAGTGAGGTCAGTGAACAAGAGCTGCCCATCTGTGCGGAATACAAACCACAATTTTGCCGGCCAGACAAAGCCACCCTGATAAAAGTTACCAAACCTTTTGAGGGTCTCAGCCTCGATTTTAAAGGCCCACTCCCGTCCAATAATAGAAATGTCAATTTCCTCAACATAATAGATGAATATTCCCATTTCCCCTTCGCAATCCCGTGTTCTGGTGTATCAACAGCCACTGTTATAAAATGCCTCCAACCCATCTTCAGCATATTTGGGTACCCGAACTATATACACACAGACAGGGGAGCTGCATTCATGAGCGCAGAAGTACCACAGTACCTGCACGAGAGAGGGATTGCTACCAGCCCCACTACAAGTTACAATCCCAGGGGGAATGGACAGGTCGAAAGGGAAAATGCCACCATCTGGAAAACGGTCCTCTTGACCTTAAAAGCAAAGACCTGCCTGTTACTAGATGGCAAGAAGTGTTGCCAGTGGCCCTACACTCTATACGTTCTTTGTTGTGTACTGCCACTAACATGACCACACATGACCGTATCTTTTCTTTCACAAGGAAAGCCACAACAGGCACAGTTCTGCCTAAATGGATGATGACACCGGGACCCGTTCTCCTCCAGAAGCACTGCAGACCCCACAAAGCGGACCTGCTGGTGGATCAAGTGGAGTTGAGCCACGCGAACCCTCAGTGCCTTCGTCACATTCCCAGATGGAAGAGAAGACTCGGTGGCCACCAGGGATCTCGCACCGGCCGGACGTGTGAACAACGCAGAGGAAACACAGATGTTTACGGATCAACAAGGGAGCGCTGCAGCACTCACTAGAACAGTCGTCCATCGAGTCACCCCAGAGGACTAGACCACCCACCCCGGAAATCAGGACCCTGGGTACGCCCGCCCCACAAAATATCACCATCCTAGACTTGATGGCAGGACCTAATCCCATACAAGAGGATCCCCAGCCCACACGGCCACATGGCCATCTAATACTTCCCACTCCCACACCTCCACCAAGAAAGGCCGAAAGGCAGATCGCACTCCCCACCCCTATACCACTACCGAGGAGGTCCAGAAAGCAACGGAAGCCACAAAAAATTTTGGACTTATAAACTTACAAACAAGGGAAGGAAGACGGGGGGGGGGTGGGGGGGGTAAACAATTTTTTAAGGGGGGGTGAATGTGGTGATATGTAATTACACCACTAGGCGACCAGGGGCCATCCACCGCGGTGACCTTGTCTTGAAAGCAGTCCAGAGCTACAGTCTAGCCTTCCAGGCTCGTCTTGCAGAGAGACAAGACCCTCTTAATGTACGTATTAGTTGATTAAATTGTACTGACAATAACCACCCCAGCTGTGGTGATATGTAATTCCACCACTAGGCCACCAGGGGTCATCCTGGTGACCTTGTCCATAAAGCAGTCCAGAGCTACAGTCTAGCCTTCCAGGTTCGTCTTGCAGAGAGACAAGACCCTCTTAGTGTGCATATTAGTTTATTAAAGCTGTCTTATACTCGTACTGCTGGTCTGGTTATTGTCAATACAATTGGGTTGCAGGCAGCTGCCCCCAAGAGCTGCCCTGCACCCTCTGCAATTGCGGTGCAGCCACTGTATTCGCTACAGCGCCACTGTGCATATGTGAGTCCCTGCGTGGCGCGGCAGTTGAAAACAGAGCTTGGCTGGTAGCAGACATCAGTACACGAAGCTCCCGTTGTACGTAGTGCTGTTTGAGTTTAGCAGTAAAGCATTGACTAAGGTCACCACCTGCATTGTCTGCTTATTCGGTGCAATCCCCTCTCCACAGATCCACGGATCCCACCCCTTTTCCCCCTTTCGAGCCGCAGGGAGAGGAATCGGTGCAAAGTGTTGTGACTGGACATTTGAAAGCACCTTTCTCAGAGTGGATTCTGGTTTTTCTATTGACGTTTCCCGCAATTACTTTCAGGAAAACCACATTTGCATTTCAGACAAATAAATGATTCACGGTCTGATGGATAGCTAATGTGTGTACATTATTCAGATGGTGGTCAGAGTGGGGCTCCCTGTGGAGTAGAACCACTGACTTCCTTTCCATCTCCCACCCCCCCCCAACCCCCGGTTTCTCTGCAGAAAGAAGAGCCCCTGTGCTCTCCTCTCTCCATTCTGAGCACCATTATGTCAGAGGGCACCTGTTGCCTGCGTGGTCACACCAGAACCAGGACGGGATGGGGGAGTGGGAGCTAATCCGCTGAGGTGCATGGGGGCGGGAGCAGAGGGTCACCGGGAAGGAAGTCAGGCGAGGCAGCGCCCCAATGACTGGCTAAAGCCCTCTTGCCTCGACTGTGATCAGCCCCCTGTGCAAAGGTGTGGTCGACCACCCTAGAGTGGTGAAGAGTAATGGCACCTGAAGTTTTTGGGTGGGGTGGGGGGCAACCACGTAGCAGCTCACCGGAGGCTTAATCGAACTGGCTCGGGAGGTTGCGAGTGAGATCATCTGGAACGCAGGGTGTTTAAAAAGCAGCAGGTGACTGTTTGCGTAAATGACTTTGACTGAATGTGCAGCAGGAGCGGGGCATGGAAATCTGGGAAGGTGTTCAGTCCGTCGGGAACAAGAGAAGGGACTAGATCTGCAGCCAAACATATTCTGGAAGATCTCACCTGTCTAATGTTTCACTTGGGATAAAAGGAATAGCCAATATTTCGAGCTGAAGCATCTTATAAGGCAAAGGTTAGCAGAACCAGGGCTTTGTTCTTTGGAGTGAAGAGAAAGGGGAGACTTAGCGGTTGACAAGATTTGGAGAGAGCATCACAGGGTGGACGGCCAGCACCTGTTTCCCAGGGCAGGATCAGCAAACACCAGAGGACGTGTATACAAAGTGAAGGGAGGGAAGTTCAGGGGAGATGTCAGGGGTAAGTTTTCTACACTGAGAGTTGTGGGGGCCTGGATGGTGGTGGAGGCTGGTGCAACAGGGGACATTTAAAAGACTCTTAGACAGGTGCATGGATGGAAGAAAAACAGAGGGTTGTGGGTGTGAGGTTGGGAAGGGTTTAGGTCAGTTTACATCGGTCAGCACAATATCGTGGGCCAAAGGGCCTGTATAACGCGATGTCTGTAAGGAGTTTGCACGTTCTTCCTGTGACTGTGTGGGTTTTCCCCGGCAGCTCCAGTTTCCCACCCTCCAAAACGTACGGGGGTTGTAGGTGAATTGGGATATTTGGTTGGGGGGGGGGGGGGGGTCATGGCAAGGTCTCGTGGGCCTGAAGGACCTTTAAGCATGCTTTAAATTTAAAGGAGTTCCAATCAAAATCTTGCCCATTCTCTTTCTCCTCTGGATGCTGTTCGACCAACATCCGGCAGTGTGTGTTTGGCAAAGGTATGGATGTGGTGGGACTCTATTGGATGGAACTGAGGGAGTACTGGTGGGGTGTAGACCCACAGGTCATGTGGTGAATCTCCAGCTCAGCCAACTGTCAGCAGGAAGCTGCCAAGGTCACGGTTTCCTTTCGTGAAAACAGCATCGCCATCCAGCTGATCGCACCTTAGAAAAGGGTGAGAGCTGGGAGCTGGAAACATTGAACCAAGTCCTTGAAGCTGCTTCATCCTTTCTCCAACTCACGGCTAAACTTTGACCTCAGCACCCACACTCCTGCCCTGTCCCCGCGACTGAGGTTGGGTGAGATGAGAACTAGCGGACATGGGCTAAGGGTGGATGTATAAAGAGAGCATCGGGAGAACATCGGAGACTACAGCAGTGGACCAGCGAGGGGCTCAGCAGCCAAAGGTCCCACAGAGGCTGCAGGTGACTGGCTCATGGGAACCAGGTACTGGAGCGGGGATTCGAGAGGGCGCTGAGGGCCACAAGGGCTCCAAAAGGGTCTTGGCTGCTGAAGGCTTCCTGATCATGTCGGGGATTTTGATCTGGAGCTCGGGCAGCTGATGGGCCAAACAGGGACATGTGCGGCCACAGAGGTGGCAGGAGTGCTGGAGGCGAATCCATGGACACTCAGTGTCGCTGAAAGGACTCTCTTTGGCTTTTTCTCTTATACTGTAAGGGACACCTAATAATGACTCTTTGTCTCCTTATGGCAGGAAGAAGATAAGTCGCCACAAAATCATCCAGATGGTTGAAATAGATGACAAACAACAATGGTCCCAGCACTGATCCCTGAGGCACCTCTAGTCAAAGACCTCCAGTCTGAGAAGCATCATCCACCACTACTCTCTGGTTTCTCCCATCCAGCCAATGTCGAATCCAGTTCACCATGAATACCCAACATCTGAACCTTCCTGACTAACCTCCTATGTGGGACCTTGTCAAAGCCCTCACTAAAGTCCACGTAAACAACATCCACAATCTTTTGTGACAGATTATGTTGTGCTTGTATTGTATATAGATATGTTTTGGGGAGATAATTTGGGGCAGATTTTTTAGTGTAGGGTCACATACAAACACTTCAAACAGATCTCATTTAAAATACTGGAGCTCTGCTCAAGCCAGACAGGGCGGCTCTGCAAAAACTTTGGGGAGTGCCCAAGAGACTTCACTAATGTATTGTTGTTTTGAAAAGCAACAGATGAAAGAGATCGGAGGAGGAGTTTGGAGCCGCAGGCTGTCTGGGAGTGCAGCTTGCTGGTCTAGGAGGGTCATGTGGATTTGCAAGGAGAAAGAGTCAAAGAGGCTTTTCTCTGAGAGAGAGAGAGAGAAAGAGAGAGAGAGAATTCAGTTCTACAGTTCAGCAGGCAGCTGGTCAAAGTCCTTGTGGCTCATGCGAGAGGAGAGGACTGGCTGTCTAATGTTTCACTTGGAATAAGGGAAACAAAAAGGAACTCTGTGGTGACCTGAAAGCAAGATGTTATCATCTGGAAAACCCTGATGGGACAAGTAAGCCTGAAATTAAGTCTAGAGATAAAAGATGAAGGTAAGGTAGGAAAGACAGAACTTCTGGATTTGTATGTCATTTTTGTAAAAAACATGATCATGTTATTGCAAATTGTCTAGTGTTGAAAAAGAGATGAGAAAAGGAGGTTTTACTGGAAGCGTGTATTCAGACCGTTGAATTTAAGGAGAGTAGATGTTCCAAACCTGGTAAGGGTGTCATGGATGTTTTCAAACCTTTTTTGTCAGGGGGCTTGGTTTCAGTAAAGGAGGGGGAATCACAGGTTCCAGTTAAAATTCTTAGAGATACTGAGGCTGCTCAGTCACTATTGTTGGAAAATGTTTTAACAATTGATCAAAAGACTGACACAAGGGAGAAGACTTTGATTAGAGGTGTTGGAGGTGAGGTAGGATCAATATGTCTTTAGAACTTAGTGCTGAATTCAGAATTAGTTACAGGACCTGTTGTGGTAGGAGTAATTTCAAAGTTTCCCATGCAGGGAGACTCATTCTTATTAGAGTATGATTTGGCAGAGAATAAAGTTGGGTCAGTTTTGAGATTAACAAATCAGCCTGGTAAAATGAGGTTGAAAGGGGATTGTGATATATATCCTGCATGTGCTGTGACTAAGAAAATGATGAAAGCTGAAGATCCAGATGATAGAGACTTGCCCAGTATTTTTGAAATAGTCTTGAAAGAGCAGATTAATTGTGAGAGTAAAGTTTTCTCTTTGTCATTCAGCAACAGAAAATAGATACAGATCTTATTGACTTCAGGGGAAAAGCAGTAAGTGAACAGGAGGTTAAAGAAAGGGCTTGTGGATATGACTTGAAGGGTGAATTGTTAATGAAACCTTATTTAGAGGATATGGGTAGTGGAGAACAATCTGTATCTGAGGTGTTAGTCATTGACAGGGTTGAGGAAGTTATGGATTATAAGATTATGGAAACAGAATCTTGTGAGAGTAACCTTAAAGAAACCACAGTTCCTGTGCACCTGCCTAACTCAGCAATTTTGGAAAAGTTAGGCCATCTTAAGTCACAAGAACAGACGCAGTTGAAAGAATTAATTTTGAAATATTCAAATTTGTTCACTGATGTTCCAAAATGGATATCAGTGATTTATCATGATGTGGACGTAGGAAAAGCAAGTCCCATAAAACAACACCCATATAAAATAAAATGTTTGGCCTGGAAGTCAGCCTGAAGAAAACTGAGGTCCTCCATCAGCCAGCTCCCCACCATGACTACCAGCCCCCCCACATCTCCATCGGGCACACAAAACTCAAAACGGTCAACCAGTCTACCTATCTCGGCTGCACCATTTCATCAGATGCAAGGATCGATAATGAGATAGACAACAGACTCGCCAAGGCAAATAGCGCCTTTGGAAGACTACACAAAAGAGTCTGGAAAAACAACCAACTGAAAAACCTCACAAAGATAAGCGTATACAGAGCCGTTGTCATACCCACACTCCTGTTCGGCTCCGAATCATGGGTCCTCTACCGGCACCACCTACGGCTCCTAGAACGCTTCCACCAGCGTTGTCTCCGCTCCATCCTCAACATCCATTGGAGCGCTTTCACCCCTAACGTCGAAGTACTCGAGATGGCAGAGGTCGACAGCATCGAGTCCACGCTGCTGAAGATCCAGCTGCGCTGGATGGGTCACGTCTCCAGAATGGAGGACCATCGCCTTCCAAAGATCGTGTTATATGGCGAGCTCTCCACTGGCCACCGTGACAGAGGTGCACCAAAGAAAAGGTACAAGGACTGCCTAAAGAAATCTCTTGGTGCCTGCCCCATTGACCACCGCCAGTGGGCTGATAACGCCTCAAACCGTGCATCTTGGCGCCTCACAGTTTGGCGGGCAGCAACCTCCTTTGAAGAAGACTGCAGAGCCCACCTCACTGACAAAAGACAAAGGAGGAAAAACCCAACACCCAACCCCAACCCACCAATTTTCCCCTGCAACCGCTGCAACCGTGTCTGCCTGTCCCGCATCGGACTTGTCAGCCACAAACGAGCCTGCAGCTGACGTGGACTTTTACCCCCTCCATAAATCTTCGTCCGCGAAGCCAAGCCAAAGAAGAAAAAATAAACACTCAGAGGAGTAAAATCATGGATCAGGAGGTGGAATATATGTTGAGAAATGATATTATTAGACCTTCAAACTCAGATTGGAGTTCTCCTTGTATTCTGGTACCTAAATCAGATGGAACTGTTAGGTTCTGTACAGATTACAGGAAGGTTAATTCAGTAACTAAAACAGATGCTCATCCTATTCCGAGAATAGATGACTGTATTGATAAAATTGGAAAAGCTAAATTTCTTACTAAGGTGGATTTGTTGAAGGGTTACTGGTGCGTGTCTCTAACTGAGAGATAAAAGAACACTTCAGCTTTTGTAACTCCATCTGGTTTATACGAGTATAATGTGTTATCTTTTGGCATGAAAAATGCCCCTGCAACACTCCAGAGGATGATTAATTCTGTTATCCAAGGGTTAACACATACAGATGCTTATATTGATGACTTGGTCACAAAAAGTGACATATGGGAAGAACATCTGAGGGAATTGGACAAATTATTTGCAAAATTATCCAAAGCAAACTTAACTGTTAATTTAGCAAAAAGCCAATATGCAAATGCTACTGTAATATACTAGGTCATGTAGCTGGTCAGGGCATAGTTGCACCTATTCAAGTTAAGGTGAATGGAATTTCTGAATTTCTTACTCCCAATGGTAAGAAGGCGGTGGGAAGATTGTTAGGAATGGCAGGATATTATAGGAAATTTTGCAGAAATTTTGCTTAGGTTGCTTTTCTTTAACTAACCTTTTGAAGAAAGAGGAGAAATTTGTGTGGACTAAAGATTATAAGATGACTTTGGAAAATTTAAAGGAGATGCTATGTGTTACAGAGTTCTGTGTTGTGTATTGATCTATGTGTTGTGTGGTTTTATGTTGAAAAGTGACAGTTTGCCTTAGAGAGCCAAGGTGAAAGTGGACTGCTGAGAGAGTGGGAGACGGACTGAGCATGTGCAGAAAATGATCTAAAAAATTTCTGGACTTGGATGACAAACCACTGGGTGGTGCAGTGGAATGGAAGAAGGCCCAGAGCATGAGTCATGGTCTGGAGGACAGTTTAGAATGTTGGGCATTTTAAAAGGGATGAACATTCCGAAGGCAGCGAGAAGGATCCGGACCAAGCCTTTGTTCCTCTCTCTGCAAGCAACACAAGAAGACAACTTCGAATTTTGTGCTCTCTCTCTCTCTCTCTCACTCAAAAATCTTTTGGCTTCAGTTTACCAAACAATCTGAATTTTGTTTATGATCTTTGCTTCAGTTGAGATCGAAGTTTTGTGAGTCTTGTGTGTTTTGAGTCTAAGTTTTTCTGTGGGCTGATTAGAAATATAACTTAGACTTTAATTACATATGTTATATTTAGGCTGGGGAATTTATTAGTTTTACACTGTTATAGAGATTTGCATAGTAACCAATGGGCATTGTTATAAAAGGGGGGATTTTGAATGAAAGTTTGAAGGTGACTTATTTGTTAATAAAGTAATTGTTCATCTTTACCCCTGTGTGATCTGCCTTCTTTGTGATTACTGGTTTGATCTTGTAACATAATTTGGGGACATCGTCTGGGATTAAACCAATTTGGGAGCTTCAGGGGCGATTGATTTGTGCTTAGTTATCAGTGGTTTGAGTTTTACTCAACCTCCAGCTTGAAATTAAAAATAAAAATTATAAATGACCAGCAGAAAACCCAGCAACTGTGAATATTGACCAGTTCATCGCGAACCCTTCAGTGGTTAATTTAAAAATGGCTAAAAAGTCAGAACTGATGGTTATAGTTGGCAAGTTAAAACTTCTTACAGTAAAAACTGGGATGAAAAAGAAGGAAATTGCTCAAAAGATTGTTAAGCACCATGTATAAAAGGGGGTATTTGAAGAAGGTGCATTAGAACAGTTTCCAAAGGAGAAAACTTCAGAGGAAGTAAAGTTGGCTTTGAGAAAACTAGAGGAAAAAAGGGAGGCAGAAAGGAAAGCCGAACAGGAAGCAGTGAGGCAGGCAGAAATGGAGGAAAGAGCAGCCGCACGGGAGGAGAGAGGAAGAACGGAAACATGAGCTAGAACTAGCTAAATTAAGGCAGACCCTAACCCAAGGAGAGGGAGAAGCCCAAAACCCACGAGCTGGTCAGGAGGAGAGGTTTCTGGTCAGTAGAGAAGTGAGGTTAGTCCCTCCATTTGAGGAAGCTGAAATAGACCAGTATTTTCAGCATTTTGAGGAAGTAGCTGTAAATTTAAAATGGCCACCAGACCAGTGGTCACTCCTGCTACAAAATGTTCTTAAAGGGAAAGCCCATTCATGTCTCACTGTACAACAAGCAGCTGATTGTGAATTTGTAAGGCAGGCTATACTCCGATCTTATGAACTCGTCCCAGAGGCTTATAGACAAAAGTTCAGGAGTTTAAAAAAAGCAGCAATCCAATCTTACCTGGATTTTGCTCATATGAAGGTTGTGTGTTTCGATCGGTGGTGTACTGCAATGAAAGTAGAAAATAACTTTGATTTATTGAGGTAAATCATTCTGATTGAGGAGATTAAAAATTGTTTTTGTGATGATATTCAGATGTACTTGGCAGAGAAAAATAGAAAAATCTGGCAAGGATTGGCTAAATTTGCAGAGAAATATGCTTTAACCCACGAGTCTAAGTGGACACCAGAGAAAACCTTTCAAAGGAATACTGCTGATAATCCAAGTAGAGTAGAAAGAAAAGCTAGAGTGAGGTTAAAGGAAGAGAGGAAGAGAAATGGGTGAAGGAAACATTTTCGAGTGTTATTTTCCACTATTGGAAGAAGCCAGGGCACAAAATAGTAAATTGTCCTGAATTGAAAAGGACGAAAGAGAAAAGGGATGGTACCAACTGCCTGTGTTCAGAATGAGAAAGTTAGGGATATTTTTAAACCATTCATGACTGAAGGTTTCATTTCGATTAAAGAAGGATCCAATCAAGTGCCAATTAAAATCCTGCTGGAAACTGGAGCAGCCCAATCGCTTGTATTAAGCAACATTTTGAATTTTGGTGAGGAGACCGATACTGGAGATGTGAATTTAATTAAAGACATTGATGGTGAAGCAGAGTCTATACCTTTGCATAGAATAGTAATGAAATCACACTTAGTTAATGGCCCGGTTACGATAGGGATAAGATCAAGTCTGCCGGTGGATGGAGTTTGTCTTTTGTTAGGGAATGATTTAACAGGTAAAGTCATACCTGTGGTGAGCCATTGGTTTATGAGTCTGAAATGGATTTGGAAATCTACCCTGCGTGTACCATTACTAGAGCCAAGTCTAGAAAAAAGGTAGAGGTCGAGAAAGTCTGTGATGATCCTGTAGTGGAGACAAGCATTAAGGACAAACCTAAGGATCCAGCTTTGCTGTTGTCAAGAGAAGAATTAATAGCTAAACAAAAGCATGATCCTGATCTTGCTGGGATAAGAGATAAGATTCTGTCTAACCAGGAAATTGAAACTGTGTCAGTAGGTTACTTTGTTCAACAGGGAACATTGATGAGAAAGTGGAGACCACAAGTGATACCTGCCAGTGAAAACTGGGCGGTAGTAAGGCAAGTTGTAATTCCCAAAACTTACAGGAATTAAATATTAAAGTTGGCTCATAGTACATCTTTAGGAGGTCATCTTGGAGTGAAGAAGATGGTAGAAAAGATAAGGAAACAGTTTTATTGGCCGAAATTAAGAAAGGATGTTGTGAACTTTTGTAGAACCTGTCACACTTGTCAACTGGTGGACAAGCCTAATCAAGGAACACCAGTGGCACCTTTACAACCCATCCCTGCTTTCAGGGAGCCCTTCTCAAAAATGATAGTGAATTGTGTTGGCCCATTGCCAAAAATCAAAGCGGGAAATTAATATTTGTTAAGACTCATGTGCACAGTTTCAAGGTTTCCAGAGGCTATTCCCCTGAGAAATATTAAAGCAAAGATGATTGTGAAGGCTATGCTAAGATTTTTCACACTGTTTGGCCTACCCAGTGAAATTCAATCAGACCAAGGGAGTAATATAATGTCTGGAATATTTCAACAGGTGGTGTATGAATTGGGAGCCCATCAAATTGTGTCATCTGCCTATCATCCTGAAAGTCAAGGGGCTTTGCAAAGGTTCCATTTAACTGTGAAAAATATGATGAGGGTTTAATGCATGGAAAATAAAAAGGATTGGGATGAAGGAATCCATTTGTTATTGTTTGCTGTTAGAGAGTTGGTGTTTGGTCATGAAGTCGAAGTCAGGGGTCCATTACTATTGTTGAAGGGACAGTGGATACATAATGATATACAATCAAATCTGTTGGATTATGTTTTCAAATTTAAAAACAGATTACATCAGGCTTGTGAGATGGCAAGGAAAAATTTAAAAACTGCTCAGGGAAAAAAGAAAATTTGGTATGATCAAAAAGCAAAAATTAGGGACATTAAACCTGGCGACAAAGTATGGTTTTGTTTCTAATGCAGTCAAACCCTTTGAGAGCTCAGTTTTCAGGACCATATAAGGTGAAATAAAAAAATTAATCAGGTCACCTATGTCATTGAGATGCCTGATCGTTGAAGAGAGACACAGGTCTGTCATGTGAACATGCTTAAACCTTACTTTGAGAAAATGACTGAGGAGGAGACTAGGATTCCAACCAAGATGCTAATTATAGAGGAAAGTAAGAAGGAGATAAGTTTCGTGGAAGGTCATGGAGCACAGAAAGTGATAAGCCCCAGGCTGGAAAATTCTATAGTTTTGCAAAACTTAGACACCAAGTTAATGCATTTGACTAAATCAGAAAGGAATGAAATGAAGACATTACTTATGAAATTTAATGATATATTCCCAGATGTTCCAAGAAGAACTACTGTGGCTTGTCATGATGTGGAGGTCGGTGATGCTAAGCCTATTAAGCAGCATCCTTACTGAGTTAATCAGGAAAAGAGCAGATTGTTGGATCGAGAGGTGGATTACATGCTCAAACATGACATCATCTGAAAATCAAGTTCAAATTGGAGTTCACCCTGTGTTCTGGTGCCTAAGCCAGATGGCTCAATTAGGTTTTGTACAAATTATCAAAAGGTAAACATGGTGACAAAGACTGATGTGTTCCCTATCCCCAGAATAGATGATTGTATAGATAAGGTGGGGAAGACTAAATTTCTTATAAAGATTGATCTCTTAAAAGGATACTGGTGTGTACCTTTGACAGAGAGAGGCAGGGAGATATCTGCATTTGTTACACTTTTGGGATTGTATGAGTATAATGTTATCCCTTTTGGGACGAAAAATGCACCTGGCACATTTCAGAGAAAGATTAATGCAGTTATTCAGGGTTTAGAGCACACAGGAGCCTTTATTGATGATTTAGTAATTAGTACGGATACATGGGAAGAACACATGCTTGAATTAGAGCAGTTATTTCAGAGACTGGTGGAAGCACACCTCACAGTGAATTTGCACAAGAGTGAGTTTGGTCATGCCACTGTAATTTATCTGGGTTATGTGGTAGGACAGGGATAGGTGGCACTGGTTGGAGTGAAAATATTGGCTATCACTGTGTCCCCTACCTCTGGTAATAACATAACATAACATAACAATTACAGCATGGAAACAGGCCATTAGGCCCTTCTAGTCCACACCGAACCAAACACTCCTCTCTAGTCCCACCTACCTGCACAATGACCATAACCCTCCATCTTCTTCTCATCCATATACCTGTCCAGCTTTTTCTTAAATAATAAAATTGACTCTGCCACCACTATTTCTCCCGGAAGCTCATTCCACACTGCTACCACTCTCTGAGTAAAGAAGTTCCCCCTCATGTTACCTCTAAACCTCTGCCCCTTAATTCTTAACTCATGTCCTCTTGTTTCAATCTCTCCTACTCTTAACGGAAATAGTCTATCCACATCCACTCTGTCTATCCCTTTCATAATCTTAAATACCTCTATCAAATCCCCTCTCAATCTTCTACGCTCCAAAGAATAAAGTCCTAATCTGCCCAATCTCTCCCTGTACTCTAGATGCTTAAACCCAGGTAACATTCTGGTAAACCTTCTCTGCACTCTCTCCACTCTGTTTATATCCTTCCTATAATTAGGCGACCAGAACTGCACACAGAACTCCAAATTAGGCCGCACCAACGCCTTATACAATCTCAACATCACCTCCCAACTCCTATATTCCATGCAATGATTGATAAAGGCCAGCATACTAAAAGCCTTCTTCACCACCCTATTCACGTGAGTTTCTACCTTCAGGGAACGATGTACCGTTACTCCTAAATCTTTCTGCTCTTCTGTATTCCTCAATGCTCTCCCATTTACCACGTATGTCCTATTCTGATTCTTCTTACCAAAATGAAGCACCTCACACTTATCAGCATTAAATTCCATCTGCCATTTTTCAGCCCACTTTTCTAAGCAGCCCAAATCCCTCTGCAATCCTTGAAAACCTTCTTCATTATCCACTACTCCGCCTATCTTAGTATCGTCTGCATATTTACTAATCCAATTCACCACCCCATCATCTAGATCATTAATGTATATAACAAACAACAATGGGCCCAAAAATAAAAAACGCGAATGCAGTCCCCCACTACCACAAATTTTGCAGTCGAGTATCCCGCATTTGGGGACGTCGCAGGGGTCAGCAAACCCGAAGTGCAATGGGATAGCCTCATCCTGGGAGAACCGCCTTTTTGATCACGGTCTCTCCCCTGCCAGAAAGCTCTTCGGAGATTTCTAGGTATGATTGGCTACTATCGTAGATTTTGTAAAAACCTTTGCAGAAATAGCACTCCCATTAACAAAACTACTTGGAAAGAAAGAAAAATTTATCTGGTCAAATGCATGCCAGGAAGTGTTTCTGAAGTTAAAGGCCATTTTATGCCATCAGCCTGTACTTGTGTCCCCTAACTTTGAAAAGCCATTCTCTCTAGCCGTGGACGCCATTGACGAAGCAGTTGGTGCTGTACTGTTACAGAACAAGGATGGTGATGGAGTAGAACATCCTATTTTGTACTTCTCAAAAAAGTTTAACGACCATCAACGAAATTATTCAACCATTGATAAGGCGTTATTAGCACTTGTTTTAGCTTTGCAACATTTTGCTGTGTATATTTGTACTGCTCAAAACCCATTAATAATATATTCTGATCATAATCCATTAGCTTTTCTGTCTAAAATGAAAAATAATAACAGACAATTATTGAATTGGAGCTTACTATTACAAGAGTATGATTTAATTATTACACACATAAAGGGGATGGATAACAAAATAGCAGTTGTTTGTCAAGATATTAATCTGAGTGGATATGAATCTAATCACATACTTACTGTAAAATCTGGAGTGCTTATTTTATTTATGTAATATTTCCATTAATTGTTAAAAATTTGTTCTTGTGGACCAATTTTTTTAGCAGGGGAGGAGTTACAGAGTTCTGTGTTATGTATTGAACTATGTGTTGTGTGGTTTTATGTTAAAAAATGACAGTTTGCCTTAGAGAGGCAAGGTGAAAGTGGACTGCTGAGAGAATGGGAGACGGACTGAACATGTGCAAAAAATGATCTAAAAATTTCTGGACTTGGACGATAAACCACCACTGGGTGGTGCTGTGGAGTGGAAGAAGGCCCAGAGCATGAGTCATGGTCTGGAGGGCAGTTTAGAATGTTGGGCATTCTAAAAGGGATGAACATTCCAAAGGCAGCGAGAAGGATCCGGACCAAGCCTTTGTTCCTCTCTCTGCAGCAACACAAGAAGACAACTTTGAATTTTGTGCTCTCGTGCTCTCTCTCTCTCACACACACACATACTCAAAGATCTTTTGGCTTCAGTTTACCAAACAAAATGAATTTTGTTTCTGATCTTTGCTTCGGTTGAGATCAAAGTTTTGTGAATCTTGTTTGTTTTGTGTCTAAGTTTTTCTGCGGGCTGATTAGAAATATCACTTAGACTTTAATTACATATGTTAAATTTAGGCTGGGGAATTTATTAGTTTTACACTGTTATAGAGATTTGCATAGTAACCAATGGGCATTGTTATAAAAGGGGGGATTTTGAATTAAAGTTTGAAGGTGAAATTTTGTTAATAAAATAATTGTTCATCTTTACCCCTGGGTGATCTGCCTTCTTTGTGGTTGCTGGTTTGATCTTGTAACATATGTCATTACCCTGTGTTAAAATCTCCTGATTTTGACAGACCATTTTCTTTAGCAGTGGATGTCAATGACGGGGCAGCAAGTGAAGATTTATTACAAAATCATAATGAAATTGACCATCCAGTTGCCTACTTTTCAAAAAAAAATCAGTGATCAGAAGGAATCAGTTGTGGGTGTCTTACAAGCAACAAATCTCTCTGAAAATTGACAAGAACCTTCCTGAGTGGTAACCATTTACCTTTCAAGCACCAAAGCCTGGTGAACTGTATAAATGTTAAAATCTGTGCACAGTATAAGAATTGCCTGCAACCAGTGAACTTGGAGGAGTGAGAAGTGAGATTGGACTGTGAATCAAAGAACTTTTCTGAAATTACACACACATTACATACATGCGCTTAAAATTAGAAAGGGGTTAAGTTAGATTAGTTAAGTTCATTGAATTCAGTTAAAGTTTAATCCTGTTATCATATTTAAAGGTAATTAAAGCAACTTTTGATTAAGAAAACATTTGTCTTGGTGAATATCTGTTGCTGCTGGGTTTTGGGGTCCTCTAAGCTCGTAACACTTTCCTTCATCAACTTTCCCTGTAACTTCCTCGAAAAACTAAGATTGGTTAAACATGACCTAACACGCACAAAGCCATCTGGACAGTCTCTATTCAGTCCCTGGCTATCCAAATAATTGTATATCTGATCTCTTAGAACACCTTTCAATAATTTACCTACTATTGACATCAGGTTCACCAGCCTATAATTTCCAGAGTTTCTTTTGGAGCCTTTTTTAAACAACACAACAATGTGAGCTCCCCTCCAATCCTCTGGCACCTCCCCCATGGCTAACGACATTTTAAATATTTCTGCCAGAGCTCCTGCCATTTTTGCACTGGCTGCTTCAAGGTACAAGGCAATATCTTGTCAGTCCCTGGGGATTTATCCATTCATATTTGCTTTAAGACACCAAGCACTTCCTCCTCTTTAATCTGTATGGTTCCATGACCTCACTGCTTGTTTTCTTTACTTCCCACAACCCTGTTCCCATTTCCCGAGTGAATTCTGATGAAAACAAAACATTTAAGATCTTCCCCCACCTCTTTTGGCACCAGGCAAAGCCGACCACTCTGATCTTTAATGGGATCAATTTTGACCCTGACTATCCTTTTGCTCTTAATATACCTGTAGAAACCCATAGGATTTCCCTTCACATTGTCTGCCAAAGCATCCTCATGTCTTCTGTTAGCCTTCTTGAATTCTTTCTTAAGGTTTTTTTTAGAATCCTCAAGTACCTCACTAAGTAAACATTTGCCTCTACCTGTTATACACCTCTGCGAACTAGATCACCAATATCTCTCAAAAACCAAGGTTCCTTATACCTTCTAACTTCACCTTTAATCCTGACAGGAACATCCAAACTCTGTACTCTCCAAATTCCACCTTTGAAGTTCCTCCACTTACCTCGCACGTCCTTGCCCGAAAACAACTTATCCCAATCCACGCATTCTCGATCCTTTCTCATTTCCTCAAAATTGGCCTTTCTCCAGTTTAGAATCTCAGCCCGAGCCCCAGACCCATCCTCCTCGCTAATTAACTGGAAACTAATGGCATTAGGATCATTGGACCCAAAATGTTGGGTCCAGAAAAGGTTCATAGCGCACAGGAAGCAGAGCAGGGGCTCTGTGTGTGTATGTCGGCCCCGTCTGTGTGAGCCTGATTCGGCAGGTCTGGACACAAGAGAGTGCGATCACACGGGGCTTTTATTAAGCCACAGATTGTTGAAGATTGTGGCAAAATGCTAACGAGAAGAAAACACGTGGGGAAATGTTAAACCGTACACAATTACTGCTCCTATGTCTTACGGTCTTATAAAAGTGTATGTATAAGAGAGGTGTCGAATACAGTTCCTATTGCCATGAACATTCCGTTTCTTGCATGTCAACCGTGTGGCAGCTTGGCTGTCAGCATCACCAAGCATTTGCCTGCCCTTGTAACTGTGGATTGACATTGGCAGGGAAAGCACATCTCGTGCTTTAGTTCCGATTACTATTTGATTACCTATTATATCAACAATGGAACATTTATAGACACTTAATATCCTGGTCCGCATTCATTGCCTGACACCTACAATTGCTATAAGCAAAACCCATTCTGTAACTTCAATCTTGGCAGCCATGACATTTGCTTTTTTTTAGGTTTGAATGTCTATCTGGGAAAATTGTTAAAATCAACAGAAATAGTCAACGATATATAAATTGTCTGTGTGTTTTATTCCCGTTAACGTTTTCCACGCTTTTGTCTAATTGCTGTGTGTTAAAAGCCACACGCGATTGCAAGCCCTTGTGTCCAGACCCACTGAATCGCATTCTCTTCTCAACGCACTAGGAGCCGACGCTGCTGTGCTACACGTCCCGCCTCTTTTTGCTTCAGGAAGCTGGCTTGCAGTGTAACAGGACTCGCTGACCCAGCTTTTCTTCTGCTCCGTGTGAACAAGCAAGTGGGCTTCCAAAGTCGGGTCGTGTAGACGGCAATAATGCGACCTTTCAGTGTGGAAAGGGCTTCTGTCCTCAACTGTTGAACTCGATGGCCCAATCAAATAAACCTGCAGGAAATAGTCCCCTCGGAGACCAGATCCACCATCTCTGGGACCAGTCAGGTGAACCTGCACAGACCTAGCTCCCCTCCCTCTCAGGTCAGATTCAGAGTGAGAATTTTATTATCACGAACATGTCACAAAATTCGTTGTTTGGTGTCAATGTTACCGGTGCAAAATTGCTATCGGTTACAATTTTTTAAATTAAAAACTTGATGCACGATCATTTGCACAAAGACTGAAGTTGCCGAGTCTGAAGGCTTTTATTTGCAAGAGGCAGACAGCTCACCTTGACCTGGACTCGAATTGCAGGCACAACAGCCTTTATGAGGACAAAAAGGGAGGAGTCACGAGCCAGCTAGTGAGAGCAGGGTCAACCAGGAAAGGTCATGATGACATGAAGTTGGGTAGCGGGGTTGGCTGTGCTGAGGATGCTAGGAGGTTGCAGAGTGATTTGGACAAGTTAGGCGAGTGGGTCGAGACGTGGCAGATGCAATATAATGTGGAGAACTGCGAGGTTATCCACTTTGGAGATAAGAACAGGAAAGAGGACTATTATCTGAATGGTATCTGTTTAGGAAAAGGGGAGATGCAGAGAGACTTTGGTGTGGTTGTGCATCAGCCGTTGAAAGTGGGCAAACAGGTGCAGCAGGCGGTGAGGAGAGCGAATGGTATGTTGGCGTTCATAGCGAGAGGATTTGAGTCCAGGGGAGTAGGGAGATCCTGCTGCAGCTGTACAGGGCCTTGGTGAGACCACACCTGGAGTACTGCGTGCAATTTTGGTCTCCTTATCTGAGGAAGGACATCCTTGCCACGGAGGGGGTGCAGAGAAGGTTCACGACTGATACCAGGGATGGACGGACTTGCATATGATTGGATAGACTAGGCTTGTATTCTCTGGAATTTAGAAGATTGAGGGGGAGATCTTATTGAAACATATAAGGGTTTAGACAGACTAGATGCAGGAAGGTTGTTTCCAATGCTGGGAAAAACCTGAACCGGGGGTTACAATTTAAGGATAAGGGGAAATTTTTTAGAACTGAGATGAGGAAAAATGTCTTCTCTCAGAGTGGTGGATCTGTGGAATTTTTTGCCACAGGAAGTAGTTGAGACCGGTTCCTTGTGAATATTTTAGAGTCGGTTAGATCTGGCCCTTGTGGCTAAAGGAATCAGGGGGTATGCGGGAGAAGGCAAGAACCAGATACTGGTCAGCCATGATCATATTGAATGACGGTGCAGGCCTGAAGGGCCAAATGGCCTTCTCCTGCACCTATTTTCTATGTTTCTATGTCATTTACATATGGCAATAGTGGTTTCACCACAAAAAACTAAATAAATCAGTGCAAAAGAAGAGAAAGTGAAGTAATGTCTTTGGCTCATTGTCTGTTGAGATATCTGAGGGTGGAGGGGAAGAAGCTGTTTTGGTTGGTGACGAGAATAAAATTTGCCCCAGCTTCACTCAGCAAGATGTTACGCCCTTGGACCATGGTGCTCCGACACCTCTCGATCAAAGCCAATGCACCACTTGGCCTGCAAGTACCTTGCTGCATCTGAATACCAACAGGAAGGAGCAGGATTAGGCCATTCAGCCCATCAGGCCTGCTCGAATTATGGCTGATGCGATTTTCCCTGCCGGCCCAGGAAGGAGGGGGAGGGAGGAGGAGCACAGGCCGACAGGTAAGAGGCAATAGGTGGACACAGGTGGATGTTTAGAAGAGAAAGAAGATGAGAACTGGTGGGAAAGGTCTCAGAAGGCTATGAAGGGTAGGTGAGGCCTCACTTGAAGTACTGGGGTACAGCTTTGGGCGCCCAATCTTAGAAAGGATGTGATATTGTTGGAGAGGGTGCAGAGGAGATTGACTAGGATGATTCCCGGAACGCAAGGGCTAATGTATGCAGAGCTTATGGCAGCTCTTGGGTTGTATTCATTGGAGTATCGGAGAAGGAGAGGAGATCTCGTAGAGGCATTTTGTATTTTGAAAGGTTTAGATAGGGTGGATGCGGGTAAGATGTTTCCTTTGGTGGGTGAATCGAGGACAAGGGGTCATAGTCTGAAAATTAGAGGTTATCCATATAAAACAGAGATCAGGAAGAACTTCTTTAGCCAGAGGGTCATGGATCTGTGGAACTCACTGTCGCATACAGCAGTGGAAGCCAGATCACTGGGAGTATTTAAACAAGAAATAGACAATTATCTCATTAGTGAGGGCATGAAGGGATATGGGGACAAGTCCGGAAATTGGAACTAGTGTAGAGTAGCTTAGTGTAGATTTACGGAACAGACTCAATGGGCCAAGTGGCCTGCTTCTGTTCCTTTTCTTGTGATCTTCTGAGCATGTGAGTCCTTGGAGTTCAGAATGAGGGGGGAACCTCATAGAAACATTTTGAATGTTGAAAGGCCTGGACAGAGTAGATGTGGCAAAAGATTTTCTCAAGGTAAGGGAGTCGAGGACAAGAGGCCACAACTTCAGGATTGAACTTCAGAGATGCAGAGGAATTTCTTCAGCCAGAGAGTGGTGAACCTCTGTAATTTGTTGCCATGGGCGGTTGTGGAGGTCGGGTTGTTGGGTGTAGTTAAGTCAGAGATTGATGAGGATTTGAAGAATCAAGGTGTCAAAGAATATGGGGAGATGGCCAGGGAGTAGATCAGCTCATGGGGAAGTGCACTCGATGGGCTGAATGGCCTACTATGGCTCCTATATCTCATGGTCTCATGGAAGGGGGTGGGGAGCTGGAGGAAGGCAGACACACTGGCATGTCTGTCCATGGCCTCAACACTGCCAAAGCAAGACCACTAGCAAATTGGAGGAAGAACACCCCATATTCTGGCTGGGCGCTCTCCAACGAGATAGCATTAACAGCATCTTCTCCAATATCTATTAACTCTCTCACCCCATCCTTCCTTCCTCTCACCCTCTGAGTCCTTTCCTCCAGCTCTTCACTCTCTACTCTCTCCTATCAGAGCGCGACCCTTCATAGCCCTCTGACCTCTCCCTCCCCCATCGCTTCTCAGCTTCTTTCCCTCCTGCCCTCCCACCTGTATCCTCCTGTTATCCTGTGCTCCTCCCGCTCCACTCCCTCCCCACCCCCATCTTTTTATTCTGGGATCTGCCTGATTTTCGGCACTCCTGACGAAGAGCTCTGGCCCAAAACAATGTATAACCATATAACAATTACAGTCCAGAAACAGGCCATCTCGGCCCCTCTAATCCGCACCAGTTTAAGTGATCTCCTCTAGTCCCACCTACCTGCTCTCTGTCCATAACCCTCCAATCCCCTCTCATCCATATACTTATCCAACCTCCTCTTAAATGACAAAATTGACCCTGCTGCAACCACCATTTCCGGAAGGTCATTCCACTCAGCCACCACTCTCTGAGTGAAGAAGCTTCCTCTCATGTTACTTCTAAACTTTTGACCCCTCGTTCGAATCTCACCTACCCTCAAGGGGAAGAGCCTATTCACATCTACTCTATCCTTCCACCTCAATCTTAAACACCTCTATCAAATCCCCCCTCAACCTTCTACGCTCCAAGAAATAAAGACCCAATCTACTCAATCGTTCTTTGTATTCTAGATACTGCAATTCCAGCAACATTTTAGTAAATCTTCTCTGCACCCTCTCTACCTTATTGATATCCTTTCAATAATTTGGAGACCAGAACTGCACACAATATTCCAAATTTGGCCTCACCAATGCCTTGAACAGTCTCAACATCACCTCCCAGCTCCTATATTCTATGCTTAGATTTATAAAGGCCAGCACAGCAAAAGCCTTCTTCACCACCCTATCTCCACATGAGAATCCACTTTCAAAGAATGATGAACCATTATTCCAAGATCTCTCTGTTCCTCTGCATTGTTCCTAATCCCTACATTTTCCATAATCACCCCTTTTGCTTCATTTATCCTACATGATTCCATATCCTTCTCCCTAGTAAATACCAAAGAGAAGAACTCGTTCAATATCCCCCCGCATCTCATTCGGCTCCGCACACAGTCAACTTGCCTTTTACTTCCTACAGGTGCTACGTGATCTGCTGTGGTTTTCCAGCAAGTTTGTGTACTGCACTGGTCCATGACCTCACTGCTGTTGTTCCTCACTTCTGTAGACTCTGTGCCTGTCTCCCGAGCAAATGCTCTCTCCAGCTGTGGGGATAGAACAGACTTTCTTTTTAGACATACACCACGGTAACAGGCCATTTTTCTCCCATGAGTCCGTGCTGCCCAATTTACACCTCATTAACCTACACCCCTGGTACGTTTTGAATGGTGGGAGGAAACTAGAGCCCCCGGGGAAAACCCACGCAGACACAGGGAGAGCGTACCAACTCCTTCCAGTCAGTGCGGGATTCAAATTCTGATCCTGATTGCTGGCGCTGTAACAGCATTGCGCTGACCACTACACCAATCGGGCCACCCCATGGAACCAATTCTCCTTCTGAATCACTTGCACCTTCCTCCATGATTTCTTCCTGCATTCTGTGGTCTCCTTGCTCCCTCACCCAGACATCTCTGTTCAGTCTGCAGCTGAGACTCCGAGCTTGTCTTCTCATTCCTCTCACACTCTAACCTCTCTGATCTTTAACCTCCCACTCAAAGCCCAGCACATGCTCACGGGATTGCATCTCACCTTCTGACTGGGATCATTGTTGACCTTGGGAATTCCACACTGGACGTGAGGCAATTTGGGACGTCCCCAACAACTTTTGCAAACATCTACAGATCTATCTGGATCATTGTCTGAAGAGGGGGCGCAAAATCATTAAGGACCCCTTCCACCCCACACACAGCATCTTCCAGGTGCTCCCATCAGGGAAGAGATCCAGGAGGATCAGAGCCAGCGCCACCAGGTTGAGGAACAGCTTCTTCCAACGGGCAGTGAGAATGGTGAACGACGTATGAACTGCTCACACTGACCCTCTGTGTCTCTCATATTCATGAAACAAAAATTATTGATATATTTATGTCGATGAAATACCTGTCCTGCATGTGTGTTAGGACGGTTGTGTGTCCGTTTTGCCCCAAGGACCGGAGAGCGAATGCTGTTTCATCAGGTTGTACAATCTGGTGACAATAAACTGAGTAGCGGACGTCAAGTCACGTCTAATGTCATTCCCACTGTGGTCTCTCCCCCCCCCCACCCCCCCACCTCCAGTACCACCAGATAATTCTACTGTCTCTCTCCCTGCATGGATGCCACTTGAGTTGCCAACTGTTTCCAGAATGTTTCATTTTAATTTTGTCAGCGTTGATCTTCAACTAGATCTGGTAGAAACATATGGAGCCAATAATTAGAAGCCCTTCGAGAAGTTAATCAAAAGCAAAGAGCCATTATTACATGTTGAACTGATATACTTGTGAACAAGTAGCCGCCAGGGATACCAGTTGTTTGTTTGTACAGAAGCAGATGTGTTCTGGAGCTTTCCAGAACATTGCATCAGTGCTGTGTCAGCAACATGGCTTGGCTTACGAAAGTACCAGCTTGCCAAGCTTCTTGGCTGCCTGACTGTGCGGGGCTGAAGTTGGCAGGCCCCACTTCCCCACCTCTCCCAGCCATGCGCCGCCCTCTCCTCACCTCACCCACTGGGCCATTCGCCATTGCTCGCCCACGGGGCATCTTGGGGTGGGTGACCAGAGGCTTCCTCAGGCTAGCAGACACTGTGGGCAGGGGCAATGGAGTCTGGAGCTGCCCTGGCGTCATCCAAGTGCTGGAAGTATAGTGGACAGTGGAGGGAACTTCTGGAGGTGAGGGACCCTTTGGAGGTGAGGGAACTCTCTGGAGGTGAGGGACCCTCTGGAGGTGAGACTCTCCAGAAGTGAGGAACTGGAGGTGAGGGAACCATCTGGAACTGAGGGACCCTCTGGAGGTGAGGGAACTCTCTGGAGGTGAGGGAACTCTCTGGAGGTGAGGGAACTCTCTGGAGGTGAGGGAACTCTCTGGAGGTGAGGGAACTCTCTGGAGGTGAGGGAACTCTCTGGAGGTGAGGGAACTCTCTGGAGGTGAGGGACTGTCTGTCTGGAGGTGAGGGACTGTCTGGAGGTAAGGGACCCTCTGGAAGTGAAGGAACTCTCTGGAGATGATGGACTGTCTGGAGATGAGAAAAAATGTTCTGTCAGAGAGTGGTGAATGTGTGGAATTCTTTGCCACAGGAAGTAGCTGAAGCCAGAACTTATCCATATTTAAGAGGGAGTTAGATTTGGCCCTTGTGGCAAAGGGGATCAGGGGGTCTAGGGAGAAGGCAGGTACTGGGGACTGATCAGCCATGATCATATTGAATGGAGGTGTAGGCTTGAAGAGCCAAATGGCCTAGTCCTGCACCTATTTTCTATGTTTCAATGTTACCAATGTGTCGGCTGTCCTGCACCCGGGAAGGTGGGTACACCTTTTAATCATAAGCCGTCATGAAAGGCATCGGGTCTGATATGACCTACCTTGGCAGATATTACATGGGATGAAAATGACTTCCCCATCCCACGTTCACACAGGTAAGTGAAGCAGTCGATTCCCCCCTTCGAATGGCTGAGTGAAAGGGGCTTTAGAAATGATGGATATTGGGTATGAGAGACCACAGACCATAAAGGCATCTGAGTGGAGTCAGGCCCATCAAGTCTGCTCCACCATTCCATCGTGACTGATTTACTACCCTTTTTCAACTCCATTCTCCTGCCTTCTCCACGCAACCAATGGTGCTGGAGCTCACCGGATCGCCTCTCTGGGCACTTCAAGGGGCTACATTGGCACCTCATGGGGGCCTCTCTGGGCACCGCATGAGGGCCTCTCCGGCACCTCATGGGGCCTCTCTGGGCACCTTGGGGGCAGCTCCAGCAGCTCACGGGGGCCTCTCTGAGCACCTCAGGGGGCAGCTCCAGCACCTCCTTGTCGCCATTTTTGGTGATATCCAACACTTAAAAGATTAGCACTGGCCACCCTGCCCACAACCCTAGATTCCCTTCCTGATCAAGAAATGTACTATGTCCACCTTAAATAACCCTAATAACCTAGCCTCCACAGCCATCCACAGTGAAGAATTCCATAGATTCACCACCCCTCTGGGTGAAGGAATTCCTCTTCATCTCTGTTCTAAAGGGATGTGCTGTGGCTGTGCCATTTGGTCCTGGACTCCCCCCACCCTGGAAACTATCTTCTCCATGACATCCACTCCATCCTAGCACCAGAACAGCCTATTAATGACCCATAAACCTGGCAGCAACAGAAATTCACCAAGAAAAACGGTCATTTAAACAGAATCACACTTTAACTTAACGAATCTAACTTAACCCCCTTCTAATTCTAAGTGCATATGTGTATAATGTGTGTGTAAGTTCAGAAAAGTTCTTCGGTTCACAGTCCAATTTAATTTTTCATTCCTCCAAGTTCACTGGATGCAGGCAATTCTTAGACTGTGCACAGAATTTAATATGTATAAAGTTCACCGGGCTTTGGTGCTCTAAAGGTAAATGGTTACCGCTTAGGAATGTTCTTGTTAGTTTTCAAAGAGAGAGATGTGTTTCAGTTTACCAAACAATCTGAATTTTGTTTGTATGTGACCTACTCTAACAAACCTTTCCCAATTTATCTCCCAAAAACATATCTATATACTCTGTCACAAGCCCCTTGTGGTGCACTATTGAACAGAAGCAAACACACAAAATATAAAGTCTGTTCTACAGGCTTTATTCAACTTAAACCTTCACAGAGCTGGCTGTGAGAATGCTGGTGCAAGCTCTGAGATTGGCTTCGAAATGGCTGGACCCAGCTTATATCCCAGAGGGTGACTGGCAGCCAACCGGGTGGAGCTTGTCCATTCAGGTTGGCTGATTGACCGCCGGCCAGGTGTTGCCCTGTCCTCCCATGTTTTTCTGCAGGTACAGAGGTTGCCCCCTGCAGTAGGCTGGTGGTGTACCACCACACCCCTCCAGCCCACAAGCCCGGGGGTGGGGGGGGGGGTGGGAGTGAACATAATGGCGAAATTAAGCTAATCCCACCCTCCTCCACCTCTGCCCACCATATGCCTCAATTCCCTACCTGTTCACATCTAAATGTCTCCAGAACTGCAATCGTATCTGCTTCTCCCCCTCCCCTAGAAGCATGTTCCACCACACACTGGAAACCATCCATGCCTTCGGGTGTTTTACATTTCCACCCCAAGAAAAAGACACTGGCCATTAAACTCACCTCCACCTGCCCGTCTGTTCCCCATAACCTGGGGCAGTAGCGGCAAGGCTACTACCGCACCATCAACCCGGGTTGGAATCCCGCACTGTCTGTAAGGTGTTTGTATGTTCTCCCCATTTTCTGCGTGGGTTTCCCCCCGGGGGGGGGCTCTGGTTTCCACCCACCTGTTGTTCAGGTTCGTGTGGGTCCCACAGGTTAAGAACCAGACCAAAGTTGAGGTACAAAGCACACGTTTATTTCGTGGATGCAAATGGGACAACAGGGTCCATATGTTAGGCGAACCTCTATAGACACACACACACTCACACACAAACAATATGCAAGGGGAAAATATACACACATCCTCTGGTGTTTGTTGATCCTGCCCTGGTAAACAGGTGCTGGCGGTCCACCTTATCTATGCCTCTCAGAATCTTGTCGACCTCTTTCAAGTCTCCTCTCATCCTTCTACGCTCCAAAGAGAAAAGTCTCAGCTCTGCTAACCTTGCCTCATGAGACTTGTTTTCCAATCCAGGTAACATCCTGGTGAATCTCTTCTGCACCCTCCCCATAGCTTCCACATCCTTCCTATAATGAGGTGACCAGAAATGAACACAATTCTCCAAGTGTGGTCTCACCAGAGTTTTATAGAGTTGCAACATGACCTCTTGACTCCTGAATTCACATTTCTCCTCACAACTCCCCCCAGATTCCACCCTCACCCACACACTAGTGGGGGGGGGGAGTGGAATTTACTGCAGCTGACCCCATGTTTTTTGGGTTGTAGAGAAGCCAGGGGAGAGAGAGAGAGAGAGAGAGAGAGAGAGAGAGAGAGAGAGAGAGAGAGAGAGCATGGGAACTCCACACAGACAGCGCCGGAGGTGTGGATGGAACCCTGGTCTCTGGCGCTGTGCACATCAGCACCATCTCCTTGATTCCCCAATTCCAAGAAATCTATCATTGAGTTCCACAGCACGGGAACAGCCCCTGCGGCCTAAGTCCCTCACACCGACCCAGTTTCCCCCATGACCTGGTCCACTTACCTGCATTTAACCCACATCCCTCTGACTGGGAGATCGTTTCACTGAACACCTTTACTCTGTCCACAGCAGTGGCAGGGCCAACCATTTCAGTTCTGCACCCCACTCCCGCATTGACATGTCGGTCCACGGCCTTGTCCTGGCAAGCCAAGGCCACCCGTAAATTGGAGGTGAGCCTCATGATTTTGCGCCTGAGCTCTCTCCGACCAGACGGCATCGACTTCTCCGGTTTCTCCCTATTCTTCCTCACTGCCCCATCCCCCTGTCTTTCTTCCAATTCTCCACCCCCTTCATTCACAGAGCCTTCCCCCCCTCTTCCCCTGCTTGCTGTGATGCCCTCCCTCCCGCATCACCCTATTACTTCCTGCCTGTGGGAACCATGCTCCTCCCCCAAGCCCACCCCCCCACCATTTTGTTCAGGCACCTCCCGACGTTTTCCTCATATCTTGACGAAGGGCTCAATCCCAGAGTGTTGGTTATCTTTCCTGTATAAAGTACACCGTTTCTCTAGCCTCGTGTTTTTACTTCTGTCACGGGGTCTGCTTCACTGAATTTTTTCTCTGTGCTTTGTCCCTGAGTGCTGACCCTACCTCTACAACCTCCCCTGATTGCTCATTACATAAGCCCACCTCCCTCCTCTTTAAATCTTTTCCCTCTCTCCATGGCCCTTCAGTTTTAGACCCCCCCAGCCCTGGGACAATGACTTTGACCGTTTCCCCTTATTCACGGTCCTCATGATCTTATAAACTTTATTAAGTTCATATCCCTGCCTTCTAGTGAGGAAAGTCCCAGGACTCTCTTTATAAACCATGCCCTCCAGTCCTGACCACATTCCTGCGAATCTTTGCTGGATCACATCCAGCTCGGTGACGTCCTCCCATGGACAGGCAGCTGGGACAGTACGCAATATTCCCAGCGTGTCCTCACCGGTATCTGCAGCGTGACGTCCCTGCTCCTGCACTCAGTGCCGTGACCGATGAAGGCCAAAGGTCTTCTTCCCCACCCCTGTCTGCTTGGGTTGGCCCCTGCTTGGAACGATTAAGGGTTTTGTCTCAAACTGTCGACTGACCATTTCCTACCCATGAAGAAATTTGGAGAGGGAGATGGAGGGGAGGGGAAGGCTATGGTTTGGGTATAGTTCAATGGGATGAAACAGAATAAGGTTACAGCACTGACTAGATGGACCGAACAGCCTATTTCTATGCTGTAGTGTTCCATCGATGTTGTCCAATCTGCTTAGTTCCTGCAGAAATTTTTTATTTGTCTGATCTGTGACCCACTAACAACCAGGAAGGAACGAAGTGCAGGAGCATCAATATCAGGGTAGAAACCGATTCTGCCATTGAAACCCCTGCTGCCCAATGACACCCAATTACACCCACCACCCCGGTGCATTTCTGAAGGGTGGGAGGAAATTGGAACTCTGGGGGAAAACCCGCGCAAACACAGGGAGAACAGACAAACTCCTTAGAGGCAGCGCGGGATTCGAACCTAGGTCACTGGCACTGTAAGGGCGTCGTACTAAGAATCGTTACACTAACCGTGCCTTTTCTCGGCCTTTAGGCAAAATTCACTTGTGAAGGACTGCCAGGCTGGGAAACTGCTTCCTCCCACAGGCTGTCAGAGATTGATATACATATATTTCGGTTCTATTGTATCTTTCAGACCCAGGCCCAAAACATAACATAACATAACAATTACAGCACGGAAACAGGCCATTAGGCCCTTCTAGTCCGCACCGAACCAAACACTCCTCTCCAGTCCCACCTACCTGCACAATGACCATAACCCTTCACCTTCTTCTCATCCATATACCTGTCCAGCTTTTTCTTAAATAATAAAATTGACTCTGCCACCACTATTTCTCCCGGAAGCTCATTCCACACGGCTACCACTCTCTGAGTAAAGAAGTTCCCCCTCATGTTACCTCTAAACCTCTGCCCCTTAACTCTTAACTCATGTCCTCTTGTTTCAATCTTTCCTCCTCTTAACGGAAATAGTCCATCCACATCCACTCTGTCTATCCCTTTCATAATCTTAAATACTTCTATCAAATCCCCTCTCAACCTTCTACGCTCCAAAGAATAAAGACCTAATCTGTCCAATCTCTCCCTATACTCTAGATGCTTAAACCCAGGTAACATTCTGGTAAACCTTCTCTGCACTCTCTCCACTCTGTTTATATCCTTCCTATAATTAGACGACCAGAACTGCACACAGAACTCCAAATTAGGCCGCACCAACGTCTTATACAGTCTCAACATCACCTCCCAACTCCTATATTCCATGCAATGATTGATAAAGGCCAGCATACTAAAAGCCTTCTTCACCACCCAATTCACGTGAGTTTCTACCTTCAGGGAACGATGTATCATCTGCATATTTACTAATCCAATTCACCACCCCATCATCTAGATCATTAATATATATAACGAACAACAATGGGCCCAATACAGATCCCTGAGGCACACCACTGGTCACTGGCCTCCAACCTGACAGACAATTTTCCACTACCACTCTCTGGCCTCTCCCTTTCAGCCAATGTTCAATCCATTTGACTATCTCAAAATTTATACCTAAAGACTGCACCTTCCTAACTAACCTTCCATGTGGTACCTTATCGAAGGCCTTACTGAAGTCCATATAGACAACATCCACCGCGCTACCCTCAACCACATTCCTAGTCACCGCTTCAAAAAATTCAATCAGATTGGTCAAACAGGACCTTCTGCCCACAAATCCGTGTTGTGCTCCTGATCAGACCCTGTCTATCCAGATATTTATAAGTACTATCTCTAAGAACTTTCTCCATTAATTTACCTACCACAGACATCAAACTTATAGGCCGATAATTGCCAGGCTTCCTCCTTGAACCCTTTTTAAATAATGGAACCACATGCGCAATACGCCAATCCTCCGGCACTATCCCCATCTCTAATGACATTTGGAAAATTACCGTCAGAGCTTCTGCTATTTCCTCCTTTACTTCTCTCAATGTCCTGGGGATGATCCCGTCTGGTCCCAGAGACTTATCCACCTTTATATTCCTCAAAAGCCCTAACACTACAACTTTTTGTAATCACTATATTCTCCATATTTACCCAATTTGCTTGTTCTAATCTCACATATCCCAATATCCTTCTCCTTGGTGAATACCGAAGAAAAGAAACTGTTCAATATCTCCCCCATTTCTCTAGGCTCCACACACAGTTTTCCGCTCTGATTTTCTAAGGGACCAATTTTGTCTCTAGCTTTCCTCTTACCATTAACATATTTGTAGAACCCTTTTGGATTAATTTTCACCCTGCTTGCTATAGTCTCCTTATATCTTCTTTTAGCTTTCCTAATTCCTCTCTTAAGATTCCTCTTACATTCAATGTATCTTTCAAACATCTCCTTAACTCCATGCTTCTTATACCTAATGTACGCCTCCATTTTTCTTCGAACCAAGTTTCCAATATTCCTTGAAAACCACGGCTCTCTCCAACCTTTTTCCCCTCCTTTTAACCTAACAGGAACATAAAGCTTTTGCACTCGCAAAATCTGATCTTTAAAAGACTTCCATCTCTCTACTACATCCTGCCCATAAAACAAATTGTCCCAATGCACACCCTGCAAGTCCTTTCGCATCTCCTCAAATTTAGCTTTTCCCCAATCAAAAACCTCAACCCTTGGCCCTGACTTATCTCTTTCCATAATGACATTGAAGCTGATGGCATTATGATCACTGGACCCGAAGTGCTCACCAACACTAACCTCCGTCACTTGACCCATCCCATTTGACAACAGTAGATCTAACACTGCTCCTTCTCTGGTCGGCACCTCTACATATTGTTGTAAAAAACTATCTTGCACACATTTCACAAACTCTAACCCATCCAGCCCTTTCACAGAATGTGTTTCCCAATCTATATGTGGAAAATTAAAATCTCCCATAATTACAACCCTGTGCTTATCACAAATATCTACTATCTCCCTACAGATTTGCTCCTCTAGGTCTCGGTCCCCTCCGGGTGGTCTATAATACACCCCTACAAGTGTAACCTCTCCTTTCCTACTCCTCAGTTCCACCCAAATAGCCTCCGTGGATGTGCCCTCTAATCTATCCTTCCTAGGCACCGCTGTAATATTTTCCCTGACAAGCAATGCAACCCCACCTCCTCTTGCCCCTCCGACTCTATCACACCTAAAACAACGAAACCCAGGGATATTCAGCTGCCAATCACATCCCTCCTGCAACCATGTCTCACTAATCGCTATCACGTCATACTTCCAAGTATCAATCCACACCTTCAGCTCATCCACCTTTTTTACAATACTCCTGGCATTAAAATATATGAATTTCAGAGATTTCCCAATTCTTAATCCCTGTTTTCCCTCATCTTTAATAACAACATTATTTCCTTTTCCTGCCAATTGCCCTTCATCTTCTTCCAGAGCATTTCCTTTCTCTATCACCTGCCCATCCATATTCAAATACTTAATACAAACTTTCTTTGTTTGCATTCTAACCTTCTCCTTACTGCTCTGTACTATTTTGCTCCCTCCCCCCAAACATTCTAGTTTAAAGGATCCTGAGTAGCCCTAGAAAATACCCCTGCCAGGATTCTGGTCCTCCTGGGATCTAAGCGTAACCCGTCCTTACTGTACAGGTCACATCTTCCCCAAAAAAAGGTCCCAGTGATCCAGAAACTTAAAACCCTGCCCCTTACTCCACCCCTTCAGCCACGTGTTAATCCTCCACCTCATTCTATTTCTATTCACACTGTCACGTGGCACAGGGAGTAATCCAGAGATTACCCCCTTTGCAGTCCTTCTTTTTAACTCCCTACCTAACTGCCTGTACTCACTTTTTAGGACCTCTTCTCTATTCCTCCCTATGTCATTGGTACCTACATGTACCACGACCTCTGGCTCCTGTCCCTCCCACTTTAGGATATCTGGGACACGAGCAGCAAGATCCCGGTCCCTGGTACCAGGGAGGCAAACCACCATCTGGTTCTCCTTGCTGCGTCCGCAGAATCCCCTATCCGTCCTCTTAACTATGGAGTCTCCTACCACTATTGCCCTCCTCTTCCTTTCCCTCCCTTTCTGAGCTACAGGGGCCGACCTCGTGCCGGAGGCACAGCCACTGTCGCTCCCCCCAACCTTGATGTCCCCCTCAACAGTGCTCAAAGAGGCGTACTTATTGCTGAGGGTTACAGTCATAGGGGTCCTCTCTGGCACCTTACGTTTTTCTGTCCCTCTCCTAACAGTTACCCACCTTTCATCCTCCCGTGGCCCTGGCGTGACCACCTGGCTGTAACTCCTGTCTATGACTTCCTCTGTTTCCTCAACCAGCCTGAGGTCATCGAGCTGCAGCTCTAGTTCCCTAACACGGACCCTAAGAATCTGCAGCTCGACACACCTAGTGCAGATATGGACATCCGGGAGTCTGGAAGACTCCAGGACCTCCCACATCTGGCACTCCCAACAACACACAGCCCTAACACTCATCCTTTACCCCAATGAAGTAGTAATAAAGACTACTTAGTGACTCGTCTTCAACCTGTTGCTCCCACTCACTCGCTTGGGCCCCTGACTCGCTGCCGCTCCCAAAAACCTTTCCTTTACTTTAATACACTACCCAACGTGACCACTAGCACTGTCCAAACCTAACCAGTTTCCTTTAATTACTCCCACCTGCACTCCCTATTCAATTACTGTCTCTGCACTGAACAGCAATCCCCACCGAAATTATTAACTCTTAATTAAGACTAAATGACCACTCTACTCACGTCCGTTCAACACAGCACGCTCCCGCCTCTTCGCTCCTTGCCAACTGGACCTCAACTGAGGTAAGGTTTTCTTTGTTTTTAAAACTCCCTCCCTGCTGACGTCACCACACACCTGCGCACTAGCCCCCTCCCCCCTTTAAATTTTAACTTAAAATTAAATTAACTACTTTAACCTTAAATTTACACCAACAAACCCTTCCCCTTACAATTTAAATAAATAAATAAATACACACCTGACTTTTTAAATAAATAGATAAATTAGGACCACTCTACTCACGTCCGTTCAGCACAGCACACTCCCGCCTCTTCGCTCCTTGCCAACTGGACTTCTTCTCTATTCCTTAAATTTAATTCTTTAAATTTTTTAATATTTTTAATTTAAATTAAAATCTTTACATTTTAAAATTTAGACCTACGGCACGGTGTCAGGCCATTTCGGCCCACAAATTCGTGCCGCCCACTTACACCCAATTAACCTACAATCCCCAGTACATTCGAAGGGTGGGAGGAAACCGGTGCCCCTGGGGAAAACCCATGAGGAGAACATCCAAACTCCTTACAGACAGCCTGGTCCTGGTCGCTAGCACTGAATCAGGGTTGTGCTAACCCCTACACCAACCGGGCCGCCTTTTCCTTCCTATGGATATTGCGTGACCTGCTGAGTTTCCCCTATCTCCTTAACCCTCTAAGTTTTAGACTCCCCTGTCCTGGGGAAACGGCTGTGACCGTTCCCTTCGTACACGCTGTGATAAAAGGCATTCGCATAGATGTATGGACTGGCCAGTCCGGACCTCCCTGAACTTCTCCTGACCCCTCCTTTGGCTTCTCCCCAGATTTCCCAATAAAGGCTGGTGCACCTGGACTTGCCCCCTCTCGCTCCTGTACCTTGGACCTGGCCAAGTTGTGTATCAGTAATGCTCAAGGATTTTGGTAATTAAAGCCATTTTAATCCCTCCATCACATTGGCGTGATTACTGTTGTGCTCCACATATGCCCTTGTGATCTTACAAATTTTGATAAGTTTGTACTGACAATAACCAGACCAGCAGTGCGAGTATAATTTAATAAACTAATACGTACACTAAGAGGTCTTGTCTCTCTGCAAGAAGAACCTGGAAGGCTGGACTGTAGCTCTGGACTGCTTTCTAGACAAGGTCACCGGGATGACCCTGGTGGCCTAGTGGTAGAATTACATCTCATCACAAAGTTCATCACTCCATCTTCCAGGGAGAAAAATCCCAGTCCACCCCTCATCCCTTGCACTCTAAAGGGTGACTCTTTTGTCTGAAGGTATGGATGCTTGGGAACTCTCATCGCTGAAGAGCAGTGGAACATTCTGAAGGCAGGAGGTCGATGGATGCTTGAGAAGGCATTGAATTGGCGGCCAGATGGGAGGGTGAGATCAGCCACGGGTTTTTTAAATTTTAATTCAGATACAGTATGGTAACAGGCCCTTCTGAGCAATGAGCCTGCACCGCCTAAGTACACCCATGTGAACATAGGAACATAGGAAGTAGGAACAGGAGTCGGCCAAAAATGGCCCATCGAGCCTGCTCCGCCATACAATACGATCATGGCTGATCTAATTTATGACCTAATTCCACCTACCTGCCTTCTCCTCATATCCCCTAATTCCTCTATCACCTCATTCGGCCCATCGAGCCTGCTCCATCATTCAATACGATCATGGCTGATCTAATTTATGACCTAACTCCACCTACCTACCTTCTCCCCATATCCCCTAATTCCTCTATCATGTAAAAATTTATCTAACCGAATTTTAAATATGTTTAATGAGGCAGCCTCAACCACTTCCCTGGTTAGAGAATTCCAAACATTCACTACTCTCTGGGAAAAACTATTTTTCCTCATCTCTGTCCTAAATCTACTCCCCCGAATCTTGAGACTGTGTCCTCTCATTTTAGTTTCCCCGGCCAGCTCAAAAAACCTTCCTACATCTATCCTATCCATACCCTTCATAATCCTATATGTTTCTATAAGATCTCCTCTCATTCTTCTGAACTCGAGCGAATACAATCCTAGACGATGTAATCTTTCATCACAAGTCAACCCCTTCATCCCAGGGATCAACCATGTGACCAGTTAACCTACAACCCTGCCCCCTCCCCCCACTGCTCTACAAAGCTAGAGCACCAAAAAAAAGCCCCCGCAGGTCTTGGGGACAAGGTACAAACTTGTTACAGACAGCGTTTGATTGGAACCAGGGCTTCTGGCACTGGTAATAGCACCATACGATGACCGTGCCACTATACCTGTCGGGTGGTGAGACACTTAGAGGCGGCCGAGAGATCCCTTGCTGTCGACCCCTTGTCTCGTTGCATAACGTGCCTTTTTATTCAATGTGATTATGTGTGCGGATAGCTCCAATTCTCACACAGCTCGGCCATGCACCCAGGGGAATCCCAGACCTATTTCAGTCTGAGGTCAGTCAAAGGTCAATCCCAGGGTCGCTTGGAAACCTCAGCCCCCCGGGGGAAATTTCTGTCTCCAGCGAGAACTCTGAGGAATCTGTTTGTCCAAATTCCTCACCGGTTACATCTCACCAGGGGCTTGAATGGGGAAGGGAAGGCCTGGGATCCAGCAGGGTCACCGTACAGATGTGACGTGTGATGACTGGTCGGGCACTGAGGAGCGCGGTAGAACAGAGGGACCTGGGAATGCAGAGACATCATTCCCTGAAAACGATGAACAGATAGATAGGGTTCTAAAGAGAGCTTTTGGCACATTGCCCTTCATAAATCAAAATATTGAGTGCAGGAGTTGGGATGTTATGGTAAAGTTGTATAAGACATTGGTGAGACCAAATTTGGAGGTTTGTGTGCAGTTTTGGTCACGGAACTACAGGAAAGATATCAATAAGATTGAGAGAGGGTAGAGAAGATTTACTGGGATGTTGCCCAGATTTCAGGAACTGAATTATAGGGAAAGGTTCAACAGGTTAAGACTTTATTCCTTGGAGCAAAGAAGAATGAGGGGAGATTTGATAGAGGTTTACAAGATTTTGAGAGGTGTGGACAGAATGGGCATGAGTAGGTTCCTCCACTTAGATTGGGGGAGATAAATGCATAGTGGGGAGTGGGCCTTCATCGTCCTGAAGTCCATAAATCATCTCCTTTGCTTTGAGGCTCATGTTACTACTCTCACACCACTGTAAAAGCCTGACAACCTCCTCTCTGTCAGCAGACTCATCGTCGCTGCTTGTAAGGCCGACTACCGCTGTGTCATCCACAGACCTGATGACCCTGTGGGAGATGAACCTGGCAGCCCAGTCGCGAGCCAGCAGGATGAACTATGGTGGGCTGAGCAAGCCAGGGCTCTGTGTGATGAGGCTTGAAGCTTTGCTGCCAGCCCGGGCAGACTGATCTTTCAGTCGGGGAGTCCAGGTTCCAGATGCAGAGAGGGGCACTGAGTCCCAGCGTGGACACTTTCTCCACCAGCCCCTGAGATATGACTGTGTTGAATAATCGGGAAATCAAGGGTACAGGGAGTGGGGCTGAGTGGGAGAATGGATCAGCTCGTGAAGGCATGGTGGGGCAGAGTCGATGGACTGAATGGCCTACTTCTGCTCTTACATCTAGTATCGAAAGCATTGTAAAAGGGGAAGTGGCAGTTCCCAGATGGGGGACTGTTTTCCAAAGCATCGTCAGCTGGCAGTTTCTAAAGTGAGTGTCTGATGAGCATGGGAAACTCTGAAAGGGAAGTCACGTCTGACAAGTGTACTCGAGTTCAGTTCTGAACCTGTGGGCTTGGTTACCCAGTCTGAGGGCGGGCTGCGGTTGGATGTTGGATGTTGTCTCACTTGCTGGGCATTTCCGATCCCCCCTCCCCTGCCCCCATAATGCAGCAATGACCATAAGACGTAGGAGGTATACAAGATACATAAGACATCGGAACAGAAATAGGCTATTCAGCCCATCGAGGGCATGCCAACATTGCACCAGGTTTTGCACTGAGAACACTGTTTCGCTAGGTTGTACTTGCACAGTCAGATAGCAACAAACTTGACTTAATTTAATCATAATTCTCCCACTCAGCCCCACTCCCCCGCCTTCTCTCCATACCCTGACTAGCCAAAGACCTCTCAATCTCTGCCTTAAATATACCCAACAGCCTCTGCAGCCACCCGTGGCCGCAAATCCCAGAGGCTCGCTGCCCTCTGGCTAAAGAAGTTCCCCCACTTCTCTGCTTTAAACGGGCGCCCTTCAATCCTCACGTTGTGCCCTTTTGGCCAAGACTCTCCTACCCTGGGAAACAACTTGGCCACATCTGCTTTGTCCTTTCAGCATTCTATGACCCCCCCCCCCCCCACCCCGCCCCACCCCATTCTCTGAACTCCAAGGAGTCTGGTCCAAGAGCCATCAAACATTCCTCAGATGCTAATCCCATGAATCACTGTTCTGGGCTTATCTGAGCCCTCTCCAACCCTTTCTTAATTGAGGAGCCCAAAACTGTCCCCGTACTCCAGGTGAGGCTTGTAAGAACATCCCATCCCTGCTCTTGTATCTTAACCCTCTAGATAGGATCACCAACATTGCATTCTCCTTCTTCACCACCGACTCAGCCTGGATGCAGGGCCCGTGCAAGACTATTTTGCATCCTGGGTCAGGCTGAGAGAGATGGGGCGGTGTTGACCGGGCTGAGCAGTGGGCAGAATACCTGACGCACCATACCACTTCATCCCTCTGTGTAACCAGATTTACGCACGTGCTTATAGCGCCTTAGTCAGAGCCACGTCATTCATGATGCGGAGGTCCCAGAGCTGTTGGAATCTCTCTTCAACAGCGTTCCCCCCCCCCCCCCACCCACCCCAGCAAGGCCTGCACCCTGGGCATCTGCCTAGTTGACCTAATGGTAGCACCAGCCCTGCCTGGTGGTTCACCTTTCAGTGGTGATTTAATACTTCCCTCTCCCCTTTGGGCCCCACTCGCCTTTCAACACCCACGTTCTCCAGACGGACAAGCTGGCAAGGGGCTCAGCGGCTGAGAGACCCGCGCGGGAACTGGGTACTGGAGGCGGGATCAGAGAGGGCAAGAAGGGGGTCTCGGGCGCCAAGAGCTTCCTGATCGTGTCGGGGTGGGGGGGGGGATGGTTGGGTTTAGAGCCTTGGGCTTGCCGATAGATTGAACAGGAGTCTGGGTGGCTGCGGAGGCTATGGGAGGGCTGGAGGCAAATCCACAGACGCTCGGCGACTCTGACGGGACCCTCTGTTGCTTCTCTTTCTCCTATTAGGGACACCGGGCAGGAACCTTGAACCAGCCCCCAGTACAACCAGCATCACCACCATGCTGGGAGGAGAGCTGTGTTGGCTCATCGCTGATGTGCCAGCACTGACACATCCGGTCCTCCTGATGGGGCCGTCTCTACATCGGAGAGACAGGATGCAGACTGGGAGATCGCTTCGCTGGGCACTTCCGTCCGGTCCGCGTCAATGTCACTGGCCCTCTTCAGTCCTGCGCCCCACTCCCATACTGACATTTCTGTCCATGGATACATGTTCTTATCCCCAAAACCACCCATAAATTGGAGGAACAACCCCTGCAGGCATTAAATCTTTTAACATATAAATTTAAATTTAGACATACAGCAGGGTAACAAGCCACGAGACCATGTCACCCATTTTACACCCTGTTAACCTACACCCCCAGTACGTTTCAAATGGTGGGTGCAAACCGGAGCGCATCCCCCCTCGGGGAAAACCCACACAGATCCACCGAGCCTGTATTTGCTCAACTCCTCATGGACAGTGCGGGGTTCGAACCCCTGTCCTGATCGCTGGTGCTGTAACGGCCTCGCGCTAACCGCTACGCCCACTGTACTGCCCAAGCATCGACTTCTCTGGTTTCTGCTGGCTTACTCCATGTTCTCTCTCTCTGTCCTTTTCCCCCATCTCCTTTCCTCCAGCTCTCCATCCACCCCCCGCCCTTTCTTCTCCATTCTCCTCCCCCTGCTCGCTGGTGTGCCCTCGCTCCCTCATCTGCCTTCATGGACCTGCCCCCTCCCAACCTCCAACCATTATGTTCGGGCACCTGCTGGCATTTTTCCAAGCCTTGCTGAAGGGCTGAAACCCGAAGCGTGGGTTCTATATCTTTACTGCATAAAGGACCCTGTCTGACCAGCTGAGTTTCCCCGGCGCTGTGTGTTTTTACTGAAACAAGACTCTATTTTAGGTTCCGTGTGCTCAGGGCCGGAATTTTCACTGATCCGCTTCTGAAAGGGCACTTCTGCTTTTAATCAAAAAGCAACTCGCTGAATTGGTTCGAGTTCCTTCTTTTTAAATTAAATTTATTGAGTTTAATAGAGAAAAACCCTGAAGTCTTCTAATTAATAACATATACAGATCATTCAAAAATTATAAACAAAAGGATAACCCCAATTATTTACTTAACCCATCAATAAGAGTTCAGAGAAGTGAATGAATCATTCTTGGCTTTTATTAACGACTTAATGCTACCTTAGCCTGGCCAGTGGGACACTAAGGACCATCTGTTATACCAGCTGGACCATGTCACCCATTTTACTCTGACAGCAGCAGTAGCCAATACACATCTATGTGAGGGGACAGTCAGTAATAGTCTATTTCCGCCCCCCGCCCCCACAGAATTTAGCTAAATTAAAAAATACAGACTGAAACATAAAACCGCTGCGAAACTGCGTTTAAATTTCAGAAATTTCAGCAAATCTGTGTTGGCCAAAAGCATAAATGGAAGAGAAGACGCTGTCTCTCTCCGTGACCTTGCCTCGGCCGGCGTGCCAGCCATTGACTAACCCCTTTCCTCGAGCCACTAACATGGCCCCAACCGTCTGCTGGTCATGTACCATCTGCTGCAAGATTCTGTGTCGGCCCAAGAAATATCGCTCGCTACAGCATTCCATTCAAAGCATTGAATATTGAGTTAACGCTCAATCCATTTCTCACAATGTAACCAAAATGATGTCACATAGAGAGTAGATAGGGGTACGATTACGATTCCTTTATATTAAAAAAAGGGGGATTTTATACTTCTCGGCAATTGGATGAGTAAGTGCGCAGATGATACAAAGGTTGGCAGTGTTGTGGACCGTGAGGAAGATTATCAAAGCTTACGGGGGATATAGACCAGTTAGAAAAGTGGGATGGAAGAAGATGGTGGATGGAGCTTAATACTGATAAATGTGAGGTGCTACATTTTGGTCAGGAATAATTAAAATAGGACATACACGTTAAATGCTCGACAACTGAGGAGAGCAGTGGAACAAAGGGATTTCGGAGTCATGGTCCATAATTCTCTAAACGTTGAATCACATGTGGACAGGGTGGTGAAGAAGGCATTTAGTATGTTGGCTTCATAAATCAGAGTAGAAAACACAGGAGTTGGGATGTTATGTTGAAATTGTATAAGGCATTGGTGAGGCCAAATTTGGAATATTCTGTTCAGTTCTGGTCCCCAAATTATAGGAAGGATGTCAATAAGAGAGAGAAGGTGCAGAGAAGATTTACTAAAATGTTGCCTAGATTGCAGTATCTAGAATACAAAGAAAGATTGAGTAGACTGGGTCTTTATTCATTGGAGCGTAGAAAGTTGAGGGGGCATTTGATAGAGGTATTTTAAAATTATGAGGGAGGTAGATGTGAATAGGTTCTTCCCCTTGAGGGTAGGTGAGATTGCAATGAAGGGTCATAAGTTAAGAGTTTGGGGGCAAAAGTTTAGAAGTAACATAAGAAGAAGTTTCTTCACTCAGAGAGTGGTGGCTGAGAGGAATGACCTTCCGGAAGAGGTGGTTGCAGCAGGGTCAATTTTTATCATTTAAGAGAAGGTTGGATGAGTGCAAGAGGGGATTGGAGGGTTATGGACAGGGAGCAGGTAACATAGAAGCATAGAAACATAGAAGATAGGAGCAGGAGTAGGTCATTCGACCCTTCGAGCCTACTCCGCCATTCAACAAGATCATGGCTGATCTTAAAGTTCAGTACCCCGTCCCCACCTTCTCTCCATAACCTTTAATACCCTTATACTGAAGAAATAAATCTAATTCTCTCTTAAATATATTTAATGAACCTGCCTCTACTGCCCTCTGTGGCAATGAATTCCACAGATTCACCACCCTCTGGGTATAGAAATTCCTCCTCATCTCGGTCCTAAATGGTTTGCCTATTATCCTCAAACCATGGCCCCGGGTTCTGGATTTTCCCATCCTTGGAAACATCCCATCTGCATCCATTCTGTCCAGTCCTGCCAGAATTTTATATGTCTCTATGAGATCCCCTCTCAATCTTCTAAACTCCAGCGAGTACAATCCCAATTTGCGCAATCTTTCCTCCTAAGTCATTCCTGCCATTCCAGGTATCAGCCTGGTGAATCGCCTCTGCACTCCCTCCATTGCAAGTAACATAACATAAACATAACATAACAATTACAGCACGGAAACAGGCCATTAGGCCCTTCTAGTCCGCACCGAACCAAACACTCCTCTCTAGTCCCACCTCCCTGTACAATGCCCATAACCCTCCATCTTCTTCTCATCCATATACCTGTCCAACCTTTTCTTAAATAATACAATTGACTCCGCCGCCACTATTTCTCCCGGAAGCTCATTTCACACGCCCACCATTCTCTGAGTAAAGAAGTTCCCCCTCATGTTACCTCTAAACCTCTGCCCCTTAATTCTTAACTCATGTCCTCTTGTTTTAATCTTTCCTCCTCTTAACGGAAATAGTCTATCCACATCCACTCTGTCTATCCCTTTCATAATCTTAAATACTTCTATCAAATCCCCTTCCTATGTCCTATTTTAATTATGTCCTATTTTAATGTATGTCCTATTTTAATTATTCCTGACCAAAATGTAGCACCTCACATTTATCAGAACATCCTTCCTTAGATAAGGTGACCAAAACTGCACACAATACTCCACGTGGGGTCTCACCAAGGCCCTGTACAGCTGCAGTAAGGTATCCTTGTTCCTAGACTCAAACCCTCTTGATATGAAGGCCAACATACCATTTGCCTTTTTAACCGCCTGCTGTACCTGCATGCTCACCTTCAGAGACTGGTGTACAAGAACCCCTAGGTCTCTCTGCACTTCCCCATCTCTTAATCTATTGCCATTCAAATAGTAATCTGCCCTCCGGTTTGTATCACCAAAGTGGAGAACCTCACATTGATCCACATTGTAGTGCATTTGCCATGATCTGCCCAGTCCTTCAATTGATCCAAATCACACTGGAGCTTCCTGACCCCCTCTTCCGTGCACACAACCCCTCCTAGCTTAGTGTCATCTGCAAATTTGGAGATATTACATCCAATCCCCTCATCCAGATCATTAATGTAAATTGTGAACAGCTGAGGTCCCAGTACAGATCCCTGTGGTACCCCACTGGTCACCGCCTGCCACTCAAAATGAGCCATTTATCCCAACTCTCTGTCTTCTACCTGCCAGCCAGTTCTCAATCCACATCAATACTTTGACCCCAATCCCATGAGCCTTGATTTTGGAAGCCAGTCATTTATGCGGGACCTTATCGAAGGCCTTTTGGAAGTCCAGGTACACCACATCCACTGGCTCTCCCCCATCTATTTTACCTGTCACCATCTCAAAGAATTCCAATGGATTTGTCAAGCACGATTTCCCTTCTGTAAATCCATGTTGACTCTGTCCGATCCCTTCTCTGCTAGTCATATGCTCCGCTATTACATCCTTAATAATGGATTCCATCATTTTGCCCACTACTGATGTAAGGCTCACCGGCCTATAATTCCCCGCTTTTTCTCTACCCCCCTTTTTAAATAGTGGGGAAACATTAGCTACCCTCCAATCCATGGGTACTGATCCTGAGTCTATCGAGTTCTGGAAAATAATTCTTAAAGCATCTGCTATCTGAATGGCCACTTCCTTGAGTACCCTAGGATGGAGATTATCAGGCCCTTGGGATTTATCGGCCTTCAATCCCTTCAATTTCCCCAAGACCATGTCCTTAGAGATACTGATTTCTTTCAGTTCCTCCCTTGCATTAGTCTCTATGTTTCCCAACATCCTTGGGAGGTTATTTGTATCCTCTCTTGTAAAAACCGAACTAAAGTAAGAGTTAGAACTAAAGGTAGGTGGGACTAGTGGAGTTCACTTAAATTGGTGCGGATTAGAGGGGCGAGATGGCCTGTTTCCGTACTGTAATTGTTATATGGTTATATGGTCATAAGATGATCCTCTCCAAGCACAACCACACTCTCTGTGAGCTGACTCAACACAGGTCCAACACAGACGTACCAATCGGGCTTTCTGTATTCCTGGTGTGACCGATTTTATATTGTATATAAATATGATTTAGAAGGAGATAGATTGTGGGAGTTTAGTGTAGGACACAAACAAACACAAACACTTCACAAAACAGATCTCATTTAAAATGCAGGAGCTTTGCTGAAAGTAAGTCATGCAGGCACCGGGAACCTTTGCAGAGACAATAAAACAACGAGGTTGCTTTGCTAAAGAACTTCAAAAGCAGGTGTAAATAGATTATAGTTTTGAAAGCCACAGATGAACAGGATCAGAAGTTTGGGTCCGGTGCCGCAATCTGTCTGGTTGCAGTTTGCTGTTCTAAGAAGGTCATGTGCTTTTTGTAAGCAGAGGGAGAGAAAGAGAGAAAGAGAGAGAGAGAGAGAGAGAGAGAGAGAGAGAGAGAGAGAGAGAGGGAGAACTGGTTTCTGCAGTCATGGCAAACTGGCAGCTTGTTGAAACCCGATTTTGAAGATGGGTTGTGAGTTCTGAGTTCAGCCTGTTCAAAACCCAAGAGCCGTCAAACATTCCTCAGATGCTAGTCCTTACAAGAGGAAATGGCTGGCTAGAGTGTTTCTCCCAAAACAAGAGGAACTCTGTGGTGACCGGGGAGAAGAGGTTATCTTTGGATAACCCTAATGGGGCAAGTTTCTTCGGCAAGACACTGAAGTGGCTGATCGGAGCAAATCAGTTTGTGTCCAATGAGCAACAAATATCTCTCTGAAACCAACAAGAACCTTCCTGAGTGGTAACTATTTAACTTTAAGCACCAGAGCTTGGTTAAAATTCATAAATGTTAAATTCTGTGCCCAATATAAGAATTGCCTGATACTGGTGAACTTGGAGGAGTGAGAAATGAGATTGGTCTGTGAACCAAAGAAGTTTTCTGAACTTACATACACATTGCATACACGTGCGCTTAGAATTAGAAGGGGGTTAAGTTAATAGTAATAATTTAAAGTTTGATCCTGTTCTTATGTAGAAAATTAAAAATGAGTTTTATTGAAGTAACCATTTGTCGGTGAATTTCTATTGCTGCTGGGTTTTGGGGCCCTCTGAAATTCCACACCAGGCCTTGCTGCAACCAGTCAGTTATGGAGATATGGAGAATTTCCTCAGACCAGCACATTCCAGGCTGCAGAAGCATGTGCTGAGGGGTGCACTGGCTTGGTGCAGCCATCGCGAGGGAGCAGTGTCTAGAGTCCTCCCATTACCAGGAGCTGAGGGGCTGAGATCAGAGAGGCTTGTGTCCATCAGTCCTGAGAATGTCAAACAAGAAGGTGGGGGGGGGAAACATGGGGGTGGGGGCTCATTAGCAGGTCATGGTGCTAAAAACAGGTAATGTCACACTCACGGACGTATAATGAATATGACATTGCAAATATGAGAAGACTTGGACTGTATCTGTTTTCTCAGCATGAATAAAGTTTATTTTGATGTAAGGAATGAATGGGGCTGGATTCCTGACAGAGGGAGCTGGTGAAAACCTCCTGGTCGTGTTGGAGGTTTGGATCTGGAGTACATTCTACCAATGGCCTAGTCAAACTGCAGCCACTTCAGTGTCTTTCCGAAGAAACTTGCCCCATTAGGGTTTTCCAAAGATAATCTCTTCTCCCTGGTCACCACAGAGTTCCTCTTGTTTTGGGAGAAACACTCTAGCCAGCTATTTCCTCTTGTAAGGACTAGCATCTAAGGACTGCAGCACCCGGGTAGCCCACCTGGGTCCCAGGTGTTATGACCGGGTCTTGGGTGCAGGATGCACCTTTCAAATCGAAGGCGGGATTTCCCTTCCCCCCTCCCCAGCGGTAACGCGGTGAACGACACATCATGCACTCACCAGAGGTTCGCGATGTTCAGGCGCTGGCGATGCACCTCTGCAGGGCTGATGTCACCGGAGTCAGCGGGTCGGTCACTTTCATTTTCAAACTGGCCATGGAAGAGACCTGAGTAAGTTTAACTGAGTTCCCCTGACCACCTCTAAGGTAGGTCAGGGACCCGGTTGGGTTCTGACCAGGTTGGCCCGGTTGGACCCTTTCAAATTGCCGAATAACTGGCCCGCTAACCATGCAAATTGCCCAGTTAACCCCATTTTACATGGCCTAGAGACTGTGGGAGCGCCAGAGGCGAATCCACAGACAAACCTTGTCTCTAAACCAGCTCTCTTTTGTATCCGTCTCCCATTGTGAAGAGGTGTCGGACAATAGAAATATAGAAAATAGGTGCAGGACTAGGCCATTTGGCCCTTCAAGCCTACACCTCCATTCAATATGATTATGGCTGATCAGTCCCTAATACCTGCCTTCTCCCCAGACCCCCTGATCCCCTTTGCCATGAGGGCCAAATCTAACTCCCTCTTAAATATGGATAAGGAACCGGCTTCAACTGCTTCCTGTGGCAAAGAATTCCACAGATTCACCACTCTCTGAGAGAATTTTTTTTTCTCTCATCTCAGACCTAAAAGACTTCCCCCTTATCCTTAAACTGTGACCCCCTGGTTCTGGTTTTCCCCGACATCAGGAACAACCTTCCTGCATCCAGCCTGTCCAGTCCCTTAAGAATTTTATTCATTTCTATAAGATCCCCCTCAATCTTCTAAACTCCAGAGAGTATAAGTCTAGTCAATCCAACTTTTCTTCATATGTAAGTCCTGCCATCCCTGGTATCAATCTGGTCATCCTTTTCTCCACTCTCTCCATGGCCAGGATGTCTTTCCTCAGATAAGGAGGCCAAAACTGTACACAATACCCCAGGTGCGGTCTCACCAAGGCCCTGTACAGCTGCAGTACTCGAATCCTCTTCCTATGAATGCCCACATACCATTAGATTTCCTCACTGCCTGCTGTACCTGCACGCCCACTTTCAAGGACTGATGCCCAGGTCTCGTTGCATCTCTCCTTTTCGAAATTGGACACCATTTAGGTAACAATCTTCTCTCCTGTTCTTGTCTCCCAAGTGGATAACCTCACATTTATCCACATTATAGTGCATCTGCCACGTCTCAACTCACTCGCCTAACTTGTGCAAGTCATCCTGCACCCTCCTAGCATCCTCTACACAGCCAATCCCGCTACCTAACTTTGCATGTCGTCTGCAAACTTGGAGATGCTGCTATCTATTCCCACATCTAAGTCATTGATATATATTGTAAACAACTGTGACCCCAACACGGAGCCCTGCGGTACCCCACTAGTCACTGGCTGCCATTCTGAGAAGAACCCATTTATTCCTACTTTTTGCTTCCTGTCCATCAACCAATTCTCAATCCATCTTAATACCATCCCTCCTATACTGTGCTTCTTAAGTTTGTACGCTAGTCTTCTGTGCTTTTTTTTTTTTTCTTTGGCTTGGCTTCGCGGACGAAGATTTATGGAGGGGGTAAAAAGTCCACGTCAGCTGCAGGCTCGTTTGTGGCTGACCAGTCCGATGCGGGACAGGCAGACACGATTGCAGCGGTTGCAAGGGAAAATTGGTTGGTTGGGGTTGGGTGTTGGGTTTTTCCTCCTTTGCCTTTTGTCAGTGAGGTGGGCTCTGCGGTCTTCTTCAAAGGAGGCTGCTGCCCGCCAAACTGTGAGGCGCCAAGATGCACGGTTTGAGGCGTTATCAGCCCACTGGCGGTGGTCAATGTGGCAGGCACCAAGAGATTTCTTTAGGCAGTCCTTGTACCTTTTCTTTGGTGCACCTCTGTCACGGTGGCCAGTGGAGAGCTCGCCATATAATACGATCTTGGGAAGGCGATGGTCCTCCATTCTGGAGACGTGACCCATCCAGCGCAGCTGGATCTTCAGCAGCGTGGACTAGATGCTGTCGACCTCTGCCATCTCGAGTACCTCGACTTTAGGGGTGTGAGCGCTCCAATGGATGTTGAGGATGGAGCGGAGACAACGCTGGTGGAAGCGTTCTAGGAGCCGTAGGTGGTGCCGGTAGAGGACCCATGATTCGGAGCCGAACAGGAGTGTGGGTATGACAACGGCTCTGTATACGCTTATCTTTGTGAGGTTTTTCAGTTGGTTGTTTTTCCAGACTCTTTTGTGTAGTCTTCCAAAGGCGCTATTTGCCTTGGCGAGTCTGTTGTCTATCTCATTGTCGATCCTTGCATCTGATGAAATGGTGCAGCCGAGATAGTTGCCCATTCAGTGCCAGCTCTTCAGCGCTTGACGTCCTGCTTTGCGGAAACTGCCAAAATGTTTGGCCTGGAAGTCAGCCTGAAGAAAACTGAGGTCCTCCATCAGCCAGCTCCCCACCATGACTACCAGCCCCCCCACATCTCCATCGGGCACACAAAACTCAAAACGGTCTTCTGTGCAGACCCTTATTAAATGCCTTACTAAAGTCCAGATATACCACATCCACTGATTTTCCCCCCATCCACTCTACTGGTTACATCCTGAAAAAACTCTATTAGATTCCAGTCACAAAACCATGATGACTCCGTCTGATGATACCACTACTCTCCAAATGTACTGCGGTTTCATCTTTAATAACTGATTCTAGCACCTTCCCTACACCGATGTCAGGCTAACTGGTCTGTAGTTTCCCATTTTCTCTCTCCCTCCCTTCTTAAAGAATGGGGTTGCGTTGGCCACCCTCCAATCCTCAGGAACTAATCCAATATCTAAAGAGGTTTGAAAAATTATCACTAATGCATCCACTATTTCCTGGGCTACTTCCTTCAACACTCTCGGATGCAGACCACCTGGAGATTTATCTGCCTTTAATCCCTGCAATTTAACTAATACAACCTCTCCACTTACAATTATTTCCTTCAGTCCTTCCCTCACATTAGATCCTCAGTTCCCTACTTTTTCATATAACCATAAAACTGTGGTGAATGTCGGCCAAGCTGCCTGTCTCCCCTCTGGCGGGTCTTGCTGTACTAACATTGGCTGTGCATTATCTCTACTGTTAAGGACACTCCCCTTGGGTCTAACTGTGTCTGCACCTATTGTCTTTCATTATTGTACCATGAGTTTCTGTTAATAAAAGCCATGATTATGGTTTGACCACATCGTCTTTGTCTACTTCATCAACTGGCACTTCACTAACCATAAAACAATTACAGGCCCTTCTAGTCCTGTACGATTTAAGTGAAACTTCACTAGTTCCTGCAGATTATTTTTGTTTTCCTTGGTGAAGACAGAACTAAAGTATTTATTCGATTAGTTTGCCATGTCCTTGTTCCCGATGATCAATTCACCTGTAATGGACCCACATTTGTCTTAACTAATCTCTTTCTCTTAACATATTTATAAAAGCTTTTACAGTCATTTTTTTATGTTCTCCGCCAGCTTTCTCTCATAATCCCTTTTTCCTTTCCTAATTAATCCCTTTGTCCTCCCCTGTTGAATTTCCCCAGTCCTCAGGAATACTGTTTTCCTGGCTAGTTTATATGCTGCTTCTTTGGATTAGATCCTCTCCCTGATCTCCTTTGTTAGCCCCATATGCACGACCTTCCTCGAGTTATTCTTTTTCCAAACTGGGATGTACAATTGTTGTATTTCCTCCAAGCTATCTTTAAATGATCGCCATTGCATTTCCACCCTCAGTCCTTTAAGTAACATTTGCCAATCTATCTTAGCCAATTCACGTCTCAGATTATCAGTTACCCCCTCTTCGAATTCAGAACCTTTGCATCCGAATAAACTCTGTCACATTCTATTCTAATGAAAATTTTCATTCTATCGTGGTTCCTCTTGCCCAAGGGGCTTTGCACAATAAGATTGTGAACTAACCCGTCCTCATTACCCAATCCCCAGTCTAGAATGGCCTGTTCCCTCATTGCCTCAACATGCTGGTTTAGAAAACAATGCCACATACATTGGAAGAAATCCTCTTTCTCATCACCTGACCAATTTGGTTCACCCAATCTCCATCTAGATTAAAGTCATTTATTCTAACTGCTGTCCCTTTGTTGCACAGATTTCCAATTTCCTGATTAATGCTATCCCTAACCTCACTGCGACTGTTAGATGCCCTGTACACAACTCCCACTAGCATCTTCCGCCCCTTCGGGTTTCGCAGATCTACATCCTCCAAGCTAATGTCCATCCTTTCTATTGCATTCACCTCCTCTCTAACCAACCTCCTTTTCCTTTCTGTCTATCCCTCCCGGCCACCTATGGCAGGTAAACGTTGAAGTATATCATGTATATTACATGTGATTATGTATGATTCAATAAAAGGAACCTCGAACCTCTGAGATGCAAATATCCACCCACCCCCGTCCCCCGTGCAGTGCAGCAGGCCAGCGCAATGCAGCTCATCGATGGCAGACCTCCCCATGCTCAATGGCGTCTGCTCCAGCTTGTTCAACGCAAGTGGAACTGCGAGCTAGACAGGTTGACGGATTACTGGTTATTTCCTCTGTTGCGATTTCTATTTTGGGCACTTTGTTTCCCAGCATTTAGCATTTATGATGAGAAATATGTTGCAGAGGTCAAATTTAGAATAAAATGTGTGTGTTTTGATTCATTCCAAGACTCTGCACCCAGCCACTTTCAATTTTGTTCTGGCCATGAACCCCCCCCCCCCCACCAAGGACTACACAAAGTTTATGGGCCCCGTTCCCTGCGAAGCAGTCAAGTTTAGTTAGTTCATTCCATACTTCTTTCTTACCATCTTTATTAAAAAATATTAGGTTACATGAAGAGAAAAGAAAAAGTTTTTACTCTGGGAAGAACGATTAGACAGTTAGCAGAACGTTGTTACAATGCCAGTGACCGGGGTTCGAATCCCGCGCAGGAGTTTATTCATTCTCCCCGTGTGTGTGTGGGTTTTTTCCGGGGTCTCCGGTTTCCTCCCACCATTCAAAATGTACCAGGAGTGCAGGTTAATAGAGTGTAAATTTGGCCATGCTGACCCGTGGGCCTGTCTCTGTGCTCTATGTCTACATTTAAATTAATTGTGATTTGCTTTCAAAAAAAAATTGCTAGTCCATTTTCTGAACAGTCCCCACCTTTTGCACAGGGCACATGTTTTCTGTCCATCTGATGCTCTCTTCTTTTCCAGCCAATTGTTGATCTGGGGGTTTCTCGTGAAATTTTCAGTCTGGTTGGAACGGAGCTCCCTTGGCTCGCAGGGCCAGTAGGAAAACAGGCCCTTCACCATTACAACCATCACTCACCCATTCACATTAACACTAATCCTAGATGGTTCCCAAACACAGTGGACTCTCTGGGGGTCCCTAATGTCCTAATCAGCAGATTTCCAGAAGGTTCAATAAGGTGCTTACATGAAAGACTTGTCCAGAAGATAAGGATGTATAGAGTTGGGGGTGATAGCATGGAGAGAGGATTAGTGAACCAATAGAATGCAGAGAGTGGGGGTATTTTTCTGGTTGGCAATCGGTGGGGAACGGGGTTCCACAGGGGTCGGTGCCGGGCCCACCACTGTTCACGGTGCACATAAACGATCTGGAAGAGGGGACGGAGTGATGTGTATCTGTGTTTGCTGATCGAGTGGAAAAGCAAATTGTGCAGAGGGTATGGAGAGTCCGCAGGGAGATATAGATAGGTTCAGTGAGTGGGCAAGGGTCTGGCAGATGGGGTACAATGTGAGGTTATTCACTTTGGAAGGAAAAATGAAAGATCAGAATATTATTTAAATGGCAGGTGATTGCAGCACACTGCTGGGCACTGGTGAGACCTCATTTGGAGAACTGTGTGCAGTTTTGGGACCCTATCTTAGAAAGGATGTGATGTTGTTGGAGAGGATGCAGAGGAGATTGACTAGGATGATTCCCGGAATGCAAGGGCTAATGTACGAGGAGCTCTTGGGTTGTATTCATTTGAGTATAGGAGAAGGAGAGGAGATCTCATATAAGCTTTTTGTATTTTGAAAGGTTTAGATAGGGTGGATGTGGGTAAGATGTTTCCCTCAGTGGGTGAATCGAAGACAAGGGGTCATAGTCTGAAAATTAGAGGTTATCCATATAAAACAGAGATTAGGAAGAACTTCTTTAGCCAGAGGGTCATGGATCTGTGGAAGATGCTGCCGAGTACAGCAATGGAAGCCAGATCACTGAGAGTATTTAAACAAGAAATAGACAAGTATCTCATTAGTGAGGGCATGAAGGGATATGGGGAAAAGGCTGGAAATTGGAACTAGTGTTGAGTAGCTTAGTGTAGATTTACAGAACAGACTCGATGGGCCAAGTGGCCTGCTTCTGTTCCTTTGTCTTGTGATCTTGTGACTTGTGAATGTTTGTGCATGAATCGCAAAAGGTCGGTTTGCAGGTGCAGCAGGTTATCTAGAAGGTAAATGGGATATTGGCCTTCGTTGCCGGAGGGATTGAATTTAGAAGCAGGGAGGTTCAAGGTACTGGTGAGGGCGCATCTGGGGCTCTGCACACAGTTCTGGTCTCCTGACTGGAAAAAGGATACAGTAGCTTTGGAGATGGTGCAGAGGAGGTTCACCAGAGTGATTCCATGATGAGAGGGTTAGATTATGAAAGATTGAGTTGCCTGGACTCTACTCGCTGGAATTTAGAAGAATGAGAGGGGATCTTATACAAATATATAAAATTATGAAAGGCAGAGATAAGATAGAGGTGGGTGAGTTCTTTCCATAAGATAGAAAGCCTCAAGATTCAGGGGAGTAGATTTAGGACAGAGATAAGGTGGAACTGCTTTCTCCAGAGGGAGGTGAATCTGTGGAATTCGCTGCCCATTGAAGGCGTGGAGGCTACCTCATTAAATAGATTTAAGGCAAGGTTGGATAGATTTCTACACAGTAAAAGAATTAGGGGATGTGGGGAAAAGACAGGTCGGTGGAGATGAGCCGATCATCAGATCAGCCGTGAGCTCATTGAATGGCAAAACAGGGTTGATGGGCCGAATGGCTGACTCCTGCTCCTATTTCTTGTGTTCTTTTCACCTTCTCCTCACTGACCATCAGCACAGGGGCACCCTAGAGCTGTGTGCTTCATCGCCAAGTCTAGTGCCTGAACACGCATGACTGCATGGCCATATTTAGCTCCCCATCGCTGGTACCGCCGTTGCCTGACACCTACCCACCGCCAGGTGCCACCATAACCCACCCAGACATTCTAAAATTATAGAGCCTGAGGTCCTGGCTCCTGCTCCAGAGAACGAGGTCACTGGTCCTGCCACCTAGGCCGAACTTCCCGCCACATGACAGGAGCGGCAACCTCATTCTCCCGAGCTGGATGCTCTTGCAGGTGATTCCCGCTCCCGCCGGGAGAATGAGGTCGCTGCTCCTGCCCGGTAGGCTGAGGCATTTGTTTTTTACTGGTTCTTTTACTTGCTTTATGGTAAATTTACAGCCACTGTTACTTGGTCATTGGGGCGTTTTTAAAAAAATCGGGTTGTTGCTGGGAGGCCCGGACAGCCTGAAAATGGGGGGGGGTGGCAGGGGGGAGGTTAAACCTTTGGCTTGGCTTCGCGGACGAAGATTTATGGAGGGGGTAAAAAGTCCACGTCAGCTGCAGGCTCGTTTGTGGCTGACCAGTCCGATGCGGGACAGGCAGACACGATTGCAGCGGTTGCAAGGGAAAATTGGTTGGTTGGGGTTGGGTGTTGGGTTTTTCCTCCTTTGCCTTTTGTCAGTGAGGTGGGCTCTGCGGTCTTCTTCAAAGGAGGCTGCTGCCCGCCAAACTGTGAGGCGCCAAGATGCACGGTTTGAGGCGTTATCAGCCCACTGGCGGTGGTCAATGTGGCAGGCACCAAGAGATTTCTTTAGGCAGTCCTTGTACCTTTTCTTTGGTGCACCTCTGTCACGGTGGCCAGTGGAGAGCTCGCCATATAATACGATCTTGGGAAGGCGATGGTCCTCCATTCTGGAGACGTGACCCATCCAGCGCAGCTGGATCTTCAGCAGCGTGGACTAGATGCTGTCGACCTCTGCCATCTCGAGTACCTCGACTTTAGGGGTGTGAGCGCTCCAATGGATGTTGAGGATGGAGCGGAGACAACGCTGGTGGAAGCGTTCTAGGAGCCGTAGGTGGTGCCGGTAGAGGACCCATGATTCGGAGCCGAACAGGAGTGTGGGTATGACAACGGCTCTGTATACGCTTATCTTTGTGAGGTTTTTCAGTTGGTTGTTTTTCCAGACTCTTTTGTGTAGTCTTCCAAAGGCGCTATTTGCCTTGGCGAGTCTGTTGTCTATCTCATTGTCGATCCTTGCATCTGATGAAATGGTGCAGCCGAGATAGGTAAACTGGTTGACCGTTTTGAGTTTTGTGTGCCCGATGGAGATGTGGGGGGGCTGGTAGTCATGGTGGGGAGCTGGCTGATGGAGGACCTCAGTTTTCTTCAGGTTGACTTCCAGGCCAAACATTTTGGCAGTTTCCGCAAAGCAGGACGTCAAGCGCTGAAGAGCTGGCTCTGAATGGGCAACTAAAGCGGCATCATCTGCAAAGAGTAGTTCACGGACAAGTTTCTCTTGTGTCTTGGTGTGAGCTTGCAGGCGCCTCAGATTGAAGAGACTGCCATCCGTGCGGTACCGGATGTAAACAGCGTCTTCATTGTTGGGGTCTTTCATGGCTTGGTTAAACCTATACACTGGATATACCATAAAACCATTAAAATGAGGCTCAAAAAAAGAGGGGATGTTCCTACCTATCTGCCAGTCGACTTATACACCAAAATATACGGTAAACTGGTAAAAATCCTCTAATTAACATTTTCATTCATAATTATTAATTAATATTAGTAAGATTAAAAAACAAAAATGATATGAATGACTTTATAAGCAATCTGCTCATAATGGTGAAATATCAATTAATATTAATATTGTAGTCTAGGACCCTCATATATCAACTCCAATTAATCAACTTAAGTTATGAAACAAATAAAAACTGACACTAATCTCACCCCTCTCTCTAATCAAGGTCATTTATATTAAAAAAAGCAAAGTGGAAAGAGAGAATGACCAAACTGGGCCAGATAGGTACCTCCAGATAGGAACGATCTGGACACAATAGAGAGAGGACAGAGAAGATTCACCAGCTGATCTCTGGGTTTAAGCACCTCAGTCACAGAGAAAGGTTAAACAAGTTAAGTCTTTACTCCTTGTAGCAGAGAAGACTGAGGGGGAACCTCCATGTCTTTAAATTGTTGAGGGGGATAGATAGATTAGAGGTGGCTAGACATTTTCCATTGGGGAGAGGGGAGATTCAAACCAGAGGACATGAGTTTGGGTGCATCGCAAGGGGAAGCTTCTTTACTCAGAGAGTGGGGTCTGTGCGGAACGAGCTTCCCGTGGAGGCAGGTGCAATATTAGCTTTGCAGAGAGTGGGGTCTGTGCGGAACGAGCTTCCCATGGAGGCAGGTGCAATATTAGCTTTGCAGAGAGTGGGGTCTGTGCGGAACGAGCTACCCGTGGAGGCAATTGCAATATTACCTTTGCAGAGAGTGGGGTCTGTGCGGAACGAGCTTCCCGTGGAGGCAGGTACAATATTATCCTTGAAGAAAAATTTGGATCAGTACATGGATGGAAAGGTATGGAGGGTTATGGCAGAGGGCAGGTCAGTGAGACTAGGACAGTGTAAGAGTTTCAGCATGGGCTAGAAGGGCCACGATGGCCTGTTTCTGTGCTGTAATTGTTAGGTGGTCATATGGAACATCACCCAACAGCCTAAAACTGCCAACCATGATCATCTTCCACAAATGGACCCCATATCTTTTCAAACGGAAACTTTAATATTGTATCTAATTTTTTTTCCAAATGTAAATGTGTCACTGTTCCCACTGCCCATGAGTCGGTGGAAGTTCATCTTTCCACTTCATTAATGCCCCTTGTCTGGCAATCAGCGTATTAAAAACTAAAACCCTCTCTTGAGATACCGACACAGGTATCAAGCCAATTAAAGAACATGGATCTATTTGAGTCTTGACAATCATTGATAAAGATCGAAAAAACGTTTCCCCAAAATCTTCCTAATTTGGGACATTCCCAAAACATGTTGTTAAGTGAGGCATCTAAGAGATTACACACACAATGGATCAACATCTGCATAAAAATCTCCATGTAGACGCCGGGCAGAAGTCCGAATTGCCTCTAACGTTGCTGCCCGAATAACTGGAAGTGATGTGTGAATACAGTATGGAGATCGAGAATTCCATTGGGTGGTGCCAGAACAAAAATCTTCCTCTCAATGTCACTAAGGCCATGATGGACAAGGAAGGAGAGGCCATGGGTCCTCGTTGGCAAGATCGTGGTGGAATGACAACTTGGAAAAGGAAGAAACCTTAAAAATACAACAGTGGTACATAGAAATGAACAAGTGTTTTCCATTAGAAAAAAATACCTCCAATCTAAAAGACAAATATACTTTATTTGAACAAATTTGGGAACCATACATAGAGTTTACTAGAAACCACTGATTTCAGACTCCATCCCTTAAAGTGATAAACACAAGTTTGAAAATTTTGGACCACACGATTTTTTTTTTGTGTTCTTTTATTGTTTATTTAGTTTTCTTCTTTTATTCTTGCTTTATGTTATAGGACCACCGCCAGTGGGCTGATCTCGCCTCCAACCGTGCATCTTGGCGCCTCACAGTTCAGCGGGCAGCAACCTCCTTTGAAGAAGACCGCAGAGCCCACCTCACTGACAAAAGACAAAGGAGGAAAAACCCAACACCTAACCCCAACCCACCAATTTTCCCCTGCAACCGCTGCAACCATGTCTGCCTGTCCCACATTGAACTTGTCAGTCACCAACGAGCCTGCAGCTGACGTGGACATACCCCTCCATAAATCTTCGTCTGCGAAGCCAAGCCAAAGAAAGAAGAATGTTATAGGGGGTGGGGAGGGGAGGGGAAGAGGGGAAAAATAAAAATGGTGAATGTTTGTATATTTTGTTATTGACACATAGAGAAACATAGAAAATAGGGGTAGGAGGAGGCCATTTGGCCCTTCAAGCCTACACCACCATTCATTTATTTTGATTATGGCTGATCATCCACTCAGTACCCAGTTCCAGCTCTCTCTCCATACTCACTGATCCCGCTAGTCACAAGAACTAAATCTAACTCTCTCTTAAATATAACCATGGAACTGGCCTCAGTCACTTCCTGTGGCAGAGAATTCCATAACTTCACCACCCTCTAAGTGAAAAAAATTCTTCCTCATCTCAGTCCTAAAGGACTTCCCCTTTATCCTTAAACTGTGACCCCTGGTTCTAGACTTGCTCAACATTGGGAACAGCATCTAGCCTGTCAAATCCCTTAAGAATTTTGAACGTTTCTATTAAATCTCCTCTTAATCGTCTAAACTCCAGCGAGTACAAGCCCAGTCGTTCTAGCCTTTCTTCATTTAATATTTCACAATGAAGTATTAAATAAAATATTATATAGAAAATATAAGGCAGCCGACATCATAAAAGATCCCTGTCACCCTGGTCACAACCTCTTCTCATGGCTCCCTTCAGAAGCTCTGAAGCCTTCAGTGTTTCAAATCCAGTAATTTTTCAAAAGCTCACAGGCTGTGGACTTCCCTGTAGCACAGGGAACCTTAAATGAACCCAGAACCACCAAAAGATTTGTCTGCATTCCTGAAACATCAGTTTAATTCTTGTATTGACTGCAGCCATGAATATTAGAATCAGAATTTATTATCATGAACAAGACACAAAGTTTTGTGGCAGCGTCACAGGGTGAACATTCACATAAACCACCTTACAACGTTAAATAAAAACAGTGCCCGAAAAGTCAGGTTCATTGATCATTCAGGAATCTGATGGTGGAGGAGAAAAATCTGCCCTTGTGCCGCTGGGTGCTCGTCTTCAGGCTTCTGTACCTTTTCCCTGATGGTAGCAGAGTGAAGAGGGCATGGCCTGGGTGGGGGGGGGGGTCCTTGAGGAGAGAGGCTGCTTTCTTAAGACACTGCCTCAAGTAGACATCCTCTATGGAGTGAAGTCTGGTGCCCGCGATGTCGCAGGCCAAGTTCACAACCAAACACCTCACAAAGTATAGCCGCTGACCAACCTTCTTCATGATTGTATCAACATGGATGCAACTTTTTTTTCACACATGGATCACTTTGATCTGGTTTTCTTAATTTAATTTGGGGATCATGGGCTGGAGGCCGCATTCCTGTGCCATAACTTTCCATGTTCAATGGTCAATGTTAATATATCTCCCACCTTTCTTTTCCCTCATTCGACCTTTCTGACCAGCTGCTACCAACGTGAAGGTGGAGGAGCCTGCAGGATCACTTTGATTCAGTGGATTGGAGCATATTCAATGACCTTACCCTTAGATCTGAACAACTATTAACCCTGTACTCAGCCTTCTGGTTGGTCCTTCCAAAGTGCATCACCTCATACCTATCTGGATTGAACTCCATCTGCCACTTTTCTGCCCAACTCTGCATCCTGTCGATATCCTCTTGTAACCTGTGACCACCTTCAACTCCATCCACAACTCCTCCAACTTTTGTGTCATTCACAAACTTACTGACCCCTCCTTCCACCTCTTCATCCAGGTCATTTATAAAGATTACAAAGGTCCCAGAACAGATCCCTGGGGAACTCCACTTGTCATCGACCTCCAGGGAGAATACTTTCCTCCCACTACTATTCTCTGCTTTCTTCCTGCAAGCCAATTTTTAATCCACACAGCTAAGGTTCCATGCCTTATGACTTTCTGAATGAGACTCTCATGGGGGACATTGTCAAATGCCTCACTAAAATCCATATGGACCACATCTCCAACTCTACATTCATCAATTTCTTTTGTTACCGCCTCAAAAAACTCAATTAGGCTCGTGAGGCATGACCTTCCCTTCACAAAGCCATCCATAGACTGGATTTTTCTAAATGCTCATAGATCCTTTCCTTAAGAATTCTCTCTAATAGTTTGCACACCACTGATGTGAGACTCACTGGTCTATAATTCCCAGGATTCTCCCTATTACCTTTTTTAAACAAGGGGACCACATTTTCGATTCTCCAATCCTCTGGCACCTCCCCTGTGACCAAGGAGGTTGCAAATTCATACCCAATGCTCCAGCAATCTCTTGCTTTGCTTCCTGCAGCAACTTGAGCTGTATCTCAACTGGTCCCAGGGACTGATCAATCCTAATGTTTTTAAGAAGATCCTGCATGTCCTCGACATGCTCCAGCACACAGGCTTGTTCTATATTGACCTCACATTGCCCAAGATCCCTCTCTCTGGTGAACACTGAAGCGACGTATTCCTTTAGGACCTCCCCAACCTCCTCCACCTCTAGGTACATGTTGCCTCCTTTATCCTTTAGCAGCTCCACCTTCATTCTCATCAAATGTCTTGGGGATCTCCTTAATCCTACATGACAAGGCCTTCTGCCCCCTTCGAGTGCCCCTAAGTCCTTTCTTAAGCTCCTTCCTGCCTACCATATACTTCTCATGAGCCCCTTTCCTGTTTCCTGCTTCCTATATCTAATATATGCTTCTTCTTCCTCTTGGCCAGTTGCCTCACCTGCTTCGTCAACCATGGTTCCCTTTTCCTACCATCTTTTCCCTGTCCCATTGGGACAAACCTATCCTGAACCCTGCACAAGTGGTCCCTAAACTTCCTCCACATTAGTACTGTGCTTTCACCCGTGAACATCTGTTTCCAATTTACTCTCCCTAGCCCCTGCCTCGTCCTATTGTAATTAACCCTTCCGCCATTGAACACTTTATCATTTGTCCATCCCTATCCATGTCCATAGATATGCTAATGACAGCGACTTGTGTTCACTCTCACCGAAATATTCCCCCCCACCGTGAGGTCCGTCCCCTGATCAGGTTCATTCCCCAGATCCAGATCCAGTGTGGCCTCTCCTCTCGTCGGCTGGTCCACAGACTGAATCAGGAATCCTTCTTGGACACACGTGAAAAATTCAGCCGCATCTATCTCTCTTGCAGTCAGGAGGTGTCGGTCAATGTTAGGGAAGTTGAAATCACCCATAACTACAACCCTGTGTTTCCTGCACCATTCCAAAATCTGCCTGCTGCTCTGCCCCTCGGGGTCCAGAGAGCTATTTAGGGGCCTATAGACGACTCTCAGCGTGGTGATAGCTCCCTTCCTATTTCTGACTTCCACCCACACCAGCTCAGTGGACCCTCCCTCTACTTCATTGGCTTTCAAACATTTTCTTGCCACTCACATTCCACTTTAAGTAATCCCTCTGGCATTGGTGTTCTGTGATTAGTAAGGAATTGCTTAAGGTGGGATGTGGGTGGAAAGAAAAAGTTTGAAACCCACTGTCTTAATCGTCCCTCATTGACTCGTTATGTGCAGGGTTTCAGAGCTCCAAAGGAAATGGGCCAATGACAATTTTTCTCAAGCAAAATATTTCAGTGACAATTGGGTCTAGAGCAGTGATTCTCAACCTTCCCTTCCCACCCTCAACCCACCTTAAGCAATCCTTTACTAATCACAGAGCACCGATGGCATAGGGATTACTTAAAGCGGGATGTGAGCAGAAAGAAAAAGGTTGAGAACCACTGGTTTAAACCTTCCCCAACACCTCTAGCAAACTCTCCACCAGGATATTAGTTCCTCTCCAATTCAGTCCTTTATGTACAGAAGAGATCCCAATGATCCAGAAATCCAAACTCCTGGCCCCTGCACCAACTCTTTGGCCATGTATTCATCTGCCACAACTTCCTGCCCCTATCCTCACTGGCGTGTGGAAGAGGCAGCGATCCCGAGATTGCCACTCAGTCATTCAGTTTCCTACCAAACTCCCTGTATCCTCTCTGCAGGACCTCACCCCATTTTCCTACCTTTGTCAATCTGTACCTTGACTTCTGGCTGTCTCTCTATAGAATCCACTCTACCAGTGCAGGCGAACTCAGTAAATATATTTAAGACAAGGTTGGATAGATTTTTATATAGTCGGGGAACTAAGGGATATGGGGGGATGGCAGGTCGGTGGAGATGAGCTGATCATTAGATCAGCCGTTTTTTCATTGGATGGCGGAGCACGCTCGACCGGCCGGATGGCCGACTCCTGCCCCTGTTCCCTTTCTTCTTGCCTGTGCTCTTCCTCAGCCCCTGCTGCGCTCCCGGTCTCTGGTCCCCTCATGTTTTGCAGAAAGCTCAGACGATCACATCACCCCGCTGAATCCTGCGCTGCCCTGTAAAGAGTTTGCCCCATGTTTGTGTGGGTTTCCTCCTGGGCCTCTGGTTTCCTTCTACTGTTCGGTACGTACTGGGGGGTTGTAGGTTAATTGGGTGTAATCGGGCAGCATGGGCTCGCAAGGGTCTATTACCCTGTTGTATATCTGAACTAAAGTTTTACATTTAAAATTCACCTCCCCTCCCACTCTCTGCAACTTCCTGCCCTTCAATATTCAGCTCCCGGAATCTCTTCCCCTGCTTTCTAAAGTTCACCAATTATACTGTGTTCATACCCTCTGTTTTATTTAAAATCCTGCAGGAATTAATTTGTTTTGGTATCATTTAACCTTGTCTATCAAGTACGGTACTCCCTCCTGTGTCAGTCTGACGTTTCCAAGAAGAGTTTTATGATTTTGTGAGAAAAAAATATTTTATCTCATCTCTATCTTAGCAGAGTGAGTCTTCAATTTTTGAACAGTGACCCTGGTTCTGGACTCTCCCACAAGAGAAAACATTCTCTCCACAACTGTCATGGATTTTGTTCATTTGCTCCCTCTCTGAACCCCAATGAACACAAGGCCATGAACCAGGACAAGAGCAGATGAAATGGGACACTAATTAGTGCAGGGCTCATCATGAATGGGATAAGGCAGGAACTTGAGGACATTAATTGTTTTGGAAATGCACAGTGGAAATGCCGAGGATGTTCAGAGACAATTTGCACAGGGTCCTGGAGAGGTTTGTCCCAATGAGACAGGGAAAGGATGCCAGGGCAAAAGAACCATGGTCAACGAGAGAAGTGGGTCTTTTGGTCAAGAGGAAGATGGAAGCCACTCATCAGGAAGATCCAAAATGAATATAACCATATAACCATTACATTACAGAAACAGGTCATCTCAGCCCCTCTAGTACTTACTGATTTAAGAGATCTCATCTAGTCCCCCCTACCTGCTCCCTGTCCATAACCCTCCAATCCCCTCACATCCATGATCTCATCCAACTTTCTCTTAAATGACAAAATTGACCCTGCTGCAACCATGTCTTCGGGAAGGTCATTCCAATCAGCCACCACTCTCTGAGTGAAGAAGTTTCCACTAATGTTACTTCTAAACTTTTGCCCTCTAACCCTTAACTTAGGACCCCTCATTCCAATCTCACCTCTCATCAAGGGGAAGAGCCTATTCACGTCTACTCAGTCTATCCCCCTCATAATTTTAAATACCTCTATCAAATCCCCCCCTCAACCTTCTACGCTCCAATTAATAAAGACCTAGTCTACTCAATCTTTCTCCATATTCTAGATACTGCAATCCCGGCAACATTTTAATAAATCTTCTCTGCACCCTCTCTACCTTATTGATGTCCTTTCTATAATTTGTGGACCAGAACTGCACACACTATTCCAAATTTGGCTTCACCAATGCCTTGAACAGCCTCAACATCACCTCCCAGCTCCTATATTCTCTGCTTTGATTTATAAAGGCCAACATACCAAAAGTCTTCTTCACCACCCTATCCTCATGAGGATCCATTTTCAAAGAACGGTGAACCATTATTCCAAGATCTCTCTGTTCCTCTGCATTCCTCAATGCCCTCCTCTTCACTGCATATGCCCTGTTTTGATTATTCTTCCCAAAATGAACTGCTTCACACTTATCAATATTAAACTCCATCTGCCATCTCTCAGCCCACTCTTCTAAAGAGTCCAAATCCTTCTGGAGTCCCTGAAAACTATTGTTGAGGCCAAATTGGGAGGATTGTGTGCAGTTTTGGTCACCGAACTACAGGAAAGATATCAGTAAGATAGAAAGAGGGCAGAGAATATTTACTAGGATGTTGCCCGGACTTCAGGAACTGAGTTACAGGGAAAGGTTAAACAGGTTAGGACTTTATTCCCTGGAGCGTAGAAGAATGAGGGGAGATTTGATTGAGGTGTTTAAAATTATGAGGGGGACAGACTGAGTAAATGTAGATTGGCTTTTCCCACTGAGGGTCAGTGAAATTCAAACCAGAGGAAAAAGGTGAAGGTAAAGGTTCCATTATTGTCATGTAACACTACATTTAGAATGTAACATACATGAAATTCTTTAACTTTTGTCTACCATAAGGCAAATTGTTACGAGGCCAGAGGGCCCCAAAACCCAGCAGCAATAGCAATTCACCAAGACAAATGGTTACTTAAACAAAATTTGCTTTTAATTATCTTTAAGCAGGAAAACAGAATCACACTTTAACTTATTACTATTAATAACTTAGCCTAACTTAACCCCCTTCTAATTCTAAGTGCACATGAATGTAATGTGTATATGTTCAGGAAAATTCTTTGATCCACATTTTCACTTCTCCAAGTTCACCAGTATCAGGCAATTCTTATACTGTGCACAGAATTTAACATTTATGAATCTTCACCAGGCTCTGGTGCTCAAAGGTCTTAAATGTTAAAATTGAGCCCACATTCACCCCATCAGCTGGCAGCTCGTTCCACACTCCCACCACTCTCTGTGTGAAGA